>NW_025316697.1:0-600000 GCF_910594005.1 Cervus elaphus | reverse complement strand
TCACACTTCTCTTGCTCCTCGTAGTGGCATACTGTTGATCCTCCTCTGATTTTCGCCCCTTGTGTTCTCCTCGTTTTTGTATTTTGCTTCTTTTTTCTTGCTCCTCGTATTCTTCTCCCCTGTTTCTTCGCCTCGGGTTTTTCACACTTCTCTTACTCCACCTAGTGCCACACTTTTGATCCTCCTCTGATTTTCGCCCCTTGTGTTCTCCTCGTTTTTGTGTTTTGCTTTTTTTTTTCTTGCTCCTCGTATTCTTCTCCCCTGTTTCTTCGTCTCGGGTTTTTCACACTTCTCTTACTCCACCTAGTGGCATACTGTTGATCCTCCTCTGATTTTCGCCCCTTGTGTTCTCCTCGTTTATGTATTTTGCTTTTTTTTCTTGCTCCTCGTATTCTTCTCCCCTGTTTCTTCACCTCGGGTTTTTCACACTTCTCTTGCTCCTCGTAGTGGCATACTGTTGATCCTCCTCTGATTTTCGCCCCTTGTGTTCTCCTCGTTTTTGTATTTTGCTTTTTTTTTCTTGCTCCTCTTATTCTTCTCCCCTGTTTCTTCGCCTCGGGTTTTTCACACTTCTCTTACTCCACGTAGTGGCATACGGTTGATCCTCCTCTGATTTTCGCCCCTTGTGTTCTCCTCGTTTTTGTATTTTGCTTTTTTTTCTTACTCCTCGTATTCTTCTCCTCTGTTTCTTCGCCTCGGGTTTTTCACACTTCTCTTGCTCCTCGTAGTGGCATACTGTTGATCCTCCTCTGATTTTCGCCCCTTGTGTTCTCCTCGTTTTTGTATTTTGCTTTTTTTTTCTTGCTCCTTGTATTCTTCTCCCCTGTTTCTTCGCCTTGGGTTTTTCACACTTCTCTTACTCCACGTAGTGCCACACTTTTGATCCTCCTCTGATTTTCGCCCCTTGTGTTCTCCTCGTTTTTGTATTTTGCTTTTTTTTCTTGCTCCGCGTATTCTTCTCCTCTGTTTCTTCACCTCGGGTTTTTCACACTTCTCTTGCTCCTCGTAGTGGCATACTGTTGATCCTCCTCTGATTTTCGCCCCTTGTGTTCTCCTCGTTTTTGTATTTTGCTTTTTTTTTCTTGCTCCTCTTATTCTTCTCCCCTGTTTCTTCGCCTCGGGTTTTTCACACTTCTCTTACTCCACGTAGTGCCACACTTTTGATCCTCCTCTGATTTTCGCCCCTTGTGTTCTCCTCGTTTTTGTATTTTGCTTTTTTTTTCTTGCCCCTTGTATTCTTCTCCCCTGTTTCTTCGCCTTGGGTTTTTCACACTTCTCTTACTCCACGTAGTGCCACACTTTTGATCCTCCTCTGATTTTCGCCCCTTGTGTTCTCCTCGTTTTTGTATTTTGCTTTTTTTTCTTGCTCCGCGTATTCTTCTCCTCTGTTTCTTCACCTCGGGTTTTTCACACTTCTCTTGCTCCTCGTAGTGGCATACTGTTGATCCTCCTCTGATTTTCGCCCCTTGTGTTCTCCTCGTTTTTGTATTTTGCTTTTTTTTTCTTGCTCCTCGTATTCTTCTCCCCTGTTTCTTCGCCTCGGGTTTTTCACACTTCTCTTACTCCACGTAGTGGCATACGGTTGATCCTCCTCTGATTTTCGCCCTTTGTGTTCTCCTCGTTTTTGTATTTTGCTTTTTTTTCTTGCTCCGCGTATTCTTCTCCTCTGTTTTTTCGCCTCGGGTTTTTCACACTTCTCTTGCTCCTCGTAGTGGCATACTGTTGATCCTCCTCTGATTTTCGCCCCTTGTGTTCTCCTCGTTTTTGTATTTTGCTTTTTTTTTCTTGCTCCTCGTATTCTTCTCCCCTGTTTCTTCACATCAGCTTTTTCACACTTCTCTTACTCCTCTTAGTGGCATACTGTTGATCCTCCTCTGATTTTCGCCCCTTGTGTTCTCCTCGTTTTTGTATTTTGCTTTTTTTTCTTGCTCCTCGTATTCTTCTCCCCTGTTTCTTCGCCTCGGGTTTTTCACACTTCTCTTACTCCACGTAGTGCCACACTTTTGATCCTCCTCTGATTTTCGCCCCTTGTGTTCTCCTCGTTTTTGTATTTTGCTTTTTTTTCTTGCTCCTCGTATTCTTCTCCCCTGTTTCTTCACCTCGGGTTTTTCACACTTCTCTTACTCCACGTAGTGCCACAATTTTGATCCTCCTCTGATTTTCGCCCCTTGTGTTCTCCTCGTTTTTGTATTTTGCTTTTTTTTTCTTGCTCCTCTTATTCTTCTCCCCTGTTTCTTCGGCTCGGGTTTTTCACACTTCTCTTACTCCACGTAGTGGCATACGGATGATCCTCCTCTGATTTTCGCCCCTTGTGTTCTCCTCGATTTTGTATTTTGCTTTTTTTTCTTGCTCCTCGTATTCTTCTCCTCTGTTTCTTCACCTCGGGTTTTTCACACTTCTCTTGCTCCTCGTAGTGGCATACTGTTGATCCTCCTCTGATTTTCGCCCCTTGTGTTCTCCTCGTTTTTGTATTTTGCTTTTTTTTTCTTGCTCCTCCTATTCTTCTCCCCTGTTTCTTCACATCAGCTTTTTCACACTTCTCTTACTCCTCGTAGTGGCATACTGTTGATCCTCCTCTGATTTTCGCCCCTTGTGTTCTCCTCGTTTTTGTATTTTGCTTTTTTTTTCTTGCTCCTCATATTCTTCTCCCCTGTTTCTTCGCCTCGGGTTTTTCACACTTCTCTTACTCCACCTAGTGCCACACTTCTGATCCTCCTCTGATTTTCGCCCCTTGTGTTCTCCTCGTTTTTGTATTTTGCTTTTTTTTTCTTGCTACTCGTATTCTTCTCCCCTGTTTCTTCGCCTCGGGTTTTTCACACTTCTCTTACTCCACCTAGTGGCATACTGTTGATCCTCCTCTGATTTTCGCCCCTTGTGTTCTCCTCGTTTTTGTATTTTGCTTTTTTTTTTCTTGCTCCTCTTATTCTTCTCCCCTGTTTCTTCGCCTCGTGTGTTTCACACTTCTCTTGCTCCTCGTAGTGGCATACTGTTGATCCTCCTCTGATTTTCGCCCCTTGTGTTCTCCTCGTTTTTGTATTTTGCTTCTTTTTTCTTGCTCCTCGTATTCTTCTCCCCTGTTTCTTCGCCTCGGGTTTTTCACACTTCTCTTACTCCACCTAGTGCCACACTTTTGATCCTCCTCTGATTTTCGCCCCTTGTGTTCTCCTCGTTTTTGTATTTTGCTTTTTTTTTTCTTGCTCCTCGTATTCTTCTCCCCTGTTTCTTCGTCTCGGGTTTTTCACACTTCTCTTACTCCACGTAGTGGCATACTGTTGATCCTCCTCTGATTTTCGCCCCTTGTGTTCTCCTCGTTTATGTATTTTGCTTTTTTTTCTTGCTCCTCGTATTCTTCTCCCCTGTTTCTTCACCTCGGGTTTTTCACACTTCTCTTGCTCCTCGTAGTGGCATACTGTTGATCCTCCTCTGATTTTCGCCCCTTGTGTTCTCCTCGTTTTTGTATTTTGCTTTTTTTTTTCTTGCTCCTCTTATTCTTCTCCCCTGTTTCTTCGCCTCGGGTTTTTCACACTTCTCTTACTCCACGTAGTGGCATACGGTTGATCCTCCTCTGATTTTCGCCCCTTGTGTTCTCCTCGTTTTTGTATTTTGCTTTTTTTTCTTGCTCCTCGTATTCTTCTCCTCTGTTTCTTCGCCTCGGGTTTTTCACACTTCTCTTGCTCCTCGTAGTGGCATACTGTTGATCCTCCTCTGATTTTCGCCCCTTGTGTTCTCCTCGTTTTTGTATTTTGCTTTTTTTTTCTTGCTCCTTGTATTCTTCTCCCCTGTTTCTTCGCCTTGGGTTTTTCACACTTCTCTTACTCCACGTAGTGCCACACTTTTGATCCTCCTCTGATTTTCGCCCCTTGTGTTCTCCTCGTTTTTGTATTTTGCTTTTTTTTCTTGCTCCGCGTATTCTTCTCCTCTGTTTCTTCACCTCGGGTTTTTCACACTTCTCTTGCTCCTCGTAGTGGCATACTGTTGATCCTCCTCTGATTTTCGCCCCTTGTGTTCTCCTCGTTTTTGTATTTTGCTTTTTTTTTCTTGCTCCTCTTATTCTTCTCCCCTGTTTCTTCGCCTCGGGTTTTTCACACTTCTCTTACTCCACGTAGTGCCACACTTTTGATCCTCCTCTGATTTTCGCCCCTTGTGTTCTCCTCGTTTTTGTATTTTGCTTTTTTTTTCTTGCTCCTCGTATTCTTCTCCCCTGTTTCTTCGCCTCGGGTTTTTCACACTTCTCTTACTCCACGTAGTGCCACACTTTTGATCCTCCTCTGATTTTCGCCCCTTGTGTTTTCCTCGTTTTTGTATTTTGCATTTTTTTCTTGCTCCTCGTATTCTTCTCCCCTGTTTCTTCGCCTCGGGTTTTTCACACTTCTCTTACTCCACGTAGTGGCATACGGTTGATCCTCCTCTGATTTTCGCCCTTTGTGTTCTCCTCGTTTTTGTATTTTGCTTTTTTTTCTTGCTCCGTGTATTCTTCTCCTCTGTTTCTTCACCTCGGGTTTTTCACACTTCTCTTGCTCCTCGTAGTGGCATACTGTTGATCCTCCTCTGATTTTCGCCCCTTGTGTTCTCCTCGTTTTTGTATTTTGCTTTTTTTTTCTTGCTCCTCGTATTCTTCTCCCCTGTTTCTTCACATCAGCTTTTTCACACTTCTCTTACTCCTCTTAGTGGCATACTGTTGATCCTCCTCTGATTTTCGCCCCTTGTGTTCTCCTCGTTTTTGTATTTTGCTTTTTTTTCTTACTCCTCGTATTCTTCTCCCCTGTTTCTTCGCCTCGGGTTTTTCACACTTCTCTTACTCCACGTAGTGCCACACTTGATCCTCCTCTGATTTTCGCCCCTTGTGTTCTCCTCGTTTTTGTATTTTGCTTTTTTTTCTTGCTCCTCGTATTCTTCTCCCCTGTTTCTTCACCTCGGGTTTTTCACACTTCTCTTACTCCACGTAGTGCCACAATTTTGATCCTCCTCTGATTTTCGCCCCTTGTGTTCTCCTCGATTTTGTATTTTGCTTTTTTTTTCTTGCTCCTCTTATTCTTCTCCCCTGTTTCTTCGGCTCGGGTTTTTCACACTTCTCTTACTCCACGTAGTGGCATACGGATGATCCTCCTCTGATTTTCGCCCCTTGTGTTCTCCTCGATTTTGTATTTTGCTTTTTTTTCTTGCTCCTCGTATTCTTCTCCTCTGTTTCTTCACCTCGGGTTTTTCACACTTCTCTTGCTCCTCGTAGTGGCATACTGTTGATCCTCCTCTGATTTTCGCCCCTTGTGTTCTCCTCGTTTTTGTATTTTGCTTTTTTTTTCTTGCTCCTCGTATTCTTCTCCCCTGTTTCTTCACATCAGCTTTTTCACACTTCTCTTACTCCTCGTAGTGGCATACTGTTGATCCTCCTCTGATTTTCGCCCCTTGTGTTCTCCTCGTTTTTGTATTTTGCTTCTTTTTTCTTGCTCCTCATATTCTTCTCCCCTGTTTCTTCGCCTCGGGTTTTTCACACTTCTCTTACTCCACCTAGTGGCATACTGTTGATCCTCCTCTGATTTTCGCCCCTTGTGTTCTCCTCGTTTTTGTATTTTGCTTTTTTTTTCTTGCTCCTCGTATTCTTCTCCCCTGTTTCTTCGCCTCGTGTGTTTCACACTTCTCTTGCTCCTCGTAGTGTCATACTGTTGATCCTCCTCTGATTTTCGCCCCTTGTGTTCTCCTCGTTTTTGTATTTTGCTTCTTTTTTCTTGCTCCTCGTATTCTTCTCCCCTGTTTCTTCGCCTCGGGTTTTTCACACTTCTCTTACTCCACCTAGTGCCACAGTTTTGATCCTCCTCTGATTTTCGCCCCTTGTGTTCTCCTCGTTTTTGTGTTTTGCTTTTTTTTTTCTTGCTCCTCGTATTCTTCTCCCCTGTTTCTTCGTCTCGGGTTTTTCACACTTCTCTTACTCCACGTAGTGGCATACTGTTGATCCTCCTCTGATTTTCGCCCCTTGTGTTCTCCTCGTTTTTGTATTTTGCTTTTTTTTTCTTGCTCCTCTTATTCTTCTCCCCTGTTTCTTCGCCTCGGGTTTTTCACACTTCTCTTACTCCACGTAGTGGCATACGGTTGATCCTCCTCTGATTTTCGCCCCTTGTGTTCTCCTCGTTTTTGTATTTTGCTTTTTTTTCTTGCTCCTCGTATTCTTCTCCTCTGTTTCTTCGCCTCGGGTTTTTCACACTTCTCTTGCTCCTCGTAGTGGCATACTGTTGATCCTCCTCTGATTTTCGCCCCTTGTGTTCTCCTCGTTTTTGTATTTTGCTTTTCTTTTCTTGCTCCTTGTATTCTTCTCCCCTGTTTCTTCGCCTTGGGTTTTTCACACTTCTCTTACTCCACGTAGTGCCACACTTTTGATCCTCCTCTGATTTTCGCCCCTTGTGTTCTCCTCGTTTTTTTATTTTGCTTTTTTTTCTTGCTCCGCGTATTCTTCTCCTCTGTTTCTTCACCTCGGGTTTTTCACACTTCTCTTGCTCCTCGTAGTGGCATACTGTTGATCCTCCTCTGATTTTCGCCCCTTGTGTTCTCCTCGTTTTTGTATTTTGCTTTTTTTTTCTTGCTCCTCTTATTCTTCTCCCCTGTTTCTTCGCCTCGGGTTTTTCACACTTCTCTTACTCCACGTAGTGCCACACTTTTGATCCTCCTCTGATTTTCGCCCCTTGTGTTCTCCTCGTTTTTGTATTTTGCTTTTTTTTTCTTGCTCCTCTTATTCTTCTCCCCTGTTTCTTCGCCTCGGGTTTTTCACACTTCTCTTACTCCACGTAGTGCCACACTTTTGATCCTCCTCTGATTTTCGCCCCTTGTGTTTTCCTCGTTTTTGTATTTTGCTTTTTTTTCTTGCTCCTCGTATTCTTCTCCCCTGTTTCTTCGCCTCGGGTTTTTCACACTTCTCTTACTCCACGTAGTGGCATACGGTTGATCCTCCTCTGATTTTCGCCCTTTGTGTTCTCCTCGTTTTTGTATTTTGCTTTTTTTTCTTGCTCCGCGTATTCTTCTCCTCTGTTTTTTCGCCTCGGGTTTTTCACACTTCTCTTGCTCCTCGTAGTGGCATACTGTTGATCCTCCTCTGATTTTCGCCCCTTGTGTTCTCCTCGTTTTTGTATTTTGCTTTTTTTTTCTTGCTCCTCGTATTCTTCTCCCCTGTTTCTTCACATCAGCTTTTTCACACTTCTCTTACTCCTCTTAGTGGCATACTGTTGATCCTCCTCTGATTTTCGCCCCTTGTGTTCTCCTCGTTTTTGTATTTTGCTTTTTTTTCTTGCTCCTCGTATTCTTCTCCCCTGTTTCTTCGCCTCGGGTTTTTCACACTTCTCTTACTCCACGTAGTGCCACACTTTTGATCCTCCTCTGATTTTCGCCCCTTGTGTTCTCCTCGTTTTTGTATTTTGCTTTTTTTTCTTGCTCCTCGTATTCTTCTCCCCTGTTTCTTCACCTCGGGTTTTTCACACTTCTCTTACTCCACGTAGTGCCACAATTTTGATCCTCCTCTGATTTTCGCCCCTTGTGTTCTCCTCGTTTTTGTATTTTGCTTTTTTTTTCTTGCTCCTCTTATTCTTCTCCCCTGTTTCTTCGGCTCGGGTTTTTCACACTTCTCTTACTCCACGTAGTGGCATACGGATGATCCTCCTCTGATTTTCGCCCCTTGTGTTCTCCTCGTTTTTGTATTTTGCTTTTTTTTCTTGCTCCTCGTATTCTTCTCCTCTGTTTCTTCACCTCGGGTTTTTCACACTTCTCTTGCTCCTCGTAGTGGCATACTGTTGATCCTCCTGTGATTTTCGCCCCTTGTGTTCTCCTCGTTTTTGTATTTTGCTTTTTTTTTCTTGCTCCTCGTATTCTTCTCCCCTGTTTCTTCACATCAGCTTTTTCACACTTCTCTTACTCCTCGTAGTGGCATACTGTTGATCCTCCTCTGATTTTCGCCCCTTGTGTTCTCCTCGTTTTTGTATTTTGCTTTTTTTTTCTTGCTCCTCATATTCGTCTCCCCTGTTTCTTCGCCTCGGGTTTTTCACACTTCTCTTACTCCACCTAGTGCCACACTTCTGATCCTCCTCTGATTTTCGCCCCTTGTGTTCTCCTCGTTTTTGTATTTTGCTTTTTTTTTCTTGCTACTCGTATTCTTCTCCCCTGTTTCTTCGCCTCGGGTTTTTCACACTTCTCTTACTCCACCTAGTGGCATACTGTTGATCCTCCTCTGATTTTCGCCCCTTGTGTTCTCCTCGTTTTTGTATTTTGCTTTTTTTTTTCTTGCTCCTCGTATTCTTCTCCCCTGTTTCTTCGCCTCGTGTGTTTCACACTTCTCTTGCTCCTCGTAGTGGCATACTGTTGATCCTCCTCTGATTTTCGCCCCTTGTGTTCTCCTCGTTTTTGTATTTTGCTTCTTTTTTCTTGCTCCTCGTATTCTTCTCCCCTGTTTCTTCGCCTCGGGTTTTTCACACTTCTCTTACTCCACCTAGTGCCACACTTTTGATCCTCCTCTGATTTTCGCCCCTTGTGTTCTCCTCGTTTTTGTATTTTGCTTTTTTTTTTCTTGCTCCTCGTATTCTTCTCCCCTGTTTCTTCATCTCGGGTTTTTCACACTTCTCTTACTCCACGTAGTGGCATACTGTTGATCCTCCTCTGATTTTCGCCCCTTGTGTTCTCCTCGTTTATGTATTTTGCTTTTTTTTCTTGCTCCTCGTATTCTTCTCCCCTGTTTCTTCACCTCGGGTTTTTCACACTTCTCTTGCTCCTCGTAGTGGCATACTGTTGATCCTCCTCTGATTTTCGCCCCTTGTGTTCTCCTCGTTTTTGTATTTTGCTTTTTTTTTCTTGCTCCTCTTATTCTTCTCCCCTGTTTCTTCGCCTCGGGTTTTTCACACTTCTCTTACTCCACGTAGTGGCATACGGTTGATCCTCCTCTGATTTTCGCCCCTTGTGTTCTCCTCGTTTTTGTATTTTGCTTTTTTTTCTTGCTCCTCGTATTCTTCTCCCCTGTTTCTTCGCCTCGGGTTTTTCACACTTCTCTTGCTCCTCGTAGTGGCATACTGTTGATCCTCCTCTGATTTTCGCCCCTTGTGGTCTCCTCGTTTTTGTATTTTGCTTTTTTTTTCTTGTTCCTTGTATTCTTCTCCCCTGTTTCTTCGCCTTGGGTTTTTCACACTTCTCTTACTCCACGTAGTGCCACACTTTTGATCCTCCTCTGATTTTCGCCCCTTGTGTTCTCCTCGTTTTTGTATTTTGCTTTTTTTTCTTGCTCCGCGTATTCTTCTCCTCTGTTTCTTCACCTCGGGTTTTTCACACTTCTCTTGCTCCTCGTAGTGGCATACTGTTGATCCTCCTCTGATTTTCGCCCCTTGTGTTCTCCTCGTTTTTGTATTTTGCTTTTTTTTTCTTGCTCCTCTTATTCTTCTCCCCTGTTTCTTCGCCTCGGGTTTTTCACACTTCTCTTACTCCACGTAGTGCCACACTTTTGATCCTCCTCTGATTTTCGCCCCTTGTGTTCTCCTCGTTTTTGTATTTTGCTTTTTTTTTCTTGCTCCTCGTATTCTTCTCCCCTGTTTCTTCTCCTCGGGTTTTTCACACTTCTCTTATTCCACGTAGTGCCACACTTTTGATCCTCCTCTGATTTTCGCCCCTTGTGTTTTCCTCGTTTTTGTATTTTGCTTTTTTTTCTTGCTCCTCGTATTCTTCTCCCCTGTTTCTTCGCCTCGGGTTTTTCACACTTCTCTTACTCCACGTAGTGGCATACGGTTGATCCTCCTCTGATTTTCGCCCCTTGTGTTCTCCTCGTTTTTGTATTTTGCTTTTTTTTCTTGCTCCGCGTATTCTTCTCCTCTGTTTCTTCACCTCGGGTTTTTCACACTTCTCTTGCTCCTCGTAGTGGCATACTGTTGATCCTCCTCTGATTTTCGCCCCTTGTGTTCTCCTCGTTTTTGTATTTTGCTTTTTTTTTCTTGCTCCTCGTATTCTTCTCCCCTGTTTCTTCACATCAGCTTTTTCACACTTCTCTTACTCCTCTTAGTGGCATACTGTTGATCCTCCTCTGATTTTCGCCCCTTGTGTTCTCCTCGTTTTTGTATTTTGCTTTTTTTTCTTGCTCCTCGTATTCTTCTCCCCTGTTTCTTCGCCTCGGGTTTTTCACACTTCTCTTACTCCACGTAGTGCCACACTTTTGATCCTCCTCTGATTTTCGCCCCTTGTGTTCTCCTCGTTTTTGTATTTTGCTTTTTTTCCTTGCTCCTCGTATTCTTCTCCCCTGTTTCTTCACCTCGGGTTTTTCACACTTCTCTTACTCCACGTAGTGCCACAATTTTGATTCTCCTCTGATTTTCGCCCCTTGTGTTCTCCTCGTTTTTGTATTTTGCTTTTTTTTTCTTGCTCCTCTTATTCTTCTCCCCTGTTTCTTCGGCTCGGGTTTTTCACACTTCTCTTACTCCACGTAGTGGCATACGGTTGATCCTCCTCTGATTTTCGCCCCTTGTGTTCTCCTCGATTTTGTATTTTGCTTTTTTTTCTTGCTCCTCGTATTCTTCTCCTCTGTTTCTTCACCTCGGGTTTTTCACACTTCTCTTGCTCCTCGTAGTGGCATACTGTTGATCCTCCTCTGATTTTCGCCCCTTGTGTTCTCCTCGTTTTTGTATTTTGCTTTTTTTTTCTTGCTCCTCGTATTCTTCTCCCCTGTTTCTTCGCCTCGGGTTTTTCACACTTCTCTTACTCCACCTAGTGCCACACTTTTGATCCTCCTCTGATTTTCGCCCCTTGTGTTCTCCTCGTTTTTGTATTTTGCTTTTTTTTTTCTTGCTCCTCGTATTCTTCTCCCCTGTTTCTTCGTCTCGGGTTTTTCACACTTCTCTTACTCCACCTAGTGGCATACTGTTGATCCTCCTCTGATTTTCGCCCCTTGTGTTCTCCTCGTTTATGTATTTTGCTTTTTTTTCTTGCTCCTCGTATTCTTCTCCCCTGTTTCTTCACCTCGGGTTTTTCACACTTCTCTTTCTCCTCGTAGTGGCATACTGTTGATCCTCCTCTGATTTTCGCCCCTTGTGTTCTCCTCGTTTTTGTATTTTGCTTTTTTTTTCTTGCTCCTCTTATTCTTCTCCCCTGTTTCTTCGCCTCGGGTTTTTCACACTTCTCTTACTCCACGTAGTGGCATACGGTTGATCCTCCTCTGATTTTCGCCCCTTGTGTTCTCCTCGTTTTTGTATTTTGCTTTTTTTTCTTGCTCCTCGTATTCTTCTCCTCTGTTTCTTCGCCTCGGGTTTTTCACACTTCTCTTGCTCCTCGTAGTGGCATACTGTTGATCCTCCTCTGATTTTCGCCCCTTGTGTTCTCCTCGTTTTTGTATTTTGCTTTTTTTTTCTTGCTCCTTGTATTCTTCTCCCCTGTTTCTTCGCCTTGGGTTTTTCACACTTCTCTTACTCCACGTAGTGCCACACTTTTGATCCTCCTCTGATTTTCGCCCCTTGTGTTCTCCTCGTTTTTGTATTTTGCTTTTTTTTCTTGCTCCGCGTATTCTTCTCCTCTGTTTCTTCACCTCGGGTTTTTCACACTTCTCTTGCTCCTCGTAGTGGCATACTGTTGATCCTCCTCTGATTTTCGCCCCTTGTGTTCTCCTCGTTTTTGTATTTTGCTTTTTTTTTCTTGCTCCTCTTATTCTTCTCCCCTGTTTCTTCGCCTCGGGTTTTTCACACTTCTCTTACTCCACGTAGTGCCACACTTTTGATCCTCCTCTGATTTTCGCCCCTTGTGTTCTCCTCGTTTTTGTATTTTGCTTTTCTTTTCTTGCTCCTTGTATTCTTCTCCCCTGTTTCTTCGCCTCGGGTTTTTCACACTTCTCTTACTCCACGTAGTGCCACACTTTTGATCCTCCTCTGATTTTCGCCCCTTGTGTTCTCCTCGTTTTTGTATTTTGCTTTTTTTTCTTGCTCCGCGTATTCTTCTCCTCTGTTTCTTCACCTCGGGTTTTTCACACTTCTCTTGCTCCTCGTAGTGGCATACTGTTGATCCTCCTCTGATTTTCGCCCCTTGTGTTCTCCTCGTTTTTGTATTTTGCTTTTTTTTTCTTGCTCCTCGTATTCTTCTCCCCTGTTTCTTCACATCAGCTTTTTCACACTTCTCTTACTCCTCTTAGTGGCATACTGTTGATCCTCCTCTGATTTTCGCCCCTTGTGTTCTCCTCGTTTTTGTATTTTGCTTTTTTTTCTTGCTCCTCGTATTCTTCTCCCCTGTTTCTTCGCCTCGGGTTTTTCACACTTCTCTTACTCCACGTAGTGCCACACTTTTGATCCTCCTCTGATTTTCGCCCCTTGTGTTCTCCTCGTTTTTGTATTTTGCTTTTTTTCCTTGCTCCTCGTATTCTTCTCCCCTGTTTCTTCACCTCGGGTTTTTCACACTTCTCTTACTCCACGTAGTGCCACAATTTTGATCCTCCTCTGATTTTCGCCCCTTGTGTTCTCCTCGTTTTTGTATTTTGCTTTTTTTTTCTTGCTCCTCTTATTCTTCTCCCCTGTTTCTTCGGCTCGGGTTTTTCACACTTCTCTTACTCCACGTAGTGGCATACGGATGATCCTCCTCTGATTTTCGCCCCTTGTGTTCTCCTCGATTTTGTATTTTGCTTTTTTTTCTTGCTCCTCGTATTCTTCTCCTCTGTTTCTTCACCTCGGGTTTTTCACACTTCTCTTGCTCCTCGTAGTGGCATACTGTTGATCCTCCTCTGATTTTCGCCCCTTGTGTTCTCCTCGTTTTTGTATTTTGCTTCTTTTTTCTTGCTCCTCGTATTCTTCTCCCCTGTTTCTTCGCCTCGGGTTTTTCACACTTCTCTTACTCCACCTAGTGCCACACTTTTGATCCTCCTCTGATTTTCGCCCCTTGTGTTCTCCTCGTTTTTGTGTTTTGCTTTTTTTTTTCTTGCTCCTCGTATTCTTCTCCCCTGTTTCTTCGTCTCGGGTTTTTCACACTTCTCTTACTCCACCTAGTGGCATACTGTTGATCCTCCTCTGATTTTCGCCCCTTGTGTTCTCCTCGTTTATGTATTTTGCTTTTTTTTCTTGCTCCTCGTATTCTTCTCCCCTGTTTCTTCACCTCGGGTTTTTCACACTTCTCTTGCTCCTCGTAGTGGCATACTGTTGATCCTCCTCTGATTTTCGCCCCTTGTGTTCTCCTCGTTTTTGTATTTTGCTTTTTTTTTCTTGCTCCTCTTATTCTTCTCCCCTGTTTCTTCGCCTCGGGTTTTTCACACTTCTCTTACTCCACGTAGTGGCATACGGTTGATCCTCCTCTGATTTTCGCCCCTTGTGTTCTCCTCGTTTTTGTATTTTGCTTTTTTTTCTTGCTCCTCGTATTCTTCTCCTCTGTTTCTTCGCCTCGGGTTTTTCACACTTCTCTTGCTCCTCGTAGTGGCATACTGTTGATCCTCCTCTGATTTTCGCCCCTTGTGTTCTCCTCGTTTTTGTATTTTGCTTTTTTTTTCTTGCTCCTTGTATTCTTCTCCCCTGTTTCTTCGCCTTGGGTTTTTCACACTTCTCTTACTCCACGTAGTGCCACACTTTTGATCCTCCTCTGATTTTCGCCCCTTGTGTTCTCCTCGTTTTTGTATTTTGCTTTTTTTTCTTGCTCCGCGTATTCTTCTCCTCTGTTTCTTCACCTCGGGTTTTTCACACTTCTCTTGCTCCTCGTAGTGGCATACTGTTGATCCTCCTCTGATTTTCGCCCCTTGTGTTCTCCTCGTTTTTGTATTTTGCTTTTTTTTTCTTGCTCCTCTTATTCTTCTCCCCTGTTTCTTCGCCTCGGGTTTTTCACACTTCTCTTACTCCACGTAGTGCCACACTTTTGATCCTCCTCTGATTTTCGCCCCTTGTGTTCTCCTCGTTTTTGTATTTTGCTTTTCTTTTCTTGCTCCTTGTATTCTTCTCCCCTGTTTCTTCGCCTTGGGTTTTTCACACTTCTCTTACTCCACGTAGTGCCACACTTTTGATCCTCCTCTGATTTTCGCCCCTTGTGTTCTCCTCGTTTTTGTATTTTGCTTTTTTTTCTTGCTCCGCGTATTCTTCTCCTCTGTTTCTTCACCTCGGGTTTTTCACACTTCTCTTGCTCCTCGTAGTGGCATACTGTTGATCCTCCTCTGATTTTCGCCCCTTGTGTTCTCCTCGTTTTTGTATTTTGCTTTTTTTTTCTTGCTCCTCTTATTCTTCTCCCCTGTTTCTTCGCCTCGGGTTTTTCACACTTCTCTTACTCCACGTAGTGCCACACTTTTGATCCTCCTCTGATTTTCGCCCCTTGTGTTCTCCTCGTTTTTGTATTTTGCTTTTTTTTTCTTGCTCCTCGTATTCTTCTCCCCTGTTTCTTCGCCTCGGGTTTTTTACACTTCTCTTACTCCACGTAGTGCCACACTTTTGATCCTCCTCTGATTTTCGCCCCTTGTGTTTTCCTCGTTTTTGTATTTTGCTTTTTTTTCTTGCTCCTCGTATTCTTCTCCCCTGTTTCTTTGCCTCGGGTTTTTCACACTTCTCTTACTCCACGTAGTGGCATACGGTTGATCCTCCTCTGATTTTCGCCCTTTGTGTTCTCCTCGTTTTTGTATTTTGCTTTTTTTTCTTGCTCCGCGTATTCTTCTCCTCTGTTTTTTCGCCTCGGGTTTTTCACACTTCTCTTGCTCCTCGTAGTGGCATACTGTTGATCCTCCTCTGATTTTCGCCCCTTGTGTTCTCCTCGTTTTTGTATTTTGCTTTTTTTTTCTTGCTCCTCGTATTCTTCTCCCCTGTTTCTTCACATCAGCTTTTTCACACTTCTCTTACTCCTCTTAGTGGCATACTGTTGATCCTCCTCTGATTTTCGCCCCTTGTGTTCTCCTCGTTTTTGTATTTTGCTTTTTTTTCTTGCTCCTCGTATTCTTCTCCCCTGTTTCTTCGCCTCGGGTTTTTCACACTTCTCTTACTCCACGTAGTGCCACACTTTTGATCCTCCTCTGATTTTCGCCCCTTGTGTTCTCCTCGTTTTTGTATTTTGCTTTTTTTTCTTGCTCCTCGTATTCTTCTCCCCTGTTTCTTCACCTCGGGTTTTTCACACTTCTCTTACTCCACGTAGTGCCACAATTTTGATCCTCCTCTGATTTTCGCCCCTTGTGTTCTCCTCGTTTTTGTATTTTGCTTTTTTTTTCTTGCTCCTCTTATTCTTCTCCCCTGTTTCTTCGGCTCAGGTTTTTCACACTTCTCTTACTCCACGTAGTGGCATACGGATGATCCTCCTCTGATTTTCGCCCCTTGTGTTCTCCTCGATTTTGTATTTTGCTTTTTTTTCTTGCTCCTCGTATTCTTCTCCTCTGTTTCTTCACCTCGGGTTTTTCACACTTCTCTTGCTCCTCGTAGTGGCATACTGTTGATCCTCCTCTGATTTTCGCCCCTTGTGTTCTCCTCGTTTTTGTATTTTGCTTTTTTTTTCTTGCTCCTCGTATTCTTCTCCCCTGTTTCTTCACATCAGCTTTTTCACACTTCTCTTACTCCTCGTAGTGGCATACTGTTGATCCTCCTCTGATTTTCGCCCCTTGTGTTCTCCTCGTTTTTGTATTTTGCTTTTTTTTTCTTGCTCCTCATATTCTTCTCCCCTGTTTCTTCGCCTCGGGTTTTTCACACTTCTCTTACTCCACCTAGTGCCACACTTCTGATCCTCCTCTGATTTTCGCCCCTTGTGTTCTCCTCGTTTTTGTATTTTGCTTTTTTTTTCTTGCTACTCGTATTCTTCTCCCCTGTTTCTTCGCCTCGGGTTTTTCACACTTCTCTTACTCCACCTAGTGGCATACTGTTGATCCTCCTCTGATTTTCGCCCCTTGTGTTCTCCTCGTTTTTGTATTTTGCTTTTTTTTTTCTTGCTCCTCGTATTCTTCTCCCCTGTTTCTTCGCCTCGTGTTTTTCACACTTCTCTTGCTCCTCGTAGTGGCATACTGTTGATCCTCCTCTGATTTTCGCCCCTTGTGTTCTCCTCGTTTTTGTATTTTGCTTCTTTTTTCTTGCTCCTCGTATTCTTCTCCCCTGTTTCTTCGCCTCGGGTTTTTCACACTTCTCTTACTCCACCTAGTGCCACACTTTTGATCCTCCTCTGATTTTCGCCCCTTGTGTTCTCCTCGTTTTTGTATTTTGCTTTTTTTTTTCTTGCTCCTCGTATTCTTCTCCCCTGTTTCTTCGTCTCGGGTTTTTCACACTTCTCTTACTCCACGTAGTGGCATACTGTTGATCCTCCTCTGATTTTCGCCCCTTGTGTTCTCCTCGTTTATGTATTTTGCTTTTTTTTCTTGCTCCTCGTATTCTTCTCCCCTCTTTCTTCACCTCGGGTTTTTCACACTTCTCTTGCTCCTCGTAGTGGCATACTGTTGATCCTCCTCTGATTTTCGCCCCTTGTGTTCTCCTCGTTTTTGTATTTTGCTTTTTTTTTCTTGCTCCTCTTATTCTTCTCCCCTGTTTCTTCGCCTCGGGTTTTTCACACTTCTCTTACTCCACGTAGTGGCATACGGTTGATCCTCCTCTGATTTTCGCCCCTTGTGTTCTCCTCGTTTTTGTTTTTTGCTTTTTTTTCTTGCTCCTCGTATTCTTCTCCTCTGTTTCTTCGCCTCGGGTTTTTCACACTTCTCTTGCTCCTCGTAGTGGCATACTGTTGATCCTCCTCTGATTTTCGCCCCTTGTGTTCTCCTCGTTTTTGTATTTTGCTTTTTTTTTCTTGCTCCTTGTATTCTTCTCCCCTGTTTCTTCGCCTTGGGTTTTTCACACTTCTCTTACTCCACGTAGTGCCACACTTTTGATCCTCCTCTGATTTTCGCCCCTTGTGTTTTCCTCGTTTTTGTATTTTGCTTTTTTTTCTTGCTCCGCGTATTCTTCTCCTCTGTTTCTTCACCTCGGGTTTTTCACACTTCTCTTGCTCCTCGTAGTGGCATACTGTTGATCCTCCTCTGATTTTCGCCCCTTGTGTTCTCCTCGTTTTTGTATTTTGCTTTTTTTTTCTTGCTCCTCTTATTCTTCTCCCCTGTTTCTTCGCCTCGGGTTTTTCACACTTCTCTTACTCCACGTAGTGCCACACTTTTGATCCTCCTCTGATTTTCGCCCCTTGTGTTCTCCTCGTTTTTGTATTTTGCTTTTTTTTTCTTGCTCCTCGTATTCTTCTCCCCTGTTTCTTCTCCTCGGGTTTTTCACACTTCTCTTACTCCACGTAGTGCCACACTTTTGATCCTCCTCTGATTTTCGCCCCTTGTGTTTTCCTCGTTTATGTATTTTGCTTTTTTTTCTTGCTCCTCGTATTCTTCTCCCCTGTTTCTTCGCCTCGGGTTTTTCACACTTCTCTTACTCCACGTAGTGGCATACTGTTGATCCTCCTCTGATTTTCGCCCTTTGTGTTCTCCTCGTTTTTGTATTTTGCTTTTTTTTCTTGCTCCGCGTATTCTTCTCCTCTGTTTCTTCACCTCGGGTTTTTCACACTTCTCTTTCTCCTCGTAGTGGCATACTGTTGATCCTCCTCTGATTTTCGCCCCTTGTGTTCTCCTCGTTTTTGTATTTTGCTTTTTTTTTCTTGCTCCTCGTATTCTTCTCCCCTGTTTCTTCACATCAGCTTTTTCACACTTCTCTTACTCCTCTTAGTGGCATACTGTTGATCCTCCTCTGATTTTCGCCCCTTGTGTTCTCCTCGTTTTTGTATTTTGCTTTTTTTTCTTGCTCCTCGTATTCTTCTCCCCTGTTTCTTCGCCTCGGGTTTTTCACACTTCTCTTACTCCACGTAGTGCCACACTTTTGATCCTCCTCTGATTTTCGCCCCTTGTGTTCTCCTCGTTTTTGTATTTTGCTTTTTTTCCTTGCTCCTCGTATTCTTCTCCCCTGTTTCTTCACCTCGGGTTTTTCACACTTCTCTTACTCCACGTAGTGCCACAATTTTGATCCTCCTCTGATTTTCGCCCCTTGTGTTCTCCTCGTTTTTGTATTTTGCTTTTTTTTTCTTGCTCCTCTTATTCTTCTCCCCTGTTTCTTCGGCTCGGGTTTTTCACACTTCTCTTACTCCACGTAGTGGCATACGGATGATCCTCCTCTGATTTTCGCCCCTTGTGTTCTCCTCGATTTTGTATTTTGCTTTTTTTTCTTGCTCCTCGTATTCTTCTCCTCTGTTTCTTCACCTCGGGTTTTTCACACTTCTCTTGCTCCTCGTAGTGGCATACTGTTGATCCTCCTCTGATTTTCGCCCCTTGTGTTCTCCTCGTTTTTGTATTTTGCTTTTTTTTTCTTGCTCCTCGTATTCTTCTCCCCTGTTTCTTCACATCAGCTTTTTCACACTTCTCTTACTCCTCGTAGTGGCATACTGTTGATCCTCCTCTGATTTTCGCCCCTTGTGTTCTCCTCGTTTTTGTATTTTGCTTTTTTTTTCTTGCTCCTCATATTCTTCTCCGCTGTTTCTTCGCCTCGGGTTTTTCACACTTCTCTTACTCCACCTAGTGCCACACTTCTGATCCTCCTCTGATTTTCGCCCCTTGTGTTCTCCTCGTTTTTGTATTTTGCTTTTTTTTTCTTGCTACTCGTATTCTTCTCCCCTGTTTCTTCGCCTCGGGTTTTTCACACTTCTCTTACTCCACCTAGTGGCATACTGTTGATCCTCCTCTGATTTTCGCCCCTTGTGTTCTCCTCGTTTTTGTATTTTGCTTTTTTTTTTCTTGCTCCTCGTATTCTTCTCCCCTGTTTCTTCGCCTCGTGTTTTTCACACTTCTCTTGCTCCTCGTAGTGGCATACTGTTGATCCTCCTCTGATTTTCGCCCCTTGTGTTCTCCTCGTTTTTGTATTTTGCTTTTTTTTTCTTGCTCCTCGTATTCTTCTCCCCTGTTTCTTCGCCTCGGGTTTTTCACACTTCTCTTACTCCACCTAGTGCCACACTTTTGATCCTCCTCTGATTTTCGCCCCTTGTGTTCTCCTCGTTTTTGTGTTTTGCTTTTTTTTTTCTTGCTCCTCGTATTCTTCTCCCCTGTTTCTTCGTCTCGGGTTTTTCACACTTCTCTTACTCCACCTAGTGGCATACTGTTGATCCTCCTCTGATTTTCGCCCCTTGTGTTCTCCTCGTTTATGTATTTTGCTTTTTTTTCTTGCTCCTCGTATTCTTCTCCCCTGTTTCTTCACCTCGGGTTTTTCACACTTCTCTTGCTCCTCGTAGTCGCATACTGTTGATCCTCCTCTGATTTTCACCCCTTGTGTTCTCCTCGTTTTTGTATTTTGCTTTTTTTTTCTTGCTCCTCTTATTCTTCTCCCCTGTTTCTTCGCCTCGGGTTTTTCACACTTCTCTTACTCCACGTAGTGGCATACGGTTGATCCTCCTCTGATTTTCGCCCCTTGTGTTCTCCTCGTTTTTGTATTTTGCTTTTTTTTCTTGCTCCTCGTATTCTTCTCCTCTGTTTCTTCGCCTCGGGTTTTTCACACTTCTCTTGCTCCTCGTAGTGGCATACTGTTGATCCTCCTCTGATTTTCGCCCCTTGTGTTCTCCTCGTTTTTGTATTTTGCTTTTTTTTTCTTGCTCCTTGTATTCTTCTCCCCTGTTTCTTCGCCTTGGGTTTTTCACACTTCTCTTACTCCACGTAGTGCCACACTTTTGATCCTCCTCTGATTTTCGCCCCTTGTGTTCTCCTCGTTTTTGTATTTTGCTTTTTTTTCTTGCTCCGCGTATTCTTCTCCTCTGTTTCTTCACCTCGGGTTTTTCACACTTCTCTTGCTCCTCGTAGTGGCATACTGTTGATCCTCCTCTGATTTTCGCCCCTTGTGTTCTCCTCGTTTTTGTATTTTGCTTTTTTTTTCTTGCTCCTCTTATTCTTCTCCCCTGTTTCTTCGCCTCGGGTTTTTCACACTTCTCTTACTCCACGTAGTGCCACACTTTTGATCCTCCTCTGATTTTCGCCCCTTGTGTTCTCCTCGTTTTTGTATTTTGCTTTTTTTTTCTTGCTCCTCGTATTCTTCTCCCCTGTTTCTTCGCCTCGGGTTTTTCACACTTCTCTTACTCCACGTAGTGCCACACTTTTGATCCTCCTCTGATTTTCGCCCCTTGTGTTTTCCTCGTTTTTGTATTTTGCTTTTTTTTCTTGCTCCTCGTATTCTTCTCCCCTGTTTCTTCGCCTCGGGTTTTTCACACTTCTCTTACTCCACGTAGTGGCATACGGTTGATCCTCCTCTGATTTTCGCCCTTTGTGTTCTCCTCGTTTTTGTATTTTGCTTTTTTTTCTTGCTCCGCGTATTCTTCTCCTCTGTTTCTTCGCCTCGGGTTTTTCACACTTCTCTTGCTCCTCGTAGTGGCATACTGTTGATCCTCCTCTGATTTTCGCCCCTTGTGTTCTCCTCGTTTTTGTATTTTGCTTTTTTTTTCTTGTCCTCGTATTCTTCTCCCCTGTTTCTTCACATCAGCTTTTTCACACTTCTCTTACTCCTCTTAGTGGCATACTGTTGATCCTCCTCTGATTTTCGCCCCTTGTGTTCTCCTCGTTTTTGTATTTTGCTTTTTTTTCTTGCTCCTCGTATTCTTCTCCCCTGTTTCTTCGCCTCGGGTTTTTCACACTTCTCTTACTCCACGTAGTGCCACACTTTTGATCCTCCTCTGATTTTCGCCCCTTGTGTTCTCCTCGTTTTTGTATTTTGCTTTTTTTTCTTGCTCCTCGTATTCTTCTCCCCTGTTTCTTCACCTCGGGTTTTTCACACTTCTCTTACTCCACGTAGTGCCACAATTTTGATCCTCCTCTGATTTTCGCCCCTTGTGTTCTCCTCGTTTTTGTATTTTGCTTTTTTTTTCTTGCTCCTCTTATTCTTCTCCCCTGTTTCTTCGGCTCGGGTTTTTCACACTTCTCTTACTCCACGTAGTGGCATACGGATGATCCTCCTCTGATTTTCGCCCCTTGTGTTCTCCTCGTTTTTGTATTTTGCTTTTTTTTTCTTGCTCCTTGTATTCTTCTCCCCTGTTTCTTCGCCTTGGGTTTTTCACACTTCTCTTACTCCACGTAGTGCCACACTTTTGATCCTCCTCTGATTTTCGCCCCTTGTGTTCTCCTCGTTTTTGTATTTTGCTTTTTTTTCTTGCTCCGCGTATTCTTCTCCTCTGTTTCTTCACCTCGGGTTTTTCACACTTCTCTTGCTCCTCGTAGTGGCATACTGTTGATCCTCCTCTGATTTTCGCCCCTTGTGTTCTCCTCGTTTTTGTATTTTGCTTTTTTTTTCTTGCTCCTCTTATTCTTCTCCCCTGTTTCTTCGCCTCGGGTTTTTCACACTTCTCTTACTCCACGTAGTGCCACACTTTTGATCCTCCTCTGATTTTCGCCCCTTGTGTTCTCCTCGTTTTTGTATTTTGCTTTTTTTTTCTTGCTCCTCGTATTCTTCTCCCCTGTTTCTTCGCCTCGGGTTTTTCACACTTCTCTTACTCCACGTAGTGCCGCACTTTTGATCCTCCTCTGATTTTCGCCCCTTGTGTTTTCCTCGTTTTTGTATTTTGCTGTTTTTTTCTTGCTCCTCGTATTCTTCTCCCCTGTTTCTTCGCCTCGGGTTTTTCACACTTCTCTTACTCCACGTAGTGGCATACGGTTGATCCTCCTCTGATTTTCGCCCTTTGTGTTCTCCTCGTTTTTGTATTTTGCTTTTTTTTCTTGCTCCGCGTATTCTTCTCCTCTGTTTCTTCGCCTCGGGTTTTTCACACTTCTCTTGCTCCTCGTAGTGGCATACTGTTGATCCTCCTCTGATTTTCGCCCCTTGTGTTCTCCTCGTTTTTGTATTTTGCTTTTTTTTTCTTGCTCCTCGTATTCTTCTCCCCTGTTTCTTCACATCAGCTTTTTCACACTTCTCTTACTCCTCTTAGTGGCATACTGTTGATCCTCCTCTGATTTTCGCCCCTTGTGTTCTCCTCGTTTTTGTATTTTGCTTTTTTTTCTTGCTCCTCGTATTCTTCTCCCCTGTTTCTTCGCCTCGGGTTTTTCACACTTCTCTTACTCCACGTAGTGCCACACTTTTGATCCTCCTCTGATTTTCGCCCCTTGTGTTCTCCTCGTTTTTGTATTTTGCTTTTTTTTCTTGCTCCTCGTATTCTTCTCCCCTGTTTCTTCACCTCGGGTTTTTCACACTTCTCTTACTCCACGTAGTGCCACAATTTTGATCCTCCTCTGATTTTCGCCCCTTGTGTTCTCCTCGTTTTTGCATTTTGCTTTTTTTTTCTTGCTCCTCTTATTCTTCTCCCCTGTTTCTTCGGCTCGGGTTTTTCACACTTCTCTTACTCCACGTAGTGGCATACGGATGATCCTCCTCTGATTTTCGCCCCTTGTGTTCTCCTCGATTTTGTATTTTGCTTTTTTTTCTTGCTCCTCGTATTCTTCTCCCCTGTTTCTTCGCCTCGTGTGTTTCACACTTCTCTTGCTCCTCGTAGTGGCATACTGTTGATCCTCCTCTGATTTTCGCCCCTTGTGTTCTCGTCGTTTTTGTATTTTGCTTTTTTTTTCTTGCTCCTCTTATTCTTCTCCCCTGTTTCTTCGCCTCGAGTTTTTCACACTTCTCTTACTCCACGTAGTGACATATGGTTGATCCTCCTCTGATTTTCGCCCCTTGTGTTCTCCTCGTTTTTGTATTTTGCTTTTTTTTCTTGCTCCTCGTATTCTTCTCCTCTGTTTCTTCGCCTCGGGTTTTTCACACTTCTCTTGCTCCTCGTAGTGGCATACTGTTGATCCTCCTCTGATTTTCGCCCCTTGTGTTCTCCTCGTTTTTGTATTTTGCTTTTTTTTTCTTGCTCCTCGTATTCTTCTCCCCTGTTTCTTTGCCTCGGGTTTTTCACACTTCTCTTACTCCACGTAGGGCCACACTTTTGATCCTCCTCTGATTTTCGCCCCTTGTGTTCTCCTCGTTTTTGTATTTTGCTTTTTTTTTCTTGCTCCTCGTATTCTTCTCCCCTGTTTCTTCGCCTCGGGTTTTTCACACTTCTCTTACTCCACGTAGTGCCACAATTTTGATCCTTCTCTGATTTTCGCCCCTTGTGTTCTCCTCGTTTTTGTATTTTGCTTTTTTTTTCTTGCTCCTCTTATTCTTCTCCCCTGTTTCTTCACCTCGGGTTTTTCACGCTTCGCTTACTCCACCTAGTGCCACACTTTTGATCCTCCTCTGATTTTCGCCCCTTGTGTTCTCCTTGTTTTTGTATTTTACTTTTTTTTTCTTGCTCCTCGTATTCTTCTCCCCTGTTTCGTCGCCTCGGGTTTTTCACACGTCTCTTGCTCCTCGTAGTGGCATACTGTTGATCCTCCTCTGATTTTCGCCCCTTGTGTTCTCCTCCTTTTTGTATTTTGCTTTCTTTTTCTACCTCCTCGTATTCTTCTTCCCTGTTTCTTCGCCTCGGGTTTTTCACACTTCTCTTACTCCACGTAATGCCACACTTTTGATCCTCCTCTGATTTTCGCCCCTTGTGTTCTCCTCGTTTTTGTATTTTGCTTTTTTTTCTTGCTCCTCGTATTCTTCTCCCCTGTTTCTTCGCCTCGGGTTTTTCGCACTTCTCTTACTCCACGTAGTGCCACAATTTTGATCCTCCTCTGATTTTCGCCCCTTGTGTTCTCCTCGTTTTTGTATTTTGCTTTTTTTTTCTTGCTCCTCTTATTCTTCTCCCCTGCGTCTTCGCCTCGGGTTTTTCACACTTCTCTTACTCCACGTAGTGGCATACTGTTGATCCTCCTCTGATTTTCGCCCCTTGTGTTCTCCTCGTTTTTGTATTTTGCTTTTTTTTCTTGCTCCTCATATTCTTCTCCTCTGTTTCTTCACCTCGGGTTTTTCATTCTTCTCTTGCTCCTCGTAGTAGCATACTGTTGATCCTCCTCTGATTTTCGCCCCTTGTGTTCTCCTCGTTTTTGTATTTTGCTTTTTTTTTCTTGGTCCTCGAATTCTTCTCCCCTGTTTCTTCACATCAGCTTTTTCACACTTCTCTTACTCCTCGTAGTGGCATACTGTTGATCCTTCTCTGATTTTCGCCCCTTGTGTTCTCCTCGTTTTTGTATTTTGCTTTTTTTTTCTTGCTCCTCGTATTCTTCTCCCCTGTTACTTCACCTAGGGTTTTTCACACTTTTCTTACTCCACCTAGTGCCACACTTTTGATCCTCCTCTGATTTTCGCCCCTTGTGTTCTCCTCGTTTTTGTATTTTGCTTTTTTTTTCTTACTCCTCGTATTCTTCTCCCCTGTTTCTTCGCCTCGTGTGTTTCCCACTTCTCTTGCTCCTCGTAGTGGCATACTGTTGATCCTCCTCTGATTTTCGCCCCTTGTGTTCTCCTCGTTTTTGTATTTTGCTTCTTTTTTCTTGCTCCTCGTATTCTTCTCCCCTGTTTCTTCGCCTCGGGTTTTTCACACTTCTCTTACTCCACCTAGTGCCACACTTTTGATCCTCCTCTGATTTTCGCCCCTTGTGTTCTCCTCGTTTTTGTATTTTGCTTTTTTTTTATTGCTCCTCGTATTCTTCTCCCCTGTTTCTTCACATCAGCTTTTTCACACTTCTCTTACTCCTCTTAGTGGCATACTGTTGATCCTCCTCTGATTTTCGCCCCTTGTGTTCTCCTCGTTTTTGTATTTTGCTTTTTTTTCATGCTCCTCGTATTCTTCTCCCCTGTTTCTTGGCCTCGGGTTTTTCACACTTCTCTTGCTCCTCGTAGTGGCATACTGTTGATCCTCCTCTGATTTTCGCCCCTTGTGTTCTCCTCGTTTTTGTATTTTGCTTTTTTTTTCTTGCTCCTCTTATTCTTCTCCCCTGTTTCTTCGCCTCGGGTTTTTCACACTTCTCTTACTCCACGTAGTGGCATACGGTTGATCCTCCTCTGATTTTCGCCCTTTGTGTTCTCCTCGTTTTTGTATTTTGCTTTTTCTTCTTGCTCCTCGTATTCTTCTCCTCCGTTTCTTCGCCTCGGGTTTTTCACACTTCTCTTGCTCCTCGTAGTGGCATAATGTTGATCCTCCTCTGATTTTCGCCCCTTGTGTTCTCCTCGTTTTTGTATTTTGCTTTTTTTTTCTTGCTCCTTGTATTCTTCTCCCCTGTTTCTTCGCCTTGGGTTTTTCACACTTCTCTTACTCCACGTAGTGCCACACTTTTGATCCTCCTCTGATTTTTGCCCCTTGTGTTCTCCTCGTTTTTGTATTTTGCTTTTTTTTTCTTGCTCCTTGTATTCTTCTCCCCTGTTTCTTCGCCTCGGGTTTTTCACACTTCTCTTACTCCACGTATTGCCACACTTTTGATCCTCGTCTGATTTTCGGCCCTTGTGTTCTCCTCGTTTTTGTATTTTGCTTTTTTTTTTCTTGCTGCTCGTATTCTTCTCCCCTGTTTCTTCGCCTCGGGTTTTTCACACTTCTCTTACTCCACGTAGTGCCACACTTTTGATCCTCCTCTGATTTTCGGCCCTTGTGTTCTCCTCGTTTTTGTATTTTGCTTTTTTTTTCTTGCTCCTCGTATTCTTCTCCGCTGTTTCTTCGCCTCGCGTTTTTCACACTTCTCTTACTCCACGTAGTGGCATACTGTTGATCCTCCTCTGATTTTCGCCCCTTGTGTTCTCCTCGTTTTTGTATTTTGCTTTTTTTTCTTGCTCCTCGTATTCTTCTCCCCTGTTTCTTCGCCTCGGGTTTTTCACACTTCTCTTGCTCCTCGTAGTGGCATACTGTTGATCCTCCTCTGATTTTTGCCCCTTGTGTTCTCCTCGTTTTTGTATTTTGCTTTTTTTTTCTTGGTCCTCTTATTCTTCTCCCCTGTTTCTTCGCCTCGGGTTTTTCACACTTCTCTTACTTCACGTAGTGGCATACGGTTGATCCTCCTCTGATTTTCGCCCCTTGTGTTCTCCTCGTTTTTGTATTTTGCTTTTTTTTCTTGCTCCGCGTATTCTTCTCCTGTGTTTCTTCGTCTCCGGTTTTTCACACTTCTCTTGCTCCACGTAGTGGCACACGGTTGATCCTCCTCTGATTTTCGCCCCTTGTGTTCTCCTCGTTTTTGTATTTTGCTTTTTTTTTCTTGCTCCTCGTATTCTTCTCCCCTGTTTCTTCACATCAGCTTTTTCACACTTCTCTTACTCCTCGTAGTGGCATACTGTTGATCCTCCTCTGATTTTCGCCCCTTGTGTGCTCCTCGTTTTTGTATTTTGCTTTTTTTTTTCGTGCTCCTCGTATTCTTCTCCCCTGTTTCTTCGCCTCCGCTTTTTCACACTTCTCTTACTCCACGTAGTGCCACACTTTTGATCCTCCTCTGAATTTCGCCCCTTGTGTTCTCCTCGTTTTTGTATTTTGCTTTTTTTTTCTTGCTCCTCGTATTCTTCTCCGCTGTTTCTTCACCTCGGGTTTTTCACACTTCTCTTACTGCACCTAGTGCCACACTTTTGATCCTCCTCTGATTTTCGCCCCTTGTGTTCTCCTCGTTTTTGTATTTTGCTTTTTTTTTCTTGCTCCTCGTATTCTTCTCCCCTGTTTCTTCACCTCGGGTTTTTCACACTTCTCTTACTGCACGTAGTGGCATACGGTTGATCCTCCTCTGACTTTCGCCCCTTGTGTTCTCCTCGTTTTTGTATTTTGCTTTTTTTTCTTGCTCCTCGTATTCTTCTCCCCTGTTTCTTCACCTCGGGTTTTTCACACTTCTCTTGCTCCTCGTAGTGGCATACTGTTGATCCTCCTCTGATTTTCGCCCCTTGTGTTCTCCTCGTTTTTGTATTTTGCTTTTTTTTTCTTGCTCCTCTTATTCTTCTCCCCTGTTTCTTCGCCTCGGGTTTTTCACACTTCTCTTACTCCACGTAGTGGCATACGGTTGATCCTCCTCTGATTTTCGCCCCTTGTGTTCTCCTCGTTTTTGTATTTTGCTTTTTTTTTCTTGCTCCTCGTATTCTTCTCCTCTGTTTCTTCGCCTCGGGTTTTTCACACTTCTCTTGCTCCTCGTAGTGGCATACTGTTGATCCTCCTCTGATTTTCGCCCCTTGTGTTCTCCTCGTTTTTGTATTTTGCTTTTCTTTTCTTGCTCCTTGTATTCTTCTCCCCTGTTTCTTCGCCTTGGGTTTTTCACACTTCTCTTACTCCACGTAGTGCCACACTTTTGACCCTCCTCTGATTTTCGCCCCTTGTGTTCTCCTCGTTTTTGTATTTTGCTTTTTTTCCTTGCTCCGCGTATTCTTCTCCTCTGTTTCTTCACCTCGGGTTTTTCACACTTCTCTTGCTCCTCGTAGTGGCATACTGTTGATCCTCCTCTGATTTTCGCCCCTTGTGTTCTCCTCGTTTTTGTATTTTGCTTTTTTTTTCTTGCTCCTCGTATTCTTCTCCCCTGTTTCTTCACATCAGCTTTTTCACACTTCTCTTACTCCTCTTAGTGGCATACTGTTGATCCTCCTCTGATTTTCGCCCCTTGTGTTCTCCTCGTTTTTGTTTTTTGCTTTTTTTTCTTGCTCCTCGTATTCTTCTCCCCTGTTTCTTCGCCTCGGGTTTTGCACACTTCTCTTACTCCACCTAGTGCCACACTTTTGATCCTCCTCTGATTTTCGCCCCTTGTGTTCTCCTCGTTTTTGTATTTTGCTTTTTTTTCTTGCTCCTCGTATTCTTCTCCCCTGTTTCTTCACCTCGGGTTTTTCACACTTCTCTTACTCCACGTAGTGCCACAATTTTGATCCTCCTCTGATTTTCGCCCCTTGTGTTCTCCTCGTTTTTGTATTTTGCTTTTTTTTTCTTGCTCCTCTTATTCTTCTCCCCTGTTTCTTCGGCTCGGGTTTTTCACACTTCTCTTACTCCACGTAGTGGCATACGGATGATCCTCCTCTGATTTTCGCCCCTTGTGTTCTCCTCGATTTTGTATTTTGCTTTTTTTTCTTGCTCCTCGTATTCTTCTCCTCTGTTTCTTCACCTCGGGTTTTTCACACTTCTCTTGCTCCTCGTAGTGGCATACTGTTGATCCTCCTCTGATTTTCGCCCCTTGTGTTCTCCTCGTTTTTGTATTTTGCTTTTTTTTTCTTGCTCCTCGTATTCTTCTCCCCTGTTTCTTCACATCAGCTTTTTCACACTTCTCTTACTCCTCGTAGTGGCATACTGTTGATCCTCCTCTGATTTTCGCCCCTTGTGTTCTCCTCGTTTTTGTATTTTGCTTTTTTTTTCTTGCTCCTCATATTCTTCTCCCCTGTTTCTTCGCCTCGGGTTTTTCACACTTCTCTTACTCCACCTAGTGCCACACTTCTGATCCTCCTCTGATTTTCGCCCCTTGTGTTCTCCTCGTTTTTGTATTTTGCTTTTTTTTTCTTGCTACTCGTATTCTTCTCCCCTGTTTCTTCGCCTCGGGTTTTTCACACTTCTCTTACTCCACCTAGTGGCATACTGTTGATCCTCCTCTGATTTTCGCCCCTTATGTTCTCCTCGTTTTTGTATTTTGCTTTTTTTTTCTTGCTCCTCGTATTCTTCTCCCCTGTTTCTTCGCCTCGTGTGTTTCACACTTCTCTTGCTCCTCGTAGTGGCATACTGTTGATCCTCCTCTGATTTTCGCCCCTTGTGTTCTCCTCGTTTTTGTATTTTGCTTCTTTTTTCTTGCTCCTCGTATTCTTCTCCCCTGTTTCTTCGCCTCGGGTTTTTCACACTTCTCTTACTCCACCTAGTGCCACACTTTTGATCCTCCTCTGATTTTCGCCCCTTGTGTTCTCCTCGTTTTTGTGTTTTGCTTTTTTTTTTCTTGCTCCTCGTATTCTTCTCCCCTGTTTCTTCGTCTCGGGTTTTTCACACTTCTCTTACTCCACGTAGTGGCATACTGTTGATCCTCCTCTGATTTTCGCCCCTTGTGTTCTCCTCGTTTTTGTATTTTGCTTTTTTTTCTTGCTCCTCGTATTTTTCTCCCCTGTTTCTTCGCCTCGGATTTTTCACACTTCTCTTGCTCCTCGTAGTGGCATACTGTTGATCCTCCTCTGATTTTCGCCCCTTGTGTTCTCGTCGTTTTTGTATTTTGCTTTTTTTTTCTTGCTCCTCTTATTCTTCTCCCCTGTTTCTTCGCCTCGGGTTTTTCACACTTCTCTTACTCCACGTAGTGACATATGGTTGATCCTCCTCTGATTTTCGCCCCTTGTGTTCTCCTCGTTTTTGTATTTTGCTTTTTTTTCTTGCTCCTCGTATTCTTCTCCTCTGTTTCTTCGCCTCGGGTTTTTCACACTTCTCTTGCTCCTCGTAGTGGCATACTGTTGATCCTCCTCTGATTTTCGCCCCTTGTGTTCTCCTCGTTTTTGTATTTTGCTTTTTTTTTCTTGCTCCTCGTATTCTTCTCCCCTGTTTCTTTGCCTCGGGTTTTTCACACTTCTCTTACTCCACGTAGGGCCGCACTTTTGATCCTCCTCTTATTTTCGCCCCTTGTGTTCTCCTCGTTTTTGTATTTTGCTTTTTTTTTCTTGCTCCTCGTATTCTTCTCCCCTGTTTCTTCGCCTCGGGTTTTTCACACTTCTCTTACTCCACGTAGTGCCACAATTTTGATCCTTCTCTGATTTTCTCCCCTTGTGTTCTCCTCGTTTTTGTATTTTGCTTTTTTTTCTTGCTCCTCGTATTCTTCTCCCCTGTTTCTTCGCCTCGGGTTTTTCACACTTCTCTTACTCCACCTAGTGCCACACTTTTGATCCTCCTCTGATTTTCGCCCCTTGTGTTCTCCTCTTTTTTGTATTTTGCTTTTTTTTTCTTTCTCCTCGTATTCTTCTCCCCTGTTTCTTCGCCTCGGGTTTTTCACACTTCTCTTACTCCACGTAGTGCCACACTTTTGATCCTCCTCTGATTTTCGCCCCTTGTGTTCTCCTCGTTTTTGTATTTTGCTTTTTTTTCTTGCTCCGCGTATTCTTCTCCTCTGTTTCTTCACCTCGGGTTTTTCACACTTCTCTTGCTCCTCGTAGTGGCATACTGTTGATCCTCCTCTGATTTTCGCCCCTTGTGTTCTCCTCGTTTTTGTATTTTGCTTTTTTTTTCTTGCTCCTCTTATTCTTCTCCCCTGTTTCTTCGCCTCGGGTTTTTCACACTTCTCTTACTCCACGTAGTGCCACACTTTTGATCCTCCTCTGATTTTCGCCCCTTGTGTTCTCCTCGTTTTTGTATTTTGCTTTTTTTTTCTTGCTCCTCGTATTCTTCTCCCCTGTTTCTTCGCCTCGGGTTTTTCACACTTCTCTTACTCCACGTAGTGCCACACTTTTGATCCTCCTCTGATTTTCGCCCCTTGTGTTTTCCTCGTTTTTGTATTTTGCTTTTTTTTCTTGCTCCTCGTATTCTTCTCCCCTGTTTCTTCGCCTCGGGTTTTTCACACTTCTCTTACTCCACGTAGTGGCATACGGTTGATCCTCCTCTGATTTTCGCCCTTTGTGTTCTCCTCGTTTTTGTATTTTGCTTTTTTTTCTTGCTCCGCGTATTCTTCTCCTCTGTTTCTTCGCCTCGGGTTTTTCACACTTCTCTTGCTCCTCGTAGTGGCATACTGTTGATCCTCCTCTGATTTTCGCCCCTTGTGTTCTCCTCGTTTTTGTATTTTGCTTTTTTTTTCTTGCTCCTCGTATTCTTCTCCCCTGTTTCTTCACATCAGCTTTTTCACACTTCTCTTACTCCTCTTAGTGGCATACTGTTGATCCTCCTCTGATTTTCGCCCCTTGTGTTCTCCTCGTTTTTGTATTTTGCTTTTTTTTCTTGCTCCTCGTATTCTTCTCCCCTGTTTCTTCGCCTCGGGTTTTGCACACTTCTCTTACTCCACCTAGTGCCACACTTTTGATCCTCCTCTGATTTTCGCCCCTTGTGTTCTCCTCGTTTTTGTATTTTGCTTTTTTTTCTTGCTCCTCGTATTCTTCTCCCCTGTTTCTTCACCTCGGGTTTTTCACACTTCTCTTACTCCACGTAGTGCCACAATTTTGATCCTCCTCTGATTTTCGCCCCTTGTGTTCTCCTCGTTTTTGTATTTTGCTTTTTTTTTCTTGCTCCTCTTATTCTTCTCCCCTGTTTCTTCGGCTCGGGTTTTTCACACTTCTCTTACTCCACGTAGTGGCATACGGATGATCCTCCTCTGATTTTCGCCCCTTGTGTTCTCCTCGTTTTTGTATTTTGCTTTTTTTTCTTGCTCCTCGTATTCTTCTCCTCTGTTTCTTCACCTCGGGTTTTTCACACTTCTCTTGCTCCTCGTAGTGGCATACTGTTGATCCTCCTCTGATTTTCGCCCCTTGTGTTCTCCTCGTTTTTGTATTTTGCTTTTTTTTTCTTGCTCCTCGTATTCTTCTCCCCTGTTTCTTCACATCAGCTTTTTCACACTTCTCTTACTCCTCGTAGTGGCATACTGTTGATCCTCCTCTGATTTTCGCCCCTTGTGTTCTCCTCGTTTTTGTATTTTGCTTTTTTTTTCTTGCTCCTCATATTCTTCTCCCCTGTTTCTTCGCCTCGGGTTTTTCACACTTCTCTTACTCCACCTAGTGCCACACTTCTGATCCTCCTCTGATTTTCGCCCCTTGTGTTCTCCTCGTTTTTGTATTTTGCTTTTTTTTTCTTGCTACTCGTATTCTTCTCCCCTGTTTCTTCGCCTCGGGTTTTTCACACTTCTCTTACTCCACCTAGTGGCATACTGTTGATCCTCCTCTGATTTTCGCCCCTTGTGTTCTCCTCGTTTTTGTATTTTGCTTTTTTTTTCTTGCTCCTCGTATTCTTCTCCCCTGTTTCTTCGCCTCGTGTGTTTCACACTTCTCTTGCTCCTCGTAGTGGCATACTGTTGATCCTCCTCTGATTTTCGCCCCTTGTGTTCTCCTCGTTTTTGTATTTTGCTTCTTTTTTCTTGCTCCTCGTATTCTTCTCCCCTGTTTCTTCGCCTCGGGTTTTTCACACTTCTCTTACTCCACCTAGTGCCACACTTTTGATCCTCCTCTGATTTTCGCCCCTTGTGTTCTCCTCGTTTTTGTGTTTTGCTTTTTTTTTTCTTGCTCCTCGTATTCTTCTCCCCTGTTTCTTCGTCTCGGGTTTTTCACACTTCTCTTACTCCACGTAGTGGCATACTGTTGATCCTCCTCTGATTTTCGCCCCTTGTGTTCTCCTCGTTTATGTATTTTGCTTTTTTTTCTTGCTCCTCGTATTCTTCTCCCCTGTTTCTTCGCCTCGGATTTTTCACACTTCTCTTGCTCCTCGTAGTGGCATACTGTTGATCCTCCTCTGATTTTCGCCCCTTGTGTTCTCGTCGTTTTTGTATTTTGCTTTTTTTTTCTTGCTCCTCTTATTCTTCTCCCCTGTTTCTTCGCCTCGGGTTTTTCACACTTCTCTTACTCCACGTAGTGACATATGGTTGATCCTCCTCTGATTTTCGCCCCTTGTGTTCTCCTCGTTTTTGTATTTTGCTTTTTTTTCTTTCTCCTCGTATTCTTCTCCTCTGTTTCTTCGCCTCGGGTTTTTCACACTTCTCTTGCTCCTCGTAGTGGCATACTGTTGATCCTCCTCTGATTTTCGCCCCTTGTGTTCTCCTCGTTTTTGTATTTTGCTTTTTTTTTCTTGCTCCTCGTATTCTTCTCCCCTGTTTCTTTGCCTCGGGTTTTTCACACTTCTCTTACTCCACGTAGGGCCGCACTTTTGATCCTCCTCTGATTTTCGCCCCTTGTGTTCTCCTCGTTTTTGTATTTTGCTTTTTTTTCTTGCTCCTCGTATTCTTCTCCCCTGTTTCTTCGCCTCGGGTTTTTCACACTTCTCTTACTCCACGTAGTGCCACAATTTTGATCCTTCTCTGATTTTCTCCCCTTGTGTTCTCCTCGTTTTTGTATTTTGCTTTTTTTTCTTGCTCCTCGTATTCTTCTCCCCTGTTTCTTCGCCTCGGGTTTTTCACACTTCTCTTACTCCACCTAGTGCCACACTTGTGATCCTCCTCTGATTTTCGCCCCTTGTGTTCTCCTCTTTTTTGTATTTTGCTTTTTTTTTCTTTCTCCTCGTATTCTTCTCCCCTGTTTCTTCGCCTCGGGTTTTTCACACTTCTCTTACTCCACGTAGTGCCACACTTTTGATCCTCCTCTGATTTTCGCCCCTTGTGTTCTCCTCGTTTTTGTATTTTGCTTTTTTTTTCTTGCTCCTCGTATTCTTCTCCCCTGTTTCTTTGCCTCGGGTTTTTCACACTTCTCTTACTCCACGTAGTGGCATACTGTTGATCCTGCTCTGATTTTCGCCCCTTGTGTTCTCCTCGTTTTTGTATTTTGCTTTTTTTTCTTGCTCCTCGTATTCTTCTCCCCTGTTTCTTCGCCTCGGGTTTTTCACACTTCCCTTGCTCCTCGTAGTGGCATACTGTTGATCCTCCTCTGATTTTCGCCCCTTGTGTTCTCCTCGTTTTTGTATTTTGCTTTTTTTTTCTTGCTCCTCGTATTCTTCTCCCCTGTTTCTTTGCCTCGGGTTTTTCACACTGCTCTTGCTCCTCGTAGTGGCATACTGTTGATCCTCCTCTGATTTTCGCCCCTTGTGTTCTCCTCGTTTTTGTATTTTGCTTTTTTTTTCTTGCTGCTCGTATTCTTCTCCCCTGTTTCTTTGCCTCGGGTTTTTCACACTTCTCTTACTCCACGTAGGGCCTCACTTTTGATCCTCCTCTGATTTTCGCCCCTTGTGTTCTCCTCGTTTTTGTATTTTGCTTTTTTTTTCTTGCTCCTCGTATTCTTCTCCCCTGTTTCTTCGCCTCGGGTTTTTCACACTTCTCTTACTCCACGTACTGCTACAATTTTGATCCTTCTCTGATTTTCTCCCCTTGTGTTCTCCTCGTTTTTGTATTTTGCTTTTTTTTCTTGCTCCTCGTATTCTTCTCCCCTGTTTCTTCGCCTCGTGTTTTGCACACTTCTCTTACTCCACCTAGTGCCACACTTTTGATCCTCCTCTGATTTTCGCCCCTTGTGTTCTCCTCTTTTTTGTATTTTGCTTTTTTTTTCTTGCTCCTCGTATTCTTCTCCCCTGTTTCTTCGCCTCGGGTTTTTCACACTTCTCTTACTCCACGTAGTGCCACAATTTTGATCCTCCTCTGATTTTCGCCCCTTGTGTTCTCCTCGTTTTTGTATTTTGCTTTTTTTTTCTTGCTCCTCGTATTCTTCTCCCCTGTTTCTTCGGCTCGGGTTTTTCACACTTCTCTTACTCCACGTAGTGGCATACGGATGATCCTCCTCTGATTTTCGCCCCTTGTGTTCTCCTCGATTTTGTATTTTGCTTTTTTTTCTTGCTCCTCGTATTCTTCTCCTCTGTTTCTTCACCTCGGGTTTTTCACACTTCTCTTGCTCCTCGTAGTGGCATACTGTTGATCCTCCTCTGATTTTCGCCCCTTGTGTTCTCCTCGTTTTTGTATTTTGCTTTTTTTTTCTTGCTCCTCGTATTCTTCTCCCCTGTTTCTTCACATCAGCTTTTTCACACTTCTCTTACTCCTCGTAGTGGCATACTGTTGATCCTCCTCTGATTTTCGCCCCTTGTGTTCTCCTCGTTTTTGTATTTTGCTTTTTTTTTCTTGCTCCTCATATTCTTCTCCCCTGTTTCTTCGCCTCGGGTTTTTCACACTTCTCTTACTCCACCTAGTGCCACACTTCTGATCCTCCTCTGATTTTCGCCCCTTGTGTTCTCCTCGTTTTTGTATTTTGCTTTTTTTTTCTTGCTACTCGTATTCTTCTCCCCTGTTTCTTCGCCTCGGGTTTTTCACACTTCTCTTACTCCACCTAGTGGCATACTGTTGATCCTCCTCTGATTTTCGCCCCTTGTGTTCTCCTCGTTTTTGTATTTTGCTTTTTTTTTCTTGCTCCTCGTATTCTTCTCCCCTGTTTCTTCGCCTCGTGTGTTTCACACTTCTCTTGCTCCTCGTAGTGGCATACTGTTGATCCTCCTCTGATTTTCGCCCCTTGTGTTCTCCTCGTTTTTGTATTTTGCTTCTTTTTTCTTGCTCCTCGTATTCTTCTCCCCTGTTTCTTCGCCTCGGGTTTTTCACACTTCTCTTACTCCACCTAGTGCCACACTTTTGATCCTCCTCTGATTTTCGCCCCTTGTGTTCTCCTCGTTTTTGTGTTTTGCTTTTTTTTTTCTTGCTCCTCGTATTCTTCTCCCCTGTTTCTTCGTCTCGGGTTTTTCACACTTCTCTTACTCCACGTAGTGGCATACTGTTGATCCTCCTCTGATTTTCGCCCCTTGTGTTCTCCTCGTTTATGTATTTTGCTTTTTTTTCTTGCTCCTCGTATTCTTCTCCCCTGTTTCTTCGCCTCGGGTTTTTCACACTTCTCTTGCTCCTCGTAGTGGCATACTGTTGATCCTCCTCTGATTTTCGCCCCTTGTGTTCTCGTCGTTTTTGTATTTTGCTTTTTTTTTCTTGCTCCTCTTATTCTTCTCCCCTGTTTCTTCGCCTCGGGTTTTTCACACTTCTCTTACTCCACGTAGTGACATATGGTTGATCCTCCTCTGATTTTCGCCCCTTGTGTTCTCCTCGTTTTTGTATTTTGCTTTTTTTTCTTGCTCCTCGTATTCTTCTCCTCTGTTTCTTCGCCTCGGGTTTTTCACACTTCTCTTGCTCCTCGTAGTGGCATACTGTTGATCCTCCTCTGATTTTCGCCCCTTGTGTTCTCCTCGTTTTTGTATTTTGCTTTTTTTTTCTTGCTCCTCGTATTCTTCTCCCCTGTTTCTTTGCCTCGGGTTTTTCACACTTCTCTTACTCCACGTAGGGCCGCACTTTTGATCCTCCTCTGATTTTCGCCCCTTGTGTTCTCCTCGTTTTTGTATTTTGCTTTTTTTTTCTTGCTCCTCGTATTCTTCTCCCCTGTTTCTTCGCCTCGGGTTTTTCACACTTCTCTTACTCCACGTAGTGCCACAATTTTGATCCTTCTCTGATTTTCTCCCCTTGTGTTCTCCTCGTTTTTGTATTTTGCTTTTTTTTCTTGCTCCTCGTATTCTTCTCCCCTGTTTCTTCGCCTCGGGTTTTTCACACTTCTCTTACTCCACCTAGTGCCACACTTGTGATCCTCCTCTGATTTTCGCCCCTTGTGTTCTCCTCTTTTTTGTATTTTGCTTTTTTTTTCTTTCTCCTCGTATTCTTCTCCCCTGTTTCTTCGCCTCGGGTTTTTCACACTTCTCTTACTCCACGTAGTGCCACACTTTTGATCCTCCTCTGATTTTCGCCCCTTGTGTTCTCCTCGTTTTTGTATTTTGCTTTTTTTTTCTTGCTCCTCGTATTCTTCTCCCCTGTTTCTTTGCCTCGGGTTTTTCACACTTCTCTTACTCCACGTAGTGGCATACTGTTGATCCTGCTCTGATTTTCGCCCCTTGTGTTCTCCTCGTTTTTGTATTTTGCTTTTTTTTCTTGCTCCTCGTATTCTTCTCCCCTGTTTCTTCGCCTCGGGTTTTTCACACTTCCCTTGCTCCTCGTAGTGGCATACTGTTGATCCTCCTCTGATTTTCGCCCCTTGTGTTCTCCTCGTTTTTGTATTTTGCTTTTTTTTTCTTGCTCCTCGTATTCTTCTCCCCTGTTTCTTTGCCTCGGGTTTTTCACACTTCTCTGGCTCCTCGTAGTGGCATACTGTTGATCCTCCTCTGATTTTCGCCCCTTGTGTTCTCCTCGTTTTTGTATTTTGCTTTTTTTTTCTTGCTCCTCGTATTCTTCTCCCCTGTTTCTTTGCCTCGGGTTTTTCACACTTCTCTTACTCCACGTAGGGCCTCACTTTTGATCCTCCTCTGATTTTCGCCCCTTGTGTTCTCCTCGTTTTTGTATTTTGCTTTTTTTTTCTTGCTCCTCGTATTCTTCTCCCCTGTTTCTTCGCCTCGGGTTTTTCACACTTCTCTTACTCCACGTACTGCTACAATTTTGATCCTTCTCTGATTTTCTCCCCTTGTGTTCTCCTCGTTTTTGTATTTTGCTTTTTTTTCTTGCTCCTCGTATTCTTCTCCCCTGTTTCTTCGCCTCGTGTTTTGCACACTTCTCTTACTCCACCTAGTGCCACACTTTTGATCCTCCTCTGATTTTCGCCCCTTGTGTTCTCCTCTTTTTTGTATTTTGCTTTTTTTTTCTTGCTCCTCGTATTCTTCTCCCCTGTTTCTTCGCCTCGGGTTTTTCACACTTCTCTTACTCCACGTAGTGCCACACTTTTGATCCTCCTCTGATTTTCGCCCCTTGTGTTCTCCTCGTTTTTGTATTTTGCTTTTTTTTTCTTGCTCCTCGTATTCTTCTCCCCTGTTTCTTTGCCTCGGGTTTTTCACACTTCTCTTACTCCACGTAGTGGCATACTGTTGATCCTCCTCTGATTTTCGCCCCTTGTGTTCTCCTCGTTTTTGTATTTTGCTTTTTTTTCTTGCTCCTCGTATTCTTCTCCCCTGTTTCTTCGCCTCGGGTTTTTCACACTTCTCTTACTCCACGTATTGCCACACTTTTGATCCTCCTCTGATTTTCGGCCCTTGTGTTCTCCTCGTTTTTGTATTTTGCTTTTTTTTTTCTTGCTCCTCGTATTCTTCTCCCCTGTTTCTTCGCCTCGGGTTTTTCACACTTCTCTTACTCCACGTAGTGCCACAATTTTGATCGTCCTCTGATTTTCGCCCCTTGTGTTCTCCTCGTTTTTGTATTTTGCTTTTTTTTTCTTGCTCCTCGTATTCTTCTCCCCTGTTTCTTCACATCAGCTTTTTCACACTTCTCTTACTCCACGTAGTGGCATACTGTTGATCCTCCTCTGATTTTCGCCCCTTGTGTTCTCCTCGTTTTTGTATTTTGCTTTTTTTTCTTGCTCCTCGTATTCTTCTCCCCTGTTTCTTCGCCTCGGGTTTTTCACACTTCTCTTGCTCCTCGTAGTGGCATACTGTTGATCCTCCTCTGATTTTTGCCCCTTGTGTTCTCCTCGTTTTTGTATTTTGCTTTTTTTTTCTTGGTCCTCTTATTCTTCTCCCCTGTTTCTTCGCCTCGGGTTTTTCACACTTCTCTTACTTCACGTAGTGGCATACGGTTGATCCTCCTCTGATTTTCGCCCCTTGTGTTCTCCTCGTTTTTGTATTTTGCTTTTTTTTCTTGCTCCGCGTATTCTTCTCCTGTGTTTCTTCGCCTCGGGTTTTTCACACTTCTCTTGCTCCACGTAGTGGCATACGGTTGATCCTCCTCTGATTTTCGCCCCTTGTGTTCTCCTCGTTTTTGTATTTTGCTTTTTTTTTTCTTGCTCCTCGTATTCTTCTCCCCTGTTTCTTCGCCTCGGCTTTTTCACACTTCTCTTACTCCACGTAGTGCCACACTTTTGATCCTCCTCTGATTTTCGCCCCTTGTGTTCTCCTCGTTTTTGTATTTTGCTTTTTTTTTCTTGCTCCTCGTATTCTTCTCCCCTGTTTCTTCACCTCGGGTTTTTCACACTTCTCTTACTGCACCTAGTGCCACACTTTTGATCCTCCTCTGATTTTCGCCCCTTGTGTTCTCCTCGTTTTTGTATTTTGCTTTTTTTTTCTTGCTCCTCGTATTCTTCTCCCCTGTTTCTTCACCTCGGGTTTTTCACACTTCTCTTACTGCACGTAGTGGCATACTGTTGATCCTCCTCTGATTTTCGCCCCTTGTGTTCTCCTCGTTTTTGTATTTTGCTTTTTTTTTCTTGCTCCTCTTATTCTTCTCCCCTGTTTCTTCGCCTCGGGTTTTTCAGACTTCTCTTACTCCACGTAGTGGCATACGGTTGATCCTCCTCTGATTTTCGCCCCTTGTGTTCTCCTCGTTTTTGTATTTTGCTTTTTTTTCTTGCTCCTCGTATTCTTCTCCTCTGTTTCTTCGCCTCGGGTTTTTCACACTTCTCTTGCTCCTCGTAGTGGCATACTGTTGATCCTCCTCTGATTTTCGCCCCTTGTGTTCTCCTCGTTTTTGTATTTTGCTTTTTTTTTCTTGCTCCTTGTATTCTTCTCCCCTGTTTCTTCGCCTTGGGTTTTTCACACTTCTCTTACTCCACGTAGTGCCACACTTTTGATCCTCCTCTGATTTTCGCCCCTTGTGTTCTCCTCGTTTTTGATTTTGCTTTTTTTTCTTGCTCCGCGTATTCTTCTCCTCTGTTTCTTCACCTCGGGTTTTTCACACTTCTCTTGCTCCTCGTAGTGGCATACTGTTGATCCTCCTCTGATTTTCGCCCCTTGTGTTCTCCTCGTTTTTGTATTTTGCTTTTTTTTTCTTGCTCCTCTTATTCATCTCCCCTGTTTCTTCGCCTCGGGTTTTTCACACTTCTCTTACTCCACGTAGTGCCACACTTTTGATCCTCCTCTGATTTTCGCCCCTTGTGTTCTCCTCGTTTTTGTATTTTGCTTTTTTTTTCTTGCTCCTCGTATTCTTCTCCCCTGTTTCTTCGCCTCGGGTTTTTCACACTTCTCTTACTCCACGTAGTGCCACACTTTTGATCCTCCTCTGATTTTCGCCCCTTGTGTTTTCCTCGTTTTTGTATTTTGCTTTTTTTTCTTGCTCCTCGTATTCTTCTCCCCTGTTTCTTCGCCTCGGGTTTTTCACACTTCTCTTACTCCACGTAGTGGCATACGGTTGATCCTCCTCTGATTTTCGCCCTTTGTGTTCTCCTCGTTTTTGTATTTTGCTTTTTTTTCTTGCTCCGCGTATTCTTCTCCTCTGTTTCTTCGCCTCGGGTTTTTCACACTTCTCTTGCTCCTCGTAGTGGCATACTGTTGATCCTCCTCTGATTTTCGCCCCTTGTGTTCTCCTCGTTTTTGTATTTTGCTTTTTTTTTCTTGCTCCTCGTATTCTTCTCCCCTGTTTCTTCACATCAGCTTTTTCACACTTCTCTTACTCCTCGTAGTGGCATACTGTTGATCCTCCTCTGATTTTCGCCCCTTGTGTTCTCCTCGTTTTTGTATTTTGCTTTTTTTTCTTGCTCCTCGTATTCTTCTCCCCTGTTTCTTCGCCTCGGGTTTTGCACACTTCTCTTACTCCACCTAGTGCCACACTTTTGATCCTCCTCTGATTTTCGCCCCTTGTGTTCTCCTCGTTTTTGTATTTTGCTTTTTTTTCTTGCTCCTCGTATTCTTCTCCCCTGTTTCTTCACCTCGGGTTTTTCACACTTCTCTTACTCCACGTAGTGCCACAATTTTGATCCTCCTCTGATTTTCGCCCCTTGTGTTCTCCTCGTTTTTGTATTTTGCTTTTTTTTTCTTGCTCCTCTTATTCTTCTCCCCTGTTTCTTCGGCTCGGGTTTTTCACACTTCTCTTACTCCACGTAGTGGCATACGGATGATCCTCCTCTGATTTTCGCCCCTTGTGTTCTCCTCGATTTTGTATTTTGCTTTTTTTTCTTGCTCCTCGTATTCTTCTCCTCTGTTTCTTGACCTCGGATTTTTCACACTTCTCTTGCTCCTCGTAGTGGCATACTGTTGATCCTCCTCTGATTTTCGCCCCTTGTGTTCTCCTCGTTTTTGTATTTTGCTTTTTTTTTCTTGCTCCTCGTATTCTTCTCCCCTGTTTCTTCACATCAGCTTTTTCACACTTCTCTTACTCCTCGTAGTGGCATACTGTTGATCCTCCTCTGATTTTCGCCCCTTGTGTTCTCCTCGTTTTTGTATTTTGCTTTTTTTTTCTTGCTCCTCATATTCTTCTCCCCTGTTTCTTCGCCTCGGGTTTTTCACACTTCTCTTACTCCACCTAGTGCCACACTTCTGATCCTCCTCTGATTTTCGCCCCTTGTGTTCTCCTCTTTTTTGTATTTTGCTTTTTTTTTCTTGCTACTCGTATTCTTCTCCCCTGTTTCTTCGCCTCGGGTTTTTCACACTTCTCTTACTCCACCTAGTGGCATACTGTTGATCCTCCTCTGATTTTCGCCCCTTGTGTTCTCCTCGTTTTTGTATTTTGCTTTTTTTTTTCTTGCTCCTCGTATTCTTCTCCCCTGTTTCTTCGCCTCGTGTGTTTCACACTTCTCTTGCTCCTCGTAGTGGCATACTGTTGATCCTCCTCTGATTTTCGCCCCTTGTGTTCTCCTCGTTTTTGTATTTTGCTTCTTTTTTCTTGCTCCTCGTATTCTTCTCCCCTGTTTCTTCGCCTCGGGTTTTTCACAATTCTCTTACTCCACCTAGTGCCACACTTTTGATCCTCCTCTGATTTTCGCCCCTTGTGTTCTCCTCGTTTTTGTGTTTTGCTTTTTTTTTTCTTGCTCCTCGTATTCTTCTCCCCTGTTTCTTCGTCTCGGGTTTTTCACACTTCTCTTACTCCACGTAGTGGCATACTGTTGATCCTCCTCTGATTTTCGCCCCTTGTGTTCTCCTCGTTTATGTATTTTGCTTTTTTTTCTTGCTCCTCGTATTCTTCTCCCCTGTTTCTTCGCCTCGGATTTTTCACACTTCTCTTGCTCCTCGTAGTGGCATACTGTTGATCCTCCTCTGATTTTCACCCCTTGTGTTCTCGTCGTTTTTGTATTTTGCTTTTTTTTCTTGCTCCTCTTATTCTTCTCCCCTGTTTCTTCGCCTCGGGTTTTTCACACTTCTCTTACTCCACGTAGTGACATATGGTTGATCCTCCTCTGATTTTCGCCCCTTGTGTTCTCCTCGTTTTTGTATTTTGCTTTTTTTTCTTGCTCCTCGTATTCTTCTCCTCTGTTTCTTCGCCTCGGGTTTTTCACACTTCTCTTGCTCCTCGTAGTGGCATACTGTTGATCCTCCTCTGATTTTCGCCCCTTGTGTTCTCCTCGTTTTTGTATTTTGCTTTCTTTTTCTTGCTTCTCGTATTCTTCTCCCCTGTTTCTTTGCCTCGGGTTTTTCACTCTTCTCTTACTCCACGTAGGGCCGCACTTTTGATCCTCCTCTGATTTTCGCCCCTTGTGTTCTCCTCGTTTTTGTATTTTGCTTTTTTTTTCTTGCTCCTCGTATTCTTCTCCCCTGTTTCTTCGCCTCGGGTTTTTCACACTTCTCTTACTCCTCGTAGTGCCACACTTTTGATCCTTCTCTGATTTTCGCCCCTTGTGTTCTCCTCGTTTTTGTATTTTGCTTTTTTTTCTTGCTCCTCGTATTCTTCTCCCCTGTTTCTTCGCCTCGGGTTTTTCACACTTCTCTTACTCCACCTAGTGCCACACTTTTGATCCTCCTCTGATTTTCGCCCCTTGTGTTCTCCTCTTTTTTGTATTTTGCTTTTTTTTTCTTGCTCCTCGTATTCTTCTCCCCTGTTTCTTCGCCTCGGGTTTTTCACACTTCTCTTACTCCTCGTAGTGGCACACTTTTGATCCTCCTCTGATTTTCACCCCTTGTGTTCTCCTCGTTTTTGTATTTTGCTTTTTTTTTCTTGCTCCTCGTATTCTTCTCCCCTGTTTCTTTGCCTCGGGTTTTTCACACTTCTCTTACTCCACGTAGTGGCATACTGTTGATCCTCCTCTGATTTTCGCCCCTTGTGTTCTCCTCGTTTTTGTATTTTGCTTTTTTTTCTTGCTCATCGTATTCTTCTCCCCTGTTTCTTCGCCTCGGGTTTTTCACACTTCCCTTGCTCCTCATAGTGGCATACTGTTGATCCTCCTCTGATTTTCGCCCCTTGTGTTCTCCTCGTTTTTGTATTTTGCTTTTTTTTTCTTGCTCCTCGTATTCTTCTCCCCTGTTTCTTTGCCTCGGGTTTTTCACACTTCTCTTGCTCCTCGTAGTGGCATACTGTTGATCCTCCTCTGATTTTCGCCCCTTGTGTTCTCGTCGTTTTTGTATTTTGCTTTTTTTTCTTGCTCCTCTTATTCTTCTCCCCTGTTTCTTCGCCTCGGGTTTTTCACACTTCTCTTACTCCACGTAGTGACATATGGTTGATCCTCCTCTGATTTTCGCCCCTTGTGTTCTCCTCGTTTTTGTATTTTGCTTTTTTTTTCTTGCTCCTCGTATTCTTCTCCCCTGTTTCTTCACATCAGCTTTTTCACACTTCTCTTACTCCTCGTAGTGGCATACTGGTGATCCTCCTCTGATTTTCGCCCCTTGTGTTCTCCTCGTTTTTGTATTTTGCTTTTTTTTTTCTTGCTCCTCGTATTTTTCTCCACTGTTTCTTCGCCTCGGGTTTTTCACACTTCTCTTACTCCACGTAGTTCCACACTTTTGATCCTCCTCTGATTTTCGCCCCTTGTGTTCTCCTCGTTTTTGTATTTTGCTTTTTTTTTCTTGCTCCTCGTATTCTTCTCCCCTGTTTCTTCGCCTCGGGTTTTTCACACTTCTCTTGCTCCTCGTACTGGCATACTGTTGATCCTCCTCTGATTTTCGCCCCTTGTGTTCTCCTCGTTTTTGTATTTTGCTTTTTTTTTCTTGCTCCTCGTATTCTTCTCCCCTGTTTCTTCGCCTCGGGTTTTTCACACTTCTCTTACTCCACCTAGTGGCATACTGTTGATCCTCCTCTGATTTTCGCCCCTTGTGTTCTCCTCGTTTTTGTATTTTGCTTTTTTTTTCTTGCTCCTCGTATTCTTCTCCCCTGTTTCTTCACATCAGCTTTTTCACACTTCTCTTACTCCTCGTAGTGGCATACTGGTGATCCTCCTCTGATTTTCGCCCCTTGTGTTCTCCTCGTTTTTGTATTTTGCTTTTTTTTTCATGCTCCTCGTATTCTTCTCCTCTGTTTCTTCGCCTCGGGTTTTTCACACTTCTCTTGCTCCTCGTAGTGGCATACTGTTGATCCTCCTCTGATTTTCGCCCCTTGTGTTCTCCTCGTTTTTTTATTTTGCTTTTTTTTCTTGCTCCTTGTATTCTTCTCCCCTGTTTCTTCGCCTCGGGTTTTTCACACTTCTCTTACTCCACGTAGTGCCACACTTTTGATCCTCCTCTGATTTTCGCCCCTTGTGTTCGCCTCGTTTTTGTATTTTGCTTTTTTTTTCTTGCTCCCCGTATTCTTCTCCCCTGTTTCTTCACATCGAGTTTTTCACACTGCTTTTACTCCACGTAGTGGCACACTTTTGATCCTCCTCTGATTTTTGCCCCTTGTGTTCTCCTCATTTTTGTATTTTGCTTTTTTTTTCTTGCTCCTCGTATTCTTCTCCCGTGTTTCTTCACCTCGGGTTTTTCACACTGCTCTTACTCCTCGCAGTGGCACACTTTTGATCCTCCTCTGATTTTTGCCCCTTGTGTTCTCCTCGTTTTTGTATTTTGCTTTTTTTTCTTGCTCCTCGTATTCTTCTCCCGTGTTTCTTAGACTCAGCTTTTTCACGATGCTCTTACTCCTCGTAGTGGCGCACTTTTGATCCTCCTCTGATTTTTGCCCCTTGTGTTCTCCTCGTTTTTGTATTTTGCTTTTTTTTTCTTGCTCCTCGTATTCTTCTCCCCTGTTTCTTCGCCTTGGGTTTTTCACGCTTCTCTTACTCCATGTAGTGCCACACTTTTTATCCTCCTCTGATTTTCGCCCCTTGTGTTCTCCTCGTTTTTGTATTTTGCTTTTTTTTTCTTGCTCCCCGTAGTCTTCTCCCCTGTTTCTTCGCCTTGGGTTTTTCACAGTTCTCTTACTCCATGTAGTGCCACACTTTTGATCCTCCTCTGATTTTCGCCCCTTGTGTTCTCCTCGTTTTTGTATTTTGCTTTTTTTTTCTTGCTCCTCGTATTCTTCTCCCCTGTTTCTTCGCCTCGGGTTTTTCACACGTCTCTTACTCCTTGTAGTGCCACACTTTTGATCCTCCTCTGATTTTCGCCCCTTGTGTTCTCCTCGTTTTTGTATTTTGGTTTTTTGTTCTTGCTCCCCGTATTCTTCTCCCCTGTTTTTTCACGTTGGGTTTTTCACACTTCTCTTACTCCATGTAGTGCCATACTTTTGATCCTCCTCTGATTTTCGCCCCTTGTGTTCTCCTCGTTTTTGTATTTTGCTTTTTTTTTCTTGCTCCCCGTATATTTCTCCCGTGTTTCTTCACCTCGGGTTTTTCACACTGCTCTTACTCCATGTAGTGCCACACTTTTGATCCTCCTCTGATTTTCGCCCCTTGTGTTCTCCTCGTTTTTGTATTTTGCTTTTTTTTTTCTTGCTCCCCGTATTCTTCTCCCCTGTTTCTTCGCCTTGCGTTTTTCACACTTCTCTTACTCCATGTAGTGCCACACTTTTGATCCTCCTCTGATTTTCACCCCTTGTGTTCTTCTCGTTTTTGTATTTTGCTTTTTTTTTCTTGCTCCTTGTATTCTTCTCCCCTGTTTCTTCGCCTTGTGTTTTTCACACGTCTCTTACTCCTTGTAGTGCCACCCTTTTGATCCTCCTCTGATTTTCATCCCTTGTGTTCTTCTCGTTTTTGTATTTTGCTTTTTTTTTCCTTGCTCCTCGTATTCTTCTCCCCTGTTTCTTTGGCTCGGGTTTTTCACACTGCTCTTGCTCCTCGTAGTGGCACACTTTTGATCCTCCTCTGATTTTCGCCCCTTGTGTTCTCCTCGTTTTTGTATTTTGCTTTTTTTTTCGTGCTCCTTGTATTCTTCTCCCCTGTTTCTTCACCTCGCGTTGTTCACACTTCTCTTGCTCCTTGTAGTGCCACACTTTTGATCCTCCTCTGATTTTTGCCCCTTGTGTTCTCCTCGTTTTTGTATTTTGCTTTTTTTTCTTGCTCTTTGTATTCTTCTCCCCTGTTTCTTCACCTCAGGTTTTTCACACTATTCTTGCTCCTCGTACTGCCACACTTTTGATCCTCCTCTGATTTTTGCCCCTTGTGTTCTCCTCGTTTATGTATTTTGCTTTTTTTTTCTTGCTCCTCGTATTCTTCTCCCCTGTTTTTTTGCCTCGGCTTTTTCACACTGCTCTTGCTCCTCGTAGTGCCACACTTTTGATCCTCCTCTGATTTTCGCCCCTTGTGTTCTCCTCGTTTTTGTATTTTGCTTTTTTTTTCTTGCTCCTCGTATTCTTCTCCCGTGTTTCTTTGCCTCGGGTTTTTCACACTTCTCTTCCTCCTCGTAGTGCCACACTTTTGATCCTCCTCTGATTTTCGCCCCTTGTGTTCTCCTCGTTTTTGTATTTTGCTTTTTTTTTCTTGCTCCCCGTATTCTTCTCCCCTGTTTCTTCACCTTGAGTTTTTCACACTGCTCTTGCTCATCGTAGTGGCACAACTTTGATCCTCCTCTGATTTTCGCCCCTTGTGTTCTCCTCGTTTTTTTATTTTGCTTTTTTTTTCTTGCTCCCCGTATTCTTCTCCCTGTTTCTTCACCTTGGGTTTTTCACACTTCCCTTGCTCCTCGTAGTGGCACACTTTTGATCCTCCTCTGATTTTCTCCCCTTGTCTGCTCCTCGTTTTTGTATTTTGCTTTTTTTTTCTGGCTCCTTGTATTCTTCTCCCCTGTTTCTTCACCTCGGGTTTTTAACACTTCTCTTGCTACTCTTAGTGCCCCACTTTTGATCCTGCTCTGATTTTCGCCCCTTGTCTGCTCCTCGTTTTTGTCTTTTGCTTTTTTTTTCTGGCTCCTCGTATTCTTCTCGCCTGTTTCTTCACCTCGCGTTTTTCACACTTCTCTTGCTCCTTGTAGTGCCCCACGTTTGATCCTCCTCTGATTTTCGCCCCTTGTCTGCTCCTCTTTTGTGTCTTTTGCTTTTTTTTTCTGGCTCCTCGTATTCTTCTCCCCTGTTTCTTCGCCTCGGGGGAATCACGTGGGAGTCACGTGGGAATCACATAGGCAACACATGGGAATCAAGTCAGAATCACGTGGGAATCACTTGGGCATTACGTGAGAATCACGTGGGAATCACGTGGGAATCACATGGCAATCACGTGGGAATCACATGGGCACCACATGGAAATCAAGTGAGAATCACATGGGAATCACGTGGGAATCACGTGGCAATCACGTTGGAATCACATGGGCAACACATGGGAATCAAGTGAGAATCACATGGGAATCACGTGGGTATCACGAGGTCATCACGTGGGAATCACGTGGTCATCACATAGGCATCATGTGGGCAACACGTGGGAATCACGTGGGTATCACGTGGGCATCACGTGGGCATCACGTGGGAATCATGTGGGAGTCACATGGGCAACACATGGGAATCACGTGAGAATCACACGGGAATCACGTGGACGTCATGTGAGAATCACGTGGGAATCACGTGGGAATCACGTGGGTATCACGTGGTCATCACGTGGGAATAACGTGGGTATCCCATGGGCAACAAGTGGTCATCACGTGGGAATCAAGTGGGAATCACATGGTCGTCACGTGGGCATCACGTGGGCATAACGAAGTTATCACGTGGCAATCACGCGGCAATCACGTGGGCATCACTTGGGAATCACGTGTTCGACACGTGGGCATCACGTGGGTATCACGTGGGCATCACGTGGTCATCACGTGGGAAGCCCGTGGCAATCACATGGGTATCACGTGGGTATCACGTGGGAATCACGTGGCCAACAAGTGTGAATCACGTGGGCAACACGTGGGAATCACGTGGGAATCACGTGGCCAACACGTGGGAATCACGTGGGCATCAAGTGGTCATCATGTGGGAATCACGTGGGAATCACTTGGGCATCACGGGAGAATCACGTTGCAAATACGGGGGAATCACGCGGGAATCACGTCGGCAACACGTGGGAATCACGTGGGCATCACGTGGGTATCACGTGGTCATCACGTGGAAATCACGTGCCAATCACATGGGAATCACGTGGGCAACCAGTGGGAATCACGTGGGCAACACGTTTGAATAGCGTGGGGAACACGTGAGCATCACGTGGGAATCACGTGGGAATCACGTGGGTATAACGTGGTCATGATATGAGAATCACGTGGGAATCATGTGGGAATCACGTGGTCATCACGTGGGAATCACGTGGTCATCACGTGGCAATCACGTGGGCAACACATCGGAATCACGTGGCAAACACGTGGGAATCACGTGGGAATCACGTGGCCAACACGTGGGAATCACGTGGGCATCACGTGGGAATCACGTGCCAATCACGTGGGAATCACGTGGGAATCACGTGGGCAACACGTGGGAATCACGTGGGCAACACGTTTGAATCACATGGGAATCACGTGGGCCTCACGTGGGAATCACGTGGGAATCACGTGGGTATCACGTGGTCATCATTTCGGAATCACGTGGGAATAACGTGGGTATCACGTGGGAATCACGTGAGCATCACGTGGTCACCACGTGGAAATCAGGTGGGAATCACGTGGGCATCACTTGTGAATCACGTAGCAAACACATGGGAATCACTTGGGAATCACGTCGGCAACACGTGGGAATCACGTGGGAATCACGTGGGCATCACGTGGGCATAAGGTGGTCATCACGTGGGAATCACGTGCCAATCACGTGGGAATCACGTGGCCAGCAAGTGTGAATCACGTGGGCAACACGTGGGAATCACGTGGGAATCACGTGGCCAACACGTGGGAATCACGTGGGCATCAAGTGGTCATCATGTGGGAATCACGTGGGAATCACTTGGGCATCACGGGAGAATCACGTTGCAAATACGGGGGAATCACGCGGGAATCACGTCGGCAACACGTGGGAAGCACGTGGGAATCACGCGGCCAACACGTGGGCATCACATGAGAATCACGTTGCAAACACGTGGGAATCATGTGGGAATCACGTCGGCAACTCGTGGGAATCACGTGGCAATCACGTGGGCATCACGTTGGAATCACGTGGGAATCACGTTGTTGACACGTGGGCATCACGGGGGAATCACGTGGGCATCACGTGGTCATCACGTGGGAATCATGTGGCCAACATGTGGGAATCACGTGGAAATCACGTGGGCATCACGTGGTCATCACATGGGTATCACGTGGCAATCACGTGGGAATCACGTGGGAATCACGTGGTCGACACGTGGGCATCACGTGGGAATCACGTGGGCATCACGTGGCCAACACGTGGGAATCACTTGGGAATCACGTGGCCAACACGTGGTAATCACGTGGGCATCAAGTGATCATCAGGTGGGAATCACGTGGAAATCACATGGGTATCACGTGGGAATCACGTGGAAATCACGTGGGCATCACTTGTGAATCACGTGGCAAACACGTGGGAATCACGTAGGAATCACGTCGGCAACACGTGGGAATCACGTGGGAATCACGTGGGAATCACGTGGGCATCACGTGGGCATCACATGTTCATCACGTGGTCATCACGTGGGAATCACGTGCCAATCACGTGGGAATCACGTGGGCAACCAGTGGGAATCACGTGGGCAACACGTTTGAATCACGTGGGTATCACTTGGGAATCACGTGGGTATCACCTGGTCATGATTTGGGAATCACGTGGGAAACACGTGGGCATCACGTGGGCATCACGTGGGAGTCACGTGCCAATCACGTGGGAATCGTGTGGTCATCACGTGGGAATCCCATGGCAATCACATGGGTATCACGTGGGAATCACGTGGCCAACACGTGGGAATCACGTGGGCATCAAGTGGTCATCAGTCACGTGGGCATCACGTGGGAATCACGTGGGTATCACGTGGTCATGATTTGGGAATCACGTGGGAATTACGTGGGAATCACGTGGACATCACATGGGAATCACGTGGTAATCACGTGGGAATCACGTGGGCATCACGTGGGAATCACGTGCCAATCACGTGGGAATCACGTGGTCATGATTTGGGAATCACATGGGTATCACGTGGGAATCACGTGGCCAACACGTGTGAATCACGTGGGCATCACGTGGGAATCCGTGGTTGACACGTGGGCATCACGTGGCTATCACGTGGGCATCACGTTGTCATCACGTGGGAATCACATGGGCATCACGTGGGCATCACGTGGCCATCACGAAGTCATCACGTGGCAATCACGTGGCAATCACGTGGGCATCACATGGAAATCACGTGGGAATCACGTGGTCGACACGTGATCATCACGTGGGTATCACGTGGGCATCACGTGGAAATCACGTGGCCAACATGTGGGAATCACGTGGCAATCAAGTGGGCATCACGTGGGAATCACGTGGCCAACACCTGTGAATCACGTGGGCTTCACGTGGTCATCACGTGGCCAACACCTGTGAATCACGTGGGAATCACGTGGTCATCACGTGGGCAACACGTGGGAATCACGTGGGAATCACGTGGGCAACACGTGGGAATCACGTGGGCATCACGTGGTCATCACGTGGGAATCACGTGGGCATCACGTGGGAATCACTTGGGCATCACGTGAGAATCACGTTGCAAACATGTGGGAATCATGTGGGAATCATGTCGGCAACCCGTGGGAATCACGTGGGAATGACGTGGGCATCACGTGCCAATCACATGGGAATCACGTGGGCAACCAGTGGGAATCACGTGGGCAACACGTTTGAATAACGTGGGAAACACGTGGGCATCATGTGGGAATCACGTGGGAATCACGTGGGTATCACGTGGTCATGATATGGGAATCACGTGGGAATTACGTGGGAATCACGTGGTCATCACGTGGGAATCACGTGGTCATCACGTGGCAATCATGTGGGCAACACATGGGAATCACGTGGGCATCACGTGAGAATCGCGTGGCAATCATGTGGGCATCACGTGGGAATAACGGGGGAGTCACATGGGAATCACGTGGGTATCACGTGGTCATCATTTCCGAATCACGTGGGAATAACGTGGGTATCACGTGGGAATCACGTGGGAATCACGTAAGCATCACGTGGTCACCACGTGGAAATCAGGTGGGAATCACGTGGGCATCACTTTTGAATCACGTGGCAAGCACATGGGAAACACGTGGGTATCACATCGGCAACACGTGGGAATCACGTGGGAATCACGTGGGCATCACGTGGGCATCACGTGGGCATCACGTGGTTATCACGTGCCAATCACGTGGGAATCACGTGGGCAACCAGTGGAAATCACGTGGACAAAACGTTTGAATCACGTGGGAATCACGAGGGAATCACGTGGGCATCACGTGGGAACACGTGGTCATGATTTGGGAATCACGTGGGAATTACGTGGGAATCACGTGGACATCACGTGGGAATCACGTGGGCATCACGTGGGCATCACGAGGGCATTCGTGGGAATCACGTGCAAATCAAGTGTGAATCATGTGGTCATCACGTGGGAATCCTGTGGCAATCACATGGGTATCACATGGGAATCAAGTGGGAATCACGTGGCCAACACATGTAAATCACGTAGGCATCACGTGGGCATCACGTGGGCAACACATGTTCATCACGTGGTCATCACGTGGAAATCACATGCCAATCACGTGGGAATCACGTGGGCAACCAGTGGGAATCACGTGGGCAACACGTTTGAATCACGTTGGAATCACGTGGGCATCACGTTGGAATCACGTGGGAATCACGTGGGTATCACGTGGTCATGATTTGGGAATCACGTGGGCATCACGTTGGAATCACGTGGGCATCACGTGGGCATCACGTGGGAATAACGTGGGACTCACGTGGACATCACGTGGGAATCACGTGGGAATCACGTGGGCATCACGTGGGCATCACGTAGGCATCAGGTGGGAATCACGTGCCAATCACGTGGGAATCATGTGGTCATCACGTGGGAATCCCGTGGCAATCACATGGGTATCACGTGGGAATCACGTGGGCAACACGTGGGAATCACGTCGGAATCACGTGGGCAACACATGGGAATCACGTGGACATCACGTGGTCAACACGTGGAAATCACTAGGGAATCACGTGGGCATCACGTTGGCATCAAGTGGGCATCACGAAGTCATCACATGGCAATCACGTGGCAATCACGTGGGCATCACATGGGAATCACGTGGGAATCACGTGGTTGACACGTTGGCATCACGTGGGAATCACGTGGGCATCACGTGGGCATCACGTGGTCATCACATGGGAATCATGTGGCCAACATGTGGGAATCACGTGGAAATCACGTGGGCATCACGTGGTCATCACGTGGGTATCACGTGGCAATCACGTGGGCATCACGTGGGAATCACGTGCCAATCACGTGCCAATCACGTGGGAATCATGTGGTCGTCACGTGGGAAGCCCGTGGCAATCACATGGGTATCACGTGGGAATCACCTGGGAATCACGTGGCCAACACCTGTGAATCACGTGGGCATCACGTGGGCAACACGTGGGAATCACGTGGGAATCACGTGGGAATCACGTGGGCATCACGTGGGCATCACGTGGGCATCACGAAGTCATCACGTGGCAATCCCGTGGCAATCAAATGCGCATCACGTGGCAATCATGTGGGCATTACGTGGGTATCACGTGCACATTACGGAGGAGCCTGAAGAGGCGTGAAAAATACGAGAAGCCTGAAGAGGTGTGAAAAATACGAGGAGCCTGAAGAGGTGTGAAAAATACGAGGAGCCTGAAGAGGTGTGAAAAATACAAGAAGCCAGAAAAGGTGTGAAAAGTACGAGGAGCCTGAAAAGGTGTGAAAAATACGAGGAGCCTGAAAAGGTGTGAAAAATACGAGGAGCCTGAAAGGGTGTGAAATATACGAGGAGCCTGAAAAGGCGTGAAAATTACGAGGAGCCTGAGAGGCGTGAAAAATACGAGGAGCCTGAAACAGTGTGAAAAATACGAGGAGCCTGAAAAGGCCTGAAAAATACGAGGAGCCTGAAAATGTGTGAAAAATACAAGGAGCCAGAAAAGGTGTGAAAAATACGAGGAGCCTGAAAAGGTGTGAAAAATACGAGGAGCCTGAAAAGGTGTGAAAAATATGAGGAGCCTGAAAGGGTGTGAAAAATACGAGGAGCCTGAAAAGGCGTGAAAATTATGAGGAGCCTGAAGAGGCGTGAATAATACGAGGAGCCTGAAAAGGTGTGAAAAATACGAGGAGCCTGAAAAGGCCTGAAAAATACGAGGAGCCTGAAAAGGCCTGAGAAATATGAGGAGCATGAAAAGGCCTGAAAAATACGAGGAGCCTGAAAAGGCGTGAAAAATACGAGGAGCCTGAAAAGGGGTGAAAAATACGAGGAGACTGAAAAGGTGTATAAAAAATACGAGGAGCCTGAAAAGGTGTGGAAAATACGAGGAGCCTGAAAAGGCGTGAAAAATACGAGGAGCCTAAATAGGCCTGAAAAATACGAGGAGCCTGAAAAGGCATGAAAAATATGAGGGGCCTGAAAAGGTGTGAAAAATACGAGGGGCCTGAAAAGGCCTGAAAAAATGAGGAGCCTGAAAAGGTGTGAAAAATACGAGGAGCCTGAAAAGCTGTGAAAAATACGAGGAGCCTGAAAAGGTGTATAAAAAATACGAGGAGCCTGAAAAGGCGTGAAAAATACGAGGAGCCTGAAAAGGTGTGAAAAAAACGAGGAGCCTGAAAAGGTGTGAAAAATACGAGGAGCCTGAAAAGGTGTGAAAAATACGAGGAGCCTGAAAAGGTGTGAAAAATACGAGGAGCCTGAAAGGGTGTGAAAAATACGAGGAGCCTGAAAAGGTGTTAAATATACGAGGAGCCTGAAAAGGCGTGAAAATTACGAAGAGCCTGAGAGGCGTGAAAATTACGAGGAGCCTGAAAAGGTGTGAAAAATACGAGGAGCCTGAAAAGTTGTGAAAAATACGAGGAGCCTGAAAAGGCGTGAAAAGTACGAGGCGCCTAAAGAGGCCTGAAAAATACGAGGAGCCTGAAAATGCGTGAGAAATAGGTGGGGCCTGAAAAGGTGTGAAAAATAGGAGGGGCCTGAAAAGGCCTGAAAAAATGAGGAGCCTGAAAAAGTGTGAAAAATACGAAGAGCCTGAAAAGGTGTGAAAAATACGAGGAGCCTGAAAAGATGTGAAAAATACGAGGAGCCTGAAAAAGTGTGAAAAATACGAGGAGCCTGAAAAGGCCTGAAAAATACCAGGAGCCTGAAAAGGTGTGAAAAATACGCTGAGCCTGAAAAGGTGAGAAAAATACGAGGAGCCTGAAAAGGTGTGAAAATACGAGGAGGCTGAAAAGGCGTGAAAAATATGAGGAGCCTGAAAAGGTGTGAAAAATACGGGAAGGCTAAAAAGATGTGAAAAATACGAGGAGCCTGAAAAGTCGTTAAAAATACGAGGAGCCTGAAGAGGTGTGAAAAATATGAGGAGCCTGAAGAGGTGTGAAAAATACGAGGAGCCTGAAAAGGCCTGAAAAATACGAGGAGCCTGAAAAGGTGTTAAAAATAAAAGGAGCCTGAAAAGACCTGAAAAATCCGAGGAGCCTGAAAAGGCCTGAAAAATACGAGGAGCCTGAAAAGGTGTGAAAAATACTAGGAGCTTGAAAAGGCGTGAAAAATACGAGGAGCCTGAAAAGGCCTGAAAAATACGAGGAGCCTGAAAAGGTGTGAAAAATACGAGGAGCCTGAAAAGGTGTGAAAAATACGAGGTGCCTGAAAAGGTGTGAAAAATTCGAGGAGCCTGAAAAGGTGTGAAAAATACGAGGAGCCTGAAAAGACGTGAAAACTACGAGGAGCCTGAAAAGGTGTGAAAAATACGGGGAGCCTGAAAAGGTGTGTAAAATTCGAGGAGCCTGAGAAGGCGTGAAAAATACAAGGAGCCCGAAAATGCGTGAAAAATACGAGGAGCCTGGAAAGGTGTGTAAAATACAAGGAGCATGAAAAGGCCTTTAAAATACGGGAAGCCTGAAAAGGTGTGAAAAATACGAGGAGCCTGAAAAGGCCTGAAAACTATGAGGAGCCTGAAAAGGTGTGAAAAATACGAGGAGCCTGAAAAGGCCTGAAAAATATAAGGGGCGTGAAAAGATGTGAAAGATACGAGGAGCCTGAAAAGGCCTGAAAAATACGAGGAGCCTGAAAAGGTGTGAAAAATACGAGGAGCCTGAAAAGGTGTGAAAAGTTCAAGGAGCTTGAAAAGGTGTGAAAAATACGAGGAGCCTGAAAAGGTGTGAAAAATACGAGGAGCCTGAAAAGGTGTGAAAAATACGAGGAGCCTGAAAAGGTGTAAAACATACGAGGAGCCTGAAAAGGTGTGAAAAATACGAGCAGCCTGAAAAGGTGTGAAAAATACGAGGAGCCTGAAAAGGCCTGAAAAATACGAGGAGCCTGAAAAGGTGTGAAAAATACGAGGAGCCGGAAAAGGTGTGGAAAATACGAGGAGCCTGAAAAGGCGTGAAAAATACGATTAGCCTAAAGAGGCCTGAAAAATACGATTAGCCTGAAAAGGCGTGAGAAATATGAGGGGCCTGAAAAGGTGTGAAAAATAGGAGGGGCCTGAAAAGGCTTGAAAAAATGAGGAGCCTGAAAAGCTGTGAAATATACGAGGAGCCTGAAAAGGTGTGAAAAATACGAGGAGCCTGAAAAGATGTGAAAAATACGAGGAGCCTGAAAAAGTGTGAAAAATACGAGGAGCCTGAAAAGGCGTGAAAAATACCAGGAGCCTGAAAAGGTGTAAAATATACAATGAGCCTGAAAAGGCGTGAAAAATGCGAGGAGCCTGAAAAGGCCTGAAAAATACGAGGAGCCTGAAAAGGTGTGAAAAATAAAAGGAGCCAGAAAAGGTGTGAAAAATACGAGGAGCCTGAAAAGGTGTGAAAAATACGAGGAGCCTGAAAGGTGTGAAAAATACGAGGAGCCTGAAAAGCTGTGAAATATTCGAGGAGCCTGAAAAGGTGTGAAAAATACGAGGAGCCTGAAAAGATGTGAAAAATACGAGGAGCCTGAAAAAGTGTGAAAAATACGAGGAGCCTGAAAAGGTGTGAAAAATACCAGGAGCCTGAAAAGGTGTGAAATATACAATGAGCCTGAAAAGGCGTGAAAAATACGAGGAGCCTGAAAAGGCCTGAAAAATACGAGGAGCCTGAAAAGGCCTGAAAAATACGAGGAGCCTGAAAAGGCGTGAAAATTACGAGGAGCCTGAAGAGGCGTGAAAAATACGAGGAGCCTGAAAAGTCGTGAAAAATAAAAGGAGCCTGAAAAGGCCTGAAAAATAAAGGGAGCCTGAAAAGGCCTGAAAAAAACGAGGAGGCTGAAAAAGCCTGAAAAAAACGAGGAGCCTGAAAAGGCGTGAAAAATACGAGGAGCCTGAAAAGGTGTGAAAGATACGAGGAGCCTGAAAAGGTGTGAAAAATACGAGGAGCCTGAAAAGTTGTGAAATATACGATGAGACTGAAAAAGTGTGAAAAATACGAGGAGCTTGAAAAGCTGTGAAATATACGAGGAGCCTGAAAAGGTGTGAAAAATACGAGGAGCCTGAAAAGATGTGAAAAATATGAGGAGCCTGAAAAGGTGTGAAAAATATGAGGAGCCTGAAAAGGCGTGAAAAATACCAGGAGCCTGAAAAGGTGTGAAATATACTATGAGCCTGAAAAGGCGTGAAAAATACGAGGAGCCTGAAAAGGCGTGAAAAATACCAGGAGCCTGAAAAGGTGTGAAAAATACGAGGAGCCTGAAAAGGTGTGAAAAATACGAGGAGCCTGAAAAGGCGTGAAAAATACGAGGCGCCTAAAGAGGCCTGAAAAATACGAGGAGCCTGAAAATGCGTGAGAAATAGGTGGGGCCTGAAAAGGTGTGAAAAATAGGAGGGGCCTGAAAAGGCCTGAAAAAATGAGGAGCCTGAAAAGGTGTGAAAAATACGAGGGGCCTGAAAACGTGTGAAAAATACGAGGAGCCTGAAAAGGTGTGAAAATTACGAGGAGTCTGAAAAGGTGTGAAAAATACGAGGAGCCTGAAAAGGCGTGAAAAATACCAGGAGCCTGAAAAGGTGTGAAATATACGATGAGCCTGAAAAAGTGTGAAAAATACGAGGAGCTTGAAAAGCTGTGAAATATACGAGGAGCCTGAAAAGTCGTGAAAAATACGAGGAGCTTAAAAAGGCCTGAAAAATACGAGGAGCCTGAAAAGGCGTGAAAAATATGAGGGGCCTCGAAATGTGTGAAAAATACGAGGGGACGGAAAAGGCCTGAGAAAATGAGGAGCCAGAAAAGGTGTGAAAAATACGAGGAGCCTGAAAATGCGTGAAAAATACGAGGAGCATGAAAAGGTGTGAAAAATACGAGGAGCCTGAAAAGGCGTGAAAAATACGAGGAGCCTGAAAAGGTGTGAAAAATACGAGGAGCCTGAAAAGGTGTGAAAAATACGAGGAGCCTGAAAATGCGTGAAAAATACGAGGAGCCTGAAAAGGTGTGAAAAATACGAGGAGCCTGAAAAGGCGTGAAAAATACCAGGAGCCTGAAAAGGTGTGAAATATACGATGAGCCTGAAGAAGTGTGAAAAACACCAGAAGCCTGAAAAGGTGTGAAATATACGATGATCCTGAAAAGGTGTGAAAAATACGAGGAGCCTGAAAAGGCCTGAAAATACGAGGAGCCTGAAAAGGTGTGAAAAATACAAGGAGCCAGAAAAGGTGTGAAAAATACGAGGAGCCTGAAAAGGTGTGAAAAATACGAGGAGCCTGAAAAGGTGTGAAAAATACGAGGAGCCTGAAAGGGTGTGAAAAATACGAGGAGTCTGAAAAGGCGTGAAAATTACGAGGAGCCTGAAGAGGCGTGAAAAATACGAGGAGCCTGAAAAGTCGTGAAAAATAAAAGGAGCCTGAAAAGGCCTGAAAAATAAAGGGAGCCTGAAAAGGCCTGAAAAAAACGAGGAGGCTGAAAAAGCCTGAAAAAAACGAGGAGCCTGAAAAGGCGTGAAAAATACGAGGAGCCTGAAAAGGTGTGAAAGATACGAGGAGCCCGAAAAGGTGTGAAAAATACGAGGAGCCTGAAAAGTTGTGAAAAATACGAGGAGCCTGAAAAGGTGTGGAAAATAGGAGGAGCCTGAAAAGGCATGAAAAATACGAGGAGACTAAAGAGGCCTGACAAATACGAGGAGCCTGAAAAGGTGTGACAAATACGAGGAGCCTGAAAAGGTGTGAAAAATACGAGGAGCCTGAAAAGGCGTGAAAAATACCAGGAGCCTGAAAAGGTGTGAAATATACGATGAGACTGAAAAAGTGTGAAAAATACGAGGAGCTTGAAAAGCTGTGAAATATACGAGGAGCCTGAAAAATACGAGGAGCCTGAAAAGGCGTGAAAAATACGAAGAGCCTGAAAAGGCGTGAAAAATACGAGGAGCCTGAAAAGGTGTGAAAAATACGAGGAGCCTGAAAAGGTGTGGAAAATACGAGGAGCCTGAAAAGGCGTGAAAAATACGATTAGCCTAAAGAGGCCTGAAAAATACGATTAGCCTGAAAAGGCGTGAGAAATATGAGGGGCCTGAAAAGGTGTGAAAAATAGGAGGGGCCTGAAAAGGCTTGAAAAAATGAGGAGCCAGTAAAGGTGTGAAAAATACGAGGAGCCTGAAAAGGTGTGAAAAATACGAGGAGCCTGAAAAGGCCTGAAAAATACGAGGAGCCTGAAAAGGTGTGAAAAATACGAGGAGCCTTAAAAGGCGTGAAAAATACCAGGAGCCTGAAACGGCCTGAAAAATACGAGGAGCCTAAAAAGGTGTGAAAAATACAGGGAGCCTGAAAAGGTGTGAAAAATACGAGGGGCCTGAAAAGGTGTGAAAAATACGAAGAGCCTGAAAAGGCGTGAAAAATACGAGGAGCCTGAAAGGCCTGAAAAGCACGAGAGCCAGAAAAGGCCTGAAAAATATGAGGGGCCTGAAAAGGTGTGAAAAATACGAGGAGTCTGAAAAGGCCTGAAAAATATGAGGAGCCTGAAAAGGCCTGAAAAATACGAGGAGCCTGAAAATGCCTGAAAAATACGAGGAGCCTGAAAAGGCCTGAAAAATACGAGGAGCCTGAAAAGGTGTGAAAAATACGCGGAGCCTGAAAAGGTGAGAAAAATACGAGGAGCCTGAAAAGGTGTGAAAATACGAGGAGCCTGAAAAGGCGTGAAAAATATGAGGAGCCTGAAAATGTGTGAAAAATACGAGAAGGCTAAAAAGATGTGAAAAATACGAGGAGCCTGAAAAGTCGTTAAAAATACGAGGAGCCTGAAAAGGTGTGAAAAATACGAGGAGCCTGAAAAGGTGTGAAAAATACGAGGAGCCTGAAAATGCGTGAAAAATACGAGGAGCCTGAAAAGGTGTGAAAAATACGAGGAGCCTGAAAAGGTGTGAAAAATACGAGGAGCCTGAAAATGCGTGAAAAATACGAGGAGCCTGAAAAGGTGTGAAAAATACGAGGAGCCTGAAAAGGCGTGAAAAATACCAGGAGCCTGAAAAGGTGTGAAATATACGATGAGCCTGAAGAAGTGTGAAAAACACCAGAAGCCTGAAAAGGTGTGAAATATACGATGATCCTGAAAAGGCGTGAAAAATACGAGGAGCCTGAAAAGGCCTGAAAAATACGAGGAGCCTGAAAAGGCATGAAAAATATGAGGGGCCTGAAAAGGTGTGAAAAATACGAGAAGGCTAAAAAGATGTGAAAAATACGAGGAGCCTGAAAAGTCGTTAAAAATACGAGGAGCCTGAAGAGGTGTGAAAAATATGAGGAGCGTGAAGAGGTGTGAAAAATACGAGGAGCCTGAAAAGGCCTGAAAAATACGAGGAGCCTGAAAAGGTGTTAAAAATAAAAGGAGTCTGAAAAGGCCTGAAAAATACGAGGCGCCTGAAGAGGTGTGATAAATATGAGGAGCCTGAAAAGGCCTGAAAAATACGTGGAGCCTGAAAATTCCTGAAAAATACGAATAGCCTGAAAAGGTGTGAATAATCCAAGGAGCCTGAAAAGGTGTGAAAAATGCGAGGAGCCTGAAATGGTGTGAATAATCCGAGGAGCCTGAAAAGGCCTGAAAAATACGAGGAGCCTGAAAAGGTGTGAAAAACCTGAGGAGTCTGAAAAGGCCTGAAAAATACGAGGAGCCTGAAAAGGTGTGAAAAATACGAGGAGCCTGAAAAGGCCTGCAGAATACGAGGAGCCTGAAAAGGCCTGAAAAATATGAGGAGCCTGAAAAGGTGTGAAAAATACGAGGAGCCTGAAAAGGCCTGAAAAATACGAGGAGCCTGAAAAGGCCTGAAAAATACGAGGAGCCTGAAAAGGTGTGAAAAATACGAGGAGCCTGAAAAGGTGTGAAAAATACGAGGTGCCTGAAAAGGTGTGAAAAATTCGAGGAGCCTGAAAAGGTGTGAAAAATACGAGGAGCCTGAAAAGACGTGAAAATTACGAGGAGCCTGAAAAGGTGTGAAAAATACGAGGAGCCTGAAAAGGTGTGTAAAATACGAGGAGCCTGAGAAGGCGTGAAAAATACAAGGAGCCCGAAAATGCGTGAAAAATACGAGGAGCCTGGAAAGGTGTGTAAAATACAAGGAGCATGAAAAGGCCTTTAAAATACGGGAAGCCTGAAAAGGTGTGAAAAATACGAGGAGCCTGAAAAGGCCTGAAAACTATGAGGAGCCTGAAAAGGTGTGAAAAATACGAGGAGCCTGAAAAGGCCTGAAAAATATAAGGGGCGTGAAAAGATGTGAAAGATACGAGGAGCCTGAAAAGGCCTGAAAAATACGAGGAGCCTGAAAAGGTGTGAAAAATACGAGGAGCCTGAAAAGGTGTGAAAAGTTCAAGGAGCTTGAAAAGGTGTTAAAAATACGAGGAGCCTGAAAAGATGTGAAAAATACGAGGAGCCTGAAAAGGTGTGAAAAATACGAGGAGCCTGAAAAGGTGTAAAACATACGAGGAGCCTGAAAAGGTGTGAAAAATACGAGCAGCCTGAAAAGGTGTGAAAAATACGAGGAGCCTGAAAAGGCCTGAAAAATACGAGGATCCTGAAAAGGCCTGAAAAATACGAGGATCCGGAAAAGGTGTGAAAAATACGAGGAGCCTGGAAAGGCCTGAAAAACACGGGAGCCAGAAAAGGCCTGAAAAATATGAGGGGCTTGAAAAGGTGTGAAAAATACGAGGAGTCTGAAAAGGCCTGAAAAATATGAGGAGCCTGAAAAGGCCTGAAAAATACGAGGAGCCTGAAAAGGCGTGAAAAATACGAGGAGCCTGAAAAGGTGTGAAAAATACGAGGAGCCTGAAAAGGTGTGAAAAATACGAGGAGCCTGAAAAGGCGTGAAAAGTACGAGGCGCCTAAAGAGGCCTGAAAAATACGAGGAGCCTGAAAATGCGTGAGAAATAGGTGGGGCCTGAAAAGGTGTGAAAAATAGGAGGGGCCTGAAAAGGCCTGAAAAAATGAGGAGCCTGAAAAGGTGTGAAAAATACGAGGAGCCTGAAAACGTGTGAAAAATACGAGGAGCCTGAAAAGGTGTGAAAATTACGAGGAGCCTGAAAAGGTGTGAAAAATACGAGGAGCCTAAAAAGGCGTGAAAAATACCAGGAGCCTGAAAAGTTGTGAAATATACGATGAGCCTGAAAAAGTGTGAAAAATACGAGGAGCTTGAAAAGCTGTGAAATATACGAGGAGCCTGAAAAGGCGTGAAAAATACGAGGAGCCTAAATAGGCCTGAAAAATACGAGGAGCCTGAAAAGGCGTGAAAAATATGAGGGGCCTCGAAAGGTGTGAAAAATACGAGGGGACGGAAAAGGCCTGAGAAAATGAGGAGCCAGAAAAGGTGTGAAAAATACGAGGAGCCTGAAAAGGCGTGAAAAATACGAGGAGCCTGAAAAGGTGTGAAAAATACGAGGAGCCTGAAAAGGCCTGCAGAATACGAGGAGACTGAAAAGGCCTGAAAAATACGAGGAGCCTGAAAAGGTGTGAAAAATACGAAGAGCCTGAAAATGCGTGAAAAATACCAGGAGCCTGAAAAGGTGTGAAAAATACGAGGAGCCTGAAAAGGCGTGAAAAATACGAGGAGCCTGAAAAGGTGTGAAATATACGATGAGCCTGAAGAAGTGTGAAAAACACCAGAAGCCTGAAAAGGTGTGAAATATACGATGATCCTGAAAAGGCGTGAAAAATACGAGGAGCCTGAAAAGGCCTGAAAATACGAGGAGCCTGAAAAGGTGTGAAAAACACAAGGAGCCGGAAAAGGTGTGAAAAATACGAGGAGCCTGAAAAGGTGTGAAAAATACGAGGAGCCTGAAAAGGTGTGAAAAATACGAGGAGCCTGAAAGGGTTTGAAAAATACGAGGAGCCTGAAAAGGCGTGAAAATTACGAGGAGCCTGAAGAGGCGTGAAAAATACGAGGAGCCTGAAAAGTCGTGAAAAATAAAAGGAGCCTGAAAAGGCCTGAAAAATAAAGGGAGCCTGAAAAGGCCTGAAAAAAACGAGGAGGCTGAAAAAGCCTGAAAAAAACGAGGAGCCTGAAAAGGCGTGAAAAATACGAGGAGCCTGAAAAGCTGTGAAAAATTCGAGGAGCCTGAAAAGGTGTGGAAAATAGGAGGAGCCTGAAAAGGCATGAAAAATACGAGGAGACTAAAGAGGCCTGACAAATACGAGGAGCCTGAAAAGGTGTGACAAATACGAGGAGCCTGAAAAGGTGTGAAAAATACGAGGAGCCTGAAAAGGCGTGAAAAATACCAGAAGCCTGAAAAGGTGTGAAATATACGATGAGACTGAAAAAGTGTGAAAAATACGAGGAGCTTGAAAAGCTGTGAAATATACGAGGAGCCTGAAAAGGTGTGAAAAATACGAGGAGCCTGAAAAGATGTGAAAAATATGAGGAGCCTGAAAAGTTGTGAAAAATATGAGGAGCCTGAAAAGGCGTGAAAAATACCAGGAGCCTGAAAAGGTGTGAAATATATGATGAGCCTGAAAAGGCGTGAAAAATACGAGGAGCCTGAAAATGCCTGAAAAATACGAGGGGCCTGAAAATGTGTGAAAAATACAAGGAGTCAGAAAAGGTGTGAAAAATACGAGGAGCCTGAAAAGGTGTGAACAGTACGAGGAGCCTGAAAGGTGTGAAAAATACGAGGAGCCTGAAAAGGTGTGAAAAATACGAGGAGCCTGAAAAGGCGTGAAAATTACGAGGAGCCTGAAAAGGCGTGAAAATTACGAGGAGCCTGAAAAGGTGTGAAAAATACGAGGAGCCTGAAAAGGTGTGAAAAATACGAGGAGCCTGAAAAGGCGTGAAAAATACGAGGAGCCTGAAAAGGCCTGAAAAATACCAGGAGCCTGAAAAGGCCTGAAAAATACGAGGAGCCTGAAAAATACGAGGAGCCTGAAAAGGCGTGAAAAATACGAAGAGCCAGAAAAGGCCTGAAAAATACGAGGAGCCTGAAAAGGTGTGAAAAATACGAGGAGCCTGAAAAGGTGTGGAAAATACGAGGAGCCTGAAAAGGCGTGAAAAATACGATTAGCCTAAAGAGGCCTGAAAAATACGATTAGCCTGAAAAGGCGTGAGAAATATGAGGGGCCTGAAAAGGTGTGAAAAATAGGAGGGGCCTGAAAAGGCTTGAAAAAATGAGGAGCCAGAAAAGGTGTGAAAAATACGAGGAGCCTGAAAAGGTGTGAAAAATACGAGGAGCCTGAAAAGGCCTGAAAAATACGAGGAGCCTGAAAACGTGTGAAAAATACGAGGAGCCTTAAAAGGCGTGAAAAATACCAGGAGCCTGAAACGGCCTGAAAAATACGAGGAGCCTAAAAAGGTGTGAAAAATACAGGGAGCCTGAAAAGGTGTGAAAAATACGAGGGGCCTGAAAAGGTGTGAAAAATACGAAGAGCCTGAAAAGGCGTGAAAAATACGAGGAGCCTGAAAGGCCTGAAAAGCACGAGAGCCAGAATAGGCCTGAAAAATATGAGGGGCCTGAAAAGGTGTGAAAAATACGAGGAGTCTGAAAAGGCCTGGAAATATGAGGAGCCTGAAAAGGCCTGAAAAATACGAGGAGCCTGAAAATGCCTGAAAAATACGAGGAGCCTGAAAAGGCCTGAAAAATACGAGGAGCCTGAAAAGGTGTGAAAAATACGCGGAGCCTGAAAAGGTGAGAAAAATACGAGGAGCCTGAAAAGGTGTGAAAATACGAGGAGCCTGAAAAGGCGTGAAAAATTTGAGGAGCCTGAAAAGGTGTGAAAAATACGAGAAGGCTAAAAAGATGTGAAAAATACGAGGAGCCTGAAAAGTCGTTAAAAATACGAGGAGTCTGAAGAGGTGTGAAAAATATGAGGAGCCTGAAGAGGTGTGAAAACTACGAGGAGCCTGAAAAGGTGTGAAAAATACGAGGAGCCTGAAAAGGTGTTAAAAATAAAAGGAGCCTGAAAAGACCTGAAAAATCCGAGGAGCCTGAAAAGGCCTGAAAAATACGAGGAGCCTGAAAAGGTGTGAAAAATACTAGGAGCTTGAAAAGGCGTGAAAAATACGAGGAGCCTGAAAGGCGTGAAAAATACGAGGAGCCTGAAAAGGTGTGAAAAATACGAGGAGCCTGAAAAGGCCTGAAAAATACGAGGAGCCTGAAAAGGTGTGAAAAATACGAGGAGCCTGAAAAGGCCTGAAAAATACGAGGAGCCTGAAAAGGCCTAAAAAATACGAGGAGCCTGAAAAGGCGTGAAAAATACGAGGAGCCTGAAAAGGCCTGAAAAATACTAGGAGCCTGAAAGGTGTGAAAACTACGAGGAGCCTGAAAAGTTGTGAAAAATATGAGGAGCATGAAAAGGCCTGAAAAATACGAGGCGCCTGAAGAGGTGTGATAAATATGAGGAGCCTGAAAAGGCCTGAAAAATACGTGGAGCCTGAAAATTTCTGAAAAATACGAGTAGCCTGAAAAGGTGTGAATAATCCAAGGAGCCTGAAAAGGTGTGAAAAATGCGAGGAGCCTGAAATGGTGTGAATAATCCGAGGAGCCTGAAAAGGCCTGAAAAATACGAGGAGCCTGAAAAGGTGTGAAAAACCTGAGGAGTCTGAAAAGGCCTGAAAAATACGAGGAGCCTGAAAAGGTGTGAAAAATCCGAGGAGCCTGAAAAGGCCTGCAGAATACGAGGAGCCTGAAAAGGCCTGAAAAATATGAGGAGCCTGAAAAGGTGTGAAAAATACGAGGAGCCTGAAAAGGCCTGAAAAATACGAGGAGCCTGAAAAGGCCTGAAAAATACGAGGAGCCTGAAAAGGTGTGAAAAATACGAGGAGCCTGAAAAGGTGTGAAAAATACGAGGTGCCTGAAAAGGTGTGAAAAATTCGAGGAGCCTGAAAAGGTGTGAAAAATACGAGGAGCCTGAAAAGACGTGAAAACTACGAGGAGCCTGAAAAGGTGTGAAAAATACGAGGAGCCTGAAAAGGTGTGTAAAATACGAGGAGCCTGAGAAGGCGTGAAAAATACAAGGAGCCCGAAAATGCGTGAAAAATACGAGGAGCCTGGAAAGGTGTGTAAAATACAAGGAGCATGAAAAGGCCTTTAAAATACGGGAAGCCTGAAAAGGTGTGAAAAATACGAGGAGCCTGAAAAGGCCTGAAAAATACGAGGAGCCTGAAAAGGTGTGAAAAATACGAGGAGCCTGAAAAGGCCTGAAAAATATAAGGGGCGTGAAAAGATGTGAAAGATACGAGGAGCCTGAAAAGGCCTGAAAAATACGAGGAGCCTGAAAAGGTGTGAAAAATACGAGGAGCCTGAAAAGGTGTGAAAAGTTCAAGGAGCTTGAAAAGGTGTGAAAAATACGAGGAGCCTGAAAAGGTGTGAAAAATACGAGGAGCCTGAAAAGGTGTGAAAAATACGAGGAGCTTGAAAAGGTGTAAAAAATACGAGGAGCCTGAAAAGGTGTGAAAAATACGAGCAGCCTGAAAAGGTGTGAAAAATACGAGGAGCCTGAAAAGGCCTGAAAAATACGAGGATCCTGAAAAGGCCTGAAAAATACGAGGATCCTGAAAAGGTGTGAAAAATACGAGGAGCCTGGAAAGGCCTGAAAAATACGAGGAGCCTGAAACAGCCTGAAAAATACGAGGAGCCTAAAAAGGTGTGAAAAATACGCGGAGCCTGAAAAGGTGTGAAAAATACGAGGTGCCTGAAAAGGTGTGAAAAATACGAGGAGCCTGAAAAGGCGTGAAAAATACGAGGAGCCTGAAAGGCCTGAAAAACACGGGAGCCAGAAAAGGCCTGAAAAATATGAGGGGCCTGAAAAGGTGTGAAAAATACGAGGAGTCTGAAAAGGCCTGAAAAATATGAGGAGCCTGAAAAGGCGTGAAAAATACGAGGAGCCTGAAAAGGCCTGAAAAATACCAGGAGCCTGAAAGGTGTGAAAAATACGAGGAGCCTGAAAAGTTGTGAAAAATATGAGGAGCATGAAAAGGTCTGAAAAATACGAGGCGCCTGAAGAGGTGTGATAAATATGAGGAGCCTGAAAAGGCCTGAAAAATACGTGGAGCCTGAAGATTCCTGAAAAATACGAGTAGCCTGAAAAGGTGTGAATAATCCAAGGAGCCTGAAAAGGTGTGAAAAATGCGAGGAGCCTGAAAAGGTGTGAAAAATAAGAGGAGCCTGAAAAGGTGTGAAAAATACGAGTAGCCTGAAAAGGTGTTAAAAATTCGAGGAGCCTGAAAAGGTGTGAAAAATACGAGGAGCCTGAAAAGACGTGAAAACTACGGGGAGCCTGAAAAGGTGTGAAAAATACGAGGAGCCTGAAAAGGTGTGTAAAATACGAGGAGCCTGAGAAGGCGTGAAAAATACAAGGAGCCCGAAAATGCGTGAAAAATACGAGGAGCCTGGAAAGGTGTGTAAAATACGAGGAGCATGAAAAGGCCTTTAAAATACGGGAAGCCTGGAAAGGTGTGAAAAATACGAGGAGCCTGAAAAGGCCTGAAAACTATGAGGAGCCTGAAAAGGTGTGAAAAATACGAGGAGCCTGAAAAGGCCTGAAAAATATAAGGGGCGTGAAAAGATGTGAAAGATACGAGGAGCCTGAAAAGGCCTGAAAAATACGAGGAGCCTGAAAAGGTGTGAAAAATACGAGGAGCCTGAAAAGGTGTGAAAAGTTCAAGGAGCTTGAAAAGGTGTGAAAAATACGAGGAGCCTGAAAAGGTGTGAAAAATACGAGGAGCCTGAAAAGGTGTGAAAAATACGAGGAGCCTGAAAAGGTGTAAAAAATACGAGGAGCCTGAAAAGGTGTGAAAAATACGAGCAGCCTGAAAAGGTGTGAAAAATACGAGGAGCCTGAAAAGGCCTGAAAAATACGAGGATCCTGAAAAGGTGTGAAAAATACGAGGAGCCTGAAAAGGCCTGAAAAATACGAGGAGCCTGAAAAGGTGTGAAAAATGGGAGGAGCCTGAAAAGGTGTGAAAAATACGAGGAGCCTGAAAAGGTGTGAAAAATACGAGCAGCCTGAAAAGGTGTGAAAAATACGAGGAGCCTGAAAAGGCCTGAAAAATACGAGGATCCTGAAAAGGTGTGAAATATACGAGGAGCCTGGAAAGGCCTGAAAAATACGAGGAGCCTGAAACGGCCTGAAAAATACGAGGAGCCTAAAAAGGTGTGAAAAATACGCGGAGCCTGAAAAGGTGTGAAAAATACGAGGGGCCTGAAAAGGTGTGCAAAATACGAGGAGCCTGAAAAGGCGTGAAAAATACGAGGAGCCTGAAAGGCCTGAAAAACTCGGGAGCCAGAAAAGGCCTGAAAAATATGAGGGGCCTGAAAAGGTGTGAAAAATACGAGGAGTCTGAAAAGGCCTGAAAAATATGAGGAGCCTGAAAAGGCCTGAAAAATACGAGGAGCCTGAAAATGCCTGAAAAATACGAGGAGCCTGAAAAGGCCTGAAAAATATGAGGAGCCTGAAAAGGTGTGAAAAATACGCGTAGCCTGAAAAGGTGAGAAAAATACGAGGAGCCTGAAAGGGTGTGAAAATACGAGAAGCCTGAAAAGGTGTAAAAAATACGCGTAGCCTGAAAAGGTGTGAAAAATACGAGGAGCCTGAAAAGGTGTAAAAAATACGAGGAGCCTGAAAAGGTGTGAAAAATACGAGCAGCCTGAAAAGGTGTGAAAAATACGAGGAGCCTGAAAAGGCCTGAAAAATACGAGAATCCTGAAAAGGTGTGAAAAATACGAGGAGCCTGAAAAGGTGTGAAAAATACGTGGAGCCTGAAAAGGTGTGAAAAATACGAGCAGCCTGAAAAGGTGTGAAAAGTTCAAGGAGCTTGAAAAGGTGTGAAAAATACGAGGAGCCTGAAAAGGTGTGAAAAATACGAGGAGCCTGAAAAGGTGTGAAAAATACGAGGAGCCTGAAAAGTTGTAAAAAATACGAGGAGCATGAAAAGGCCTGAAAAATACGAGGAGCCTGAAAAGGCCTGAAAAAGACGAAGAGCCTGAAAAGGTGTGAAAAACCCGAGGAGCCTGAAAAGGCCTGAAAAATACGAGGAGCCTGAAAAGGTGTGAAAAATCCGAGGAGCCTGAAAAGGCCTGCAGAATACGAGGAGCCTGAAAAGGCCTGAAAAATACGAGGAGCCTGAAAAGGTGTGAAAAATACGAGGAGCCTGAAAAGGCCTGAAAAATACGAGGAGCCTGAAAAGGCCTAAAAAATACGAGGAGCCTGAAAAGGCGTGAAAAATACGAGGAGCCTGAAAAGGCCTGAAAAATACCAGGAGCCTGAAAAGGTGTGAAAAATACGAGGAGCCTGAAAAGTTGTGAAAAATCTGAGGAGCATGAAAAGGCCTGAAAAATACGAGGCGCCTGAAGAGGTGTGATAAATATGAGTAGCCTGAAAAGGCCTGAAAAATACGTGGAGCCTGAAAATTCCTGAAAAATACGAGTAGCCTGAAAAGGTGTGAATAATCCAAGGAGCCTGAAAAGGTGTGAAAAATGCGAGGAGCCTGAAAAGGTGTGAAAAACACAGGAGCCTGAAAAGGTGTGAAAAATACGAGGAGCCTGAAAAGGCCTGAAAAATACGAGGAGACTGAAAAGTTGTGAAAAATACGCGGAGCCGGAAAAGACCTGCAGAATAAGATGAGCCTGAAAAGGTGTGAAAAATACGAGGAGCCTGAAAAGGCCTGAAAAATACGAGGAGCCTGAAAAGGTGTGAAAAATCGGAGGAGCCTGAAAAGGCCTGAAAAATACAAGGAGCCTGAAAAGGTGTGAAAAATCCGAGGAGCCTGAAAAGGCCTGCAGAATACGAGGAGCCTGAAAAGGCCTGAAAAATACGAGGATCCTGAAAAGGTGTGAAAAATACGAGGAGCCTGAAAAGGCCTGAAAAATACGAGGAGCCTGAAAAGGCCTGAAAAATACGAGGAGCCTGAAAAGGCGTGAAAAATACGAGGAGTCTGAAAAGGCCTGAAAAATAACAGGAGCCTGAAAAGGTGTGAAAAATCCGAGGAGCCTGAAAAGGTGTGAAAAATATGAGGAGCCTGAAAAGGCGTGAAAAATACGAGGAGCCTGAAAAGGTGTGAAAAATACGAGGAGCCTGAAAAGGTGTGAAATATACGAGGAGCCTGAAAAGGTGTGAAAAATACGAGGAGCCTGAAAACGTGTGAAAAATTCGAGGAGCCTGAAAAGGTGTGAAAAATACGAGGAGCCTGAAAAGGTGTGAAAAATACGAGGAGCCTGAAAAGGCGTGAAAAATACGAGGAGCCTGAAAAGGTGTGAAAAATACGAGGAGCCTGAAAAGGTGTGAAAAATATGAGGAGCCTGAAAAGGCGTGAAAAATACGAGGAGCCTGAAAAGGTGTGAAAAATACGAGGAGCCTGAAAAGGCGTGAAAAATACGAGGAGCCTGAAAAGGTGTGAAAAATACGAGGAGCCTGAAAAGGTGTGAAAAATTCGAGGAGCCTGAAAAGGTGTGAAAAATACGAGGAGTCTGAAAAGACGTGAAAACTACGAGCAGCCTGAAAAGGTGTGAAAAATACGAGGAGCCTGAAAAGGTGTGTAAAATACGAGGAGCCTGAGAAGGCGTGAAAAATACAAGGAGCCCGAAAATGCGTGAAAAATACGAGGAGCCTGGAAAGGTGTGTAAAATACGAGAAGCCTGAAAAGGCCTTTAAAATACGGGAAGCCTGAAAAGGTGTGAAAAATACGAGGAGCCTGAAAAGGCCTGAAAACTATGAGGAGCCTGAAAATGTGTGAAAAATACGAGGAGCCTGAAAAGGCCTGAAAAATATAAGGGGCGTGAAAAAATGTGAAAGATACGAGGAGCCTGAAAAGGCCTGAAAAATACGAGGAGCCTGAAAAGTTGTGAAAAATACGAGGAGCCTGAAAAGGTGTGAAAAGTTCAAGGAGCTTGAAAAGGTGTGAAAAATACGAGGAGCCTGAAAAGGTGTGAAAAATACGAGGAGCCTGAAAAGGTGTGAAAAATACGAGGAGCCTGAAAAGGTGTAAAAAATACGAGGAGCTTGAAAAGGTGTGAAAAATACGGGCAGCTTGAAAAGGTGTGAAAAATATGAGGAGCCTGAAAAGGCCTGAAAAATACGAGGATCCTGAAAAGGTGTGAAAAATACGAGGAGCCTGAAAAGGCCTGAAAAATACGAGGAGCCTGAAAAGGCGTGAAAAATATGAGGGGCCTCGAAAGGTGTGAAAAATACGAGGGGACGGAAAAGGCCTGAGAAAATGAGGAGCCAGAAAAGGTGTGAAAAATACGAGGAGCCTGAGAAGGCGTGAAAAATACGAGGAGCCTGAAAAGGTGTGAAAAATACGAGGAGCCTGAAAAGGTGTGAAAAATACGAGGAGCCTGAAAAGGCGTGAAAAATACGAGGAGCCTGAAAAGGTGTGAAAAATATGCGGAGCCTGAAAAGGTGTGAAAAATACGAAGAGCCTGAAAATGCGTGAAAAATACCAGGAGCCTGAAAAGGTGTGAAAAATACGAGGAGCCTGAAAAGGCGTGAAAAATACGAGGAGCCTGAAAAGGTGTGAAATATACGATGAGCCTGAAGAAGTGTGAAAAACACCAGAAGCCTGAAAAGGTGTGAAATATACGATGATCCTGAAAAGGCGTGTAAAATACGAGGAGCCTGAAAAGGCCTGAAAATACGAGGAGCCTGAAAAGGTGTGAAAAACACAAGGAGCCAGAAAAGGTGTGAAAAATACGAGGAGCCTGAAAAGGTGTGAAAAATACGAGGAGCCTGAAAAGGTGTGAAAAATACGAGGAGCCTGAAAGGGTGTGAAAAATACGAGGAGCCTGAAAAGGCGTGAAAATTACGAGGAGCCTGAAGAGGCGTGAAAAATACGAGGAGCCTGAAAAGTCGTGAAAAATAAAAGGAGCCTGAAAAGGCCTGAAAAATAAAGGGAGCCTGAAAAGGCCTGAAAAAAACGAGGAGGCTGAAAAAGCCTGAAAAAAACGAGGAGCCTGAAAAGGCGTGAAAAATACGAGGAGCCTGAAAAGGTGTGAAAGATACGAGGAGCCTGAAAAGGTGTGAAAAATACGAGGAGCCTGAAAAGTTGTGAAAAATACGAGGAGCCTGAAAAGGTGTGGAAAATAGGAGGAGCCTGAAAAGGCATGAAAAATACGAGGAGACTAAAGAGGCCTGACAAATACGAGGAGCCTGAAAAGGTGTGACAAATACGAGGAGCCTGAAAAGTTGTGAAAAATACGAGGAGCCTGAAAAGGCGTGAAAAATACCAGGAGCCTGAAAAGGTGTGAAATATACGATGAGACTGAAAAAGTGTGAAAAATACGAGGAGCATGAAAAGCTGTGAAATATACGAGGAGCCTGAAAAGGTGTGAAAAATACGAGGAGCCTGAAAAGATGTGAAAAATATGAGGAGCCTGAAAAGCTGTGAAAAATATGAGGAGCCTGAAAAGGCGTGAAAAATACCAGGAGCCTGAAAAGGTGTGAAATATACGATGAGCCTGAAAAGGCGTGAAAAATACGAGGAGCCTGAAAATGCCTGAAAAATACGAGGGGCCTGAAAAGGTGTGAAAAATACAAGGAGTCAGAAAAGGTGTGAAAAATACGAGGAGCCTGAAAAGGTGTGAACAGTACGAGGAGCCTGAAAGGTGTGAAAAATACGAGGAGCCTGAAAAGGTGTGAAAAATACGAGGAGCCTGAAAAGGCGTGAAAATTACGAGGAGCCTGAAGAGGCGTGAAAAATACGAGGAGCCTGAAAAGGTGTGAAAAACACGACGAGCCTGAAAAGGCGTGAAAAATACGAGGAGCCTGAAAAGGTGTGAAAAATACGAGGAGCCTGAAAAGGCGTGAAAAATACGAGGAGCCTGAAAAGGCCTGAAAAATACGAGGAGCCTGAAAAGGCCTGAAAAATACGAGGAGCCTGAAAAATACGAGGAGCCTGAAAAGGCGTGAAAAATACGAAGAGCCAGAAAAGGCCTGAAAAATACGAGGAGCCTGAAAAGGTGTGAAAAATACGAGGAGCCTGAAAAGGTGTGGAAAATACGAGGAGCCTGAAAAGGCGTGAAAAATACGATTAGCCTAAAGAGGCCTGAAAAATACGATTAGCCTGAAAAGGCGTGAGAAATATGAGGGGCCTGAAAAGGTGTGAAAAATAGGAGGGGCCTGAAAAGGCTGAAAAAATGAGGAGCCAGAAAAGGTGTGAAAAATACGAGGAGCCTGAAAAGGTGTGAAAAATACGAGGAGCCTGAAAAGGCCTGAAAAATACGAGGAGCCTGAAAAGGTGTGAAAAATACGAGGAGCCTTAAAAGGCGTGAAAAATACCAGGAGACTGAAACGGCCTGAAAAATACAAGGAGCCTAAAAAGGTGTGAAAAATACAGGGAGCCTGAAAAGGTGTGAAAAATACGAGGGGCCTGAAAAGGTGTGAAAAATACGAAGAGCCTGAAAAGGCGTGAAAAATATGAGGAGCCTGAAAGGCCTGAAAAGCACGAGAGCCAAAAAAGGCCTGAAAAATATGAGGGGCCTGAAAAGGTGTGAAAAATACGAGGAGTCTGAAAAGGCCTGAAAAATATGAGGAGCCTGAAAAGGCCTGAAAAATACGAGGAGCCTGAAAATGCCTGAAAAATACGAGGAGCCTGAAAAGGCCTGAAAAATACGAGGAGCCTGAAAAGGTGTGAAAAATACGTGGAGCCTGAAACGGTGAGAAAAATACGAGGAGCCTGAAAAGGTGTGAAAATACGAGGAGCCTGAAAAGGCGTGATAAATATGAGGAGCCTGAAAAGGTGTGAAAAATACGAGAAGGCTAAAAGATGTGAAAAATACGAGGAGCCTGAAAAGGCCTGAAAAATACGAGGCACCTGAAGAGGTGTGATAAATATGAGGAGCCTGAAAAGGCCTGAAAAATACGTGGAGCCTGAAAATTCCTGAAAAATACGAGTAGCCTGAAAAGGTGTGAATAATCCAAGGAGCCTGAAAAGGTGTGAAAAATGCGAGGAGCCTGAAATGGTGTGAATAATCCGAGGAGCCTGAAAAGGCCTGAAAAATACGAGGAGCCTGAAAAGGTGTGAAAAACCTGAGGAGTCTGAAAAGGCCTGAAAAATACGAGGAGCCTGAAAAGGTGTGAAAAATCCGAGGAGCCTGAAAAGGCCTGCAGAATACGAGGAGCCTGAAAAGGCCTGAAAAATATGAGGAGCCTGAAAAGGTGTGAAAAATACGAGGAGCCTGAAAAGGCCTGAAAAATACGAGGAGCCTGAAAAGGCCTGAAAAATACGAGGAGCCTGAAAAGGTGTGAAAAATACGAGGAGCCTGAAAAGGTATGAAAAATACGAGGTGCCTGAAAAGGTGTGAAAAATTCGAGGAGCCTGAAAAGGTGTGAAAAATACGAGGAGCCTGAAAAGACGTGAAAACTACGAGGAGCCTGAAAAGGTGTGAAAAATACGAGGAGCCTGAAAAGGTGTGTAAAATACGAGGAGCCTGAGAAGGCGTGAAAAATACAAGGAGCCCGAAAATGCGTGGAAAATACGAGGAGCCTGGAAAGGTGTGTAAAATACAAGGAGCATGAAAAGGCCTTTAAAATACGGGAAGCCTGAAAAGGTGTGAAAAATACGAGGAGCCTGAAAAGGCCTGAAAACTATGAGGAGCCTGAAAAGGTGTGAAAAATACGAGGAGCCTGAAAAGGCCTGAAAAATATAAGGGGCGTGAAAAGATGTGAAAGATACGAGGAGCCTGAAAAGGCCTGAAAAATACGAGGAGCCTGAAAAGGTGTGAAAAATACGAGGAGCCTGAAAAGGTGTGAAAAGTTCAAGGAGCTTGAAAAGGTGTGAAAAATACGAGGAGCCTGAAAAGGTGTGAAAAATACGAGGAGCCTGAAAAGGTGTGAAAAATACGAGGAGCCTGAAAAGGTGTAAAACATACGAGGAGCCTGAAAAGGTGTGAAAAATACGAGCAGCCTGAAAAGGTGTGAAAAATACGAGGAGCCTGAAAAGGCCTGAAAAATACGAGGATCCTGAAAAGGCCTAAAAAATACGAGGATCCGGAAAAGGTGTGAAAAATACGAGGAGCCTGGAAAGGCCTGAAAAATACGAGGAGCCTGAAACGGCCTGAAAAATACGAGGAGCCTAAAAAGGTGTGAAAAATACGCGGAGCCTGAAAAGGTGTGAAAAATACGAGGGGCCTGAAAAGGTGTGAAAAATACGAGGAGCCTGAAAAGGCGTGAAAAATACGAGGAGGCTGAAAGGCCTGAAAAACACGGGAGCCAGAAAAGGCCTGAAAAATATGAGGGGCTTGAAAAGGTGTGAAAAATACGAGGAGTCTGAAAAGGCCTGAAAAATATGAGGAGCCTGAAAAGGCCTGAAAAATACGAGGAGCCTGAAAAGGCGTGAAAAATACGAGGAGCCTGAAAAGGTGTGAAAAATACGAGGAGCCTGAAAAGGTGTGAAAAATACGAGGAGCCTGAAAAGGAGTGAAAAATACGAGGAGCCTGAAAAGGCGTGAAAAGTACGAGGCGCCTAAAGAGGCCTGAAAAATACGAGGAGCCTGAAAATGCGTGAGAAATAGGTGGGGCCTGAAAAGGTGTGAAAAATAGGAGGGGCCTGAAAAGGCCTGAAAAAATGAGGAGCCTGAAAAGGTGTGAAAAATACGAGGAGCCTGAAAACGTGTGAAAAATACGAGGAGCCTGAAAAGGTGTGAAAATTACGAGGAGCCTGAAAAGGTGTGAAAAATACGAGGAGCCTAAAAAGGCGTGAAAAATACCAGGAGCCTGAAAAGTTGTGAAATATACGATGAGCCTGAAAAAGTGTGAAAAATACGAGGAGCTTGAAAAGCTGTGAAATATACGAGGAGCCTGAAAAGGCGTGAAAAATACGAGGAGCCTAAAAAGGCCTGAAAAATACGAGGAGCCTGAAAAGGCGTGAAAAATATGAGGGGCCTCGAAAGGTGTGAAAAATACGAGGGGACGGAAAAGGCCTGAGAAAATGAGGAGCCCGAAAAGGTGTGAAAAATACGAGGAGCCTGAAAAGGCGTGAAAAATACGAGGAGCCTGAAAAGGTGTGAAAAATACGAGGAGCCTGAAAAGGCGTGAAAAATACGAGGAGCCTGAAAAGGTGTGAAAAATACGAGGAGCCTGAAAAGGTGTGAAAAATACGAAGAGCCTGAAAATGCGTGAAAAATACCAGGAGCCTGAAAAGGTGTGAAAAATACGAGGAGCCTGAAAAGGCGTGAAAAATACGAGGAGCCTGAAAAGGTGTGAAATATACGATGAGCCTGAAGAAGTGTGAAAAACACCAGAAGCCTGAAAAGGTGTGAAATATACGATGATCCTGAAAAGGCGTGAAAAATACGAGGAGCCTGAAAAGGCCTGAAAATACGAGGAGCCTGAAAAGGTGTGAAAAACACAAGGAGCCAGAAAAGGTGTGAAAAATACGAGGAGCCTGAAAAGGTGTGAAAAATACGAGGAGCCTGAAAAGGTGTGAAAAATACGAGGAGCCTGAAAGGGTGTGAAAAATACGAGGAGCCTGAAAAGGCGTGAAAATTACGAGGAGCCTGAAGAGGCGTGAAAAATACGAGGAGCCTGAAAAGTCGTGAAAAATAAAAGGAGCCTGAAAAGGCCTGAAAAATAAAGGGAGCCTGAAAAGGCCTGAAAAAAACGAGGAGGCTGAAAAAGCCTGAAAAAAACGAGGAGCCTGAAAAGGCGTGAAAAATACGAGGAGCCTGAAAAGGTGTGAAAGATACGAGGAGCCTGAAAAGGTGTGAAAAATACGAGGAGCCTGAAAAGTTTTGGAAAATAGGAGGAGCCTGAAAAGGCATGAAAAATACGAGGAGACTAAAGAGGCCTGACAAATACGAGGAGCCTGAAAAGGTGTGACAAATACGAGGAGCCTGAAAAGGTGTGAAAAATACGAGGAGCCTGAAAAGGCGTGAAAAATACCAGGAGCCTGAAAAGGTGTGAAATATACGATGAGACTGAAAAAGTGTGAAAAATACGAGGAGCTTGAAAAGCTGTGAAATATACGAGGAGCCTGAAAAGGTGTGAAAAATACGAGGAGCCTGAAAAGATGTGAAAAATATGAGGAGCCTGAAAAGTTGTGAAAAATATGAGGAGCCTGAAAAGGCGTGAAAAATACCAGGAGCCTGAAAAGGTGTGAAATATACGATGAGCCTGAAAAGGCGTGAAAAATACGAGGAGCCTGAAAATGCCTGAAAAATACGAGGGGCCTGAAAAGGTGTGAAAAATACAAGGAGTCAGAAAAGGTGTGAAAAATACGAGGAGCCTGAAAAGGTGTGAACAGTACGAGGAGCCTGAAAGGTGTGAAAAATACGAGGAGCCTGAAAAGGTGTGAAAAATACGAGGAGCCTGAAAAGGCGTGAAAATTACGAGGAGCCTGAAGAGGCGTGAAAAATACGAGGAGCCTGAAAAGGTGTGAAAAACACGACGAGCCTGAAAAGGCGTGAAAAATACGAGGAGCCTGAAAAGGTGTGAAAAATACGAGGAGCCTGAAAAGGCGTGAAAAACACGATGAGCCTGAAAAGGCGTGAAAAATACGAGGAGCCTGAAAAGGCCTGAAAAATACGAGGAGCCTGAAAAGGCCTGAAAAATACGAGGAGCCTGAAAAATACGAGGAGCCTGAAAAGGCGTGAAAAATACGAAGAGCCAGAAAAGGCCTGAAAAATACGAGGAGCCTGAAAAGGTGTGAAAAATACGAGGAGCCTGAAAAGGTGTGGAAAATACGAGGAGCCTGAAAAGGCGTGAAAAATACGATTAGCCTAAAGAGGCCTGAAAAATACGATTAGCCTGAAAAGGCGTGAGAAATATGAGGGGCCTGAAAAGGTGTGAAAAATACGAGGAGCCTGAAAAGGCCTGAAAATACGAGGAGCCTGAAAAAGTGTGAAAAACACAAGGAGCCAGAAAAGGTGTGAAAAATACGAGGAGCCTGAAAAGGTGTGAAAAATACGAGGAGCCTGAAAAGGTGTGAAAAATACGAGGAGCCTGAAAGGGTGTGAAAAATACGAGGAGCCTGAAAAGGCGTGAAAATTACGAGGAGCCTGAAGAGGCGTGAAAAATACGAGGAGCCTGAAAAGTCGTGAAAAATAAAAGGAGCCTGAAAAGGCCTGAAAAATAAAGGGAGCCTGAAAAGGCCTGAAAAAAACGAGGAGGCTGAAAAAGCCTGAAAAAAACGAGGAGCCTGAAAAGGCGTGAAAAATACGAGGAGCCTGAAAAGGTGTGAAAGATACGAGGAGCCTGAAAAGGTGTGAAAAATACGAGGAGCCTGAAAAGTTGTGAAAAATACGAGGAGCCTGAAAAGGTGTGGAAAATAGGAGGAGCCTGAAAAGGCATGAAAAATACGAGGAGACTAAAGAGGCCTGACAAATACGAGGAGCCTGAAAAGGTGTGACAAATACGAGGAGCCTGAAAAGGTGTGAAAAATACGAGGAGCCTGAAAAGGCGTGAAAAATACCAGGAGCCTGAAAAGGTGTGAAATATACGATGAGACTGAAAAAGTGTGAAAAATACGAGGAGCTTGAAAAGCTGTGAAATATACGAGGAGCCTGAAAAGGTGTGAAAAATACGAGGAGCCTGAAAAGATGTGAAAAATATGAGGAGCCTGAAAAGCTGTGAAAAATATGAGGAGCCTGAAAAGGCGTGAAAAATATCAGGAGCCTGAAAAGGTGTGAAATATACGATGAGCCTGAAAAGGCGTGAAAAATACGAGGAGCCAGAAAATGCCTGAAAAATACGAGGGGCCTGAAAAGGTGTGAAAAATACAAGGAGTCAGAAAAGGTGTGAAAAATACGAGGAGCCTGAAAAGGTGTGAACAGTACGAGGAGCCTGAAAGGTGTGAAAAATACGAGGAGCCTGAAAAGGTGTGAAAAATACGAGGAGCCTGAAAAGGCGTGAAAATTACGAGGAGCCTGAAGAGGCGTGAAAAATACGAGGAGCCTGAAAAGGTGTGAAAAACACGACGAGCCTGAAAAGGCGTGAAAAATACGAGGAGCCTGAAAAGGTGTGAAAAATACGAGGAGCCTGAAAAGGCGTGAAAAATACGAGGAGCCTGAAAAGGCCTGAAAAATACGAGGAGCCTGAAAAGGCCTGAAAAATACGAGGAGCCTGAAAAATACGAGGAGCCTGAAAAGGCGTGAAAAATACGAAGAGCCAGAAAAGGCCTGAAAAATATGAGGAGCCTGAAAAGGTGTGAAAAATACGAGGAGCCTGAAAAGGTGTGGAAAATACGAGGAGCCTGAAAAGGCGTGAAAAATACGATTAGCCTAAAGAGGCCTGAAAAATACGATTAGCCTGAAAAGGCGTGAGAAATATGAGGGCCTGAAAAGGTGTGAAAAATAGGAGGGGCCTGAAAAGGCTTGAAAAAATGAGGAGCCAGAAAAGGTGTGAAAAATACGAGGAGCCTGAAAAGGTGTGAAAAATACGAGGAGCCTGAAAAGGCCTGAAAAATACGAGGAGCCTGAAAAGGTGTGAAAAATACGAGGAGCCTTAAAAGGCGTGAAAAATACCAGGAGACTGAAACGGCCTGAAAAATACAAGGAGCCTAAAAAGGTGTGAAAAATACAGGGAGCCTGAAAAGGTGTGAAAAATACGAGGGGCCTGAAAAGGTGTGAAAAATACGAAGAGCCTGAAAAGGCGTGAAAAATACGAGGAGCCTGAAAGGCCTGAAAAGCACGAGAGCCAGAAAAGGCCTGAAAAATATGAGGGGCCTGAAAAGGTGTGAAAAATACGAGGAGTCTGAAAAGGCCTGAAAAATATGAGGAGCCTGAAAAGGCCTGAAAAATACGAGGAGCCTGAAAATGCCTGAAAAATACGAGGAGCCTGAAAAGGCCTGAAAAATACGAGGAGCCTGAAAAGGTGTGAAAAATACGTGGAGCCTGAAACGGTGAGAAAAATACGAGGAGCCTGAAAAGGTGTGAAAATACGAGGAGCCTGAAAAGGCGTGATAAATATGAGGAGCCTGAAAAGGTGTGAAAAATACGAGAAGGCTAAAAAGATGTGAAAAATACGAGGAGCCTGAAAAGGCCTGAAAAATACGAGGCACCTGAAGAGGTGTGATAAATATGAGGAGCCTGAAAAGGCCTGAAAAATACGTGGAGCCTGAAAATTCCTGAAAAATACGAGTAGCCTGAAAAGGTGTGAATAATCCAAGGAGCCTGAAAAGGTGTGAAAAATGCGAGGAGCCTGAAATGGTGTGAATAATCCGAGGAGCCTGAAAAGGCCTGAAAAATACGAGGAGCCTGAAAAGGTGTGAAAAACCTGAGGAGTCTGAAAAGGCCTGAAAAATACGAGGAGCCTGAAAAGGTGTGAAAAATCCGAGGAGCCTGAAAAGGCCTGCAGAATACGAGGAGCCTGAAAAGGCCTGAAAAATATGAGGAGCCTGAAAAGGTGTGAAAAATACGAGGAGCCTGAAAAGGCCTGAAAAATACGAGGAGCCTGAAAAGGCCTGAAAAATACGAGGAGCCTGAAAAGGTGTGAAAAATACGAGGAGCCTGAAAAGGTATGAAAAATACGAGGTGCCTGAAAAGGTGTGAAAAATTCGAGGAGCCTGAAAAGGTGTGAAAAATACGAGGAGCCTGAAAAGACGTGAAAACTACGAGGAGCCTGAAAAGGTGTGAAAAATACGAGGAGCCTGAAAAGGTGTGTAAAATACGAGGAGCCTGAGAAGGCGTGAAAAATACAAGGAGACCGAAAATGCGTGAAAAATACGAGGAGCCTGGAAAGGTGTGTAAAACACAAGGAGCATGAAAAGGCCTTTAAAATACGGGAAGCCTGAAAAGGTGTGAAAAATACGAGGAGCCTGAAAAGGCCTGAAAACTATGAGGAGCCTGAAAAGGTGTGAAAAATACGAGGAGCCTGAAAAGGCCTGAAAAATATAAGGGGCGTGAAAAGATGTGAAAGATACGAGGAGCCTGAAAAGGCCTGAAAAATACGAGAAGCCTGAAAAGGTGTGAAAAATACGAGGAGCCTGAAAAGGTGTGAAAAGTTCAAGGAGCTTGAAAAGGTGTGAAAAATACGAGGAGCCTGAAAAGGTGTGAAAAATACGAGGAGCCTGAAAAGGTGTGAAAAATACGAGGAGCCTGAAAAGGTGTAAAACATACGAGGAGCCTGAAAAGGTGTGAAAAATACGAGCAGCCTGAAAAGGTGTGAAAAATACGAGGAGCCTGAAAAGGCCTGAAAAATACGAGGATCCTGAAAAGGCCTAAAAAATACGAGGATCCGGAAAAGGTGTGAAAAATACGAGGAGCCTGGAAAGGCCTGAAAAATACGAGGAGCCTGAAACGGCCTGAAAAATACGAGGAGCCTAAAAAGGTGTGAAAAATACGCGGAGCCTGAAAAGGTGTGAAAAATACGAGGGGCCTGAAAAGGTGTGAAAAATACGAGGAGCCTGAAAAGGCGTGAAAAATACGAGGAGGCTGAAAGGCCTGAAAAACACGGGAGCCAGAAAAGGCCTGAAAAATATGAGGGGCTTGAAAAGGTGTGAAAAATACGAGGAGTCTGAAAAGGCCTGAAAAATATGAGGAGCCTGAAAAGGCCTGAAAAATACGAGGAGCCTGAAAAGGCGTGAAAAATACGAGGAGCCTGAAAAGGTGTGAAAAATACGAGGAGCCTGAAAAGGTGTGAAAAATACGAGGAGCCTGAAAAGGAGTGAAAAATACGAGGAGCCTGAAAAGGCGTGAAAAGTACGAGGCGCCTAAAGAGGCCTGAAAAATACGAGGAGCCTGAAAATGCGTGAGAAATATGTGGGGCCTGAAAAGGTGTGAAAAATAGGAGGGGCCTGAAAAGGCCTGAAAAAATGAGGAGCCTGAAAATGTGTGAAAAATACGAGGAGCCTGAAAACGTGTGAAAAATACGAGGAGCCTGAAAAGGTGTGAAAATTACGAGGAGCCTGAAAAGGTGTGAAAAATACGAGGAGCCTAAAAAGGCGTGAAAAATACCAGGAGCCTGAAAAGGTGTGAAATATACGATGAGCCTGAAAAAGTGTGAAAAATACGAGGAGCTTGAAAAGCTGTGAAATATACGAGGAGCCTGAAAAGGCGTGAAAAATACGAGGAGCCTAAAAAGGCCTGAAAAACACGAGGAGCCTGAAAAGGCGTGAAAAATATGAGGGGCCTCGAAAGGTGTGAAAAATACGAGGGGACGGAAAAGGCCTGAGAAAATGAGGAGCCAGAAAAGGTGTGAAAAATACGAGGAGCCTGAAAAGGCGTGAAAAATACGAGGAGCCTGAAAAGGTGTGAAAAATACGAGGAGCCTGAAAAGGCGTGAAAAATACGAGGAGCCTGAAAAGGTGTGAAAAATACGAGGAGCCTGAAAAGGTGTGAAAAATACGAAGAGCCTGAAAATGCGTGAAAAATACCAGGAGCCTGAAAAGGTGTGAAAAATACGAGGAGCCTGAAAAGGCGTGAAAAATACGAGGAGCCTGAAAAGGTGTGAAATATACGATGAGCCTGAAGAAGTGTGAAAAACACCAGAAGCCTGAAAAGGTGTGAAATATACGATGATCCTGAAAAGGCGTGAAAAATACGAGGAGCCTGAAAAGGCCTGAAAATACGAGGAGCCTGAAAAGGTGTGAAAAACACAAGGAGCCAGAAAAGGTGTGAAAAATACGAGGAGCCTGAAAAGGTGTGAAAAATACGAGGAGCCTGAAAAGGTGTGAAAAATACGAGGAGCCTGAAAGGGTGTGAAAAATACGAGGAGCCTGAAAAGGCGTGAAAATTACGAGGAGCCTGAAGAGGCGTGAAAAATACGAGGAGCCTGAAAAGTCGTGAAAAATAAAAGGAGCCTGAAAAGGCCTGAAAAATAAAGGGAGCCTGAAAAGGCCTGAAAAAAACGAGGAGGCTGAAAAAGCCTGAAAAAAACGAGGAGCCTGAAAAGGCGTGAAAAATACGAGGAGCCTGAAAAGGTGTGAAAGATACGAGGAGCCTGAAAAGGTGTGAAAAATACGAGGAGCCTGAAAAGTTTTGGAAAATAGGAGGAGCCTGAAAAGGCATGAAAAATACGAGGAGACTAAAGAGGCCTGACAAATACGAGGAGCCTGAAAAGGTGTGACAAATACGAGGAGCCTGAAAAGGTGTGAAAAATACGAGGAGCCTGAAAAGGCGTGAAAAATACCAGGAGCCTGAAAAGGTGTGAAATATACGATGAGACTGAAAAAGTGTGAAAAATACGAGGAGCTTGAAAAGCTGTGAAATATACGAGGAGCCTGAAAAGGTGTGAAAAAAACGAGGAGCCTGAAAAGATGTGAAAAATATGAGGAGCCTGAAAAGTTGTGAAAAATATGAGGAGCCTGAAAAGGCGTGAAAAATACCAGGAGCCTGAAAAGGTGTGAAATATACGATGAGCCTGAAAAGGCGTGAAAAATACGAGGAGCCTGAAAATGCCTGAAAAATACGAGGGGCCTGAAAAGGTGTGAAAAATACAAGGAGTCAGAAAAGGTGTGAAAAATACGAGGAGCCTGAAAAGGTGTGAACAGTACGAGGAGCCTGAAAGGTGTGAAAAATACGAGGAGCCTGAAAAGGTCTGAAAAATACGAGGAGCCTGAAAAGCCGTGAAAATTACGAGGAGCCTGAAGAGGCGTGAAAAATATGAGGAGCCTGAAAAGGTGTGAAAAACACGACGAGCCTGAAAAGGCGTGAAAAACACGAGGAGCCTGAAAAGGTGTGAAAAATACGAGGAGCCTGAAAAGGCGTGAAAAACACGACGAGCCTGAAAAGGCGTGAAAAATACGAGGAGCCTGAAAAGGCCTGAAAAATACGAGGAGCCTGAAAAGGCCTGAAAAATACGAGGAGCCTGAAAAATACGAGGAGCCTGAAAAGGCGTGAAAAATACGAAGAGCCAGAAAAGGCCTGAAAAATACGAGGAGCCTGAAAAGGTGTGAAAAATACGAGGAGCCTGAAAAGGTGTGGAAAATACGAGGAGCCTGAAAAGGCGTGAAAAATACGATTAGCCTAAAGAGGCCTGAAAAATACGATTAGCCTGAAAAGGCGTGAGAAATATGAGGGGCCTGAAAAGGTGTGAAAAATAGGAGGGGCCTGAAAAGGCTTGAAAAAATGAGGAGCCAGAAAAGGTGTGAAAAATACGAGGAGCCTGAAAAGGTGTGAAAAATATGAGGAGCCTGAAAAGGCCTGAAAAATACGAGGAGCCTGAAAAGGTGTGAAAAATACGAGGAGCCTTAAAAGGCGTGAAAAATACCAGGAGCCTGAAACGGCCTGAAAAATACGAGGAGCCTAAAAAGGTGTGAAAAATACAGGGAGCCTGAAAAGGTGTGAAAAATACGAGGGGCCTGAAAAGGTGTGCAAAATACGAAGAGCCTGAAAAGGCGTGAAAAATACGAGGAGCCTGAAAGGCCTGAAAAGCACGAGAGCCAGAAAAGGCCTGAAAAATATGAGGGGCCTGAAAAGGTGTGAAAAATACGAGGAGTCTGAAAAGGCCTGAAAAATATGAGGAGCCTGAAAAGGCCTGAAAAATACGAGGAGCCTGAAAATGCCTGAAAAATACGAGGAGCCTGAAAAGGCCTGAAAAATATAAGGGGCGTGAAAAGATGTGAAAGATACGAGGAGCCTGAAAAGGCCTGAAAAATACGAGGAGCCTGAAAAGGTGTGAAAAATACGAGGAGCCTGAAAAGGTGTGAAAAGTTCAAGGAGCTTGAAAAGGTGTGAAAAATACGAGGAGCCTGAAAATGTGTGAAAAATACGAGGAGCCTGAAAAGGTGTGAAAAATACGAGGAGCCTGAAAAGGTGTAAAACATACGAGGAGCCTGAAAAGGTGTGAAAAATACGAGCAGCCTGAAAAGGTGTGAAAAATACGAGGAGCCTGAAAAGGCCTGAAAAATACGAGGATCCTGAAAAGGCCTGAAAAATACGAGGATCCGGAAAAGGTGTGAAAAATACGAGGAGCCTGGAAAGGCCTGAAAAATACGAGGAGCCTGAAACGGCCTGAAAAATACGAGGAGCCTAAAAAGGTGTGAAAAATACGCGGAGCCTGAAAAGGTGTGAAAAATACGAGGGGCCTGAAAAGGTGTGAAAAATACGAAGAGCCTGAAAAGGCGTGAAAAATACGAGGAGGCTGAAAGGCCTGAAAAACACGGGAGCCAGAAAAGGCCTGAAAAATATGAGGGGCTTGAAAAGGTGTGAAAAATACGAGGAGTCTGAAAAGGCCTGAAAAATATGAGGAGCCTGAAAAGGCCTGAAAAATACGAGGAGCCTGAAAAGGCGTGAAAAATACGAGGAGCCTGAAAAGGTGTGAAAAATACGAGGAGCCTGAAAAGGTGTGAAAAATACGAGGAGCCTGAAAAGGAGTGAAAAATACGAGGAGCCTGAAAAGGCGTGAAAAGTACGAGGCGCCTAAAGAGGCCTGAAAAATACGAGGAGCCTGAAAATGCGTGAGAAATAGGTGGGGCCTGAAAAGGTGTGAAAAATAGGAGGGGCCTGAAAAGGCCTGAAAAAATGAGGAGCCTGAAAAGGTGTGAAAAATACGAGGAGCCTGAAAACGTGTGAAAAATACGAGGAGCCTGAAAAGGTGTGAAAATTACGAGGAGCCTGAAAAGGTGTGAAAAATACGAGGAGCCTAAAAAGGCGTGAAAAATACCAGGAGCCTGAAAAGTTGTGAAATATATGATGAGCCTGAAAAAGTGTGAAAAATACGAGGAGCTTGAAAAGCTGTGAAATATACGAGGAGCCTGAAAAGGCGTGAAAAATACGAGTAGCCTAAATAGGCCTGAAAAATACGAGGAGCCTGAAAAGGCGTGAAAAATATGAGGGGCCTCGAAAGGTGTGAAAAATACGAGGGGACGGAAAAGGCCTGAGAAAATGAGGAGCCCGAAAAGGTGTGAAAAATACGAGGAGTCTGAAAAGGCGTGAAAAATACGAGGAGCCTGAAAAGGTGTGAAAAATACGAGGAGCCTGAAAAGGCGTGAAAAATACGAGGAGCCTGAAAAGGTGTGAAAAATACGAGGAGCCTGAAAAGTCGTGAAAAATAAAAGGAGCCTGAAAAGGCCTGAAAAATAAAGGGAGCCTGAAAAGGCCTGAAAAAAACGAGGAGGCTGAAAAAGCCTGAAAAAAACGAGGAGCCTGAAAAGGCGTGAAAAATACGAGGAGCCTGAAAAGGTGTGAAAGATACGAGGAGCCTGAAAAGGTGTGAAAAATACGAGGAGCCTGAAAAGTTTTGGAAAATAGGAGGAGCCTGAAAAGGCATGAAAAATACGAGGAGACTAAAGAGGCCTGACAAATACGAGGAGCCTGAAAAGGTGTGACAAATACGAGGAGCCTGAAAAGGTGTGAAAAATACGAGGAGCCTGAAAAGGCGTGAAAAATACCAGGAGCCTGAAAAGGTGTGAAATATACGATGAGACTGAAAAATTGTGAAAAATACGAGGAGCTTGAAAAGCTGTGAAATATACGAGGAGCCTGAAAAGGTGTGAAAAATACGAGGAGCCTGAAAAGATGTGAAAAATATGAGGAGCCTGAAAAGGTGTGAAAAATATGAGGAGCCTGAAAAGGCGTGAAAAATACCAGGAGCCTGAAAAGGTGTGAAATATACGATGAGCCTGAAAAGGCGTGAAAAATACGAGGAGCCTGAAAATGCCTGAAAAATACGAGGGGCCTGAAAAGGTGTGAAAAATACAAGGAGTCAGAAAAGGTGTGAAAAATACGAGGAGCCTGAAAAGGTGTGAACAGTACGAGGAGCCTGAAAGGTGTGAAAAATACGAGGAGCCTGAAAAGGTGTGAAAAATACGAGGAGCCTGAAAAGGCGTGAAAATTACGAGGAGCCTGAAGAGGCGTGAAAAATACGAGGAGCCTGAAAAGGTGTGAAAAACACGACGAGCCTGAAAAGGCGTGAAAAATACGAGGAGCCTGAAAAGGTGTGAAAAATACGAGGAGCCTGAAAAGGCGTGAAAAACACGACGAGCCTGAAAAGGCGTGAAAAATACGAGGAGCCTGAAAAGGCCTGAAAAATACGAGGAGCCTGAAAAGGCCTGAAAAATACGAGGAGCCTGAAAAATACGAGGAGCCTGAAAAGGCGTGAAAAATACGAAGAGCCAGAAAAGGCCTGAAAAATACGAGGAGCCTGAAAAGGTGTGAAAAATACGAGGAGCCTGAAAAGGTGTGGAAAATACGAGGAGCCTGAAAAGGCGTGAAAAATACGATTAGCCTAAAGAGGCCTGAAAAATACGATTAGCCTGAAAAGGCGTGAGAAATATGAGGAGCCTGAAAAGGTGTGAAAAATACGAGGAGCCTGAAAAGGCCTGAAAATACGAGGAGCCTGAAAAGGTGTGAAAAACACAAGGAGCCAGAAAAGGTGTGAAAAATACGAGGAGCCTGAAAAGGTGTGAAAAATACGAGGAGCCTGAAAAGGTGTGAAAAATACGAGGAGCCTGAAAGGGTGTGAAAATTACGAGGAGCCTGAAAAGGCGTGAAAATTACGAGGAGCCTGAAGAGGCGTGAAAAATACGAGGAGCCTGAAAAGTCGTGAAAAATAAAAGGAGCCTGAAAAGGCCTGAAAAATAAAGGGAGCCTGAAAAGGCCTGAAAAAAACGAGGAGGCTGAAAAAGCCTGAAAAAAACGAGGAGCCTGAAAAGGCGTGAAAAATACGAGGAGCCTGAAAAGGTGTGAAAGATACGAGGAGCCTGAAAAGGTGTGAAAAATACGAGGAGCCTGAAAAGTTGTGAAAAATACGAGGAGCCTGAAAAGGTGTGGAAAATAGGAGGAGCCTGAAAAGGCATGAAAAATACGAGGAGACTAAAGAGGCCTGACAAATACGAGGAGCCTGAAAAGGTGTGACAAATACGAGGAGCCTGAAAAGGTGTGAAAAATACGAGGAGCCTGAAAAGGCGTGAAAAATACCAGGAGCCTGAAAAGGTGTGAAATATACGATGAGACTGAAAAAGTGTGAAAAATACGAGGAGCTTGAAAAGCTGTGAAATATACGAGGAGCCTGAAAAGGTGTGAAAAATACGAGGAGCCTGAAAAGATGTGAAAAATATGAGGAGCCTGAAAAGCTGTGAAAAATATGAGGAGCCTGAAAAGGCGTGAAAAATACCAGGAGCCTGAAAAGGTGTGAAAAATACGATGAGCCTGAAAAGGCGTGAAAAATACGAGGAGCCTGAAAATGCCTGAAAAATACGAGGGGCCTGAAAAGGTGTGAAAAATACAAGGAGTCAGAAAAGGTGTGAAAAATACGAGGAGCCTGAAAAGGTGTGAACAGTACGAGGAGCCTGAAAGGTGTGAAAAATACGAGGAGCCTGAAAAGGTGTGAAAAATACGAGGAGCCTGAAAAGGCGTGAAAATTACGAGGAGCCTGAAGAGGCGTGAAAAATACGAGGAGCCTGAAAAGGTGTGAAAAACACGACGAGCCTGAAAAGGCGTGAAAAATACGAGGAGCCTGAAAAGGTGTGAAAAATACGAGGAGCCTGAAAAGGCGTGAAAAATACGAGGAGCCTGAAAAGGCCTGAAAAATACGAGGAGCCTGAAAAGGCCTGAAAAATACGAGGAGCCTGAAAAATACGAGGAGCCTGAAAAGGCGTGAAAAATACGAAGAGCCAGAAAAGGCCTGAAAAATACGAGGAGCCTGAAAAGGTGTGAAAAATACGAGGAGCCTGAAAAGGTGTGGAAAATACGAGGAGCCTGAAAAGGCGTGAAAAATACGATTAGCCTAAAGAGGCCTGAAAAATACGATTAGCCTGAAAAGGCGTGAGAAATATGAGGGGCCTGAAAAGGTGTGAAAAATAGGAGGGGCCTGAAAAGGCTTGAAAAAATGAGGAGCCAGAAAAGGTGTGAAAAATACGAGGAGCCTGAAAAGGTGTGAAAAATACGAGGAGCCTGAAAAGGCCTGAAAAATACGAGGAGCCTGAAAAGGTGTGAAAAATACGAGGAGCCTTAAAAGGCGTGAAAAATACCAGGAGACTGAAACGGCCTGAAAAATACAAGGAGCCTAAAAAGGTGTGAAAAATACAGGGAGCCTGAAAAGGTGTGAAAAATACGAGGGGCCTGAAAAGGTGTGAAAAATACGAAGAGCCTGAAAAGGCGTGAAAAATACGAGGAGCCTGAAAGGCCTGAAAAGCACGAGAGCCAGAAAAGGCCTGAAAAATATGAGGGGCCTGAAAAGGTGTGAAAAATACGAGGAGTCTGAAAAGGCCTGAAAAATATGAGGAGCCTGAAAAGGCCTGAAAAATACGAGGAGCCTGAAAATGCCTGAAAAATACGAGGAGCCTGAAAAGGCCTGAAAAATACGAGGAGCCTGAAAAGGTGTGAAAAATACGTGGAGCCTGAAACGGTGAGAAAAATACGAGGAGCCTGAAAAGGTGTGAAAAAACGAGGAGCCTGAAAAGGCGTGAAAAATATGAGGAGCCTGAAAAGGTGTGAAAAATACGAGAAGGCTAAAAAGATGTGAAAAATACGAGGAGCCTGAAAAGGCCTGAAAAATACGAGGCACCTGAAGAGGTGTGATAAATATGAGGAGCCTGAAAAGGCCTGAAAAATACGTGGAGCCTGAAAATTCCTGAAAAATACGAGTAGCCTGAAAAGGTGTGAATAATCCAAGGAGCCTGAAAAGGTGTGAAAAATGCGAGGAGCCTGAAATGGTGTGAATAATCCGAGGAGCCTGAAAAGGCCTGAAAAATACGAGGAGCCTGAAAAGGTGTGAAAAACCTGAGGAGTCTGAAAAGGCCTGAAAAATACGAGGAGCCTGAAAAGGTGTGAAAAATCCGAGGAGCCTGAAAAGGCCTGCAGAATACGAGGAGCCTGAAAAGGCCTGAAAAATATGAGGAGCCTGAAAAGGTGTGAAAAATACGAGGAGCCTGAAAAGGCCTGAAAAATACGAGGAGCCTGAAAAGGCCTGAAAAATACGAGGAGCCTGAAAAGGTGTGAAAAATACGAGGAGCCTGAAAAGGTATGAAAAATACGAGGTGCCTGAAAAGGTGTGAAAAATTCGAGGAGCCTGAAAAGGTGTGAAAAATACGAGGAGCCTGAAAAGACGTGAAAACTACGAGGAGCCTGAAAAGGTGTGAAAAATACGAGGAGCCTGAGAAGGCGTGAAAAATACAAGGAGACCGAAAATGCGTGAAAAATACGAGGAGCCTGGAAAGGTGTGTAAAATACAAGGAGCATGAAAAGGCCTTTAAAATACGGGAAGCCTGAAAAGGTGTGAAAAATACGAGGAGCCTGAAAAGGCCTGAAAACTATGAGGAGCCTGAAAAGGTGTGAAAAATACGAGGAGCCTGAAAAGGCCTGAAAAATATAAGGGGCGTGAAAAGATGTGAAAGATACGAGGAGCCTGAAAAGGCCTGAAAAATACGAGAAGCCTGAAAAGGTGTGAAAAATACGAGGAGCCTGAAAAGGTGTGAAAAGTTCAAGGAGCTTGAAAAGGTGTGAAAAATACGAGGAGCCTGAAAAGGTGTGAAAAATACGAGGAGCCTGAAAAGGTGTGAAAAATACGAGGAGCCTGAAAAGGTGTAAAACATACGAGGAGCCTGAAAAGGTGTGAAAAATACGAGCAGCCTGAAAAGGTGTGAAAAATACGAGGAGCCTGAAAAGGCCTGAAAAATACGAGGATCCTGAAAAGGCCTAAAAAATACGAGGATCCGGAAAAGGTGTGAAAAATACGAGGAGCCTGGAAAGGCCTGAAAAATACGAGGAGCCTGAAACGGCCTGAAAAATACGAGGAGCCTAAAAAGGTGTGAAAAATACGCGGAGCCTGAAAAGGTGTGAAAAATACGAGGGGCCTGAAAAGGTGTGAAAAATACGAGGAGCCTGAAAAGGCGTGAAAAATACGAGGAGGCTGAAAGGCCTGAAAAACACGGGAGCCAGAAAAGGCCTGAAAAATATGAGGGGCTTGAAAAGGTGTGAAAAATACGAGGAGTCTGAAAAGGCCTGAAAAATATGAGGAGCCTGAAAAGGCCTGAAAAATACGAGGAGCCTGAAAAGGCGTGAAAAATACGAGGAGCCTGAAAAGGTGTGAAAAATACGAGGAGCCTGAAAAGGTGTGAAAAATACGAGGAGCCTGAAAAGGAGTGAAAAATACGAGGAGCCTGAAAAGGCGTGAAAAGTACGAGGCGCCTAAAGAGGCCTGAAAAATACGAGGAGCCTGAAAATGCGTGAGAAATAGGTGGGGCCTGAAAAGGTGTGAAAAATAGGAGGGGCCTGAAAAGGCCTGAAAAAATGAGGAGCCTGAAAAGGTGTGAAAAATACGAGGAGCCTGAAAACGTGTGAAAAATACGAGGAGCCTGAAAAGGTGTGAAAATTACGAGGAGCCTGAAAAGGTGTGAAAAATACGAGGAGCCTAAAAAGGCGTGAAAAATACCAGGAGCCTGAAAAGGTGTGAAATATACGATGAGCCTGAAAAAGTGTGAAAAATACGAGGAGCTTGAAAAGCTGTGAAATATACGAGGAGCCTGAAAAGGCGTGAAAAATACGAGGAGCCTAAAAAGGCCTGAAAAATACGAGGAGCCTGAAAAGGCGTGAAAAACATGAGGGGCCTCGAAAGGTGTGAAAAATACGAGGGGACGGAAAAGGCCTGAGAAAATGAGGAGCCAGAAAAGGTGTGAAAAATACGAGGAGCCTGAAAAGGCGTGAAAAATACGAGGAGCCTGAAAAGGTGTGAAAAATACGAGGAGCCTGAAAAGGCGTGAAAAATACGAGGAGCCTGAAAAGGTGTGAAAAATACGAGGAGCCTGAAAAGGTGTGAAAAATACGAAGAGCCTGAAAATGCGTGAAAAATACCAGGAGCCTGAAAAGGTGTGAAAAATACGAGGAGCCTGAAAAGGCGTGAAAAATACGAGGAGCCTGAAAAGGTGTGAAATATACGATGAGCCTGAAGAAGTGTGAAAAACACCAGAAGCCTGAAAAGGTGTGAAATATACGATGATCCTGAAAAGGCGTGAAAAATACGAGGAGCCTGAAAAGGCCTGAAAATACGAGGAGCCTGAAAAGGTGTGAAAAACACAAGGAGCCAGAAAAGGTGTGAAAAATACGAGGAGCCTGAAAAGGTGTGAAAAATACGAGGAGCCTGAAAAGGTGTGAAAAATACGAGGAGCCTGAAAGGGTGTGAAAAATACGAGGAGCCTGAAAAGGCGTGAAAATTACGAGGAGCCTGAAGAGGCGTGAAAAATACGAGGAGCCTGAAAAGTCGTGAAAAATAAAAGGAGCCTGAAAAGGCCTGAAAAATAAAGGGAGCCTGAAAAGGCCTGAAAAAAACGAGGAGGCTGAAAAAGCCTGAAAAAAACGAGGAGCCTGAAAAGGCGTGAAAAATACGAGGAGCCTGAAAAGGTGTGAAAGATACGAGGAGCCTGAAAAGGTGTGAAAAATACGAGGAGCCTGAAAAGTTTTGGAAAATAGGAGGAGCCTGAAAAGGCATGAAAAATACGAGGAGACTAAAGAGGCCTGACAAATACGAGGAGCCTGAAAAGGTGTGACAAATACGAGGAGCCTGAAAAGGTGTGAAAAATACGAGGAGCCTGAAAAGGCGTGAAAAATACCAGGAGCCTGAAAAGGTGTGAAATATACGATGAGACTGAAAAAGTGTGAAAAATACGAGGAGCTTGAAAAGCTGTGAAATATACGAGGAGCCTGAAAAGGTGTGAAAAAAACGAGGAGCCTGAAAAGATGTGAAAAATATGAGGAGCCTGAAAAGTTGTGAAAAATATGAGGAGCCTGAAAAGGCGTGAAAAATACCAGGAGCCTGAAAAGGTGTGAAATATACGATGAGCCTGAAAAGGCGTGAAAAATACGAGGAGCCTGAAAATGCCTGAAAAATACGAGGGGCCTGAAAAGGTGTGAAAAATACAAGGAGTCAGAAAAGGTGTGAAAAATACGAGGAGCCTGAAAAGGTGTGAACAGTACGAGGAGCCTGAAAGGTGTGAAAAATACGAGGAGCCTGAAAAGGTGTGAAAAATACGAGGAGCCTGAAAAGGCGTGAAAATTACGAGGAGCCTGAAGAGGCGTGAAAAATATGAGGAGCCTGAAAAGGTGTGAAAAACACGACGAGCCTGAAAAGGCGTGAAAAACACGAGGAGCCTGAAAAGGTGTGAAAAATACGAGGAGCCTGAAAAGGCGTGAAAAACACGACGAGCCTGAAAAGGCGTGAAAAATACGAGGAGCCTGAAAAGGCCTGAAAAATACGAGGAGCCTGAAAAGGCCTGAAAAATACGAGGAGCCTGAAAAATACGAGGAGCCTGAAAAGGCGTGAAAAATACGAAGAGCCAGAAAAGGCCTGAAAAATACGAGGAGCCTGAAAAGGTGTGAAAAATACGAGGAGCCTGAAAAGGTGTGGAAAATACGAGGAGCCTGAAAAGGCGTGAAAAATACGATTAGCCTAAAGAGGCCTGAAAAATACGATTAGCCTGAAAAGGCGTGAGAAATATGAGGGGCCTGAAAAGGTGTGAAAAATAGGAGGGGCCTGAAAAGGCTTGAAAAAATGAGGAGCCAGAAAAGGTGTGAAAAATACGAGGAGCCTGAAAAGGTGTGAAAAATATGAGGAGCCTGAAAAGGCCTGAAAAATACGAGGAGCCTGAAAAGGTGTGAAAAATACGAGGAGCCTTAAAAGGCGTGAAAAATACCAGGAGCCTGAAACGGCCTGAAAAATACAAGGAGCCTAAAAAGGTGTGAAAAATACAGGGAGCCTGAAAAGGTGTGAAAAATACGAGGGGCCTGAAAAGGTGTGAAAAATACGAAGAGCCTGAAAAGGCGTGAAAAATACGAGGAGCCTGAAAGGCCTGAAAAGCACGAGAGCCAGAAAAGGCCTGTAAAATATGAGGGGCCTGAAAAGGTGTGAAAAATACGAGGAGTCTGAAAAGGCCTGAAAAATATGAGGAGCCTGAAAAGGCCTGAAAAATACGAGGAGCCTGAAAAGGCCTGAAAAATACGAGGAGCCTGAAAAGGCCTGAAAAATATAAGGGGCGTGAAAAGATGTGAAAGATACGAGGAGCCTGAAAAGGCCTGAAAAATACGAGGAGCCTGAAAAGGTGTGAAAAATACGAGGAGCCTGAAAAGGTGTGAAAAGTTCAAGGAGCTTGAAAAGGTGTGAAAAATACGAGGAGCCTGAAAATGTGTGAAAAATACGAGGAGCCTGAAAAGGTGTGAAAAATACGAGGAGCCTGAAAAGGTGTAAAAAATACGAGGAGCCTGAAAAGGTGTGAAAAATACGAGCAGCCTGAAAAGGTGTGAAAAATACGAGGAGCCTGAAAAGGCCTGAAAAATACGAGGATCCTGAAAAGGCCTGAAAAATACGAGGATCCGGAAAAGGTGTGAAAAATACGAGGAGCCTGGAAAGGCCTGAAAAATACGAGGAGCCTGAAACGGCCTGAAAAATACGAGGAGCCTAAAAAGGTGTGAAAAATACGCGGAGCCTGAAAAGGTGTGAAAAATACGAGGGGCCTGAAAAGGTGTGAAAAATACGTGGAGCCTGAAAAGGCGTGAAAAATACGAGGAGGCTGAAAGGCCTGAAAAACACGGGAGCCAGAAAAGGCCTGAAAAATATGAGGGGCTTGAAAAGGTGTGAAAAATACGAGGAGTCTGAAAAGGCCTGAAAAATATGAGGAGCCTGAAAAGGCCTGAAAAATACGAGGAGCCTGAAAAGGCGTGAAAAATACGAGGAGCCTGAAAAGGTGTGAAAAATACGAGGAGCCTGAAAAGGTGTGAAAAATACGAGGAGCCTGAAAAGGAGTGAAAAATACGAGGAGCCTGAAAAGGCGTGAAAAGTACGAGGCGCCTAAAGAGGCCTGAAAAATACGAGGAGCCTGAAAATGCGTGAGAAATAGGTGGGGCCTGAAAAGGTGTGAAAAATAGGAGGGGCCTGAAAAGGCCTGAAAAAATGAGGAGCCTGAAAAGGTGTGAAAAATACGAGGAGCCTGAAAACGTGTGAAAAATACGAGGAGCCTGAAAAGGTGTGAAAATTACGAGGAGCCTGAAAAGGTGTGAAAAATACGAGGAGCCTAAAAAGGCGTGAAAAATACCAGGAGCCTGAAAAGTTGTGAAATATACGATGAGCCTGAAAAAGTGTGAAAAATACGAGGAGCTTGAAAAGCTGTGAAATATACGAGGAGCCTGAAAAGGCGTGAAAAATACGAGGAGCCTAAATAGGCCTGAAAAATACGAGGAGCCTGAAAAGGCGTGAAAAATATGAGGGGCCTCGAAAGGTGTGAAAAATACGAGGGGACGGAAAAGGCCTGAGAAAATGAGGAGCCCGAAAAGGTGTGAAAAATACGAGGAGTCTGAAAAGGCGTGAAAAATACGAGGAGCCTGAAAAGGTGTGAAAAATACGAGGAGCCTGAAAAGGTGTGAAAAATACGAGGAGCCTGAAAAGGTGTGAAAAATACGAGGAGCCTGAAAAGGTGTGAAAAATACGAAGAGCCTGAAAATGCGTGAAAAATACCAGGAGCCTGAAAAGGTGTGAAAAATACGAGGAGCCTGAAAAGGCGTGAAAAATACGAGGAGCCTGAAAAGGTGTGAAATATACGATGAGCCTGAAGAAGTGTGAAAAACACCAGAAGCCTGAAAAGGTGTGAAATATACGATGATCCTGAAAAGGCGTGAAAAATACGAGGAGCCTGAAAAGGCCTGAAAATACGAGGAGCCTGAAAAGGTGTGAAAAACACAAGGAGCCAGAAAAGGTGTGAAAAATACGAGGAGCCTGAAAAGGTGTGAAAAATACGAGGAGCCTGAAAAGGTGTGAAAAATACGAGGAGCCTGAAAGGGTGTGAAAAATACGAGGAGCCTGAAAAGGCGTGAAAATTACGAGGAGCCTGAAGAGGCGTGAAAAATACGAGGAGCCTGAAAAGTCGTGAAAAATAAAAGGAGCCTGAAAAGGCCTGAAAAATAAAGGGAGCCTGAAAAGGCCTGAAAAAAACGAGGAGGCGGAAAAAGCCTGAAAAAAACGAGGAGCCTGAAAAGGCGTGAAAAATACGAGGAGCCTGAAAAGGTGTGAAAGATACGAGGAGCCTGAAAAGGTGTGAAAAATACGAGGAGCCTGAAAAGTTTTGGAAAATAGGAGGAGCCTGAAAAGGCATGAAAAATACGAGGAGACTAAAGAGGCCTGACAAATACGAGGAGCCTGAAAAGGTGTGACAAATACGAGGAGCCTGAAAAGGTGTGAAAAATACGAGGAGCCTGAAAAGGCGTGAAAAATACCAGGAGCCTGAAAAGGTGTGAAATATACGATGAGACTGAAAAATTGTGAAAAATACGAGGAGCTTGAAAAGCTGTGAAATATACGAGGAGCCTGAAAAGGTGTGAAAAATACGAGGAGCCTGAAAAGATGTGAAAAATATGAGGAGCCTGAAAAGTTGTGAAAAATATGAGGAGCCTGAAAAGGCGTGAAAAATACCAGGAGCCTGAAAAGGTGTGAAATATACGATGAGCCTGAAAAGGCGTGAAAAATACGAGGAGCCTGAAAATGCCTGAAAAATACGAGGGGCCTGAAAAGGTGTGAAAAATACAAGGAGTCAGAAAAGGTGTGAAAAATACGAGGAGCCTGAAAAGGTGTGAACAGTACGAGGAGCCTGAAAGGTGTGAAAAATACGAGGAGCCTGAAAAGGTGTGAAAAATACGAGGAGCCTGAAAAGGCGTGAAAATTACGAGGAGCCTGAAGAGGCGTGAAAAATACGAGGAGCCTGAAAAGGTGTGAAAAACACGACGAGCCTGAAAAGGCGTGAAAAATACGAGGAGCCTGAAAAGGTGTGAAAAATACGAGGAGCCTGAAAAGGCGTGAAAAACACGACGAGCCTGAAAAGGCGTGAAAAATACGAGGAGCCTGAAAAGGCCTGAAAAATACGAGGAGCCTGAAAAGGCGTGAAAAATACGAGGAGCCTGAAAAATACGAGGAGCCTGAAAAGGCGTGAAAAATACGAAGAGCCAGAAAAGGCCTGAAAAATACGAGGAGCCTGAAAAGGTGTGAAAAATACGAGGAGCCTGAAAAGGTGTGGAAAATACGAGGAGCCTGAAAAGGCGTGAAAAATACGATTAGCCTAAAGAGGCCTGAAAAATACGATTAGCCTGAAAAGGCGTGAGAAATATGAGGGGCCTGAAAAGGTGTGAAAAATACGAGGAGCCTGAAAAGGCCTGAAAATACGAGGAGCCTGAAAAGGTGTGAAAAACACAAGGAGCCAGAAAAGGTGTGAAAAATACGAGGAGCCTGAAAATGTGTGAAAAATACGAGGAGCCTGAAAAGGTGTGAAAAATACGAGGAGCCTGAAAGGGTGTGAAAAATACGAGGAGCCTGAAAAGGCGTGAAAATTACGAGGAGCCTGAAGAGGCGTGAAAAATACGAGGAGCCTGAAAAGTCGTGAAAAATAAAAGGAGCCTGAAAAGGCCTGAAAAATAAAGGGAGCCTGAAAAGCCCTGAAAAAAACGAGGAGGCTGAAAAAGCCTGAAAAAAACGAGGAGCCTGAAAAGGCGTGAAAAATACGAGGAGCCTGAAAAGGTGTGAAAGATACGAGGAGCCTGAAAAGGTGTGAAAAATACGAGGAGCCTGAAAAGTTGTGAAAAATACGAGGAGCCTGAAAAGGTGTGGAAAATAGGAGGAGCCTGAAAAGGCATGAAAAATACGAGGAGACTAAAGAGGCCTGACAAATACGAGGAGCCTGAAAAGGTGTGACAAATACGAGGAGCCTGAAAAGGTGTGAAAAATACGAGGAGCCTGAAAAGGCGTGAAAAATACCAGGAGCCTGAAAAGGTGTGAAATATACGATGAGACTGAAAAAGTGTGAAAAATACGAGGAGCTTGAAAAGCTGTGAAATATACGAGGAGCCTGAAAAGGTGTGAAAAATACGAGGAGCCTGAAAAGATGTGAAAAATATGAGGAGCCTGAAAAGCTGTGAAAAATATGAGGAGCCTGAAAAGGCGTGAAAAATACCAGGAGCCTGAAAAGGTGTGAAATATACGATGAGCCTGAAAAGGCGTGAAAAATACGAGGAGCCTGAAAATGCCTGAAAAATACGAGGGGCCTGAAAAGGTGTGAAAAATACAAGGAGTCAGAAAAGGTGTGAAAAATACGAGGAGCCTGAAAAGGTGTGAACAGTACGAGGAGCCTGAAAGGTGTGAAAAATACGAGGAGCCTGAAAAGGTGTGAAAAATACGAGGAGCCTGAAAAGGCGTGAAAAATACGAGGAGCCTGAAGAGGCGTGAAAAATACGAGGAGCCTGAAAAGGTGTGAAAAACACGAGGAGCCTGAAAAGGCGTGAAAAATACGAGGAGCCTGAAAAGGTGTGAAAAATACGAGGAGCCTGAAAAGGCGTGAAAAATACGAGGAGCCTGAAAAGGCCTGAAAAATACGAGGAGCCTGAAAAGGCCTGAAAAATACGAGGAGCCTGAAAAATACGAGGAGCCTGAAAAGGCGTGAAAAATACGAAGAGCCAGAAAAGGCCTGAAAAATACGAGGAGCCTGAAAAGGTGTGAAAAATACGAGGAGCCTGAAAAGGTGTGGAAAATACGAGGAGCCTGAAAAGGCGTGAAAAATACGATTAGCCTAAAGAGGCCTGAAAAATACGATTAGCCTGAAAAGGCGTGAGAAATATGAGGGGCCTGAAAAGGTGTGAAAAATAGGAGGGGCCTGAAAAGGCTTGAAAAAATGAGGAGCCAGAAAAGGTGTGAAAAATACGAGGAGCCTGAAAAGGTGTGAAAAATACGAGGAGCCTGAAAAGGCCTGAAAAATACGAGGAGCCTGAAAAGGTGTGAAAAATACGAGGAGCCTTAAAAGGCGTGAAAAATACCAGGAGACTGAAACGGCCTGAAAAATACAAGGAGCCTAAAAAGGTGTGAAAAATACAGGGAGCCTGAAAAGGTGTGAAAAATACGAGGAGCCTAAAAAGGTGTGAAAAATACGAAGAGCCTGAAAAGGCGTGAAAAATACGAGGAGCCTGAAAGGCCTGAAAAGCACGAGAGCCAGAAAAGGCCTGAAAAATATGAGGGGCCTGAAAAGGTGTGAAAAATACGAGGAGTCTGAAAAGGCCTGAAAAATATGAGGAGCCTGAAAAGGCCTGAAAAATACGAGGAGCCTGAAAATGCCTGAAAAATACGAGGAGCCTGAAAAGGCCTGAAAAATACGAGGAGCCTGAAAAGGTGTGAAAAATACGTGGAGCCTGAAACGGTGAGAAAAATACGAGGAGCCTGAAAAGGTGTGAAAATACGAGGAGCCTGAAAAGGCGTGATAAATATGAGGAGCCTGAAAAGGTGTGAAAAATACGAGAAGGCTAAAAAGATGTGAAAAATACGAGGAGCCTGAAAAGGCCTGAAAAATACGAGGCACCTGAAGAGGTGTGATAAATATGAGGAGCCTGAAAAGGCCTGAAAAATACGTGGAGCCTGAAAATTCCTGAAAAATACGAGTAGCCTGAAAAGGTGTGAATAATCCAAGGAGCCTGAAAAGGTGTGAAAAATGCGAGGAGCCTGAAATGGTGTGAATAATCCGAGGAGCCTGAAAAGGCCTGAAAAATACGAGGAGCCTGAAAAGGTGTGAAAAACCTGAGTAGTCTGAAAAGGCCTGAAAAATACGAGGAGCCTGAAAAGGTGTGAAAAATCCGAGGAGCCTGAAAAGGCCTGCAGAATACGAGGAGCCTGAAAAGGCCTGAAAAATAAGAGGAGCCTGAAAAGGTGTGAAAAATACGAGGAGCCTGAAAAGGCCTGAAAAATACGAGGAGCCTGAAAAGGCCTGAAAAATACGAGGAGCCTGAAAAGGTGTGAAAAATACGAGGAGCCTGAAAAGGTATGAAAAATACGAGGTGCCTGAAAAGGTGTGAAAAATTCGAGGAGCCTGAAAAGGTGTGAAAAATACGAGGAGCCTGAAAAGACGTGAAAACTACGAGGAGCCTGAAAAGGTGTGAAAAATACGAGGAGCCTGAAAAGGTGTGTAAAATACGAGGAGCCTGAGAAGGCGTGAAAAATACAAGGAGCCCGAAAATGCGTGAAAAATACGAGGAGCCTGGAAAGGTGGGTAAAAAACAAGGAGCATGAAAAGGCCTTTAAAATACGGGAAGCCTGAAAAGGTGTGAAAAATACGAGGAGCCTGAAAAGGCCTGAAAACTATGAGGAGCCTGAAAAGGTGTGAAAAATACGAGGAGCCTGAAAAGGCCTGAAAAATATAAGGGGCGTGAAAAGATGTGAAAGATACGAGGAGCCTGAAAAGGCCTGAAAAATACGAGAAGCCTGAAAAGGTGTGAAAAATACGAGGAGCCTGAAAAGGTGTGAAAAGTTCAAGGAGCTTGAAAAGGTGTGAAAAATACGAGGAGCCTGAAAAGGTGTGAAAAATACGAGGAGCCTGAAAAGGTGTGAAAAATACGAGGAGCCTGAAAAGGTGTAAAACATACGAGGAGCCTGAAAAGGTGTGAAAAATACGAGGAGCCTGAAAAGGTGTGAAAAATACGAGGAGCCTGAAAAGGCCTGAAAAATACGAGGATCCTGAAAAGGCCTAAAAAATACGAGGATCCGGAAAAGGTGTGAAAAATACGAGGAGCCTGGAAAGGCCTGAAAAATACGAGGAGCCTGAAACGGCCTGAAAAATACGAGGAGCCTAAAAAGGTGTGAAAAATACGCGGAGCCTGAAAAGGTGTGAAAAATACGAGGGGCCTGAAAAGGTGTGAAAAATACGAGGAGCCTGAAAAGGAGTGAAAAATACGAGGAGCCTGAAAAGGCGTGAAAAGTACGAGGCGCCTAAAGAGGCCTGAAAAATACGAGGAGCCTGAAAATGCGTGAGAAATAGGTGGGGCCTGAAAAGGTGTGAAAAATAGGAGGGGCCTGAAAAGGCCTGAAAAAATGAGGAGCCTGAAAAGGTGTGAAAAATACGAGGAGCCTGAAAACGTGTGAAAAATACGAGGAGCCTGAAAAGGTGTGAAAATTACGAGGAGCCTGAAAAGGTGTGAAAAATACGAGGAGCCTAAAAAGGCGTGAAAAATACCAGGAGCCTGAAAAGGTGTGAAATATACGATGAGCCTGAAAAAGTGTGAAAAATACGAGGAGCTTGAAAAGCTGTGAAATATACGAGGAGCCTGAAAAGGCGTGAAAAATACGAGGAGCCTAAAAAGGCCTGAAAAATACGAGGAGCCTGAAAAGGCGTGAAAAATATGAGGGGCCTCGAAAGGTGTGAAAAATACGAGGGGACGGAAAAGGCCTGAGAAAATGAGGAGCCAGAAAAGGTGTGAAAAATACGAGGAGCCTGAAAAGGCGTGAAAAATACGAGGAGCCTGAAAAGGTGTGAAAAATACGAGGAGCCTGAAAAGGCGTGAAAAATACGAGGAGCCTGAAAAGGTGTGAAAAATACGAGGAGCCTGAAAAGGTGTGAAAAATACGAAGAGCCTGAAAATGCGTGAAAAATACCAGGAGCCTGAAAAGGTGTGAAAAATACGAGGAGCCTGAAAAGGCGTGAAAAATACGAGGAGCCTGAAAAGGTGTGAAATATACGATGAGCCTGAAGAAGTGTGAAAAACACCAGAAGCCTGAAAAGGTGTGAAATATACGATGATCCTGAAAAGGCGTGAAAAATACGAGGAGCCTGAAAAGGCCTGAAAATACGAGGAGCCTGAAAAGGTGTGAAAAACACAAGGAGCCAGAAAAGGTGTGAAAAATACGAGGAGCCTGAAAAGGTGTGAAAAATACGAGGAGCCTGAAAAGGTGTGAAAAATACGAGGAGCCTGAAAGGGTGTGAAAAATACGAGGAGCCTGAAAAGGCGTGAAAATTACGAGGAGCCTGAAGAGGCGTGAAAAATACGAGGAGCCTGAAAAGTCGTGAAAAATAAAAGGAGCCTGAAAAGGCCTGAAAAATAAAGGGAGCCTGAAAAGGCCTGAAAAAAACGAGGAGGCTGAAAAAGCCTGAAAAAAACGAGGAGCCTGAAAAGGCGTGAAAAATACGAGGAGCCTGAAAAGGTGTGAAAGATACGAGGAGCCTGAAAAGGTGTGAAAAATACGAGGAGCCTGAAAAGTTTTGGAAAATAGGAGGAGCCTGAAAAGGCATGAAAAATACGAGGAGACTAAAGAGGCCTGACAAATACGAGGAGCCTGAAAAGGTGTGACAAATACGAGGAGCCTGAAAAGGTGTGAAAAATACGAGGAGCCTGAAAAGGCGTGAAAAATACCAGGAGCCTGAAAAGGTGTGAAATATACGATGAGACTGAAAAAGTGTGAAAAATACGAGGAGCTTGAAAAGCTGTGAAATATACGAGGAGCCTGGAAAGGTGTGAAAAATACGAGGAGCCTGAAAAGATGTGAAAAATATGAGGAGCCTGAAAAGTTGTGAAAAATATGAGGAGCCTGAAAAGGCGTGAAAAATACCAGGAGCCTGAAAAGGTGTGAAATATACGATGAGCCTGAAAAGGCGTGAAAAATACGAGGAGCCTGAAAATGCCTGAAAAATACGAGGGGCCTGAAAAGGTGTGAAAAATACAAGGAGTCAGAAAAGGTGTGAAAAATACGAGGAGCCTGAAAAGGTGTGAACAGTACGAGGAGCCTGAAAGGTGTGAAAAATACGAGGAGCCTGAAAAGGTGTGAAAAATACGAGGAGCCTGAAAAGGCGTGAAAATTACGAGGAGCCTGAAGAGGCGTGAAAAATACGAGGAGCCTGAAAAGGTGTGAAAAACACGACGAGCCTGAAAAGGCGTGAAAAACACGAGGAGCCTGAAAAGGTGTGAAAAATACGAGGAGCCTGAAAAGGCGTGAAAAACACGACGAGCCTGAAAAGGCGTGAAAAATACGAGGAGCCTGAAAAGGCCTGAAAAATACGAGGAGCCTGAAAAGGCCTGAAAAATACGAGGAGCCTGAAAAATACGAGGAGCCTGAAAAGGCGTGAAAAATACGAAGAGCCAGAAAAGGCCTGAAATATACGAGGAGCCTGAAAAGGTGTGAAAAATACGAGGAGCCTGAAAAGGTGTGGAAAATATGAGGAGCCTGAAAAGGCGTGAAAAATACGATTAGCCTAAAGAGGCCTGAAAAATACGATTAGCCTGAAAAGGCGTGAGAAATATGAGGGGCCTGAAAAGGTGTGAAAAATAGGAGGGGCCTGAAAAGGCTTGAAAAAATGAGGAGCCAGAAAAGGTGTGAAAAATACGAGGAGCCTGAAAAGGTGTGAAAAATATGAGGAGCCTGAAAAGGCCTGAAAAATACGAGGAGCCTGAAAAGGTGTGAAAAATACGAGGAGCCTTAAAAGGCGTGAAAAATACCAGGAGCCTGAAACGGCCTGAAAAATACAAGGAGCCTAAAAAGGTGTGAAAAATACAGGGAGCCTGAAAAGGTGTGAAAAATACGAGGGGCCTGAAAAGGTGTGAAAAATACGAAGAGCCTGAAAAGGCGTGAAAAATACGAGGAGCCTGAAAGGCCTGAAAAGCACGAGAGCCAGAAAAGGCCTGTAAAATATGAGGGGCCTGAAAAGGTGTGAAAAATACGAGGAGCCTGAAAAGGCCTGAAAAATATGAGGAGCCTGAAAAGGCCTGAAAAATACGAGGAGCCTGAAAAGGCCTGAAAAATACGAGGAGCCTGAAAAGGCCTGAAAAATATAAGGGGCGTGAAAAGATGTGAAAGATACGAGGAGCCTGAAAAGGCCTGAAAAATACGAGGAGCCTGAAAAGGTGTGAAAAATACGAGGAGCCTGAAAAGGTGTGAAAAGTTCAAGGAGCTTGAAAAGGTGTGAAAAATACGAGGAGCCTGAAAATGTGTGAAAAATACGAGGAGCCTGAAAAGGTGTGAAAAATACGAGGAGCCTGAAAAGGTGTAAAACATACGAGGAGCCTGAAAAGGTGTGAAAAATACGAGCAGCCTGAAAAGGTGTGAAAAATACGAGGAGCCTGAAAAGGCCTGAAAAATACGAGGATCCTGAAAAGGCCTGAAAAATACGAGGATCCGGAAAAGGTGTGAAAAATACGAGGAGCCTGGAAAGGCCTGAAAAATACGAGGAGCCTGAAACGGCCTGAAAAATACGAGGAGCCTAAAAAGGTGTGAAAAATACGAGGAGCCTGAAAAGGTGTGAAAAATACGAGGGGCCTGAAAAGGTGTGAAAAATACGAGGAGCCTGAAAAGGCGTGAAAAATACGAGGAGGCTGAAAGGCCTGAAAAACACGGGAGCCAGAAAAGGCCTGAAAAATATGAGGGGCTTGAAAAGGTGTGAAAAATACTAGGAGTCTGAAAAGGCCTGAAAAATATGAGGAGCCTGAAAAGGCCTGAAAAATACGAGGAGCCTGAAAAGGCGTGAAAAATACGAGGAGCCTGAAAAGGTGTGAAAAATACGAGGAGCCTGAAAAGGTGTGAAAAATACGAGGAGCCTGAAAAGGAGTGAAAAATACGAGGAGCCTGACAAGGCGTGAAAAATACGAGGCGCCTAAAGAGGCCTGAAAAATACGAGGAGCCTGAAAAGGCGTGAGAAATAGGTGGGGCCTGAAAAGGTGTGAAAAATAGGAGGGGCCTGAAAAGGCCTGAAAAAATGAGCAGCCTGAAAAGGTGTGAAAAATACGAGGAGCCTGAAAACGTGTGAAAAATACGAGGAGCCTGAAAAGGTGTGAAAATTACGAGGAGCCTGAAAAGGTGTGAAAAATACGAGGAGCCTAAAAAGGCGTGAAAAATACCAGGAGCCTGAAAAGTTGTGAAATATACGATGAGCCTGAAAAAGTGTGAAAAATACGAGGAGCTTGAAAAGCTGTGAAATATACGAGGAGCCTGAAAAGGCGTGAAAAATACGAGGAGCCTAAATAGGCCTGAAAAATACGAGGAGCCTGAAAAGGCGTGAAAAATATGAGGGGCCTCGAAAGGTGTGAAAAATACGAGGGGACGGAAAAGGCCTGAGAAAATGAGGAGCCAGAAAAGGTGTGAAAAATACGAGGAGCCTGAAAAGGCGTGAAAAATACGAGGAGCCTGAAAAGGTGTGAAAAATACGAGGAGCCTGAAAAGGCGTGAAAAATACGAGGAGCCTGAAAAGGTGTGAAAAATACGAGGAGCCTGAAAAGGTGTGAAAAATACGAAGAGCCTGAAAATGCGTGAAAAATGCCAGGAGCCTGAAAAGGTGTGAAAAATACGAGGAGCCTGAAAAGGCGTGAAAAATACGAGGAGCCTGAAAAGGTGTGAAATATACGATGAGCCTGAAGAAGTGTGAAAAACACCAGAAGCCTGAAAAGGTGTGAAATATACGATGATCCTGAAAAGGCGTGAAAAATACGAGGAGCCTGAAAAGGCCTGAAAATACGAGGAGCCTGAAAAGGTGTGAAAAACACAAGGAGCCAGAAAAGGTGTGAAAAATACGAGGAGCCTGAAAGGGTGTGAAAAATACGAGGAGCCTGAAAAGGTGTGAAAAATACGAGGAGCCTGAAAGGGTGTGAAAAATACGAGGAGCCTGAAAAGGCGTGAAAATTACGAGGAGCCTGAAGAGGCGTGAAAAATACGAGGAGCCTGAAAAGTCGTGAAAAATAAAAGGAGCCTGAAAAGGCCTGAAAAATAAAGGGAGCCTGAAAAGGCCTGAAAAAAACGAGGAGGCTGAAAAAGCCTGAAAAAAACGAGGAGCCTGAAAAGGCGTGAAAAATACGAGGAGCCTGAAAAGGTGTGAAAGATACGAGGAGCCTGAAAAGGTGTGAAAAATACGAGGAGCCTGAAAAGTTGTGAAAAATACGAGGAGCCTGAAAAGGTGTGGAAAATAGGAGGAGCCTGAAAAGGCATGAAAAATACGAGGAGACTAAAGAGGCCTGACAAATACGAGGAGCCTGAAAAGGTGTGACAAATACGAGGAGCCTGAAAAGGTGTGAAAAATACGAGGAGCCTGAAAAGGCGTGAAAAATACCAGGAGCCTGAAAAGGTGTGAAATATACGATGAGACTGAAAAAGTGTGAAAAATACGAGGAGCTTGAAAAGCTGTGAAATATACGAGGAGCCTGAAAAGGTGTGAAAAATACGAGGAGCCTGAAAAGATGTGAAAAATATGAGGAGCCTGAAAAGTTGTGAAAAATATGAGGAGCCTGAAAAGGCGTGAAAAATACCAGGAGCCTGAAAAGGTGTGAAATATACGATGTGCCTGAAAAGGCGTGAAAAATACGAGAAGCCTGAAAATGCCTGAAAAATACGAGGGGCCTGAAAAGGTGTGAAAAATACAAGGAGTCAGAAAAGGTGTGAAAAATACGAGGAGCCTGAAAAGGTGTGAACAGTACGAGGAGCCTGAAAGGTGTGAAAAATACGAGGAGCCTGAAAAGGTGTGAAAAATACGAGGAGCCTGAAAAGGCGTGAAAATTACGAGGAGCCTGAAGAGGCGTGAAAAATACGAGGAGCCTGAAAAGGTGTGAAAAACACGACGAGCCTGAAAAGGCATGAAAAATACGAGGAGCCTGAAAAGGTGTGAAAAATACGAGGAGCCTGAAAAGGCGTGAAAAATACGAGGAGCCTGAAAAGGCCTGAAAAATACGAGGAGCCTGAAAAGGCCTGAAAAATACGAGGAGCCTGAAAAATACGAGGAGCCTGAAAAGGCGTGAAAAATACGAAGAGCCAGAAAAGGCCTGAAAAATACGAGGAGCCTGAAAAGGTGTGAAAAATACGAGGAGCCTGAAAAGGTGTGGAAAATACGAGGAGCCTGAAAAGGCGTGAAAAATACGATTAGCCTAAAGAGGCCTGAAAAATACGATTAGCCTGAAAAGGCGTGAGAAATATGAGGGGCCTGAAAAGGTGTGAAAAATAGGAGGGGCCTGAAAAGGCTTGAAAAAATGAGGAGCCAGAAAAGGTGTGAAAAATACGAGGAGCCTGAAAAGGTGTGAAAAATACGAGGAGCCTGAAAAGGCCTGAAAAATACGAGGAGCCTGAAAAGGTGTGAAAAATACGAGGAGCCTTAAAAGGCGTGAAAAATACCAGGAGCCTGAAAAGGTGTGAAAAATACGAGGGGCCTGAAAAGGTGTGAAAAATACGAAGAGCCTGAAAAGGCGTGAAAAATACAGGGAGCCTGAAAAGGTGTGAAAAATACGAGGGGCCTGAAAAGGTGTGAAAAATACGAAGAGCCTGAAAAGGCGTGAAAAATACGAGGAGCCAGAAAGGCCTGAAAAGCACGAGAGCCAGAAAAGGCCTGAAAAATATGAGGGGCCTGAAAAGGTGTGAAAAATACGAGGAGTCTGAAAAGGCCTGAAAAATATGAGGAGCCTGAAAAGTCCTGAAAAATACGAGGAGCCTGAAAATGCCTGAAAAATACGAGGAGCCTGAAAAGGCCTGAAAAATACGAGGAGCCTGAAAAGGTGTGAAAAATACGCGGAGCCTGAAAAGGTGAGAAAAATACGAGGAGCCTGAAAAGGTGTGAAAATACGAGGAGCCTGAAAAGGCGTGAAAAATATGAGGAGCCTGAAAAGGTGTGAAAAATACGAGAAGGCTAAAAAGATGTGAAAAATACGAGGAGCCTGAAAAGTCGTTAAAAATACGAGGAGTCTGAAGAGGTGTGAAAAATATGAGGAGCCTGAAGAGGTGTGAAAAATACGAGGAGCCTGAAAAGGCCTGAAAAATACGAGGAGCCTGAAAAGGTGTTAAAAATAAAAGGAGCCTGAAAAGACCTGAAAAATCCGAGGAGCCTGAAAAGGCCTGAAAAATACGAGGAGCCTGAAAAGGTGTGAAAAATACTAGGAGCTTGAAAAGGCGTGAAAAATACGAGGAGCCTGAAAGGCGTGAAAAATACGAGGAGCCTGAAAAGGTGTGAAAAATACGAGGAGCCTGAAAAGGCCTGAAAAATACGAGGAGCCTGAAAAGGTGTGAAAAATACGAGGAGCCTGAAAAGGCCTGAAAAATACGAGGAGCCTGAAAAGGCCTAAAAAATACTAGGAGCCTTAAAGGTGTGAAAAATACGAGGAGCCTGAAAAGTTGTGAAAAATATGAGGAGCATGAAAAGGCCTGAAAAATACGAGGCGCCTGAAGAGGTGTGATAAATATGAGGAGCCTGAAAAGGCCTGAAAAATACGTGGAGCCTGAAAATTCCTGAAAAATACGAGTAGCCTGAAAAGGTGTGAATAATCCAAGGAGCCTGAAAAGGTGTGAAAAATGCGAGGAGCCTGAAATGGTGTGAATAATCCGAGGAGCCTGAAAAGGCCTGAAAAATACGAGGAGCCTGAAAAGGTGTTTAAAACCTGAGGAGTCTGAAAAGGCCTGAAAAATACGAGGAGTCTGAAAAGGTGTGAAAAATCCGAGGAGCCTGAAAAGGCCTGCAGAATACGAGGAGCCTGAAAAGGCCTGAATAATATGAGGAGCCTGAAAAGGTGTGAAAAATACGAGGAGCCTGAAAAGGCCTGAAAAATACGAGGAGCCTGAAAAGGCCTGAAAAATACGAGGAGCCTGAAAAGGTGTGAAAAATACGAGGAGCCTGAAAAGGTGTGGAAAATACGAGGAGCCTGAAAAGGCGTGAAAAATACGATTAGCCTAAAGAGGCCTGAAAAATACGATTAGCCTGAAAAGGCGTGAGAAATATGAGGGGCCTGAAAAGGTGTGAAAAATAGGAGGGGCCTGAAAAGGCTTGAAAAAATGAGGAGCCAGAAAAGGTGTGAAAAATACGAGGAGCCTGAAAAGGTGTGAAAAATACGAGGAGCCTGAAAAGGCCTGAAAAATACGAGGAGCCTGAAAAGGTGTGAAAAATACGAGGAGCCTTAAAAGGCGTGAAAAATACCAGGAGCCTGAAAAGGTGTGAAAAATACGAGGGGCCTGAAAAGGTGTGAAAAATACGAAGAGCCTGAAAAGGCGTGAAAAATACGAGGAGCCTGAAAGGCCTGAAAAGCACGAGAGCCAGAAAAGGCCTGAAAAATATGAGGGGCCTGAAAAGGTGTGAAAAATACGAGGAGTCTGAAAAGGCCTGAAAAATATGAGGAGCCTGAAAAGGCCTGAAAAATACGAGGAGCCTGAAAAGGCCTGAAAAATACGAGGAGCCTGAAAAGGTGTGAAAAATACGAGGAGCCTAAAAAGGTGTGAAAAATACAGGGAGCCTGAAAAGGTGTGAAAAATACGAGGGGCCTGAAAAGGTGTGAAAAATACGAAGAGCCTGAAAAGGCGTGAAAAATACGAGGAGCCTGAAAGGCCTGAAAAGCACGAGAGCCAGAAAAGGCCTGAAAAATATGAGGGGCCTGAAAAGGTGTGAAAAATACGAGGAGTCTGAAAAGGCCTGAAAAATATGAGGAGCCTGAAAAGGCCTGAAAAATACGAGGAGCCTGAAAATGCCTGAAAAATACGAGGAGCCTGAAAAGGCCTGAAAAATACGAGGAGCCTGAAAAGGTGTGAAAAATACGCGGAGCCTGAAAAGGTGAGAAAAATACGAGGAGCCTGAAAAGGTGTGAAAATACGAGGAGCCTGAAAAGGCGTGAAAAATATGAGGAGCCTGAAAAGGTGTGAAAAATACGAGAAGGCTAAAAAGATGTGAAAAATACGAGGAGCCTGAAAAGTCGTTAAAAATATGAGGAGTCTGAAGAGGTGTGAAAAATATGAGGAGCCTGAAGAGGTGTGAAAAATACGAGGAGCCTGAAAAGGCCTGAAAAATACGAGGAGCCTGAAAAGGTGTTAAAAATAAAAGGAGCCTGAAAAGACCTGAAAAATCCGAGGAGCCTGAAAAGGCCTGAAAAATACGAGGAGCCTGAAAAGGTGTGAAAAATACTAGGAGCTTGAAAAGGCGTGAAAAATACGAGGAGCCTGAAAGGCGTGAAAAATACGAGGAGCCTGAAAAGGTGTGAAAAATACGAGGAGCCTGAAAAGGCCTGAAAAATACGAGGAGCCTGAAAAGGTGTGAAAAATACGAGGAGCCTGAAAAGGCCTGAAAAATACGAGGAGCCTGAAAAGGCCTAAAAAATACTAGGAGCCTGAAAGGTGTGAAAAATACGAGGAGCCTGAAAAGTTGTGAAAAATATGAGGAGCATGAAAAGGCCTGAAAAATACGAGGCGCCTGAAGAGGTGTGATAAATATGAGGAGCCTGAAAAGGCCTGAAAAATACGTGGAGCCTGAAAATTCCTGAAAAATACGAGTAGCCTGAAAAGGTGTGAATAATCCAAGGAGCCTGAAAAGGTGTGAAAAATGCGAGGAGCCTGAAATGGTGTGAATAATCCGAGGAGCCTGAAAAGGCCTGAAAAATACGAGGAGCCTGAAAAGGTGTTTAAAACCTGAGGAGCCTGAAAAGGCCTGAAAAATACGAGGAGCCTGAAAAGGTGTGAAAAATACGAGGAGCCTGAAAAGGTGTGAAAAATACGAGGTGCCTGAAAAGGTGTGAAAAATTCGAGGAGCCTGAAAAGGTGTGAAAAATACGAGGAGCCTGAAAAGACGTGAAAACTACGAGGAGCCTGAAAAGGTGTGAAAAATACGAGGAGCCTGAAAAGGTGTGTAAAATACGAGGAGCCTGAGAAGGCGTGAAATATACAAGGAGCCCGAAAATGCGTGAAAAATACGAGGAGCCTGGAAAGGTGTGTAAAATACAAGGAGCATGAAAAGGCCTTTAAAATACGGGAAGCCTGAAAAGGTGTGAAAAATACGAGGAGCCTGAAAAGGCCTGAAAACTATGAGGAGCCTGAAAAGGTGTGAAAAATACGAGGAGCCTGAAAAGGCCTGAAAAATATAAGGGGCGTGAAAAGATGTGAAAGATACGAGGAGCCTGAAAAGGCCTGAAAAATACGAGGAGCCTGAAAAGGTGTGAAAAATACGAGGAGCCTGAAAAGGTGTGAAAAGTTCAAGGAGCTTGAAAAGGTGTGAAAAATACGAGGAGCCTGAAAAGGTGTGAAAAATACGAGGAGCCTGAAAAGGCCTGAAAAATACGAGGAGCCTGAAAAGGTGTGAAAAATACGAGGAGCCTGAAAAGGCCTGAAAAATACGAGGAGCCTGAAAAGGCCTAAAAAATACTAGGAGCCTGAAAGGTGTGAAAAATACGAGGAGCCTGAAAAGTTGTGAAAAATATGAGGAGCATGAAAAGGCCTGAAAAATACGAGGCGCCTGAAGAGGTGTGATAAATATGAGGAGCCTGAAAAGGCCTGAAAAATACGTGGAGCCTGAAAATTCCTGAAAAATACGAGTAGCCTGAAAAGGTGTGAATAATCCAAGGAGCCTGAAAAGGTGTGAAAAATGCGAGGAGCCTGAAATGGTGTGAATAATCCGAGGAGCCTGAAAAGGCCTGAAAAATACGAGGAGCCTGAAAAGGTGTTTAAAACCTGAGGAGTCTGAAAAGGCCTGAAAAATACGAGGAGTCTGAAAAGGTGTGAAAAATCCGAGGAGCCTGAAAAGGCCTGCAGAATACGAGGAGCCTGAAAAGGCCTGAATAATATGAGGAGCCTGAAAAGGTGTGAAAAATACGAGGAGCCTGAAAAGGCCTGAAAAATACGAGGAGCCTGAAAAGGCCTGAAAAATACGAGGAGCCTGAAAAGGTGTGAAAAATACGAGGAGCCTGAAAAGGCCTGAAAAATACCAGGAGCCTGAAAAGGCCTGAAAAATACGAGGAGCCTGAAAAGTTGTGAAAAATATGAGGAGCATGAAAAGGCCTGAAAAATACGAGGCGCCTGAAGAGGTGTGATAAATATGAGGAGCCTGAAAAGGCCTGAAAAATACGTGGAGCCTGAAAATTCCTGAAAAATACGAGTAGCCTGAAAAGGTGTGAATAATCCAAGGAGCCTGAAAAGGTGTGAAAAATGCGAGGAGCCTGAAATGGTGTGAATAATCCGAGGAGCCTGAAAAGGCCTGAAAAATACGAGGAGCCTGAAAAGGTGTTTAAAACCTGAGGAGTCTGAAAAGGCCTGAAAAATACGAGGAGTCTGAAAAGGTGTGAAAAATCCGAGGAGCCTGAAAAGGCCTGCAGAATACGAGGAGCCTGAAAAGGCCTGAATAATATGAGGAGCCTGAAAAGGTGTGAAAAATACGAGGAGCCTGAAAAGGCCTGAAAAATACGAGGAGCCTGAAAAGGCCTGAAAAATACGAGGAGCCTGAAAAGGTGTGAAAAATACGAGGAGCCTGAAAAGGTGTGAAAAATACGAGGTGCCTGAAAAGGTGTGAAAAATTCGAGGAGCCTGAAAAGGTGTGAAAAATACGAGGAGCCTGAAAAGACGTGAAAACTACGAGGAGCCTGAAAAGGTGTGAAAAATACGAGGAGCCTGAAAAGGTGTGTAAAATACGAGGAGCCTGAGAAGGCGTGAAAAATACAAGGAGCCCGAAAATGCGTGAAAAATACGAGGAGCCTGGAAAGGTGTGTAAAATACAAGGAGCATGAAAAGGCCTTTAAAATACGGGAAGCCTGAAAAGGTGTGAAAAATACGAGGAGCCTGAAAAGGCCTGAAATCTATGAGGAGCCTGAAAAGGTGTGAAAAATACGAGGAGCCTGAAAAGGCCTGAAAAATATAAGGGGCGTGAAAGGATGTGAAAGATACGAGGAGCCTGAAAAGGCCTGAAAAATACGAGGAGCCTGAAAAGGTGTGAAAAATACGAGGAGCCTGAAAAGGTGTGAAAAGTTCAAGGAGCTTGAAAAGGTGTGAAAAATACGAGGAGCCTGAAAAGGTGTGAAAAATACGAGGAGCCTGAAAAGGTGTGAAAAATACGAGGAGCCTGAAAAGGTGTAAAAAATACGAGGAGCCTGAAAAGGTGTGAAAAATACGAGCAGCCTGAAAAGGTGTGAAAAATACGAGGAGCCTGAAAAGGCCTGAAAAATACGAGGTTCCTGAAAAGGCCTGAAAAATACGAGGATCCTGAAAAGGTGTGAAAAATACGAGGAGCCTGGAAAGGCCTGAAAAATACGAGGAGCCTGAAACGGCCTGAAAAATACGAGGAGCCTAAAAAGGTGTGAAAAATACGCGGAGCCTGAAAAGGTGTGAAAAATACGAGGTGCCTGAAAAGGTGTGAAAAATACGAGGAGCCTGAAAAGGCGTGAAAAATACGAGGAGCCTGAAAGGCCTGAAAAACACGGGAGCCAGAAAAGGCCTGAAAAATATGAGGGGCCTGAAAAGGTGTGAAAAATACGAGGAGTCTGAAAAGGCCTGAAAAATATGAGGAGCCTGAAAAGGCGTGAAAAATACGAGGAGCCTGAAAAGGCCTGAAAAATACCAGGAGCCTGAAAGGTGTGAAAAATACGAGGAGCCTGAAAAGTTGTGAAAAATATGAGGAGCATGAAAAGGCCTGAAAAATACGAGGCGCCTGAAGAGGTGTGATAAATATGAGGAGCCTGAAAAGGCCTGAAAAATACGTGGAGCCTGAAGATTCCTGAAAAATACGAGTAGCCTGAAAAGGTGTGAATAATCCAAGGAGCCTGAAAAGTTGTGAAAAATGCGAGGAGCCTGAAAAGGTGTGAAAAATAAGAGGAGCCTGAAAAGGTGTGAAAAATACGAGTAGCCTGAAAAGGTGTTAAAAATTCGAGGAGCCTGAAAAGGTGTGAAAAATACGAGGAGCCTGAAAAGACGTGAAAACTACGGGGAGCCTGAAAAGGTGTGAAAAATACGAGGAGCCTGAAAAGGTGTGTAAAATACGAGGAGCCTGAGAAGGCGTGAAAAATACAAGGAGCCCGAAAATGCGTGAAAAATACGAGGAGCCTGGAAAGGTGTGTAAAATACGAGGAGCATGAAAAGGCCTTTAAAATACGGGAAGCCTGGAAAGGTGTGAAAAATACGAGGAGCCTGAAAAGGCCTGAAAACTATGAGGAGCCTGAAAAGGTGTGAAAAATACGAGGAGCCTGAAAAGGCCTGAAAAATATAAGGGGAGTGAAAAGATGTGAAAGATACGAGGAGCCTGAAAAGGCCTGAAAAATACGAGGAGCCTGAAAAGGTGTGAAAAATACGAGGAGCCTGAAAAGGTGTGAAAAGTACAAGGAGCTTGAAAAGGTGTGAAAAATACGAGGAGCCTGAAAAGGTGTGAAAAATACGAGGAGCCTGAAAAGGTGTGAAAAAGACGAGAAGCCTGAAAAGGTGTAAAAAATACGAGGAGCCTGAAAAGGTGTGAAAAATACGAGCAGCCTGAAAAGGTGTGAAAAATACGAGGAGCCTGAAAAGGCCTGAAAAATACGAGGATCCTGAAAAGGTGTGAAAAATACGAGGAGCCTGAAAAGGCCTGAAAAATACGAGGAGCCTGAAAAGGTGTGAAAAATACGAGGAGCCTGAAAAGGTGTGAAAAATACGAGGAGCCTGAAAAGGTGTGAAAAATACGAGCAGCCTGAAAAGGTGTGAAAAATACGAGGAGCCTGAAAAGGACTGAAAAATACGAGGATCCTGAAAATGTGTGAAATATACGAGGAGCCTGGAAAGGCCTGAAAAATACGAGGAGCCTGAAACGGCCTGAAAAATACGAGGAGCCTAAAAATGCCTGAAAAATACGAGGAGCCTGAAAAGGCCTGAAAAATATGAGGAGCCTGAAAAGGTGTGAAAAATACGCGGAGCCTGAAAAGGTGAGAAAAATACGAGGAGCCTGAAAGGGTGTGAAAATACGAGAAGCCTGAAAAGGCGTGAAAATTATGAGGAGCCTGAAAAGGTGTGAAAAATACGAGGAGCCTAAAAAGGTGTGAAAAATACGAGGAGCCTGAAAAGGTGTGAAAAATAAGAGGAGCCTGAAAAAGCCTGCAGAATAAGAGGAGCCTGAAAAGGCCTGAAAAATACGAGGAGCCTGAAAAGGCCTGAAAAAGACGAGGAGCCTGAAAAGGTGTGAAAAACCGGAGGAGCCTGAAAAGGCCTGAAAAATACGAGGAGCCTGAAAAGGTGTGAAAAATCCGAGTAGCCTGAAAAGGCCTGCAGAATACGAGGAGCCTGAAAAGGCCTGACAAATACGAGGAGCCTGAAAAGGTGTGAAAAATACGAGGAGCCTGAAAAGGCCTGAAAAATACGAGGAGCCTGAAAAGGCCTAAAAAATACGAGGAGCCTGAAAAGGCCTGAAAAATACGAGGAGCCTGAAAAGGCCTGAAAAATACCAGGAGCCTGAAAACGTGTGAAAAATACGAGGAGCCTGAAAAGTTGTGAAAAATATGAGGAGCATGAAAAGGCCTGAAAAATACGAGGCGCCTGAAGAGGTGTGATAAATATGAGTAGCCTGAAAAGGCCTGAAAAATACGTGGAGCCTGAAAATTCCTGAAAAATACGAGTAGCCTGAAAAGGTGTGAATAATCCAAGGAGCCTGAAAAGGTGTGAAAAATGCGAGGAGCCTGAAAAGGTGTGAATAATCCGAGGAGCCTGAAAAGGCCTGAAAAATACGAGGAGCCTGAAAAGGTGTGAAAAACCTGAGGAGTCTGAAAAGGCCTGAAAAGTACGAGGAGCCTGAAAAGGTGTTAAAAATCCGAGGAGCCTGAAAAGGCCTGAAGAATACGAGGAGCCTGAAAAGGCCTGAAAAATATGAGGAGCCTGAAAAGGTGTGAAAAATACGAGGAGCCTGAAAAGGCCTGAAAAATACGAGGAGCCTGAAAAGGCCTGAAAAATACGAGGAGCCTGAAAAGCTGTGAAAAATACGAGGAGCCTGAAAAGGCCTGAAAACTATTAGGAGCCTGAAAAGGTGTGAAAAATACGAGGAGCCTGAAAAGTCCTGAAAAATATAAGGGGCGTGAAAAGATGTGAAAGATACGAGGAGCCTGAAAAGGCCTGAAAAATACGAGGAGCCTGAAAAGGTGTGAAAAATACGAGAATTCAGAAAAGGTGTGAAAAGTTCAAGGAGCTTGAAAAGGTGTGAAAAATACGAGGAGCCTGAAAAGGTGTGAAAAATACGAGGAGCCTGAAAAGGCCTGAAAAATACGAGAATCCTGAAAAGGTGTAAAAAATACGAGGAGCCTGAAAAGGTGTGAAAAATACGTGGAGCCTGAAAAGGTGTGAAAAATACGAGCAGCCTGAAAAGGTGTGAAAAGTTCAAGGAGCTTGAAAAGGTGTGAAAAATACGAGGAGCCTGAAAAGGTGTGAAAAATACGAGGAGCCTGAAAAGGTGTGAAAAATACGAGGAGCCTGAAAAGTTGTAAAAAATACGAGGAGCCTGAAAAGGTGTGAAAAATAAGAGCAGCCTGAAAAGGTGTGAAAAATACGAAGAGCCTGAAAAGGCCTGAAAAATACGAGGAGCCTGAAAAGGCCTGAAAAAGACGAAGAGCCTGAAAAGGTGTGAAAAACCCGAGGAGCCTGAAAAGGCCTGAAAAATACGAGGAGCCTGAAAAGGTGTGAAAAATCCGAGGAGCCTGAAAAGGCCTGCAGAATACGAGGAGCCTGAAAAGGCCTGACAAATACGAGGAGCCTGAAAAGGTGTGAAAAATACGAGTAGCCTGAAAAGGTGTTAAAAATTCGAGGAGCCTGAAAAGGTGTGAAAAATACGAGGAGCCTGAAAAGACGTGAAAACTACGGGGAGCCTGAAAAGGTGTGAAAAATACGAGGAGCCTGAAAAGGTGTGTAAAATACGAGGAGCCTGAGAAGGCGTGAAAAATACAAGGAGCCCGAAAATGCGTGAAAAATACGAGGAGCCTGGAAAGGTGTGTAAAATACGAGGAGCATGAAAAGGCCTTTAAAATACGGGAAGCCTGGAAAGGTGTGAAAAATACGAGGAGCCTGAAAAGGCCTGAAAACTATGAGGAGCCTGAAAAGGTGTGAAAAATACGAGGAGCCTGAAAAGGCCTGAAAAATATAAGGGGAGTGAAAAGATGTGAAAGATACGAGGAGCCTGAAAAGGCCTGAAAAATACGAGGAGCCTGAAAAGGTGTGAAAAATACGAGGAGCCTGAAAAGGTGTGAAAAGTTCAAGGAGCTTGAAAAGGTGTGAAAAATACGAGGAGCCTGAAAAGGTGTGAAAAATACGAGGAGCCTGAAAAGGTGTGAAAAAGACGAGGAGCCTGAAAAGGTGTAAAAAATACGAGGAGCCTGAAAAGGTGTGAAAAATACGAGCAGCCTGAAAAGGTGTGAAAAATACGAGGAGCCTGAAAAGGTCTGAAAAATACGAGGATCCTGAAAAGGTGTGAAAAATACGAGGAGCCTGAAAAGGCCTGAAAAATACGAGGAGCCTGAAAAGGTGTGAAAAATACGAGGAGCCTGAAAAGGTGTGAAAAATACGAGGAGCCTGAAAAGGTGTGAAAAATACGAGCAGCCTGAAAAGGTGTGAAAAATACGAGGAGCCTGAAAAGGCCTGAAAAATACGAGGATCCTGAAAATGTGTGAAATATACGAGGAGCCTGGAAAGGCCTGAAAAATACGAGGAGCCTGAAACGGCCTGAAAAATACGAGGAGCCTAAAAATGCCTGAAAAATACGAGGAGCCTGAAAAGGCCTGAAAAATACGAGGAGCCTGAAAAGGTGTGAAAAATACGCGGAGCCTGAAAAGGTGAGAAAAATACGAGGAGCCTGAAAGGGTGTGAAAATACGAGAAGCCTGAAAAGGCGTGAAAATTATGAGGAGCCTGAAAAGGTGTGAAAAATACGAGGAGCCTAAAAAGGTGTGAAAAATACGAGGAGCCTGAAAAGGTGTGAAAAATAAGAGGAGCCTGAAAAAGCCTGCAGAATAAGAGGAGCCTGAAAAGGCCTGAAAAATACGAGGAGCCTGAAAAGGCCTGAAAAAGACGAGGAGCCTGAAAAGGTGTGAAAAACCGGAGGAGCCTGAAAAGGCCTGAAAAATACGAGGAGCCTGAAAAGGTGTGAAAAATCCGAGTAGCCTGAAAAGGCCTGCAGAATACGAGGAGCCTGAAAAGGCCTGACAAATACGAGGAGCCTGAAAAGGTGTGAAAAATACGAGGAGCCTGAAAAGGCCTGAAAAATACGAGGAGCCTGAAAAGGCCTAAAAAATACGAGGAGCCTGAAAAGGCCTGAAAAATACGAGGAGCCTGAAAAGGCCTGAAAAATACCAGGAGCCTGAAAACGTGTGAAAAATACGAGGAGCCTGAAAAGTTGTGAAAAATATGAGGAGCATGAAAAGGCCTGAAAAATACGAGGCGCCTGAAGAGGTGTGATAAATATGAGTAGCCTGAAAAGGCCTGAAAAATACGTGGAGCCTGAAAATTCCTGAAAAATACGAGTAGCCTGAAAAGGTGTGAATAATCCAAGGAGCCTGAAAAGGTGTGAAAAATGCGAGGAGCCTGAAAAGGTGTGAATAATCCGAGGAGCCTGAAAAGGCCTGAAAAATACGAGGAGCCTGAAAAGGTGTGAAAAACCTGAGGAGTCTGAAAAGGCCTGAAAAGTACGAGGAGCCTGAAAAGGTGTTAAAAATCCGAGGAGCCTGAAAAGGCCTGAAGAATACGAGGAGCCTGAAAAGGCCTGAAAAATATGAGGAGCCTGAAAAGGTGTGAAAAATACGAGGAGCCTGAAAAGGCCTGAAAAATACGAGGAGCCTGAAAAGGCCTGAAAAATACGAGGAGCCTGAAAAGCTGTGAAAAATACGAGGAGCCTGAAAAGGCCTGAAAACTATTAGGAGCCTGAAAAGGTGTGAAAAATACGAGGAGCCTGAAAAGTCCTGAAAAATATAAGGGGCGTGAAAAGATGTGAAAGATACGAGGAGCCTGAAAAGGCCTGAAAAATACGAGGAGCCTGAAAAGGTGTGAAAAATACGAGAATTCAGAAAAGGTGTGAAAAGTTCAAGGAGCTTGAAAAGGTGTGAAAAATACGAGGAGCCTGAAAAGGTGTGAAAAATACGAGGAGCCTGAAAAGGCCTGAAAAATACGAGAAGCCTGAAAAGGTGTAAAAAATACGAGGAGCCTGAAAAGGTGTGAAAAATACGTGGAGCCTGAAAAGGTGTGAAAAATACGAGCAGCCTGAAAAGGTGTGAAAAGTTCAAGGAGCTTGAAAAGGTGTGAAAAATACGAGGAGCCTGAAAAGGTGTGAAAAATACGAGGAGCCTGAAAAGGTGTGAAAAATACGAGGAGCCTGAAAAGTTGTAAAAAATACGAGGAGCCTGAAAAGGTGTGAAAAATAAGAGCAGCCTGAAAAGGTGTGAAAAATACGAAGAGCCTGAAAAGGCCTGAAAAATACGAGGAGCCTGAAAAGGCCTGAAAAAGACGAAGAGCCTGAAAAGGTGTGAAAAACCCGAGGAGCCTGAAAAGGCCTGAAAAATACGAGGAGCCTGAAAAGGTGTGAAAAATCCGAGGAGCCTGAAAAGGCCTGCAGAATACGAGGAGCCTGAAAAGGCCTGAAAAATACGAGGAGCCTGAAAAGGTGTGAAAAATACGAGTAGCCTGAAAAGGTGTTAAAAATTCGAGGAGCCTGAAAAGGTGTGAAAAATACGAGGAGCCTGAAAAGACGTGAAAACTACGGGGAGCCTGAAAAGGTGTGAAAAATACGAGGAGCCTGAAAAGGTGTGTAAAATACGAGGAGCCTGAGAAGGCGTGAAAAATACAAGGAGCCCGAAAATGCGTGAAAAATACGAGGAGCCTGGAAAGGTGTGTAAAATACGAGGAGCATGAAAAGGCCTTTAAAATACGGGAAGCCTGGAAAGGTGTGAAAAATACGAGGAGCCTGAAAAGGCCTGAAAACTATGAGGAGCCTGAAAAGGTGTGAAAAATACGAGGAGCCTGAAAAGGCCTGAAAAATATAAGGGGAGTGAAAAGATGTGAAAGATACGAGGAGCCTGAAAAGGCCTGAAAAATACGAGGAGCCTGAAAAGGTGTGAAAAATACGAGGAGCCTGAAAAGGTGTGAAAAGTTCAAGGAGCTTGAAAAGGTGTGAAAAATACGAGGAGCCTGAAAAGGTGTGAAAAATACGAGGAGCCTGAAAAGGTGTGAAAAAGACGAGAAGCCTGAAAAGGTGTAAAAAATACGAGGAGCCTGAAAAGGTGTGAAAAATACGAGCAGCCTGAAAAGGTGTGAAAAATACGAGGAGCCTGAAAAGGCCTGAAAAATACGAGGATCCTGAAAAGGTGTGAAAAATACGAGGAGCCTGAAAAGGCCTGAAAAATACGAGGAGCCTGAAAAGGTGTGAAAAATACGAGGAGCCTGAAAAGGTGTGAAAAATACGAGGAGCCTGAAAAGGTGTGAAAAATACGAGCAGCCTGAAAAGGTGTGAAAAATACGAGGAGCCTGAAAAGGCCTGAAAAATACGAGGATCCTGAAAATGTGTGAAATATACGAGGAGCCTGGAAAGGCCTGAAAAATACGAGGAGCCTGAAACGGCCTGAAAAATACGAGGAGCCTAAAAATGCCTGAAAAATACGAGGAGCCTGAAAAGGCCTGAAAAATATGAGGAGCCTGAAAAGGTGTGAAAAATACGCGGAGCCTGAAAAGGTGAGAAAAATACGAGGAGCCTGAAAGGGTGTGAAAATACGAGAAGCCTGAAAAGGCGTGAAAATTATGAGGAGCCTGAAAAGGTGTGAAAAATACGAGGAGCCTAAAAAGGTGTGAAAAATACGAGGAGCCTGAAAAGGTGTGAAAAATAAGAGGAGCCTGAAAAAGCCTGCAGAATAAGAGGAGCCTGAAAAGGCCTGAAAATTACGAGGAGCCTGAAAAGGCCTGAAAAAGACGAGGAGCCTGAAAAGGTGTGAAAAACCGGAGGAGCCTGAAAAGGCCTGAAAAATACGAGGAGCCTGAAAAGGTGTGAAAAATCCGAGTAGCCTGAAAAGGCCTGCAGAATACGAGGAGCCTGAAAAGGCCTGACAAATACGAGGAGCCTGAAAAGGTGTGAAAAATACGAGGAGCCTGAAAAGGCCTGAAAAATACGAGGAGCCTGAAAAGGCCTAAAAAATACGAGGAGCCTGAAAAGGCCTGAAAAATACGAGGAGCCTGAAAAGGCCTGAAAAATACCAGGAGCCTGAAAACGTGTGAAAAATACGAGGAGCCTGAAAAGTTGTGAAAAATATGAGGAGCATGAAAAGGCCTGAAAAATACGAGGCGCCTGAAGAGGTGTGATAAATATGAGTAGCCTGAAAAGGCCTGAAAAATACGTGGAGCCTGAAAATTCCTGAAAAATACGAGTAGCCTGAAAAGGTGTGAATAATCCAAGGAGCCTGAAAAGGTGTGAAAAATGCGAGGAGCCTGAAAAGGTGTGAATAATCCGAGGAGCCTGAAAAGGCCTGAAAAATACGAGGAGCCTGAAAAGGTGTGAAAAACCTGAGGAGTCTGAAAAGGCCTGAAAAGTACGAGGAGCCTGAAAAGGTGTTAAAAATCCGAGGAGCCTGAAAAGGCCTGAAGAATACGAGGAGCCTGAAAAGGCCTGAAAAATATGAGGAGCCTGAAAAGGTGTGAAAAATACGAGGAGCCTGAAAAGGCCTGAAAAATACGAGGAGCCTGAAAAGGCCTGAAAAATACGAGGAGCCTGAAAAGCTGTGAAAAATACGAGGAGCCTGAAAAGGCCTGAAAACTATTAGGAGCCTGAAAAGGTGTGAAAAATACGAGGAGCCTGAAAAGTCCTGAAAAATATAAGGGGCGTGAAAAGATGTGAAAGATACGAGGAGCCTGAAAAGGCCTGAAAAATACGAGGAGCCTGAAAAGGTGTGAAAAATACGAGAATTCAGAAAAGGTGTGAAAAGTTCAAGGAGCTTGAAAAGGTGTGAAAAATACGAGGAGCCTGAAAAGGTGTGAAAAACACGAGGAGCCTGAAAAGGCGTGAAAAATAAAATACGAGGAGCCTGAAAAGGTGTGAAAAATACGTGGAGCCTGAAAAGGTGTGAAAAATACGAGCAGCCTGAAAAGGTGTGAAAAGTTCAAGGAGCTTGAAAAGGTGTGAAAAATACGAGGAGCCTGAAAAGGTGTGAAAAATACGAGGAGCCTGAAAAGGTGTGAAAAATACGAGGAGCCTGAAAAGTTGTAAAAAATACGAGGAGCCTGAAAAGGTGTGAAAAATAAGAGCAGCCTGAAAAGGTGTGAAAAATACGAAGAGCCTGAAAAGGCCTGAAAAATACGAGGAGCCTGAAAAGGCCTGAAAAAGACGAAGAGCCTGAAAAGGTGTGAAAAACCCGAGGAGCCTGAAAAGGCCTGAAAAATACGAGGAGCCTGAAAAGGTGTGAAAAATCCGAGGAGCCTGAAAAGGCCTGCAGAATACGAGGAGCCTGAAAAGGCCTGACAAATACGAGGAGCCTGAAAAGGTGTGAAAAATACGAGGAGCCTGAAAAGGCCTGAAAAATACGAGGAGCCTGAAAAGGCCTGCAGAATACGAGGAGCCTGAAAAGGCCTGACAAATACGAGGAGCCTGAAAAGGTGTGAAAAATACGAGGAGCCTGAAAAGGCGTGAAAAATACGAGGAGCCTGAAAAGGCCTGAAAAATACCAGGAGCCTGAAAAGGTGTGAAAAATACGAGGAGCCTGAAAACTTGTGAAAAATCTGAGGAGCATGAAAAGGCCTGAAAAATACGAGGCGCCTGAAGAGGTGTGATAAATATGAGTAGCCTGAAAAGGCCTGAAAAATACGTGGAGCCTGAAAATTCCTGAAAAATACGAGTAGCCTGAAAAGGTGTGAATAATCCAAGGGGCCTGAAAAGGTGTGAAAAATGCGAGGAGCCTGAGAAGGTGTGAAAAACACGAGGAGCCTGAAAAGGTGTGAAAAATACGAGGAGCCTGAAAAGGCCTGAAAAATACGAGGAGACTGAAAAGGTGTGAAGAATACGCGGAGCCGGAAAAGACCTGCAGAATAAGATGAGCCTGAAAAGGTGTGAAAAATACGAGGAGCCTGAAAAGGCCTGAAAAATACGAGGAGCCTGAAAAGGTGTGAAAAATCGGAGGAGCCTGAAAAGGCCTGAAAAATACAAGGAGCCTGAAAAGGTGTGAAAAATCCGAGGAGCCTGAAAAGGCCTGCAGAATACGAGGAGACTGAAAAGGCCTGAAAAATACGAGGATCCTGAAAAGGTGTGAAAAATACGAGGAGCCTGAAAAGGCCTGAAAAATACGAGGAGCCTGAAAAGGCCTGAAAAATACGAGGAGCCTGAAAAGGCGTGAAAAATACGAGGAGTCTGAAAAGGCCTGAAAAATACCAGGAGCCTGAAAAGGTGTGAAAAATCCGAGGAGCCTGAAAAGGTGTGAAAAATATGAGGAGCCTGAAAAGGCGTGAAAAATACGAGGAGCCTGAAAATGTGTGAAAAATACGAGGAGCCTGAAAAGGTGTGAAATATACGAGGAGCCTGAAAAGGTGTGAAAAATACGAGGAGCCTGAAAACGTGTGAAAAATTCGAGGAGCCTGAAAAGGTGTGAAAAATACGACGAGCCTGAAAAGACGTGAAAACTACGAGGAGCCTGAAAAGGCCTGAAAAATACGAGGAGCCTGAAAAGGTGTGTAAAATTCGAGGAGCCTGAGAAGGCGTGAAAAATACAAGGAGCCCGAAAATGCGTGAAAAATACGAGGAGCCTGGAAAGGTGTGTAAAATACGAGGAGCCTGAAAAGGCCTTTAAAATACGGGAAGCCTGAAAAGGTGTGAAAAATACGAGGAGCCTGAAAAGGCCTGAAAAATACGAGGAGCCTGAAAAGGTGTGAAAAATCGGAGGAGCCTGAAAAGGCCTGAAAAATACAAGGAGCCTGAAAAGGTGTGAAAAATCCGAGGAGCCTGAAAAGGCTTGCGGAATACGAGGAGCCTGAAAATGCCTGAAAAATACGAGGATCCTGAAAAGATGTGAAAAATACGAGGAGCCTGAAAAGGCCTGAAAAATACCAGGAGCCTGAAAAGGTGTGAAAAAACCGAGGAGCCTGAAAAGGTGTGAAAAATATGAGGAGCCTGAAAAGGCGTGAAAAATACGAGGAGCCTGAAAAGGTGTGAAAAATACGAGGAGCCTGAAAAGGCGTGAAAAATACGAGGAGCCTGAAAAGGTGTGAAAAATACGAGGAGCCTGAAAAGGTGTGAAAAATTCGAGGAGCCTGAAAAGGTGTGAAAAATACGAGGAGTCTGAAAAGACGTGAAAACTACGAGCAGCCTGAAAAGGTGTGAAAAATACGAGGAGCCTGAAAAGGTGTGTAAAATACGAGGAGCCTGAGAAGGCATGAAAAATACAAGGAGCCCGAAAATGCGTGAAAAATACGAGGAGCCTGGAAAGGTGTGTAAAATACGAGAAGCCTGAAAAGGCCTTTAAAATACGGGAAGCCTGAAAAGGTGTGAAAAATACGAGGAGCCTGAAAAGGCCTGAAAACTATGAGGAGCCTGAAAAGGTGTGAAAAATACGAGGAGCCTGAAAAGGCCTGAAAAATATAAGGGGCGTGAAAAAATGTGAAAGATACGAGGAGCCTGAAAAGGCCTGAAAAATACGAGGAGCCTGAAAAGTTGTGAAAAATACGAGGAGCCTGAAAATGTGTGAAAAGTTCAAGGAGCTTGAAAAGGTGTGAAAAATACGAGGAGCCTGAAAAAGTGTGAAAAATACGAGGAGCCTGAAAAGGTGTGAAAAATACGAGGAGCCTGAAAAGGTGTAAAAAATACGAGGAGCTTGAAAAGGTGTGAAAAATACGGGCAGCTTGAAAAGGTGTGAAAAATACGAGGAGCCTGAAAAGGCCTGAAAAATACGAGGATCCTGAAAAGGTGTGAAAAATACGAGGAGCCTGAAAAGGCCTGAAAAATACGAGGAGCCTGAAAAGGCGTGAAAAATATGAGGGGCCTCGAAAGGTGTGAAAAATACGAGGGGACGGAAAAGGCCTGAGAAAATGAGGAGCCAGAAAAGGTGTGAAAAATACGAGGAGCCTGAAAAGGCGTGAAAAATACGAGGAGCCTGAAAAGGTGTGAAAAATACGAGGAGCCTGAAAAGGCGTGAAAAATACGAGGAGCCTGAAAAGGTGTGAAAAATACGAGGAGCCTGAAAAGGTGTGAAAAATACGAAGAGCCTGAAAATGCGTGAAAAATACCAGGAGCCTGAAAAGGTGTGAAAAATACGAGGAGCCTAAAAAGGCGTGAAAAATACGAGGAGCCTGAAAAGGTGTGAAATATACGATGAGCCTGAAGAAGTGTGAAAAACACCAGAAGCCTGAAAAGGTGTGAAATATACGATGATCCTGAAAAGGCGTGAAAAATACGAGGAGCCTGAAAAGGCCTGAAAATACGAGGAGCCTGAAAAGGTGTGAAAAACACAAGGAGCCAGAAAAGGTGTGAAAAATACGAGGAGCCTGAAAAGGTGTGAAAAATACCAGGAGCCTGAAAAGGTGTGAAAAATACGAGGAGCCTGAAAGGGTGTGAAAATTAAGAGGAGCCTGAAAAGGCGTGAAAATTACGAGGAGCCTGAAGAGGCGTGAAAAATACGAGGAGCCTGAAAAGTCGTGAAAAATAAAAGGAGCCTGAAAAGGCCTGAAAAATAAAGGGAGCCTGAAAAGGCCTGAAAAAAACGAGGAGGCTGAAAAAGCCTGAAAAAAACGAGGAGCCTGAAAAGGCGTGAAAAATACGAGGAGCCTGAAAAGGTGTGAAAGATACGAGGAGCCTGAAAAGGTGTGAAAAATACGAGGAGCCTGAAAAGTTGTGAAAAATACGAGGAGCCTGAAAAGGTGTGGAAAATAGGAGGAGCCTGAAAAGGCATGAAAAATACGAGGAGACTAAAGAGGCCTGACAAATACGAGGAGCCTGAAAAGGTGTGACAAATACGAGGAGCCTGAAAAGGTGTGAAAAATACGAGGAGCCTGAAAAGGCGTGAAAAATACGAGGAGCCTGAAAAGGTGTGAAATATACGATGAGACTGAAAAAGTGTGAAAAATACGAGGAGCTTGAAAAGCTGTGAAATATACGAGGAGCCTGAAAAGGTGTGAAAAATACGAGGAGCCTGAAAAGATGTGAAAAATATGAGGAGCCTGAAAAGTTGTGAAAAATATGAGGAGCCTGAAAAGGCGTGAAAAATACCAGGAGCCTGAAAAGGTGTGAAATATACGATGAGCCTGAAAAGGCGTGAAAAATACGAGGAGCCTGAAAATGCCTGAAAAATACGAGGGGCCTGAAAAGGTGTGAAAAATACAAGGAGTCAGAAAAGGTGTGAAAAATACGAGGAGCCTGAAAAGGTGTGAAAAGTACGAGGAGCCTGAAAGGTGTGAAAAATACGAGGAGCCTTAAAAGGTGTGAAAAATACGAGGAGCCTGAAAAGGCGTGAAAATTACGAGGAGCCTGAAGAGGCGTGAAAAATACGAGGAGCCTGAAAAGGTGTGAAAAACACGACGAGCCTGAAAAGGCGTGAAAAATACGAGGAGCCTGAAAAGGCGTGAAAAATACGAGGAGCCTGAAAAGGCCTGAAAAATACGAGGAGCCTGAAAAGGCCTGAAAAATACGAGGAGCCTGAAAAATACGAGGAGCCTGAAAAGGCGTGAAAAATACGAAGAGCCAGAAAAGGCCTGAAAAATACGAGGAGCCTGAAAAGGTGTGAAAAATACGAGGAGCCTGAAAAGGTGTGGAAAATACGAGGAGCCTGAAAAGGCGTGAAAAATACGATTAGCCTAAAGAGGCCTGAAAAATACGATTAGCCTGAAAAGGCGTGAGAAATATGAGGGGCCTGAAAAGGTGTGAAAAATAGGAGGGGCCTGAAAAGGCTTGAAAAAATGAGGAGCCAGAAAAGGTGTGAAAAATACGAGGAGCCTGAAAAGGTGTGAAAAATACGAGGAGCCTGAAAAGGCCTGAAAAATACGAGGAGCCTGAAAAGGTGTGAAAAATACGAGGAGCCTTAAAAGGCGTGAAAAATACCAGGAGCCTGAAACGGCCTGAAAAATACGAGGAGCCTAAAAAGGTGTGAAAAATACAGGGAGCCTGAAAAGGTGTGAAAAATACGAGGAGCCTGAAAAGGTGTGAAAAATACGAGGAGCCTGAAAAGGCGTGAAAAATACGAGGAGCCTGAAAGGCCTGAAAAGCACGAGAGCCAGAAAAGGCCTGAAAAATATGAGGGGCCTGAAAAGGTGTGAAAAATACGAGGAGTCTGAAAAGGCCTGAAAAATATGAGGAGCCTGAAAAGGCCTGAAAAATACGAGGAGCCTGAAAATGCCTGAAAAATACGAGGAGCCTGAAAAGGCCTGAAAAATACGAGGAGCCTGAAAAGGGGTGAAAAATACGCGGAGCCTGAAAAGGTGAGAAAAATACGAGGAGCCTGAAAAGGTGTGAAAATACGAGGAGCCTGAAAAGGCGTGAAAAATTTGAGGAGCCTGAAAAGGTGTGAAAAATACGAGAAGGCTAAAAAGATGTGAAAAATACGAGGAGCCTGAAAAGTCGTTAAAAATACGAGGAGTCTGAAGAGGTGTGAAAAATATGAGGAGCCTGAAGAGGTGTGAAAAATACGAGGAGCCTGAAAAGGCCTGAAAAATACGAGGAGCCTGAAAAGGTGTTAAAAATAAAAGGAGCCTGAAAAGACCTGAAAAATCCGAGGAGCCTGAAAAGGCCTGAAAAATACGAGGAGCCTGAAAAGGTGTGAAAAATACTAGGAGCTTGAAAAGGCGTGAAAAATAAGAGGAACCTGAAAGGCGTGAAAAATACGAGGAGCCTGAAAAGGTGTGAAAAATACGAGGAGCCTGAAAAGGCCTGAAAAATACGAGGAGCCTGAAAAGGTGTGAAAAATACGAGGAGCCTGAAAAGGCCTGAAAAATACTAGGAGCCTGAAACGTGTGAAAAATACGAGGAGCCTGAAAAGTTGTGAAAAATATGAGGAGCATGAAAAGGCCTGAAAAATACGAGGCGCCTGAAGAGGTGTGATAAATATGAGGAGCCTGAAAAGGCCTGAAAAATACGTGGAGCCTGAAAATTCCTGAAAAATACGAGTAGCCTGAAAAGGTGTGAATAATCCAAGGAGCCTGAAAAGGTGTGAAAAATGCGAGGAGCCTGAAATGGTGTGAATAATCCGAGGAGCCTGAAAAGGCCTGAAAAATACGAGGAGCCTGAAAAGGTGTGAAAAACCTGAGGAGTCTGAAAAGGCCTGAAAAATACGAGGAGCCTGAAAAGGTGTGAAAAATCCGAGGAGCCTGAAAAGGCCTGCAGAATACGAGGAGCCTGAAAAGGCCTGAATAATATGAGGAGCCTGAAAAGGTGTGAAAAATACGAGGAGCCTGAAAAGGCCTGAAAAATACGAGGAGCCTGAAAAGGCCTGAAAAATACGAGGAGCCTGAAAAGGTGTGAAAAATACGAGGAGCCTGAAAAGGTGTGAAAAATACGAGGTGCCTGAAAAGGTGTGAAAAATTCGAGGAGCCTGAAAAGGTGTGAAAAATACGAGGAGCCTGAAAAGACGTGAAAACTACGAGGAGCCTGAAAAGGTGTGAAAAATACGAGGAGCCTGAAAAGGTGTGTAAAATACGAGGAGCCTGAGAAGGCGTGAAAAATACAAGGAGCCCGAAAATGCGTGAAAAATACGAGGAGCCTGGAAAGGTGTGTAAAATACAAGGAGCATGAAAAGGCCTTTAAAATACGGGAAGCCTGAAAAGGTGTGAAAAATACGAGGAGCCTGAAAAGGCCTGAAAACTATGAGGAGCCTGAAAAGGTGTGAAAAATACGAGGAGCCTGAAAAGGCCTGAAAAATATAAGGGGCGTGAAAAGATGTGAAAGATACGAGGAGCCTGAAAAGGCCTGAAAAATACGAGGAGCCTGAAAAGGTGTGAAAAATACGAGGAGCCTGAAAAGGTGTGAAAAGTTCAAGGAGCTTGAAAAGGTGTGAAAAATACGAGGAGCCTGAAAAGGTGTGAAAAATACGAGGAGCCTGAAAAGGTGTGAAAAATACGAGGAGCCTAAAAAGGTGTAAAAAATACGAGGAGCCTGAAAAGGTGTGAAAAATACGAGCAGCCTGAAAAGGTGTGAAAAATACGAGGAGCCTGAAAAGGCCTGAAAAATACGAGGATCCTGAAAAGGCCTGAAATATACGAGGATCCGGAAAAGGTGTGAAAAATACGAGGAGCCTGGAAAGGCCTGAAAAATACGAGGAGCCTGAAACGGCCTGAAAAATACGAGGAGACTAAAAAGGTGTGAAAAATACGCGGAGCCTGAAAAGGTGTGAAAAATACGAGGTGCCTGAAAAGGTGTGAAAAATACGAGGAGCCTGAAAAGGCGTGAAAAATACGAGGAGCCTGAAAGGCCTGAAAAACACGGGAGCCAGAAAAGGCCTGAAAAATATGAGGGGCCTGAAAAGGTGTGAAAAATACGAGGAGTCTGAAAAGGCCTGAAAAATATGAGGAGCCTGAAAAGGCGTGAAAAATACGAGGAGCCTGAAAAGGCCTGAAAAATACCAGGAGCCTGAAAGGTGTGAAAAATACGAGGAGCCTGAAAAGTTGTGAAAAATATGAGGAGCATGAAAAGGCCTGAAAAATACGAGGCGCCTGAAGAGGTGTGATAAATATGAGGAGCCTGAAAAGGCCTGAAAAATACGTGGAGCCTGAAGATTCCTGAAAAATACGAGTAGCCTGAAAAGGTGTGAATAATCCAAGGAGCCTGAAAAGGTGTGAAAAATGCGAGGAGCCTGAAAAGGTGTGAAAAATAAGAGGAGCCTGAAAAGGTGTGAAAAATACGAGTAGCCTGAAAAGGTGTTAAAAATTCGAGGAGCCTGAAAAGGTGTGAAAAATACGAGGAGCCTGAAAAGACGTGAAAACTACGGGGAGCCTGAAAAGGTGTGAAAAATACGAGGAGCCTGAAAAGGTGTGTAAAATACGAGGAGCCTGAGAAGGCGTGAAAAATACAAGGAGCCCGAAAATGCGTGAAAAATACGAGGAGCCTGGAAAGGTGTGTAAAATACGAGAAGCATGAAAAGGCCTTTAAAATACGGGAAGCCTGGAAAGGTGTGAAAAATACAAGGAGCCTGAAAAGGCCTGAAAACTATGAGGAGCCTGAAAAGGTGTGAAAAATACGAGGAGCCTGAAAAGGCCTGAAAAATATAAGGGGCGTGAAAAGATGTGAAAGATACGAGGAGCCTGAAAAGGCCTGAAAAATACGAGGAGCCTGAAAAGGTGTGAAAAATACGAGGAGCCTGAAAAGGTGTGAAAAGTTCAAGGAGCTTGAAAAGGTGTGAAAAATACGAGGAGCCTGAAAAGGTGTGAAAAATACGAGGAGCCTGAAAAGGTGTGAAAAATACGAGGAGCCTGAAAAGGTGTGAAAAATACGAGGAGCCTGAAAAGGTGTGAAAAATACGAGCAGCCTGAAAAGGTGTGAAAAATACGAGGAGCCTGAAAAGGCCTGAAAAATACGAGGATCCTGAAAAGGTGTGAAAAATACGAGGAGCCTGAAAGGCCTGAAAAATACGAGGAGCCTGAAAAGGTGTGAAAAATACGAGGAGCCTGAAAAGGTGTGAAAAATACGAGGAGCCTGAAAAGGTGTGAAAAATACGAGCAGCCTGAAAAGGTGTGAAAAATACGAGGAGCCTGAAAAGGCCTGAAAAATACGAGGATCCTGAAAAGGTGTGAAATATACGAGGAGCCTGGAAAGGCCTGAAAAATACGAGGAGCCTGAAACGGCCTGAAAAATACGAGGAGCCTAAAAAGGTGTGAAAAATACGCGGAGCCTGAAAAGGTGTGAAAAATACGAGGGGCCTGAAAAGGTGTGAAAAATACGAGGAGCCTGAAAAGGCGTGAAAAATACGAGGAGCCTGAAAGGCCTGAAAAACACGGGAGCCAGAAAAGGCCTGAAAAATATGAGGGGCCTGAAAAGGTGTGAAAAATACGAGGAGTCTGAAAAGGCCTGAAAAATATGAGGAGCCTGAAAAGGCCTGAAAAATACGAGGAGCCTGAAAATGCCTGAAAAATACGAGGAGCCTGAAAAGGCCTGAAAAATATGAGGAGCCTGAAAAGGTGTGAAAAATACGCGGAGCCTGAAAAGGTGAGAAAAATACGAGGAGCCTGAAAGGGTGTGAAAATACGAGAAGCCTGAAAAGGCGTGAAAATTATGAGGAGCCTGAAAAGGTGTGAAAAATACGAGGAGCCTAAAAAGGTGTGAAAAATACGAGGAGCCTGAAAAGGTGTGAAAAATAAGAGGAGCCTGAAAAAGCCTGCAGAATAAGAGGAGCCTGAAAAGGCCTGAAAAATACGAGGAGCCTGAAAAGGCCTGAAAAAGACGAGGAGCCTGAAAAGGTGTGAAAAACCGGAGGAGCCTGAAAAGGCCTGAAAAATACGAGGAGCCTGAAAAGGTGTGAAAAATCCGAGTAGCCTGAAAAGGCCTGCAGAATACGAGGAGCCTGAAAAGGCCTGACAAATACGAGGAGCCTGTAAAGGTGTGAAAAATACGAGGAGCCTGAAAAGGCCTGAAAAATACGAGGAGCCTGAAAAGGCCTAAAAAATACGAGGAGCCTGAAAAGGCCTGAAAAATACGAGGAGCCTGAAAAGGCCTGAAAAATACCAGGAGCCTGAAAACGTGTGAAAAATACGAGGAGCCTGAAAAGTTGTGAAAAATATGAGGAGCATGAAAAGGCCTGAAAAATACGAGGCGCCTGAAGAGGTGTGATAAATATGAGTAGCCTGAAAAGGCCTGAAAAATACGTGGAGCCTGAAAATTCCTGAAAAATACGAGTAGCCTGAAAAGGTGTGAATAATCCAAGGAGCCTGAAAAGGTGTGAAAAATGCGAGGAGCCTGAAAAGGTGTGAATAATCCGAGGAGCCTGAAAAGGCCTGAAAAATACGAGGAGCCTGAAAAGGTGTGAAAAACCTGAGGAGTCTGAAAAGGCCTGAAAAGTACGAGGAGCCTGAAAAGGTGTTAAAAATCCGAGGAGCCTGAAAAGGCCTGAAGAATACGAGGAGCCTGAAAAGGCCTGAAAAATATGAGGAGCCTGAAAAGGTGTGAAAAATACGAGGAGCCTGAAAAGGCCTGAAAAATACGAGGAGCCTGAAAAGGCCTGAAAAATACGAGGAGCCTGAAAAGCTGTGAAAAATACGAGGAGCCTGAAAAGGCCTGAAAACTATTAGGAGCCTGAAAAGGTGTGAAAAATACGAGGAGCCTGAAAAGTCCTGAAAAATATAAGGGGCGTGAAAAGATGTGAAAGATACGAGGAGCCTGAAAAAGCCTGAAAAATACGAGGAGCCTGAAAAGGTGTGAAAAATACGAGGATCCTGAAAAGGTGTGAAAAGTTCAAGGAGCTTGAAAAGGTGTGAAAAATACGAGGAGCCTGAAAAGGTGTGAAAAATACGAGGAGCCTGAAAAGGTGTGAAAAATACGAGGAGCCTGAAAAGGTGTAAAAAATACGAGGAGCCTGAAAAGGTGTGAAAAATACGAGCAGCCTGAAAAGGTGTGAAAAATACGAGGAGCCTGAAAAGGCCTGAAAAATACGAGAATCCTGAAAAGGTGTGAAAAATACGAGGAGCCTGAAAAGGTGTGAAAAATACGAGGAGCCTGAAAAGGTGTGAAAAATACGAGCAGCCTGAAAAGGTGTGAAAAGTTCAAGGAGCTTGAAAAGGTGTGAAAAATACGAGGAGCCTGAAAAGGTGTGAAAAATACGAGCAGCCTGAAAAGGTGTGAAAAGTTCAAGGAGCTTGAAAAGGTGTGAAAAATACGAGGAGCCTGAAAAGGCCTGAAAAATACCAGGAGCCTGAAAGGTGTGAAAAATACGAGGAGCCTGAAAAGTTGTGAAAAATATGAGGAGCATGAAAAGGCCTGAAAAATACGAGGCGCCTGAAGAGGTGTGATAAATATGAGGAGCCTGAAAAGGCCTGAAAAATACGTGGAGCCTGAAGATTCCTGAAAAATACGAGTAGCCTGAAAAGGTGTGAATAATCCAAGGAGCCTGAAAAGGTGTGAAAAATGCGAGGAGCCTGAAAAGGTGTGAAAAATAAGAGGAGCCTGAAAAGGTGTGAAAAATACGAGTAGCCTGAAAAGGTGTTAAAAATTCGAGGAGCCTGAAAAGGTGTGAAAAATACGAGGAGCCTGAAAAGACGTGAAAACTACGGGGAGCCTGAAAAGGTGTGAAAAATACGAGGAGCCTGAAAAGGTGTGTAAAATACGAGGAGCCTGAGAAGGCGTGAAAAATACAAGGAGCCCGAAAATGCGTGAAAAATACGAGGAGCCTGGAAAGGTGTGTAAAATACGAGGAGCATGAAAAGGCCTTTAAAATACGGGAAGCCTGGAAAGGTGTGAAAAATACGAGGAGCCTGAAAAGGCCTGAAAACTATGAGGAGCCTGAAAAGGTGTGAAAAATACGAGGAGCCTGAAAAGGCCTGAAAAATATAAGGGGCGTGAAAAGATGTGAAAGATACGAGGAGCCTGAAAAGGCCTGAAAAATACGAGGAGCCTGAAAAGGTGTGAAAAATACGAGGAGCCTGAAAAGGTGTGAAAAGTTCAAGGAGCTTGAAAAGGTGTGAAAAATACGAGGAGCCTGAAAAGGTGTGAAAAATACGAGGAGCCTGAAAAGGTGTGAAAAATACGAGGAGCCTGAAAAGGTGTAAAAAATACGAGGAGCCTGAAAAGGTGTGAAAAATACGAGGAGCCTGAAAAGGTGTGAAAAATACGAGGAGCCTGAAAAGGCCTGAAAAATACGAGGATCCTGAAAAGGTGTGAAAAATACGAGGAGCCTGAAAGGCCTGAAAAATACGAGGAGCCTGAAAAGGTGTGAAAAATACGAGGAGCCTGAAAAGGTGTGAAAAATACGAGGAGCCTGAAAAGGTGTGAAAAATACGAGCAGCCTGAAAAGGTGTGAAAAATACGAGGAGCCTGAAAAGGCCTGAAAAATACGAGGATCCTGAAAAGGTGTGAAATATACGAGGAGCCTGGAAAGGCCTGAAAAATACGAGGAGCCTGAAACGGCCTGAAAAATACGAGCAGCCTAAAAAGGTGTGAAAAATACGCGGAGCCTGAAAAGGTGTGAAAAATACGAGGGGCCTGAAAAGGTGTGAAAAATACGAGGAGCCTGAAAAGGCGTGAAAAATACGAGGAGCCTGAAAGGCCTGAAAAACACGGGAGCCAGAAAAGGCCTGAAAAATATGAGGGGCCTGAAAAGGTGTGAAAAATACGAGGAGTCTGAAAAGGCCTGAAAAATATGAGGAGCCTGAAAAGGCCTGAAAAATACGAGGAGCCTGAAAATGCCTGAAAAATACGAGGAGCCTGAAAAGGCCTGAAAAATATGAGGAGCCTGAAAAGGTGTGAAAAATACGCGGAGCCTGAAAAGGTGAGAAAAATACGAGGAGCCTGAAAGGGTGTGAAAATACGAGAAGCCTGAAAAGGCGTGAAAATTATGAGGAGCCTGAAAAGGTGTGAAAAATACGAGGAGCCTAAAAAGGTGTGAAAAATACGAGGAGCCTGAAAAGGTGTGAAAAATAAGAGGAGCCTGAAAAAGCCTGCAGAATAAGAGGAGCCTGAAAAGGCCTGAAAAATACGAGGAGCCTGAAAAGGCCTGAAAAAGACGAGGAGCCTGAAAAGGTGTGAAAAACCGGAGGAGCCTGAAAAGGCCTGAAAAATACGAGGAGCCTGAAAAGGTGTGAAAAATCCGAGTAGCCTGAAAAGGCCTGCAGAATACGAGGAGCCTGAAAAGGCCTGACAAATACGAGGAGCCTGTAAAGGTGTGAAAAATACGAGGAGCCTGAAAAGGCCTGAAAAATACGAGGAGCCTGAAAAGGCCTAAAAAATACGAGGAGACTGAAAAGGCCTGAAAAATACGAGGAGCCTGAAAAGGCCTGAAAAATACCAGGAGCCTGAAAACGTGTGAAAAATACGAGGAGCCTGAAAAGTTGTGAAAAATATGAGGAGCATGAAAAGGCCTGAAAAATACGAGGCGCCTGAAGAGGTGTGATAAATATGAGTAGCCTGAAAAGGCCTGAAAAATACGTGGAGCCTGAAAATTCCTGAAAAATACGAGTAGCCTGAAAAGGTGTGAATAATCCAAGGAGCCTGAAAAGGTGTGAAAAATGCGAGGAGCCTGAAAAGGTGTGAATAATCCGAGGAGCCTGAAAAGGCCTGAAAAATACGAGGAGCCTGAAAAGGTGTGAAAAACCTGAGGAGACTGAAAAGGCCTGAAAAGTACGAGGAGCCTGAAAAGGTGTTAAAAATCCGAGGAGCCTGAAAAGGCCTGAAGAATACGAGGAGCCTGAAAAGGCCTGAAAAATATGAGGAGCCTGAAAAGGTGTGAAAAATACGAGGAGCCTGAAAAGGCCTGAAAAATACGAGGAGCCTGAAAAGGCCTGAAAAATACGAGGAGCCTGAAAAGCTGTGAAAAATACGAGGAGCCTGAAAAGGCCTGAAAACTATTAGGAGCCTGAAAAGGTGTGAAAAATACGAGGAGCCTGAAAAGTCCTGAAAAATATAAGGGGCGTGAAAAGATGTGAAAGATACGAGGAGCCTGAAAAAGCCTGAAAAATACGAGGAGCCTGAAAAGGTGTGAAAAATACGAGGAGCCTGAAAAGGTGTAAAAAATACGAGGAGCCTGAAAAGGTGTGAAAAATACGAGCAGCCTGAAAAGGTGTGAAAAATACGAGGAGCCTGAAAAGGCCTGAAAAATACGAGAATCCTGAAAAGGTGTGAAAAATACGAGGAGCCTGAAAAGGTGTGAAAAATACGTGGAGCCTGAAAAGGTGTGAAAAATACGAGCAGCCTGAAAAGGTGTGAAAAGTTCAAGGAGATTGAAAAGGTGTGAAAAATACGAGGAGCCTGAAAAGGTGTGAAAAATACGAGGAGCCTGAAAAGGTGTGAAAAATACGAGGAGCCTGAAAAGTTGTAAAAAATACGAGGAGCCTGAAAAGGTGTGAAAAATACGAGCAGCCTGAAAAGGTGTGAAAAATACGAAGAGCCTGAAAAGGCCTGAAAAATACGAGGAGCCTGAAAAGGTGTGAAAAATACGAGGAGCCTGAAAAGGTGTGAAAAATACGCGGAGCCTGAAAAGGTGTGAAAAATACGAGCAGCCTGAAAAGGTGTGAAAAATACGAGGAGCCTGAAAAGGCCTGAAAAATACGAGGAGCCTGAAATGGCCTGAAAAATACGAGGAGCCTAAAAAGGTGTGAAAAATACGCAGAGCCTGAAAAGGTGTGAAAAATACGAGGGGCCTGAAAAGGTGTGAAAAACACGAGGAGCCTGAAAAGGCGTGAAAAATACGAGGAGCCTGAAAGTCCTGAAAAACACGGGAGCCAGAAAAGGCCTGAAAAATATGAGGGGCCTGAAAAGGTATGAAAAATACAAGGAGTCTGAAAAGGCCTGAAAAATATGAGGAGCCTGAAAAGGCCTGAAAAATACAAAGAGCCTGAAAATGCCTGAAAAATACGAGGAGCCTGAAAAGGCCTGAAAAATACGAAGAGCCTGAAAAGGTGTGAAAAATACGCGGAGCCTGAAAAGGTGAGAAAAATACGAGGAGCCTGAAAAGGTGTGAAAATACGAGGAGCCTGAAAAGGTGTGAAAAATACGAGGAGCCTGAAAAGGTGTGAAAAATACGAGGAGCCTGAAAAGGTCTGAAAAATATGAGGAGCCTGAAAAGGTGTGAAAAATACGAGCAGCCTGAAAATGTGTGAAAAATACGAGGAGCCTGAAGAGGTGTGAAAAATACGAGGAGCCTGAAAAGTCGTGAAAAATACGAGGAGCCTGAAGAGGTGTGAAAAATATGAGGAGCCTGAAGAGGTGTGAAAAATAGGGGAGCCTGAAAAGGCCTGAAAAATACGAGGAGCCTGAAAAGGTGTTAAAAATAAAAGGAGCCTGAAAAGGCCTGAAAAATACCAGGAGCCTGAAAAGGTGTGAAAAATACGAGGAGCCTGAAAAGGTGTGAAAAATACTTGGAGCTTGAAAACGCGTGAAAAATACGATTAGCCTGAAAGGCGTGAAAAATACGAGGAGCCTGAAAAGGTGTGAAAAATACGAGGAGCCTGAAAAGGCTTGAAAAATACGAGGAGCCTGAAAAGGTGTGAAAAATAAGAGGAGCCTGAAAAGGCCTGCAGAATAACAGGAGCCTGAAAAGGCCTGAAAAATCCGAGGAGCCTGAAAAGGCCTGAAAAAGACGAGGAGCCTGAAAAGGTGTGAAAAACCCGAGGAGCCTGAAAAGGCCTGAAAAATACGAGGAGCCTGAAAAGGTGTGAAAAATCCGAGGCGCCTGAAAAGGCCTGCAGAATACGAGGAGCCTGAAAAGGCCTGACAAATACGAGGAGCCTGAAAAGGTGTGAAAAATACGAGGAGCCTGAAAAGGCCTGAAAAATACGAGGAGCCTGAAAAGGCCTAAAAAATATGAGGAGCCTGAAAAGGCGTGAAAAATACGAGGAGCCTGAAAAGGCCTGAAAAATACCAGGAGCCTGAAAAGGTGTGAAAAATACGAGGAGCCTGAAAAGTTGTGAAAAATATGAGGAGCATGAAAAGGCCTGAAAAATACGAGGCGCCTGAAGAGGTGTGATAAATATGAGGAGCCTGAAAAGGCCTGAAAAATACGTGGAGCCTGAAAATTCCTGAAAAATACGAGTAGCCTGAAAAGGTGTGAGTAATCCAAGGAGCCTGAAAAGGTGTGAAAAATGCGAGGAGCCTGAAAAGGTGTGAATAATCCGAGGAGCCTGAAAAGGTGTGAAAAATACGAGGAGCCTGAAAAGGTGTGAAAAATATGAGGAGCCTGAAAAGGTCTGAAAAATACGAGGAGCCTGAAAAGGTGTGAAAAATACGAGGAGCCTGAAAAGGTGTGAAAAATACGAGGAGCCTGAAAAGGTGTGAAAAATACGAGGAGCCTGAAAAGGTGTGAAAAACACGAGGAGCTTGAAAAGGCGTGAAAAATACGAGGAGCATGAAAAGGCCTGAAAAATACGAGGAGACTGAAAAGGTGTGAAAAATACGCGGAGCCGGAAAAGGCCTGCAGAATAAGAGGAGCCTGAAAAGGTGTGAAAAATACGAGGAGCCTGAAATGGCCTGAAAAATACGAGGAGCCTGAAAAGGCCTGAAAAATACGAGGAGCCGGAAAAGGTGTGAAAAATACGAGGAGCATTAAAAGGCCTGAAAAATACGAGGAGCCTAAAAAGGTGTGAGAAATACGAGGAGCATGAAAAGGTGTGAAAAGTACGAGGAGCCTGAAAAGGTGTGAAAAACACGAGGAGCCTGTAAAGTTGTGAAAAATACGAGGAGCCTGAAAAGGCCTGAAAAATACGAGGAGACTGAAAAGGTGTGAAAAATACGCGGAGCCGGAAAAGGCCTGCAGAATAAGAGGAGCCTGAAAAGGTGTGAAAAATACGAGGAGCCTGAAAAGGCCTGAAAAATACGAGGAGCCTGAAAAGGTGTGAAAAATCGGAGGAGCCTGAAAAGGCCTGAAAAATACAAGGAGACTGAAAAGGTGTGAAAAATCCGAGGAGCCTGAAAAGGCCTGCAGAATACGAGGAGCCTGAAAAGGCCTGAAAAATACGAGAAGCCTGAAAAGGCGTGAAAAATACGAGGAGTCTGAAAAGGCCTGAAAAATACCAGGAGCCTGAAAAGGTGTGAATAATCCGAGGAGCCTGAAAAGGTGTGAAAAATATGAGGAGCCTGAAAAGGCGTGAAAAATACGAGGAGCCTGAAAAGGTGTGAAAAATACGAGGAGCCTGAAAAGTTGTGAAAAATACGAGGAGCCTGAAAAGGTGTGAAAAACACGAGGAGCCTGAAAAGGTGTGAAAAATTCGAGGAGCCTGAAAAGGTGTGAAAAATACGAGGAGCCTGAAAAGACGTGAAAACTACGAGGAGCCTGAAAAGGTGTGAAAAATACGAGGAGCCTGAAAAGGTGTGTAAAATACGAGGAGCCTGAGAAGTCTTGAAAAATACAAGGAGCCCGAAAATGCGTGAAAAATACGAGGAGCCTGGAAAGGTGTGAAAAATACGCAGAGCCTGAAAAGGTGTGAAAAATACGAGGGGCCTGAAAAGGTGTGAAAAATACGCAGAGCCTGAAAAGGTGTGAAAAATACGAGGGGCCTGAAAAGGTGTGAAAAACACGAGGAGCCTGAAAAGGCGTGAAAAATACGAGGAGCCTGAAAGTCCTGAAAAACACGGGAGCCAGAAAAGGCCTGAAAAATATGAGGGGCCTGAAAAGGTATGAAAAATACAAGGAGTCTGAAAAGGCCTGAAAAATATGAGGAGCCTGAAAAGGCCTGAAAAATACAAAGAGCCTGAAAATGCCTGAAAAATACGAGGAGCCTGAAAAGGCCTGAAAAATACGAAGAGCCTGAAAAGGTGTGAAAAATACGCGGAGCCTGAAAAGGTGAGAAAAATACGAGGAGCCTGAAAAGGTGTGAAAATACGAGGAGCCTGAAAAGGTGTGAAAAATACGAGGAGCCTGTAAAGGTGTGAAAAATACGAGGAGCCTGAAAAGGTCTGAAAAATATGAGGAGCCTGAAAAGATGTGAAAAATACGAGCAGCCTGAAAATGTGTGAAAAATACGAGGAGCCTGAAGAGGTGTGAAAAATACGAGGAGCCTGAAAAGGCGTGAAAAATACGAGGAGCCTGAAGAGGTGTGAAAAATATGAGGAGCCTGAAGAGGTGTGAAAAATAGGGGAGCCTGAAAAGGCCTGAAAAATACGAGGAGCCTGAAAAGGTGTTAAAAATACAAGGAGTCTGAAAAGGCCTGAAAAATATGAGGAGCCTGAAAAGGCCTGAAAAATACAAAGAGCCTGAAAATGCCTGAAAAATACGAGGAGCCTGAAAAGGCCTGAAAAATACGAAGAGCCTGAAAAGGTGTGAAAAATACGCGGAGCCTGAAAAGGTGAGAAAAATACGAGGAGCCTGAAAAGGTGTGAAAATACGAGGAGCCTGAAAAGGTGTGAAAAATACGAGGAGCCTGTAAAGGTGTGAAAAATACGAGGAGCCTGAAAAGGTCTGAAAAATATGAGGAGCCTGAAAAGATGTGAAAAATACGAGCAGCCTGAAAATGTGTGAAAAATACGAGGAGCCTGAAGAGGTGTGAAAAATACGAGGAGCCTGAAAAGTCGTGAAAAATACGAGGAGCCTGAAGAGGTGTGAAAAATATGAGGAGCCTGAAGAGGTGTGAAAAATAGGGGAGCCTGAAAAGGCCTGAAAAATACGAGGAGCCTGAAAAGGTGTTAAAAATACAAGGAGTCTGAAAAGGCCTGAAAAATATGAGGAGCCTGAAAAGGCCTGAAAAATACAAAGAGCCTGAAAATGCCTGAAAAATACGAGGAGCCTGAAAAGGCCTGAAAAATACGAAGAGCCTGAAAAGGTGTGAAAAATACGCGGAGCCTGAAAAGGTGAGAAAAATACGAGGAGCCTGAAAAGGTGTGAAAATACGAGGAGCCTGAAAAGGTGTGAAAAATACGAGGAGCCTGTAAAGGTGTGAAAAATACGAGGAGCCTGAAAAGGTCTGAAAAATATGAGGAGCCTGAAAAGATGTGAAAAATACGAGCAGCCTGAAAATGTGTGAAAAATACGAGGAGCCTGAAGAGGTGTGAAAAATACGAGGAGCCTGAAAAGTCGTGAAAAATACGAGGAGCCTGAAGAGGTGTGAAAAATATGAGGAGCCTGAAGAGGTGTGAAAAATAGGGGAGCCTGAAAAGGCCTGAAAAATACGAGGAGCCTGAAAAGGTGTTAAAAATAAAAGGAGCCTGAAAAGGCCTGAAAAATACGATTAGCCTGAAAGGCGTGAAAAATACGAGGAGCCTGAAAAGGTGTGAAAAATACGAGGAGCCTGAAAAGGCTTGAAAAATACGAGGAGCCTGAAAAGGTGTGAAAAATAAGAGGAGCCTGAAAAGGCCTGCAGAATAACAGGAGCCTGAAAAGGCCTGAAAAATCCGAGGAGCCTGAAAAGGCCTGAAAAAGACGAGGAGCCTGAAAAGGTGTGAAAAACCCGAGGAGCCTGAAAAGGCCTGAAAAATACGAGGAGCCTGAAAAGGTGTGAAAAATCCGAGGCGCCTGAAAAGGCCTGCAGAATACGAGGAGCCTGAAAAGGCCTGACAAATACGAGGAGCCTGAAAAGGTGTGAAAAATACGAGGAGCCTGAAAAGGCCTGAAAAATACGAGGAGCCTGAAAAGGCCTAAAAAATATGAGGAGCCTGAAAAGGCGTGAAAAATACGAGGAGCCTGAAAAGGCCTGAAAAATACCAGGAGCCTGAAAAGGTGTGAAAAATACGAGGAGCCTGAAAAGTTGTGAAAAATATGAGGAGCATGAAAAGGCCTGAAAAATACGAGGCGCCTGAAGAGGTGTGATAAATATGAGGAGCCTGAAAAGGCCTGAAAAATACGTGGAGCCTGAAAATTCCTGAAAAATACGAGTAGCCTGAAAAGGTGTGAGTAATCCAAGGAGCCTGAAAAGGTGTGAAAAATGCGAGGAGCCTGAAAAGGTGTGAATAATCCGAGGAGCCTGAAAAGGTGTGAAAAATACGAGGAGCCTGAAAAGGTGTGAAAAATATGAGGAGCCTGAAAAGGTCTGAAAAATACGAGGAGCCTGAAAAGGTGTGAAAAATACGAGGAGCCTGAAAAGGTGTGAAAAATACGAGGAGCCTGAAAAGGTGTGAAAAATACGAGGAGCCTGAAAAGGTGTGAAAAACACGAGGAGCCTGAAAAGGCGTGAAAAATACGAGGAGCATGAAAAGGCCTGAAAAATACGAGGAGACTGAAAAGGTGTGAAAAATACGCGGAGCCGGAAAAGGCCTGCAGAATAAGAGGAGCCTGAAAAGGTGTGAAAAATACGAGGAGCCTGAAATGGCCTGAAAAATACGAGGAGCCTGAAAAGGCCTGAAAAATACGAGGAGCCTGAAAAGGTGTGAAAAATACGAGGAGCATTAAAAGGCCTGAAAAATACGAGGAGCCTAAAAAGGTGTGAGAAATACGAGGAGCATGAAAAGGTGTGAAAAGTACGAGGAGCCTGAAAAGGTGTGAAAAACACGAGGAGCCTGTAAAGTTGTGAAAAATACGAGGAGCCTGAAAAGGCCTGAAAAATACGAGGAGACTGAAAAGGTGTGAAAAATACGCGGAGCCGGAAAAGGCCTGCAGAATAAGAGGAGCCTGAAAAGGTGTGAAAAATACGAGGAGCCTGAAAAGGCCTGAAAAATACGAGGAGCCTGAAAAGGTGTGAAAAATCGGAGGAGCCTGAAAAGGCCTGAAAAATACAAGGAGACTGAAAAGGTGTGAAAAATCCGAGGAGCCTGAAAAGGCCTGCAGAATACGAGGAGCCTGAAAAGGCCTGAAAAATACGAGAAGCCTGAAAAGGCGTGAAAAATACGAGGAGTCTGAAAAGGCCTGAAAAATACCAGGAGCCTGAAAAGGTGTGAATAATCCGAGGAGCCTGAAAAGGTGTGAAAAATATGAGGAGCCTGAAAAGGCGTGAAAAATACGAGGAGCCTGAAAAGGTGTGAAAAATACGAGGAGCCTGAAAAGTTGTGAAAAATACGAGGAGCCTGAAAAGGTGTGAAAAACACGAGGAGCCTGAAAAGGTGTGAAAAATTCGAGGAGCCTGAAAAGGTGTGAAAAATACGAGGAGCCTGAAAAGACGTGAAAACTACGAGGAGCCTGAAAAGGTGTGAAAAATACGAGGAGCCTGAAAAGGTGTGAAAAATACGAGGGGCCTGAAAAGGTGTGAAAAATACGCAGAGCCTGAAAAGGTGTGAAAAATACGAGGGGCCTGAAAAGGTGTGAAAAACACGAGGAGCCTGAAAAGGCGTGAAAAATACGAGGAGCCTGAAAGTCCTGAAAAACACGGGAGCCAGAAAAGGCCTGAAAAATATGAGGGGCCTGAAAAGGTATGAAAAATACAAGGAGTCTGAAAAGGCCTGAAAAATATGAGGAGCCTGAAAAGGCCTGAAAAATACAAAGAGCCTGAAAATGCCTGAAAAATACGAGGAGCCTGAAAAGGCCTGAAAAATACGAAGAGCCTGAAAAGGTGTGAAAAATACGCGGAGCCTGAAAAGGTGAGAAAAATACGAGGAGCCTGAAAAGGTGTGAAAATACGAGGAGCCTGAAAAGGTGTGAAAAATACGAGGAGCCTGAAAAGGTGTGAAAAATACGAGGAGCCTGAAAAGGTCTGAAAAATATGAGGAGCCTGAAAAGATGTGAAAAATACGAGCAGCCTGAAAATGTGTGAAAAATACGAGGAGCCTGAAGAGGTGTGAAAAATACGAGGAGCCTGAAAAGTCGTGAAAAATACGAGGAGCCTGAAGAGGTGTGAAAAATATGAGGAGCCTGAAGAGGTGTGAAAAATAGGGGAGCCTGAAAAGGCCTGAAAAATACGAGGAGCCTGAAAAGGTGTTAAAAATAAAAGGAGCCTGAAAAGGCCTGAAAAATACCAGGAGCCTGAAAAGGTGTGAAAAATACGAGGAGCCTGAAAAGGTGTGAAAAATACTTGGAGCTTGAAAACGCGTGAAAAATACGATTAGCCTGAAAGGCGTGAAAAATACGAGGAGCCTGAAAAGGTGTGAAAAATACGAGGAGCCTGAAAAGGCTTGAAAAATACGAGGAGCCTGAAAAGGTGTGAAAAATAAGAGGAGCCTGAAAAGGCCTGCAGAATAACAGGAGCCTGAAAAGGCCTGAAAAATCCGAGGAGCCTGAAAAGGCCTGAAAAAGACGAGGAGCCTGAAAAGGTGTGAAAAACCCGAGGAGCCTGAAAAGGCCTGAAAAATACGAGGAGCCTGAAAAGGTGTGAAAAATCCGAGGCGCCTGAAAAGGCCTGCAGAATACGAGGAGCCTGAAAAGGCCTGACAAATACGAGGAGCCTGAAAAGGTGTGAAAAATACGAGGAGCCTGAAAAGGCCTGAAAAATACGAGGAGCCTGAAAAGGCCTAAAAAATATGAGGAGCCTGAAAAGGCGTGAAAAATACGAGGAGCCTGAAAAGGCCTGAAAAATACCAGGAGCCTGAAAAGGTGTGAAAAATACGAGGAGCCTGAAAAGTTGTGAAAAATATGAGGAGCATGAAAAGGCCTGAAAAATACGAGGCGCCTGAAGAGGTGTGATAAATATGAGGAGCCTGAAAAGGCCTGAAAAATACGTGGAGCCTGAAAATTCCTGAAAAATACGAGTAGCCTGAAAAGGTGTGAGTAATCCAAGGAGCCTGAAAAGGTGTGAAAAATGCGAGGAGCCTGAAAAGGTGTGAATAATCCGAGGAGCCTGAAAAGGTGTGAAAAATACGAGGAGCCTGAAAAGGTGTGAAAAATATGAGGAGCCTGAAAAGGTCTGAAAAATACGAGGAGCCTGAAAAGGTGTGAAAAATACGAGGAGCCTGAAAAGGTGTGAAAAATACGAGGAGCCTGAAAAGGTGTGAAAAATACGAGGAGCCTGAAAAGGTGTGAAAAACACGAGGAGCCTGAAAAGGCGTGAAAAATACGAGGAGCATGAAAAGGCCTGAAAAATACGAGGAGACTGAAAAGGTGTGAAAAATACGCGGAGCCGGAAAAGGCCTGCAGAATAAGAGGAGCCTGAAAAGGTGTGAAAAATACGAGGAGCCTGAAATGGCCTGAAAAATACGAGGAGCCTGAAAAGGCCTGAAAAATACGAGGAGCCGGAAAAGGTGTGAAAAATACGAGGAGCATTAAAAGGCCTGAAAAATACGAGGAGCCTAAAAAGGTGTGAGAAATACGAGGAGCATGAAAAGGTGTGAAAAGTACGAGGAGCCTGAAAAGGTGTGAAAAACACGAGGAGCCTGTAAAGTTGTGAAAAATACGAGGAGCCTGAAAAGGCCTGAAAAATACGAGGAGACTGAAAAGGTGTGAAAAATACGCGGAGCCGGAAAAGGCCTGCAGAATAAGAGGAGCCTGAAAAGGTGTGAAAAATACGAGGAGCCTGAAAAGGCCTGAAAAATACGAGGAGCCTGAAAAGGTGTGAAAAATCGGAGGAGCCTGAAAAGGCCTGAAAAATACAAGGAGACTGAAAAGGTGTGAAAAATCCGAGGAGCCTGAAAAGGCCTGCAGAATACGAGGAGCCTGAAAAGGCCTGAAAAATACGAGGAGCCTGAAAAGGCGTGAAAAATACGAGGAGTCTGAAAAGGCCTGAAAAATACCAGGAGCCTGAAAAGGTGTGAATAATCCGAGGAGCCTGAAAAGGTGTGAAAAATATGAGGAGCCTGAAAAGGCGTGAAAAATACGAGGAGCCTGAAAAGGTGTGAAAAATACGAGGAGCCTGAAAAGTTGTGAAAAATACGAGGAGCCTGAAAAGGTGTGAAAAACACGAGGAGCCTGAAAAGGTGTGAAAAATTCGAGGAGCCTGAAAAGGTGTGAAAAATACGAGGAGCCTGAAAAGACGTGAAAACTACGAGGAGCCTGAAAAGGTGTGAAAAATACGAGGAGCCTGAAAAGGTGTGTAAAATACGAGGAGCCTGAGAAGTCTTGAAAAATACAAGGAGCCCGAAAATGCGTGAAAAATACGAGGAGCCTGGAAAGGTGTGTAAAATACGAGGAGCCTGAAAAGGCCTTTAAAATACGGGAATCCTGAAAAGGTGTGAAAAATACGAGGGGCCTGAAAAGGTGTGAAAAATACGAGGGGCCTGAAAAGGCGTGAAAAATACGAGGAGCCTGAAAGGTTGAAAAACACGGGAGCCAGAAAAGGCCTGAAAAATATGAGGGGCCTGAAAAGGTGTGAAAAATACGAGGAGTCTGAAATGGCCTGAAAAATATGAGGAGCCTGAAAAGGCCTGAAAAATACGAGGAGCCTGAAAATGCCTGAAAAATACGAGGAGCCTGAAAAGGCCTGAAAAATACGAGGAGCCTGAAAAGGTGTGAAAAATACGCGGAGCCTGAAAAGGTGAGAAAAATACGAGGAGGCTGAAAAGGTGTGAAAATACGAGGAGCCTGAAAAGGCGTGAAAAATATGAGGAGCCTGAAAAGGTGTGAAAAATACGAGGAGCCTAAAAAGGTGTGAAAAATACGAGGAGCCTGAAAAGTCGTGAAAAATACGAGGAGCCTGAAGAGGTGTGAAAAATATGAGGAGCCTGAAGAGGTGTGAAAAATACGAGGAGCCTGAAAAGGCCTGAAAAATACGAGGAGCCTGAAAAGGTGTTAAAAATAAAAGGAGACTGAAAAGGCCTGAAAAATCCGAGGAGCCTGAAAAGGCCTGAAAAATACGAGGAGCCTGAAAAAGTGTGAAAAATACTAGGAGCTTGAAAAGGCGTGAAAAATACGAGGAGCCTGAAATGCGTGAAAAATACGAAGAGCCTGAAAAGGTGTGAAAAATACGAGGAGCCTGAAAAGGCCTGAAAAATACGAGGAGCCTGAAAAGGTGTGAAAATACGAGAAGCCTGAAAAGGCCTGCAGAATAAGAGGAGCCTGAAAAGGCCTGAAAAATACGAGGAGCCTGAAAAGGCCTGAAAAATACGAGGAGCCTGAAAAGGTGTGAAAAACCCGGGGAGCCTGAAAAGGCCTGAAAAATACGAGGAGACTGAAAAGGTGTGAAAAATACGCGGAGCCGGAAAAGGCCTGCAGAATAAGAGGAGCCTGAAAAGGTGTGAAAAATACGAGGAGCCTGAAATGGCCTGAAAAATACGAGGAGCCTGAAAAGGCCTAAAAAATACGAGGAGCCTGAAAAGGCGTGAAAAATACGAGGAGCATGAAAAGGCCTGAAAAATACGAGGAGACTGAAAAGGTTTGAAAAATACGCGCAGCCGGAAAAGGCCTGCAGAATAAGAGGAGCCTGAAAAGGTGTGAAAAATACGAGGAGCCTGAAATGGCCTGAAAAATACGAGGAGCCTGAAAAGGCCTGAAAAATACGAGGAGCCGGAAAAGGTGTGAAAAATACGAGGAGCATTAAAAGGCCTGAAAAATACGAGGAGCCTAAAAAGGTGTGAGAAATACGAGGAGCATGAAAAGGTGTGAAAAGTACGAGGAGCCTGAAAAGGTGTGAAAAACACGAGGAGCCTGTAAAGCTGTGAAAAATACGAGGAGCCTGAAAAGGCCTGAAAAATACGAGGAGACTGAAAAGGTGTGAAAAATACGCGGAGCCGGAAAAGGCCTGCAGAATAAGAGGAGCCTGAAAAGGTGTGAAAAATACGAGGAGCCTGAAAAGGCCTGAAAAATACGAGGAGCCTGAAAAGGTGTGAAAAATCGGAGGAGCCTGAAAAGGCCTGAAAAATACAAGGAGACTGAAAAGGTGTGAAAAATCCGAGGAGCCTGAAAAGGCCTGCAGAATACGAGGAGCCTGAAAAGGCCTGAAAAATACGAGGAGCCTGAAAAGGCGTGAAAAATACGAGGAGTCTGAAAAGGCCTGAAAAATACCAGGAGCCTGAAAAGGTGTGAATAATCCGAGGAGCCTGAAAAGGTGTGAAAAATATGAGGAGCCTGAAAAGGCGTGAAAAATACGAGGAGCCTGAAAAGGTGTGAAAAATACGAGGAGCCTGAAAAGTTGTGAAAAATACGAGGAGCCTGAAAAGGTGTGAAAAACACGAGGAGCCTGAAAAGGTGTGAAAAATTCGAGGAGCCTGAAAAGGTGTGAAAAATACGAGGAGCCTGAAAAGACGTGAAAACTACGAGGAGCCTGAAAAGGTGTGAAAAATACGAGGAGCCTGAAAAGGTGTGTAAAATACGAGGAGCCTGAGAAGTCTTGAAAAATACAAGGAGCCCGAAAATGCGTGAAAAATACGAGGAGCCTGGAAAGGTGTGTAAAATACGAGGAGCCTGAAAAGGCCTTTAAAATACGGGAAGCCTGAAAAGGTGTGAAAAATACGAGGGGCCTGAAAAGGTGTGAAAAATACGAGGAGCCTGAAAAGGCGTGAAAAATACGAGGAGCCTGAAAGGTTGAAAAACACGGGAGCCAGAAAAGGCCTGAAAAATATGAGGGGCCTGAAAAGGTGTGAAAAATACGAGGAGTCTGAAATGGCCTGAAAAATATGAGGAGCCTGAAAAGGCCTGAAAAATACGAGGAGCCTGAAAATGCCTGAAAAATACGAGGAGCCTGTAAAGGCCTGAAAAATACGAGGAGCCTGAAAAGGTGTGAAAAATACGCGGAGCCTGAAAAGGTGAGAAAAATACGAGGAGGCTGAAAAGGTGTGAAAATACGAGGAGCCTGAAAAGGCGTGAAAAATATGAGGAGCCTGAAAAGGTGTGAAAAATACGCGGAGCCTGAAAAGGTGAGAAAAATACGAGGAGCCTGAAAAGGCCTGAAAAATACGAGGAGCCTGAAAAGGTGTTAAAAATAAAAGGAGACTGAAAAGGCCTGAAAAATCCGAGGAGCCTGAAAAGGCCTGAAAAATACGAGGAGCCTGAAAAGGTGTGAAAAATACTAGGAGCTTGAAAAGGCGTGAAAAATACGAGGAGCCTGAAATGCGTGAAAAATACGAAGAGCCTGAAAAGGTGTGAAAAATACGAGGAGCCTGAAAAGGCCTGAAAAATACGAGGAGCCTGAAAAGGTGTGAAAATACGAGAAGCCTGAAAAGGCCTGCAGAATAAGAGGAGTCTGAAAAGGCCTGAAAAATACGAGGAGCCTGAAAAGGCCTGAAAAATACGAGGAGCCTGAAAAGGTGTGAAAAACCCGAGGAGCCTGAAAAGGCCTGAAAAATACGAGGAGACTGAAAAGGTGTGAAAAATACGCGGAGCCGGAAAAGGCCTGCAGAATAAGAGGAGCCTGAAAAGGTGTGAAAAATACGAGGAGCCTGAAATGGCCTGAAAAATACGAGGAGCCTGAAAAGGCCTAAAAAATACGAGGAGCCTGAAAAGGCGTGAAAAATACGAGGAGCATGAAAAGGCCTGAAAAATACGAGGAGACTGAAAAGGTGTGAAAAATACGCGGAGCCGGAAAAGGCCTGCAGAATAAGAGGAGCCTGAAAAGGTGTGAAAAATACGAGGAGCCTGAAATGGCCTGAACAATACGAGGAGCCTGAAAAGGTGTGAAAAATCGGAGGAGCCTGAAAAGGCCTGAAAAATACAAGGAGACTGAAAAGGTGTGAAAAATCCGAGGAGCCTGAAAAGGCCTGCAGAATACGAGGAGCCTGAAAAGGCCTGAAAAATACGAGGAGCCTGAAAAGGCGTGAAAAATACGAGGAGTCTGAAAAGGCCTGAAAAATACCAGGAGCCTGAAAAGGTGTGAATAATCCGAGGAGCCTGAAAAGGTGTGAAAAATATGAGGAGCCTGAAAAGGCGTGAAAAATACGAGGAGCCTGAAAAGGTGTGAAAAATACGAGGAGCCTGAAAAGTTGTGAAAAATACGAGGAGCCTGAAAAGGTGTGAAAAACACGAGGAGCCTGAAAAGGTGTGAAAAATTCGAGGAGCCTGAAAAGGTGTGAAAAATATGAGGAGCCTGAAAAGACGTGAAAACTACGAGGAGCCTGAAAAGGTGTGAAAAATACGAGGAGCCTGAAAAGGTGTGTAAAATACGAGGAGCCTGAGAAGTCTTGAAAAATACAAGGAGCCCGAAAATGCGTGAAAAATACGAGGAGCCTGGAAAGGTGTGTAAAATACGAGGAGCCTGAAAAGGCCTTTAAAATACGGGAAGCCTGAAAAGGTGTGAAAAATACGAGGAGCCTGAAAAGGCCTGAAAACTATGAGGAGCCTGAAAAGGTGTGAAAAATACGAGGAGCCTGAAAAGGTGTGAAAAGTTCAAGGAGCTTGAAAAGGTGTGAAAAATACGAAGAGCCTGAAAAGGTGTGAAAAATACGAGGAGCCTGAAAAGGTGTGAAAAATACGAGGAGCCTGAAAAGGTTTAAAAAATACGAGGAGCCTGAAAAGGTGTGAAAAATACGAGGAGCCGGAAAAGGCCTGAAAAATACGAAGAGCCTTAAAATGCCTGAAAAATACGAGGACCCTGAAAAGGCCTGAAAAATACGAGGAGCCTGAAAAGGTGTGAAAAATACGAGGAGCCTGAAAAGGTGTGAAAAATACGAGGAGCCTGAAAAGGTGTGAAAATACGAGAAGCCTGAAAAGGCCTGCAGAATAAGAGGAGCCTGAAAAGGCCTGAAAAATACGAGGAGCCTGAAAAGGCCTGAAAAATACGAGGAGCCTGAAAAGGTGTGAAAAACCCGAGGAGCCTGAAAAGGCCTGAAAAATACGAGGAGACTGAAAAGGTGTGAAAAATACGCGGAGCCGGAAAAGGCCTGCAGAATAAGAGGAGCCTGAAAAGGTGTGAAAAATACGAGGAGCCTGAAATGGCCTGAAAAATACGAGGAGCCTGAAAAGGCCTAAAAAATACGAGGAGCCTGAAAAGGCGTGAAAAATACGAGGAGCATGAAAAGGCCTGAAAAATACGAGGAGACTGAAAAGGTGTGAAAAATACGCGGAGCCGGAAAAGGCCTGCAGAATAAGAGGAGCCTGAAAAGGTGTGAAAAATACGAGGAGCCTGAAATGGCCTGAAAAATACGAGGAGCCTGAAAAGGCCTGAAAAATACGAGGAGCCGGAAAAGGTGTGAAAAATACGAGGAGCATTAAAAGGCCTGAAAAATACGAGGAGCCTAAAAAGGTGTGAGAAATACGAGGAGCATGAAAAGGTGTGAAAAGTACGAGGAGCCTGAAAAGGTGTGAAAAACACGAGGAGCCTGAAAAGGTGTGAAAAATACGAGGAGCCTGAAAAGGTGTGAAAAATTCGAGGAGCCTGAAAAGGTGTGAAAAATACGAGGAGCCTGAAAAGACGTGAAAACTACGAGGAGCCTGAAAAGGTGTGAAAAATACGAGGAGCCTGGAAAGGTGTGAAAAATACGAGGAGCCTGAAAAGGCCTTTAAAATACGGGAAGCCTGAAAAGGTGTGAAAAATACGAGGAGCCTGGAAAGGTGTGTAAAATACGAGGAGCCTGAAAAGGCCTTTAAAATACGGGAAGCCTGAAAAGGTGTGAAAAATACGAGGAGCCTGAAAAGGCCTGAAAACTATGAGGAGCCTGAAAAGGTGTGAAAAATACGAGGAGCCTGAAAAGGCCTGAAAAATATAAGGGGCGTGAAAAGATGTGAAAGATACGAGGAGCCTGAAAAGGCCTGAAAAATACGAGGATCCTGAAAAGGTGTGAAAAATACGAGGAGCCTGGAAAGGCCTGAAAAATACGAGGAGCCTGAAACGGCCTGAAAAATACGAGGAGCCTAAAAAGGTGTATAAAATACGCGGAGCCTGAAAAGGTGTGAAAAATACGAGGGGCCTGAAAAGGTGTGAAAAATACGAGGAGCCTGAAAAGGCGTGAAAAATACGAGGAGCCTGAAAGGCCTGAAAAACACGGGAGCCAGAAAAGGCCTGAAAAATATGAGGGGCCTGAAAAGTTGTGAAAAATACGAGGAGTCTGAAAAGGCCTGAAAAATATGAGGAGCCTGAAAAGGCCTGAAAAATACGAAGAGCCTGAAAATGCCTGAAAAATACGAGGAGCCTGAAAAGGCCTGAAAAATACGAGGAGCCTGAAAAGGTGTGAAAAATACGCGGAGCCTGAAAAGGTGAGAAAAATACGAGGAGCCTGAAAAGGTGTGAAAATACGAGGAGCCTGAAAAGGTGTGAAAAATACAAGGAGCCTGAAAAGGTGTGAAAAATACGAGGAGCCTGAAAAGGTCTGAAAAATACGAGAAGCCTGAAAAGGTGTGAAAAATACGAGCAGCCTGAAAATGTGTGAAAAATACGAGGAGCCTGAAGAGGTGTGAAAAATACGAGGAGCCTGAAAAGTCGTGAAAAATACGAGGAGCCTGAAGAGGTGTGAAAAATATGAGGAGCCTGAAGAGGTGTGAAAAATACGAGGAGCCTGAAAAGGCCTGAAAAATACGAGGAGCCTGAAAAGGTGTTAAAAATAAAAGGAGCCTGAAAAGGCCTGAAAAATCCGAGGAGCCTGAAAAGGCCTGAAAAATACGAGGAGCCTGAAAAGGTGTTAAAAATAAAAGGAGCCTGAAAAGACCTGAAAAATCCGAGGAGCCTGAAAAGGCCTGAAAAATACGAGGAGCCTGAAAAGGTGTGAAAAATACGCGGAGCCTGAAAAGGTGAGAAAAATATGAGGAGCCTGAAAGGGTGTGAAAATACGAGGAGCTTGAAAAGGCGTGAAAAATATGAGGAGCCTGAAAAGGTGTGAAAAATACGAGGAGCCTAAAAAGGTGTGAAAAATACGAGGAGCCTGAAAAGTCGTGAAAAATACGAGGAGCCTGAAGAGGTGTGAAAAATATGAGGAGCCTGAAGAGGTGTGAAAAATACGAGGAGCCTGAAAAGGCCTGAAAAATACGAGGAGCCTGAAAAGGTGTTAAAAATAAAAGGAGCCTGAAAAGGCCTGAAAAATCCGAGGAGCCTGAAAAGGCCTGAAAAATACGAGGAGCCTGAAAAGGTGTGAAAAATACTAGGAGCTTGAAAAGGCGTGAAAAATACGAGGAGCCTGAAAGGCGTGAAAAATACGAGGAGCCTGAAAAGGTGTGAAAAATACGAGGAGCCTGAAAAGGCCTGAAAATTACGAGAAGCCTGAAAAGGTGTGAAAAATAAGAGGAGCCTGAAAAGGCCTGCAGAATAAGAGGAGCCTGAAAAGGCCTGAAAAATACGAGGAGCCTGAAAAGGCCTGAAAAAGACGAGGAGCCTGAAAAGGTGTGAAAAACCCGAGGAGCCTGAAAAGGCCTGAAAAATACGAGGAGCCTGAAAAGGTGTGAAAAATCCGAGGAGCCTGAAAAGGCCTGCAGAATACGAGGAGCCTGAAAAGGCCTGACAAATACGAGGAGCCTGAAAAGGTGTGAAAAATACGAGGAGCCTGAAAAGGCCTGAAAAATACGAGGAGCCTGAAAAGGCCTAAAAAATACGAGGAGCCTGAAAAGGCGTGAAAAATACGAGGAGCCTGAAAAGGCCTGAAAAATACCAGGAGTCTGAAAAGGTGTGAAAAATACGAGGAGCCTGAAAAGTTGTGAAAAATATGAGGAGCATGAAAAGGCCTGAAAAATACGAGGCGCCTGAAGAGGTGTGATAAATATGAGTAGCCTGAAAAGGCCTGAAAAATACGTGGAGCTTGAAAATTCCTGAAAAATACGAGTAGCCTGAAAAGGTGTGAATAATCCAAGGAGCCTGAAAAGGTGTGAAAAATACGAGGAGCCTGAAAAGGTGTAAATAATCCGATGAGCCTGAAAAGGCCTGAAAAATACGAGGAGCCTGAAAAGGTGTGAAAAACCTGAGGAGTCTGAAAAGGCCTGAAAAGTACGAGGAGCCTGAAAAGGTGTGAAAAATCCGAGGAGCCTGAAAAGGCCTGCAGAATACGAGGAGCCTGAAAAGGCCTGAAAAATATGAGGAGCCTGAAAAGGTGTGAAAAATACGAGGAGCTGGAAAAGGCCTGAAAAATACGAGGAGCCTGAAAAGGCCCGAAAAATACGAGGAGCCTGAAAAGCTGTGAAAAATACGAGGAGCCTGAAAAGGTGTGAAAAATACGAGGAGCCTGAAAAGGTCTGAAAAATACGAGGAGCCTGAAAAGGTCTGAAAAATACGAGGAGCCTGAAAAGGTGTGAAAAATACGAGGAGCCTGAAAAGGTGTGAAAAATAGGAGGAGCCTGAAAAGGTGTGAAAAATTCGAGGAGCCTGAAAAGGTGTGAAAAATACGAGGAGCCTGAAAAGACGTGAAAACTACGAGGAGCCTGAAAAGGTGTGAAAAATACGAGGAGCCTGGAAAGGTGTGTAAAATACGAGGAGCCTGAAAAGGCCTTTAAAATACGGGAAGCCTGAAAAGGTGTGAAAAATACGAGGAGCCTGAAAAGGCCTGAAAACTATGAGGAGCCTGAAAAGGTGTGAAAAATACGAGGAGCCTGAAAAGGCCTGAAAAATATAAGGGGCGTGAAAAGATGTGAAAGATACGAGGAGCCTGAAAAGGCCTGAAAAATACGAGGATCCTGAAAAGGTGTGAAAAATACGAGGAGCCTGGAAAGGCCTGAAAAATACGAGGAGCCTGAAACGGCCTGAAAAATACGAGGAGCCTAAAAAGGTGTGAAATATACGCGGAGCCTGAAAAGGTGTGAAAAATACGAGGGGCCTGAAAAGGTGTGAAAAATACGAGGAGCCTGAAAAGGCGTGAAAAATACGAGGAGCCTGAAAGGCCTGAAAAACACGGGAGCCAGAAAAGGCCTGAAAAATATGAGGGGCCTGAAAAGGTGTGAAAAATACGAGGAGTCTGAAAAGGCCTGAAAAATATGAGGAGCCTGAAAAGGCCTGAAAAATACGAAAAGCCTGAAAATGCCTGAAAAATACGAGGAGCCTGAAAAGGCCTGAAAAATACGAGGAGCCTGAAAAGGTGTGAAAAATACGCGGAGCCTGAAAAGGTGAGAAAAATACGAGGAGCCTGAAAAGGTGTGAAAATACGAGGAGCCTGAAAAGGTGTGAAAAATACGAGGAGCCTGAAAAGGTGTGAAAAATACGAGGAGCCTGAAAAGGTCTGAAAAATACGAGGAGCCTGAAAAGGTGTGAAAAATACGAGCAGCCTGAAAATGTGTGAAAAATACGAGGAGCCTGAAGAGGTGTGAAAAATACGAGGAGCCTGAAAAGTCGTGAAAAATACGAGGAGCCTGAAGAGGTGTGAAAAATATGAGGAGCCTGAAGAGGTGTGAAAAATACGAGGAGCCTGAAAAGGCCTGAAATATACGAGGAGACTGAAAAGGTGTTAAAAATAAAAGGAGCCTGAAAAGGCCTGAAAAATCCGAGGAGCCTGAAAAGGCCTGAAAAATACGAGGAGCCTGAAAAGGTGTTAAAAATAAAAGGAGCCTGAAAAAACCTGAAAAATCCGAGGAGCCTGAAAGGCCTAAAAAATCCGAGGAGCCTGAAAAGGCGTAAAAATACGAGGAGCCTGAAAAGGCCTGAAAAATACCAGGAGCCTGAAAGGTGTGAAAAATACGAGGAGCCTGAAAAGTTGTGAAAAATATGAGGAGCATGAAAAGGCCTGAAAAATACGAGGCGCCTGAAGAGGTGTGATAAATACGAGGAGCCTGAAAAGGCGTGAAAAATACGAGGAGCCTGAAAGGCCTGAAAAACAAGGGAGCCAGAAAAGGCCTGAAAAATATGAGGGGCCTGAAAAGTTGTGAAAAATACGAGGAGTCTGAAAAGGCCTGAAAAATATGAGGAGCCTGAAAAGGCCTGAAAAATACGAGGAGCCTGAAAATGCCTGAAAAATACGAGGAGCCTGAAAAGGCCTGAAAAATACGAGGAGCCTGAAAAGGTGTGAAAAATACGCGGAGCCTGAAAAGGTGAGAAAAATATGAGGAGCCTGAAAGGGTGTGAAAATACGAGGAGCTTGAAAAGGCGTGAAAAATATGAGGAGCCTGAAAAGGTGTGAAAAATACGAGGAGCCTGAAAAGGCCTGAAAAATACCAGGAGCCTGAAAGGTGTGAAAAATACGAGGAGCCTGAAATGTTGTGAAAAATATGAGGAGCATGAAAAGGCCTGAAAAATACGAGGCGCCTGAAGAGGTGTGATAAATATGAGGAGCCTGAAAAGGCCTGAAAAATACGTGGAGCCTGAAAATTCCTGAAAAATACGAATAGCCTGAAAAGGTGTGAATAATCCAAGGAGCCTGAAAAGGTGTGGAAAATGCGAGGAGCCTGAAAAGGTGTGAATAATCCGAGGAGCCTGAAAAGGCCTGAAAAATACGAGGAGCCTGAAAAGGTGTGAAAAACCTGAGGAGTCTGAAAAGGCCTGAAAAATACGAGGAGCCTGAAAAGGTGTGAAAAATCCGAGGAGCCTGAAAAGGCCTGCAGAATACGAGGAGCCTGAAAAGGCCTGAAAAATATGAGGAGCCTGAAAAGGTGTGAAAAATACGAGGAGCCTGAAAAGGCCTGAAAAATATGAGGAGCCTGAAAAGGCCTGAAAAATACGAGGAGCCTGAAAAGCTGTGAAAAATACGAGGAGCCTGAAAAGGTGTGAAAAATACGAGGAGCCTGAAAAGGTGTGAAAAATATGAGGAGCCTGAAAAGGTCTGAAAAATACGAGGAGCCTGAAAAGGTGTGAAAAATACGAGGAGCCTGAAAAGGTGTGAAAAATACGAGGTGCCTGAAAAGGTGTGAAAAATTCGAGGAGCCTGAAAAGGTGTGAAAAATACGAGGAGCCTGAAAAGACGTGAAAACTACGAGGAGCCTGAAAAGGTGTGAAAAATACGAGGAGCCTGAAAAGGTGTGTAAAATACGAGGGGACTGAAACGGCCTGAAAAATACGAGGAGCCTAAAAAGGTGTAAAAATACGCAGAGCCTGAAAAGGTGTGAAAAATACGAGGGGCCTGAAAAGGTGTGAAAAATACGAGGAGCCTGAAAAGGCGTGAAAAATACGAGGAGCCTGAAAGGCCTGAAAAACAAGGGAGCCAGAAAAGGCCTGAAAAATATGAGGGGCCTGAAAAGTTGTGAAAAATACGAGGAGTCTGAAAAGGCCTGAAAAATATGAGGAGCCTGAAAAGGCCTGAAAAATACGAGGAGCCTGAAAATGCCTGAAAAATACGAGGAGCCTGAAAAGGCCTGAAAAATACGAGGAGCCTGAAAAGGTGTGAAAAATACGCGGAGCCTGAAAAGGTGAGAAAAATATGAGGAGCCTGAAAGGGTGTGAAAATACGAGGAGCTTGAAAAGGCGTGAAAAATATGAGGAGCCTGAAAAGGTGTGAAAAATACGAGGAGCCTAAAAAGGTGTGAAAAATACGAGGAGCCTGAAAAGTCGTGAAAAATACGAGGAGCCTGAAGAGGTGTGAAAAATATGAGGAGCCTGAAGAGGTGTGAAAAATACGAGGAGCCTGAAAAGGCCTGAAAAATACGAGGAGCCTGAAAAGGTGTTAAAAATAAAAGGAGCCTGAAAAGGCCTATAAAATCCGAGGAGCCTGAAAAGGCCTGAAAAATACGAGGAGCCTGAAAAGGTGTGAAAAATACTAGGAGCTTGAAAAGGCGTGAAAAATACGAGGAGCCTGAAAGGCGTGAAAAATACGAGGAGCCTGAAAAGGTGTGAAAAATACGAGGAGCCTGAAAAGGCCTGAAAATTACGAGGAGCCTGAAAAGGTGTGAAAAATAAGAGGAGCCTGAAAAGGCCTGCAGAATAAGAGGAGCCTGAAAAGGCCTGAAAAATACCAGGAGCCTGAAAAGGCCTGAAAAAGACGAGGAGCCTGAAAACGTGTGAAAAACCCGAGGAGCCTGAAAAGGCCTGAAAAATACGAGGAGCCTGAAAAGGTGTGAAAAATCCGAGGAGCCTGAAAAGGCCTGCAGAATACGAGGAGCCTGAAAAGGCCTGAAAAATACGAGGAGCCTGAAAAGGTGTGAAAAATACGAGGAGCCTGAAAAGGCCTGAAAAATACGAGGAGCCTGAAAAGGCCTGAAAAATACCAGGAGCCTGAAGAGGTGTGAAAAATACGAGGAGCCTGAAAAGTTGTGAAAAATATGAGGAGCATGAAAAGGCCTGAAAAATACGAGGCGCCTGAAGAGGTGTGATAAATATGAGTAGCCTGAAAAGGCCTGAAAAATACGTGGAGCCTGAAAATTCCTGAAATATACGAGTAGCCTGAAAAGGTGTGAATAATCCAAGGAGCCTGAAAAGGTGTGAAAAATGCGAGGAGCCTGAAAAGGTGTGAATAATCCGAGGAGCCTGAAAAGGCCTGAAAAATACAAGGAGCCTGAAAAGGTGTGAAAAACCTGAGGAGTCTGAAAAGGCCTGAAAAGTACGAGGAGCCTGAAAAGGTGTGAAAAATCCGAGGAGCCTGAAAAGGCCTGCAGAATACGAGGAGCCTGAAAAGGCCTGAAAAATATGAGGAGCCTGAAAAGGTGTGAAAAATACGAGGAGCTGGAAAAGGCCTGAAAAATACGAGGAGCCTGAAAAGGCCTGAAAAATACGAGGAGCCTGAAAAGCTGTGAAAAATACGAGGAGCCTGAAAAGGTGTGAAAAATACGAGGAGCCTGAAAAGGTCTGAAAAATACGAGGAGCCTGAAAAGGTCTGAAAAATACGAGGAGCCTGAAAAGGTGTGAAAAATACGAGGAGCCTGAAAAGGTGTGAAAAATACGAGGAGCCTGAAAAGGTGTGAAAAATTCGAGGAGCCTGAAAAGGTGTGAAAAATACGAGGAGCCTGAAAAGGCCTTTAAAATACGGGAAGCCTGAAAAGGTGTGAAAAATACGAGGAGCCTGAAAAGGCCTGAAAACTATGAGGAGCCTGAAAAGGTGTGAAAAATACGAGGAGCCTGAAAAGGCCTGAAAAATATAAGGGGCGTGAAAAGATGTGAAAGATACGAGGAGCCTGAAAAGGCCTGAAAAATACGAGGATCCTGAAAAGGTGTGAAAAATACGAGGAGCCTGGAAAGGCCTGAAAAAAACGAGGAGCCTGAAACGGTCTGAAAAATACGAGGAGCCTAAAAAGGTGTGAAAAATACGAGGAGCCTGAAAAGGCGTGAAAAATACGAGGAGCCTGAAAGGCCTGAAAAACACGGGAGCCAGAAAAGGCCTGAAAAATATGAGGGGCCTGAAAAGGTGTGAAAAATACGAGGAGTCTGAAAAGGCCTGAAAAATATGAGGAGCCTGAAAAGGCCTGAAAAATACGAAGAGCCTGAAAATGCCTGAAAAATACGAGGAGCCTGAAAAGGCCTGAAAAATACGAGGAGCCTGAAAAGGTGTGAAAAATACGCGGAGCCTGAAAAGGTGAGAAAAATACGAGGAGCCTGAAAAGGTGTGAAAATACGAGGAACCTGAAAAGGTGTGAAAAATACGAGGAGCCTGAAAAGGTGTGAAAAATAAGAGGAGCCTGAAAAGGTCTGAAAAATACGAGGAGCCTGAAAAGGTGTGAAAAATACGAGCAGCCTGAAAATGTGTGAAAAATACGAGGAGCCTGAAGAGGTGTGAAAAATACGAGGAGCCTGAAAAGTTGTGAAAAATACGAGGAGCCTGAAGAGGTGTGAAAAATATGAGGAGCCTGAAGAGGTGTGAAAAATACGAGGAGCCTGAAAAGGCCTGAAAAATACGAGGAGCCTGAAAAGGTGTAAAAATAAAAGGAGCCTGAAAAGGCCTGAAAAATCCGAGGAGCCTGAAAAGGCCTGAAAAATACGAGGAGCCTGAAAAGGTGTGAAAAATACTTGGAGCTTGAAAACGCGTGAAAAATACGATTAGCCTGAAAGGCGTGAAAAATACGAGGAGCCTGAAAAGGTGTGAAAAATACGAGGAGCCTGAAAAGGCCTGAAAAATACGAGGAGCCTGAAAAGGTGTGAAAAATAAGAGGAGCCTGAAAAGGCCTGCAGAATAAGAGGAGCCTGAAAAGGCCTGAAAAATACGAGGAGCCTGAAAAGGTGTGAAAAATCCGAGGAGCCTGAAAAGGCCTGCAGAATACGAGGAGGCTGAAAAGGCCTGACAAATACGAGGAGCCTGAAAAGGTGTGAAAAATACGAGGAGCCTGAAAAGGCCTGAAAAATACGAGGAGCCTGAAAAGGCCTAAAAAATATGAGGAGCCTGAAAAGGCGTGAAAAATACGAGGAGCCTGAAAAGGCCTGAAAAATCCGAGGAGCCTGAAAAGGCCTGAAAAATACGAGGAGCCTGAAAAGTTTTGAAAAATATGAGGAGCATGAAAAGGCCTGAAAAATACGAGGCGCCTGAAGAGGTGTGATAAATATGAGGAGCCTGAAAAGGCCTGAAAAATACGTGGAGCCTGAAAATTCCTGAAAAATACGAGTAGCCTGAAAAGGTGTGAGTAATCCAAGGAGCCTGAAAAGGTGTGAAAAATGCGAGGAGCCTGAAAAGGTGTGAATAATCCGAGGAGCCTGAAAAGGTGTGAAAAATACGAGGTGCCTGAAAAGGTGTGAAAAATACGAGGAGCCTGAAAAGGTGTTAAAAATAAAAGGAGCCTGAAAAGGCCTGAAAAATCCGAGGAGCCTGAAAAGGCCTGAAAAATACGAGGAGCCTGAAAAGGTGTTAAAAATAAAAGGAGCCTGAAAAGACCTGAAAAATCCGAGGAGCCTGAAAAGGCCTGAAAAATACGAGGAGCCTGAAAAGGTGTGAAAAATACGCGGAGCCTGAAAAGGTGAGAAAAATATGAGGAGCCTGAAAGGGTGTGAAAATACGAGGAGCTTGAAAAGGCGTGAAAAATGTGAGGAGCCTGAAAAGGTGTGAAAAATACGAGGAGCCTAAAAAGGTGTGAAAAATACGAGGAGCCTGAAAAGTCGTGAAAAATACGAGGAGCCTGAAGAGGTGTGAAAAATATGAGGAGCCTGAAGAGGTGTGAAAAATACGAGGAGCCTGAAAAGGCCTGAAAAATACGAGGAGCCTGAAAAGGTGTTAAAAATAAAAGGAGCCTGAAAAGGCCTGAAAAATCCGAGGAGCCTGAAAAGGCCTGAAAAATACGAGGAGCCTGAAAAGGTGTGAAAAATACTAGGAGCTTGAAAAGGCGTGAAAAATACGAGGAGCCTGAAGGCGTGAAAAATACGAGGAGCCTGAAAAGGTGTGAAAAATACGAGGAGCCTGAAAAGGCCTGAAAATTACGAGGAGCCTGAAAAGGTGTGAAAAATAAGAGGAGCCTGAAAAGGCCTGCAGAATAAGAGGAGCCTGAAGAGGCCTGAAAAATACGAGGAGCCTGAAAAGGCCTGAAAAAGACGAGGAGCCTGAAAAGGTGTGAAAAACCCGAGGAGCCTGAAAAGGCCTGAAAAATACGAGGAGCCTGAAAAGGTGTGAAAAATCCGAGGAGCCTGAAAAGGCCTGCAGAATACGAGGAGCCTGAAAAGGCCTGACAAATACGAGGAGCCTGAAAAGGTGTGAAAAATACGAGGAGCCTGAAAAGGCCTGAAAAATACGAGGAGCCTGAAAAGGCCTAAAAAATACGAGGAGCCTGAAAAGGCGTGAAAAATACGAGGAGCCTGAAAAGGCCTGAAAAATACCAGGAGCCTGAAAAGGTGTGAAAAATACGAGGAGCCTGAAAAGTTGTGAAAAATATGAGGAGCATGAAAAGGCCTGAAAAATACGAGGCGCCTGAAGAGGTGTGATAAATATGAGTAGCCTGAAAAGGCCTGAAAAATACGTGGAGCCTGAAAATTCCTGAAAAATACGAGTAGCCTGAAAAGGTGTGAATAATCCAAGGAGCCTGAAAAGGTGTGAAAAATGCGAGGAGCCTGAAAAGGTGTAAATAATCCGAGGAGCCTGAAAAGGCCTGAAAAATACGAGGAGCCTGAAAAGGTGTGAAAAACCTGAGGAGTCTGAAAAGGCCTGAAAAGTACGAGGAGCCTGAAAAGGTGTGAAAAATCCGAGGAGCCTGAAAAGGCCTGCAGAATACGAGGAGCCTGAAAAGGCCTGAAAAATATGAGGAGCCTGAAAAGGTGTGAAAAATACGAGGAGCTGGAAAAGGCCTGAAAAATACGAGGAGCCTGAAAAGGCCTGAAAAATACGAGGAGCCTGAAAAGCTGTGAAAAATACGAGGAGCCTGAAAAGGTGTGAAAAATACGAGGAGCCTGAAAAGGTCTGAAAAATACGAGCAGCCTGAAAAGGTCTGAAAAATACGAGGAGCCTGAAAAGGTCTGAAAAATACGAGGAGCCTGAAAAGGTGTGAAAAATACGAGGAGCCTGAAAAGGTGTGAAAAATTCGAGGAGCCTGAAAAGACGTGAAAACTACGAGGAGCCTGAAAAGGTGTGAAAAATACGAGGAGCCTGGAAAGGTGTGTAAAATACGAGGAGCCTGAAAAGGCCTTTAAAATACGGGAAGCCTGAAAAGGTGTGAAAAATACGAGGAGCCTGAAAAGGCCTGAAAACTATGAGGAGCCTGAAAAGGTGTGAAAAATGCGAGGAGCCTGAAAAGGCCTGAAAAATATAAGGGGCATGAAAAGATGTGAAAGATACGAGGAGCCTGAAAAGGCCTGAAAAATACGAGGATCCTGAAAAGGTGTGAAAAATACGAGGAGCCTGGAAAGGCCTGAAAAATACGAGGAGCCTGAAACGGCCTGAAAAATACGAGGAGCCTAAAAAGGTGTGAAAAATACGCGGAGCCTGAAAAGGTGTGAAAAATACGAGGGGCCTGAAAAGGTGTGAAAAATACGAGGAGCCTGAAAAGGCGTGAAAAATACGAGGAGCCTGAAAGGCCTGAAAAACACGGGAGCCAGAAAAGGCCTGAAAAATATGAGGGGCCTGAAAAGGTGTGAAAAATACGAGGAGTCTGAAAAGGCCTGAAAAATATGAGGAGCCTGAAAAGGCCTGAAAAATACGAGGAGCCTGAAAAGGTGTGAAAAATACGCGGAGCCTGAAAAGGTGAGAAAAATACGAGGAGCCTGAAAAGGTGTGAAAATTCGAGGAGCCTGAAAAGGTGTGAAAAATACGAGGAGCCTGAAAAGGTGTGAAAAATACGAGGAGCCTGAAAAGGTCTGAAAAATACGAGGAGCCTGAAAAGGTGTGAAAAATACGAGCAGCCTGAAAATGTGTGAAAAATACGAGGAGCCTGAAGAGGTGTGAAAAATACGAGGAGCCTGAAAAGTCGTGAAAAATACGAGGAGCCTGAAGAGGTGTGAAAAATATGAGGAGCCTGAAGAGGTGTGAAAAATACGAGGAGCCTGAAAAGGCCTGAAAAATACGAGGAGACTGAAAAGGTGTTAAAAATAAAAGGAGCCTGAAAAGGCCTGAAAAATCCGAGGAGCCTGAAAAGGCCTGAAAAATACGAGGAGCCTGAAAAGGTGTTAAAAATAAAAGGAGCCTGAAAAGACCTGAAAAATCCGAGGAGCCTGAAAAGGCCTGAAAAATACGAGGAGCCTGAAAAGGCCTGCAGAATAAGAGGAGCCTGAAAAGGCCTGAAAAATACAAGGAGCCTGAAAAGGCCTGAAAAATACGAGGAGCCTGAAAAGGTGTGAAAACCCGAGGAGCCTGAAAAGGCCTGAAAAATACAAGGAGCCTGAAAAGGTGTGAAAAATCCGAGGAGCCTGAAAAGACCTGCAGAATACGAGGAGACTGAAAAGGCCTGAAAAATACGAGGAGCCTGAAAAGGTGTGAAAAATACGAGGAGCCTGAAAGGCCTAAAAAATACGAGGAGCCTGAAAAGGCGTAAAAATACGAGGAGCCTGAAAAGGCCTGAAAAATACCAGGAGCCTGAAAGGTGTGAAAAATACGAGGAGCCTGAAAAGTTGTGAAAAATATGAGGAGCATGAAAAGGCCTGAAAAATACGAGGCGCCTGAAGAGGTGTGATAAATATGAGGAGCCTGAAAAGGCCTGAAAAATACGTGGAGCCTGAAAATTCCTGAAAAATACGAATAGCCTGAAAAGGTGTGAATAATCCAAGGAGCCTGAAAAGGTGTGGAAAATGCGAGGAGCCTGAAAAGGTGTGAATAATCCGAGGAGCCTGAAAAGGCCTGAAAAATACGAGGAGCCTGAAAAGGTGTGAAAAACAAAGGAGTCTGAAAAGGCCTGAAAAATACGAGGAGCCTGAAAAGGTGTGAAAAATCCGAGGAGCCTGAAAAGGCCTGCAGAATACGAGGAGCCTGAAAAGGCCTGAAAAATATGAGGAGCCTGAAAAGGTGTGAAAAATACGAGGAGCCTGAAAAGGCCTGAAAAATATGAGGAGCCTGAAAAGGCCTGAAAAATATGAGGAACCTGAAAAGCTGTGAAAAATACGAGGAGCCTGAAAAGGTGTGAAAAATACGAGGAGCCTGAAAAGGTGTGAAAAATATGAGGAGCCTGAAAAGGTCTGAAAAATACGAGGAGCCTGAAAAGGTGTGAAAAATACGAGGAGCCTGAAAAGGTGTGAAAAATACGAGGTGCCTGAAAAGGTGTGAAAAATTCGAGGAGCCTGAAAAGGTGTGAAAAATACGAGGAGCCTGAAAAGGTGTGTAAAATACGAGGGGACTGAAACGGCTGAAAAATACGAGGAGCCTAAAAAGGTGTAAAAATACGCAGAGCCTGAAAAGGTGTGAAAAATACGAGGGGCCTGAAAAGGTGTGAAAAATACGAGGAGCCTGAAAAGGCGTGAAAAATACGAGGAGCCTGAAAGGCCTGAAAAACAAGGGAGCCAGAAAAGGCCTGAAAAATATGAGGGGCCTGAAAAGTTGTGAAAAATACGAGGAGTCTGAAAAGGCCTGAAAAATATGAGGAGCCTGAAAAGGCCTGAAAAATACGAGGAGCCTGAAAATGCCTGAAAAATACGAGGAGCCTGAAAAGGCCTGAAAAATACGAGGAGCCTGAAAAGGTGTGAAAAATACGCGGAGCCTGAAAAGGTGAGAAAAATATGAGGAGCCTGAAAGGGTGTGAAAATACGAGGAGCTTGAAAAGGCGTGAAAAATATGAGGAGCCTGAAAAGGTGTGAAAAATACGAGGAGCCTGAAAAGGTGTGAAAAATACGAGGAGCCTGAAAAGTCGTGAAAAATACGAGGAGCCTGAAGAGGTGTGAAAAATATGAGGAGCCTGAAGAGGTGTGAAAAATACGAGGAGCCTGAAAAGGCCTGAAAAATACGAGGAGCCTGAAAAGGTGTTAAAAATAAAAGGAGCCTGAAAAGGCCTATAAAATCCGAGGAGCCTGAAAAGGCCTGAAAAATACGAGGAGCCTGAAAAGGTGTGAAAAATACTAGGAGCTTGAAAAGGCGTGAAAAATACGAGGAGCCTGAAAGGCGTGAAAAATACGAGGAGCCTGAAAAGGTGTGAAAAATACGAGGAGCCTGAAAAGGCCTGAAAATTACGAGGAGCCTGAAAAGGTGTGAAAAATAAGAGGAGCCTGAAAAGGCCTGCAGAATAAGAGGAGCCTGAGAAGGCCTGAAAAATACGAGGAGCCTGAAAAGGCCTGAAAAAGACGAGGAGCCTGAAAACGTGTGAAAAACCCGAGGAGCCTGAAAAGGCCTGAAAAATACGAGGAGCCTGAAAAGGTGTGAAAAATCCGAGGAGCCTGAAAAGGCCTGCAGAATACGAGGAGCCTGAAAAGGCCTGACAAATACGAGGAGCCTGAAAAGGTGTGAAAAATACGAGGAGCCTGAAAAGGCCTGAAAAATACGAGGAGCCTGAAAAGGCCTGAAAAATACCAGGAGCCTGAAAAGGTGTGAAAAATACGAGGAGCCTGAAAAGTTGTGAAAAATATGAGGAGCATGAAAAGGCCTGAAAAATACGAGGCGCCTGAAGAGGTGTGATAAATATGAGTAGCCTGAAAAGGCCTGAAAAATACGTGGAGCCTGAAAATTCCTGAAATATACGAGTAGCCTGAAAAGGTGTGAATAATCCAATGAGCCTGAAAAGGTGTGAAAAATGCGAGGAGCCTGAAAAGGTGTGAATAATCCGAGGAGCCTGAAAAGGCCTGAAAAATACAAGGAGCCTGAAAAGGTGTGAAAAACCTGAGGAGTCTGGAAAGGCCTGAAAAGTACGAGGAGCCTGAAAAGGTGTGAAAAATCCGAGGAGCCTGAAAAGGCCTGCAGAATACGAGGAGCCTGAAAAGGCCTGAAAAATATGAGGAGCCTGAAAAGGTGTGAAAAATACGAGGAGCTGGAAAAGGCCTGAAAAATACGAGGAGCCTGAAAAGGCCTGAAAAATACGAGGAGCCTGAAAAGCTGTGAAAAATACGAGGAGCCTGAAAAGGTGTGAAAAATACGAGGAGCCTGAAAAGGTCTGAAAAATACGAGGAGCCTGAAAAGGTCTGAAAAATACGAGGAGCCTGAAAAGGTGTGAAAAATACGAGGAGCCTGAAAAGGTGTGAAAAATACGAGGAGCCTGAAAAGGTGTGAAAAATTCGAGGAGCCTGAAAAGGTGTGAAAAATACGAGGAGCCTGAAAAGACGTGAAAACTACGAGGAGCCTGAAAAGGTGTGAAAAATACGAGGAGCCTGGCAAGGTGTGTAAAATACGAGGAGCCTGAAAAGGCCTTTAAAATACGGGAAGCCTGAAAAGGTGTGAAAAATACGAGGAGCCTGAAAAGGCCTGAAAACTATGAGGAGCCTGAAAAGGTGTGAAAAATACGAGGAGCCTGAAAAGGCCTGAAAAATATAAGGGGCGTGAAAAGATGTGAAAGATACGAGGAGCCTGAAAAGGCCTGAAAAATACGAGGATCCTGAAAAGGTGTGAAAAATACGAGGAGCCTGGAAAGGCCTGAAAAATACGAGGAGCCTGAAACGGTCTGAAAAATACGAGGAGCCTAAAAAGGTGTGAAAAATACGCGGAGCCTTAAAAGGTGTGAAAAATACGAGGGGCCTGAAAAGGTGTGAAAAATACGAGGAGCCTGAAAAGGCGTGAAAAATACGAGGAGCCTGAAAGGCCTGAAAAACACGGGAGCCAGAAAAGGCCTGAAAAATATGAGGGGCCTGAAAAGGTGTGAAAAATACGAGGAGTCTGAAAAGGCCTGAAAAATATGAGGAGCCTGAAAAGGCCTGAAAAATACGAAGAGCCTGAAAATGCCTGAAAAATACGAGGAGCCTGAAAAGGCCTGAAAAATACGAGGAGCCTGAAAAGGTGTGAAAAATACGCGGAGCCTGAAAAAGTGAGAAAAATACGAGGAGCCTGAAAAGGTGTGAAAATACGAGGAGCCTGAAAAGGTGTGAAAAATACGAGGAGCCTCAAAAGGTGTGAAAAATACGAGGAGCCTGAAAAGGTCTGAAAAATACGAGGAGCCTGAAAAGGTGTGAAAAATACGAGCAGCCTGAAAATGTGTGAAAAATACGAGGAGCCTGAAGAGGTGTGAAAAATATGAGGAGCCTGAAGAGGTGTGAAAAATACGAGCAGCCTGAAAAGGCCTGAAAAATACGAGGAGCCTGAAAAGGTGTTAAAAATAAAAGGAGCCTGAAAAGGCCTGAAAAATCCGAGGAGCCTGAAAAGGCCTGAAAAATACGAGGAGCCTGAAAAGGTGTGAAAAATACTTGGAGCTTGAAAACGCGTGAAAAATACGATTAGCCTGAAAGGCGTGAAAAATACGAGGAGCCTGAAAAGGTGTGAAAAATACGAGGAGCCTGAAAAGGCCTGAAAAATACGAGGAGCCTGAAAAGGTGTGAAAAATAAGAGGAGCCTGAAAAGGCCTGCAGAATAAGAGGAGCCTGAAAAGGCCTGAAAAATACGAGGAGCCTGAAAAGGCCTGAAAAAGACGAGGAGCCTGAAAAGGTGTGAAAAACCCGAGGAGCCTGAAAAGGCCTGAAAAATACGAGGAGCCTGAAAAGGCCTGAAAAATACGAGGAGCCTGAAAAGGTGTGAAAAATACTTGGAGCTTGAAAACGCGTGAAAAATACGATTAGCCTGAAAGGCGTGAAAAATACGAGGAGCCTGAAAAGGTGTGAAAAATACGAGGAGCCTGAAAAGGCCTGAAAAATACGAGGAGCCTGAAAAGGTGTGAAAAATAAGAGGAGCCTGAAAAGGCCTGCAGAATAAGAGGAGCCTGAAAAGGCCTGAAAAATACGAGGAGCCTGAAAAGGCCTGAAAAAGACGAGGAGCCTGAAAAGGTGTGAAAAACCCGAGGAGCCTGAAAAGGCCTGAAAAATACGAGGAGCCTGAAAAGGTGTGAAAAATCCGAGGAGCCTGAAAAGGCCTGCAGAATACGAGGAGCCTGAAAAGGCCTGACAAATACGAGGAGCCTGAAAAGGTGTGAAAAATACGAGGAGCCTGAAAAGGCCTGAAAAATACGAGGAGCCTGAAAAGGCCTAAAAAATATGAGGAGCCTGAAAAGGCGTGAAAAATACGAGGAGCCTGAAAAGGCCTGAAAAATCCGAGGAGCCTGAAAAGGCCTGAAAAATACGAGGCGCCTGAAGAGGTGTGATAAATATGAGGAGCCTGAAAAGGCCTGAAAAATACGTGGAGCCTGAAAATTCCTGAAAAATACGAGTAGCCTGAAAAGGTGTGAGTAATCTAAGGAGCCTGAAAAGGTGTGAAAAATGCGAGGAGCCTGAAAAGGTGTGAATAATCCGAGGAGCCTGAAAAGGTGTGAAAAATACGAGGTGCCTGAAAAGGTGTGAAAAATACGAGGAGCCTGAAAAGGTGTGAAAAATACGAGGAGCCTGAAAAGGTGTGAAAAATACGAGGAGCCTGAAAAGGTGTGAAAAATACGAGGAGCCTGAAAAGGTGTGAAAAATTCGAGGAGCCTGAAAAGGTGTGAAAAATACGAGGAGCCTGAAAAGACGTGAAAACTACGAGGAGCCTGAAAAGGTGTGAAAAATACGAGGAGCCTGAAAAGGTGTGTAAAATACGAGGAGCCTGAGAAGGCGTGAAAAATACAAGGAGCCCGAAAATGCGTGAAAAATACGAGGAGCCTGGAAAGGTGTGTAAAATACGAGGAGCCTGAAAAGGCCTTTGAAATACGGGAAGCCTGAAAAGGTGTGAAAAATACGTGGAGCCTGAAAAGGCCTGAAAACTATGAGGAGCCTGAAAAGGTGTGAAAAATACGAGGAGCCTGAAAGGCCTGAAAAACACGAGAGCCAGAAAAGGCCTGAAAAATATGAGGGGCCTGAAAAGTTGTGAAAAATACGAGGAGCCTGAAAAGGCCTGAAAAATCTGAGGAGCCTGAAAAGGCCTGAAAAATACGAGGAGCCTGAAAAGGTGTGAAAAATACTAGGAGCCTGAAAAGGCCTGAAAAATACGAGGAGCCTGAAAGGCGTGAAAAATACGAGGAGCCTGAAAAGGTGTGAAAAATACGAGGAGCCTGAAAAGGCCTGAAAAATACGAGGAGCCTGAAAAGGTGTGAAAAATAAGAGGAGCCTGAAAAGGCCTGCAGAATAAGAGGAGCCTGAAAAGGCCTGAAAAATACGAGGAGCCTGAAAAGACCTGAAAAAGACGAGGAGCCTGAAAAGGTGTGAAAAACCCGAGGAGTCTGAAAAGGCCTGAAAAATACGAGGAGCCTGAAAAGGTGTGAAAAATCCGAGGAGCCTGAAAAGGCCTGCAGAATACGAGGAGCCTGAAAAGGCCTGACAAATACGAGGAGCCTGAAAAGGTGTGAAAAATACGAGGAGCCTGAAAAGGCCTGAAAAATACGAGGAGCCTGAAAAGGCCTAAAAAATACGAGGAGCCTGAAAAGGCGTGAAAAATACGAGGAGCCTGAAAAGGCCTGAAAAATACCAGGAGCCTGAAAAGGTGTGAAAAATACGAGGAGCCTGAATAGTTGTGAAAAATATGAGGAGCATGAAAAGGCCTGAAAAATACGAGGCGCCTGAAGAGGTGTGATAAATATGAGTAGCCTGAAAAGGCCTGAAAAATAGGTGGAGCCTGAAAATTCCTGAAAAATACGAGTAGCCTGAAAAGGTGTGAATAATCCAAGGAGCCTGAAAAGGTGTGAAAAATGCGAGGAGCCTGAAAAGGTGTGAATAATATGAGGAGCCTGAAAAGGCCTGAAAAATACGAGGAGCCTGAAAAGGTGTGAAAAACCTGAGGAGTCTGAAAAGGCCTGAAAAGTACGAGGAGCCTGAAAAGGTGTGAAAAATCCGAGGAGCCTGAAAGGCCTGCAGAATACGAGGAGCCTGAAAAGGCCTGAAAAATATGAGGAGCCTGAAAAGGTGTGAAAAATACGAGGAGCCTGAAAAGGCCTGAAAAATACGAGGAGCCTGAAAAGGCCTGAAAAATAGGTGGAGCCTGAAAAGCTGTGAAAAATACGAGGAGCCTGAAAAGGTGTGAAAAATTCGAGGAGCCTGAAAAGGTGTGAAAAATACGAGGAGCCTGAAAAGACGTGAAAACTACGAGGATCCTGAAAAGGTGTGAAAAATACGAGGAGCCTGAAAAGGTGTGTAAAATACGAGGAGCCTGAGAAGGCGTGAAAAATACAAGGAGACCGAAAATGCGTGAAAAATACGAGGAGCCTGGAAAGGTGTGTAAAATACGAGGAGCCTGAAAAGGCCTTTAAAATACGGGAAGCCTGAAAAGGTGTGAAAAATACGAGGAGCCTGAAAAGGCCTGAAAACTATGAGGAGCCTGAAAAGGTGTGAAAAATACGAGGAGCCTGAAAAGGCCTGAAAAATATAAGGGGCGTGAAAAGATGTGAAATATACGAGGAGCCTGAAAAGGCCTGAAAAATACGAGGAGCCTGAAAAGGTGTGAAAAATACGAGGAGCCTGAAAAGGTGTGAAAAGTTCAAGGAGCTTGAAAAGGTGTGAAAAATACGAGGAGCCTGAAAAGTTGTGAAAAATACGAGGAGCCTGAAAAGGTGTGAAAAATACGAGGAGCCTGAAAAAGTGTAAAAAATACGAGGAGCCTGAAAACGTGTGAAAAATACGAGCAGCCTGAAAAGGTGGGAAAAATACGAGGAGCCTGAAAAGGCCTGAAAAATACGAGAATCCTGAAAAGGTGTGAAAAATACGAGGAGCCTGAAAAGGCCTGAAAAATATGAGGAGCCTGAAAAGGTGTGAAAAATACGAGGAGCCTGAAAAGGTGTGAAAAATACGTGGAGCCTGAAAAGGTGTGAAAAATACGAGCAGCCTGAAAAGGTGTGAAAAATACGAGGAGGCTGAAAAGGCCTGAAAAAAACGAGGATCCTGAGAAGATGTGAAAAATACGAGGAGCCTGGAAAGGCCTGAAAAATACGAGGAGCCTGAAACGGTCTGAAAAATACGAGGAGCCTAAAAAGGTGTGAAAAATACGCGGAGCCTGAAAAGGTGTGAAAAATACGAGGGGCCTGAAAAGGTGTTAAAAATACGAGGAGCCTGAAAAGGCGTGAAAAATACGAGGAGCCTGAAAGGCCTGAAAAACACGGGAGCCAGAAAAGGCATGAAAAATATGAGGGGCCTGAAAAGGTGTGAAAAATACGAGGAGTCTGAAAAGGCCTGAAAAATATGAGGAGCCTGAAAAGGCCTGAAAAATACGAAGAGCCTGAAAATGCCTGAAAAATACGAGGAGCCTGAAAAGGCCTGAAAAATACGAGGAGCCTGAAAAGGTGTGAAAAATACGCGGAGTCTGAAAAGGTGAGAAAAATACGAGGAGCCTGAAAAGGTGTGAAAATACGAGGAGCCTGAAAAGGTGTGAAAAATAAAAGGAGCCTGAAAAGGCCTGAAAAATCCGAGGAGCCTGAAAAGGCCTGAAAAATACGAGGAGCCTGAAAAGGTGTGAAAAATACTTGGAGCTTGAAAACGCGTGAAAAATACGATTAGCCTGAAAGGCGTGAAAAATACGAGGAGCCTGAAAAGGTGTGAAAAATACGAGGAGCCTGAAAAGGCCTGAAAAATACGAGGAGCCTGAAAAGGTGTGAAAAATAAGAGGAGCCTGAAAAGGCCTGCAGAATAAGAAGAGCCTGAAAAGGCCTGAAAAATACGAGGAGCCTGAAAAGGCCTGAAAAAGACGAGGAGCCTGAAAAGGTGTGAAAAACCCGAGGAGCCTGAAAAGGCCTGAAAAATACGAGGAGCCTGAAAAGGTGTGAAAAATCCGAGGAGCCTGAAAAGGCCTGCAGAATACGAGGAGCCTGAAAAGGCCTGAAAAATACGAGGAGCCTGAAAAGGTGTGAAAAATACGAGGAGCCTGAAAAGGCCTGAAAAATACGAGGAGCCTGAAAAGGCCTAAAAAATATGAGGAGCCTGAAAAGGCGTGAAAAATACGAGGAGCCTGAAAAGGCCTGAAAAATACCAGGAGCCTGAAAAGGCCTGAAAAATACGAGGAGCCTGAAAAGGTGTGTAAAATACGAGGAGCCTGAGAAGGCGTGAAAAATACAAGGAGCCCGAAAATGCGTGAAAAATACGAGGAGCCTGGAAAGGTGTGTAAAATACGAGGAGCCTGAAAAGGCCTTTAAAATAAGGGAAGCGTGAAAAGGTGTGAAAAATACGTGGAGCCTGAAAAGGCCTGAAAACTATGAGGAGCCTGAAAAGGTGTGAAAAATACGAGGAGCCTGAAAGGCCTGAAAAACACGAGAGCCAGAAAAGGCCTGAAAAATATGAGGGGCCTGAAAAGTTGTGAAAAATACGAGGAGCCTGAAAAGGTGTGAAAAATACGAGCAGCCTGAAAATGTGTGAAAAATACGAGGAGCCTGAAGAGGTGTGAAAAATATGAGGAGCCTGAAGAGATCTGAAAAATACGAGGAGCCTCAAAAGGCCTGAAAAATACGAGGAGCCTGAAAAGGTGTTAAAAATAAAAGGAGCCTGAAAAGGCCTAAAAAATACGAGGAGCCTGAAAGGCGTGAAAAATACGAGGAGCCTGAAAAGGTGTGAAAAATACGAGGAGCCTGAAAAGGCCTGAAAAATACGAGGAGCCTGAAAAGGTGTGAAAAATCCGAGGAGCCTGAAAAGGTGTGAAAAATACGAGGAGCCTGAAAAGGTGTGTAAAATACGAGGAGCCTGAGAAGGCGTGAAAAATACAAGGAGCCCGAAAATGCGTGAAAAATACGAGGAGCCTGGAAAGGTGTGTAAAATACGAGGAGCCTGAAAAGGCCTTTGAAATACGGGAAGCCTGAAAAGGTGTGAAAAATACGTGGAGCCTGAAAAGGCCTGAAAACTATGAGGAGCCTGAAAAGGTGTGAAAAATACGAGGAGCCTGAAAGGCCTGAAAAACACGAGAGCCAGAAAAGGCCTGAAAAATATGAGGGGCCTGAAAAGTTGTGAAAAATACGAGGAGCCTGAAAAGGCCTGAAAAATCCGAGGAGCCTGAAAAGGCCTGAAAAGTACGAGGAGCCTGAAAAGGTGTGAAAAATACTAGGAGCCTGAAAAGGCCTGAAAAATACGAGGAGCCTGAAAGGCGTGAAAAATACGAGGAGCCTGAAGAGGCGTGAAAAATACGAGGAGCCTGAAAAGGCCTGAAAAATACGAGGAGCCTGAAAAGGTGTGAAAAATAAGAGGAGCCTGAAAAGGCCTGCAGAATAAGAGGAGCCTGAAAAGGCCTGAAAAATACGAGGAGCCTGAAAAGGCCTGAAAAAGACGAGGAGCCTGAAAAGGTGTGAAAAACCCGAGGAGCCTGAAAAGGCCTGAAAAATACGAGGAGCCTGAAAAGGTGTGAAAAATCCGAGGAGCCTGAAAAGGCCTGCAGAATACGAGGAGCCTGAAAAGGCCTGACAAATACGAGGAGCCTGAAAAGGTGTGAAAAATACGAGGAGCCTGAAAAGGCCTGAAAAATACGAGGAGCCTGAAAAGGCCTAAAAAATACGAGGAGCCTGAAAAGGCGTGAAAAATACCAGGAGCCTGAAAAGGTGTGAAAAATACGAGGAGCCTGAAAAGTTGTGAAAAATATGAGGAGCATGAAAAGGCCTGAAAAATACGAGGCGCCTGAAGAGGTGTGATAAATATGAGTAGCCTGAAAAGGCCTGAAAAATACGTGGAGCCTGAAAATTCGTGAAAAATACGAGTAGCCTGAAAAGATGTGAATAATCCAAGGAGCCTGAAAAGGTGTGAAAAATGCGAGGAGCCTGAAAAGTTGTGAATAATATGAGGAGCCTGAAAATGCCTGAAAAATACGAGGAGCCTGAAAAGGTGTTAAAAACCTGAGGAGTCTGAAAAGGCCTGAAAAGTACGAGGAGCCTGAAAAGGTGTGAAAAATCCGAGGAGCCTGAAAAGGCCTGCAGAATACGAGGAGCCTGAAAAGGCCTGAAAAATATGAGGAGCCTGAAAAGGTGTGAAAAATACGAGGAGCATGAAAAGGCCTGAAAAATACGAGGAGCCTGAAAAGGCCTGAAAAATAGGTGGAGCCTGAAAAGCTGTGAAAAATACGAGGAGCCTGAAAAGGTGTGAAAAATTCGAGGAGCCTGAAAAGGTGTGAAAAATACGAGGAGCCTGAAAAGACGTGAAAACTACGAGGAGCCTGAAAAGGTGTGAAAAATACGAGGAGCCTGAAAAGGTGTGTAAAATACGAGGAGCCTGAGAAGGCGTGAAAAATACAAGGAGCCCGAAAATGCGTGAAAAATACGAGGAGCCTGGAAAGGTGTGTAAAATACGAGGAGCCTGAAAAGGCCTTTAAAATACGGGAAGCCTGAAAAGGTGTGAAAAATACGAGGAGCCTGAAAAGGCCTGAAACCTATGAGGAGCCTGAAAAGGTGTGAAAAATACGAGGAGCCTGAAAAGGCCTGAAAAATATAAGGGGCGTGAAAAGATGTGAAAGATACGAGGAGCCTGAAAAGGCCTGAAAAATACGAGGAGCCTGAAAAGGTGTGAAAAATACGAGGAGCCTGAAAAGGTGTGAAAAGTTCAAGGAGCTTGAAAAGGTGTGAAAAATACGAGGAGCCTGAAAAGGCCTGAAAAATACGAGAATCCTGAAAAGGTGTGAAAAATACGAGGAGCCTGAAAAGGCCTGAAAAATACGAGGAGCCTGAAAAGGTGTGAAAAATACGAGGAGCCTGAAAAGGTGTGAAAAATACGAGGAGCCTGAAAAGGTGTGAAAAATACGAGCAGCCTGAAAAGGTGTGAAAAATACGAGCAGCCTGAAACGGTGTGAAAAATACGAGGAGCCTGAAAAGGCCTGAAAAATACGAGGAGCCTGAAAAGGTGTGAAAAATACGAGGAGCCTGAAAAGGCCTGAAAAATACGAGGAGCCTGAAAAGGTGTGAAAAATACGAGGAGCCTGAAAAGGTGTGAAAAATACGTGGAGCCTGAAAAGGTGTGAATAATACGAGCAGCCTGAAAAGGTGTGAAAAATACGAGGAGCCTGAAAAGGCCTGAAAAATACGAGGATCCTGTAAAGGTGTGAAAAATACGAGGAGCCTGGAAAGGCCTGAAAAATACGAGGAGCCTGAAACGGCCTGAAAAATACGAGGAGCCTAAAAAGGTGTGAAAAATACGCGGAGCCTGAAAAGGTGTGAAAAATACGAGGGGCCTGAAAAGGTGTGAAAAATACGAGGAGCCTGAAAAGGCGTGAAAAATACGAGGAGCCTGAAAGGCCTGAAAAACACGGGAGCCAGAAAAGGCCTGAAAAATATGAGGGGCCTGAAAAGGTGTGAAAAATACGAGGAGTCTGAAAAGGCCTGAAAAATATGAGGAGCCTGAAAAGGCCTGAAAAATACGAAGAGCCTGAAAATGCCTGAAAAATACGAGGAGCCTGAAAAGGCCTGAAAAATACGAGGAGCCTGAAAAGGTGTGAAAAATACGCGGAGCCTGAAAAGGTGAGAAAAATACGAGGAGCCTGAAAAGGTGTGAAAATACGAGGAGCCTGAAAAGGTGTGAAAAATACGAGAAGCCTGAAAAGGTGTGAAAAATACGAGGAGCCTGAAAAGGTCTGAAAAATACGAGGAGCCTGAAAAGGTGTGAAAAATACGAGCAGCCTGAAAATGTGTGAAAAATACGAGGAGCCTGAAGAGGTGTGAAAAATACGAGGAGCCTGAAAAGTCGTGAAAAATACGAGGAGCCTGAAGAGGTGTGAAAAATATGAGGAGCCTGAAGAGGTGTGAAAAATACGAGGAGCCTGAAAAGGCCTGAAAAATACGAGGAGACTGAAAAGGTGTTAAAAATAAAAGGAGCCTGAAAAGGCCTGAAAAATCCGAGGAGCCTGAAAAGGCCTGAAAAATACGAGGAGCCTGAAAAGGTGTGAAAAATACTTGGAGCTTGAAAAGGCGTGAAAAATACGAGAAGCCTGAAAGGCGTGAAAAATACGAGGAGCCTGAAAAGGTGTGAAAAATACGAGGAGCCTGAAAAGGCCTGAAAAATACGAGGAGCCTGAAAAGGTGTGAAAAATAAGAGGAGCCTGAAAAGGCCTGCAGAATAAGAGGAGCCTGAAAGGCCTGAAAAATACGAGGAGCCTGAAAAGGCCTGAAAAAGACGAGGAGCCTGAAAGGCCTGAAAAATACGAGGAGCCTGTAAAGGCCTGAAAAAGACGAGGAGCCTGAAAAGGCGTGAAAAATACGAGGAGCCTGAAAGGCCTGAAAAACACGGGAGCCAGAAAAGGCCTGAAAAATATGAGGGGCCTGAAAAGGTGTGAAAAATACGAGGAGTCTGAAAAGGCCTGAAAAATATGAGGAGCCTGAAAAGGCCTGAAAAATACGAGGAGCCTGAAAATGCCTGAAAAATACGAGGAGCCTGAAAAGGCCTGAAAAATACGAGGAGCCTGAAAAGGTGTGAAAAATACGCGGAGACTGAAAAGGTGAGAAAAATACGAGGAGCCTGAAAAGGTGTGAAAATACGAGGAGCCTGAAAAGGCGTGAAAAATATGAGGAGCCTGAAGAGGTGTGATAAATATGAGGAGCCTGAAAAGGTGTGAAAAATACGAGGAGCCTGAAAAGGTGTGAAAAATACGAGGAGCCTGAGAAGTTGTGAAAAATATGAGGAGCATGAAAAGGCCTGAAAAATACGAGGCGCCTGAAGAGGTGTGATAAATATGAGGAGCCTGAAAAGGCCTGAAAAATACGTGGAGCCTGAAAAGGCCTGAAAAATACGAGGAGCCTGAAAAGGTGTGAATAATCCGAGGAGCCTGAAAAGGTGTGAAAAACACGAGGAGCCTGAAAAGGCCCGAAAAATACGAGGAGCCTGAAAAGGTGTGAAAAATACGAGGAGCCTGAAAAGGTGTGAAAAATACGAGGAGCCTGAAAAGGTGTTAAAAATAAGAGGAGCCTGAAAAGGCCTGAAAAATCCGAGGAGCCTGAAAAGGCCTGAAAAATACGAGGAGCCTGAAAAGGTGTGAAAAACATGAGGAGCATGAAACGGTCTGAAAAAAATGAAGAGCACCAACAGGTGTGAAAAATATGAAGAGCCTGCAAAGGTGTGAAAAACATGAAGAGCATGAAAAGGACTGAAAAATATGAAGAGCACGAAAAGGTGTGAAACATAGGAGGGGCATGCAAAGGTCTGAAAAATACGAAGAGCACCTAAAGGTGTGAAATATAACAGGAGCATGAAAAGGTGTGAAAAATATGAGGAGCATAAAAATGTGTGAAAAATACGTGAAGTGAGAAAAGGTGTGAAAAATACGAAGTACATGAAAAGGTGTGAAAAATACGAAGATCATGAAAAGGTGAGAAAAATACGAGGAGCATGAAAAGGACAGAACAAAACGAGGAGCATGAAAAGGTCTGAAAAATATGAGGAACATGAAAAGGTATGAAAAATACGGAGATCATGAAAAGGTTTGAAAAATACAAGGAGCATGAAAAGGACTTAAAAATACGAGGAGCATGAAAAGTTCTGAAAAAAATGAGGAGCATGAAAGGTGTGAAAATACGAGGAGCATGAAAAGGTGTGAAAAATACGAGGAGCATGAAAAGTTGTGCAATATACGAGGAGTATGAAAAGGTCTGAAAAATACGAGGGACATGAAAAAGTGTGAAAAATACGAGGAGCGTGAAAAGGTGTGAAAAATACACGGAGCATGAAAAGGTGTGAAAAAAAAGGAGGAGCATGAAAGGAGTGAAATATACAAGGAGCATGAAAAGGTGTGAAAAAAAGGAGGAGCATGAAAAGGAGTGAAATATATGAGGAGCATGAAAAGGTGTGAAAAATCGAGGAGCATGAAATGTGTGAAAAATACAAGGAGCAGGAATAGGTGTGAAAAATACGAGGAGCATGAAAAGGCCTGAAATAAAGGAGGGGTCTGAAAAGGTGTGAAAAATATGAAGAGCATGAAAAAGTTTGAAAAATATGAAGAGCACGAACAGGTGTGAAAAATAGGAGGAGCATGAAAAGGGCTGAAAAATACGAGGAGCACGAAAAGGTGTGAAAAATACAAGGAGCATGAAAAGGTGTGTAAAATAAGAGGAGCATAAAAAGGTCGCAAAAATACGAGGAGCATGAAAAGATTCAAAAAAAAGAAGAGCCTGAAAATGTGTAAAAAATATGATGAGCATGAAAAGAACTTAAAAATATGAAGACCAGGAAAAGATGTGAAAAATATGAAGAGCATGAAAAGGTCTGAAAAATACTAGGAGCATGAAAAGGTCTGAAAAATATCAGGAGAATGAAAAAGTCTGAAAAATACAAAGACAACAAAAAGTTGTGAAAAATAGGAGGAGCATGAAAATGTCTCAAAAATATGAGGAGCATGAAAAGGTGTGAAAATTAGGAGGAGCATGAAAGGATGTGAAAAATATGAGGATCATGAAAAGGTGTGAAAAATCGAGGAGCATGAAAAGGTGTGAAAATACGAAGAGGATGAAAAGGTGTGAAAAATCGAGGAGCATGTAAAGGTGTGAAAAATACGAGGAGCATGAAAAGGTATAAAAAATACAAGGAGCATGAAAAGCTCTGAAAAATACGAGGAGCATGAAAAAGTCTGAAATTACGAAGAGCACGAAGAGGTGTGAAAAATAAGAGCACCATGAAAAGGTGTGACAAAAACGAGGAGTACGAAAAGGTGTGAAATATACGAGGAGCATGAAAAGGTGTGAAAAATAGGAGGAGCATGAAAAAGTCTGAAAAATACGAGGAGCATGAAAATGTTAGAAAATTCGAGGAACATGAAAAGGTCTGAAAAATAACAGGAGCAGGAAAAGGCCTGAAAAATAGGACGAGCATAAAAAGGTCCGAAAAATACAAGGAGCATGAAAAGGTCTGAAAAATATGAGGAGCATGAAAAGGTCTGAAAAATATGAGGAGCACAGAAAGGTGTGAAAAATATGAAGAGCATGAAAAGGTCTCAAAATATATGAAGAGCACGAGAAGGTGTGAAAAATAGGAGTAGTACAAAAAGGTGTGAAAAATACGAGTAGCATGAAGAGGTCTGAAAAATATGAAAAGCAGGAAAAGGTGGGAAAAATATGAAGAGCATGAAAAGGACTGAAAAATATGAAGAGCACGAAAAGGTGTGAAACATAGGAGGAGCATGCAAAGGTCTGAAAAATACGAAGAGCACCTAAAGGTGTGAAATATAACAGGAGCATGAAAAGGTGTGAAAAATATGAGGAGCATAAAAATGTGTGAAAAATACGTGAAGCGAGAAAAGGTGTGAAAAATACGAAGTACATGAAAAGGTGTGAAAAATACGAAGATCATGAAAAGGTGAGAAAAATACGAGGAGCATGAAAAGGACAGAACAAAACGAGGAGCATGAAAAGGTCTGAAAAATAGAGGAACATAAAAAGGTATGAAAAATACGGAGATCATGAAAAGGTTTGAAAAATACAAGGAGCATGAAAAGGACTTAAAAATACGAGGAGCATGAAAAGTTCTGAAAAAAATGAGGAGCATGAAAGGTGTGAAAATACGAGGAGCATGAAAAGGTGTGAAAAATACGAGGAGCATGAAAAGTTGTGCAATATACGAGGAGCATGAAAAGGTCTGAAAAATACGAGGGACATGAAAAAGTGTGAAAAATACGAGGAGCGTGAAAAGGTTTGAAAAATACACGGAGCATGAAAAGGTGTGAAAAAAAAGGAGGAGCATGAAAAGGAGTGAAATATACAAGGAGCATGAAAAGGTGTGAAAAAAAGGAGGAGCATAAAAAGGAGTGAAATATATGAGGAGCATGAAAAGGTGTGAAAAATACGAGGAGGCTGAAAATGAGTGAAAAATTCGAGGAGCCTGAAAAGGTATGAAAAATACGAGGAGCCAGAAAAGGCGTGAAAATTACGAGGAGCCTGAAAAGGCCTGAAAAATACGAGGAGCCTGAAAAGGTGTGAAAAATACGAGGAGCCTGAAAAGGTGTGAAAAATAGAAGGAGTCTGAAAAGGTGTGAAAAATAGGAGGAGCCTGAAAAGGTGTGAAAAATACGAGGAGCATGAAAAGGCCTGAAAAATACGAGGAGCATTAAAAGGCCTGAAAAATATGAGGTGCCTGAAAACGCCTGAAAAATACGAGGAGCCTGGAAAGGTGTGAAAAAAGGGAGGAGCCTGAAAAGGTGTGAAAAATATGAGGGGCATGAAAAGGCCTGAAAAATACGAGGAGCCTGAAAAGGTGTGAAAAATATGCGGAGCCTGAAAGCTCCTGAAAAATACGAGGAGCCTGAAAAGGTGTGAAAAATACGATGAGCATTAAAAGGCGTGAAAAATAAGAGGAGCCTGAAAAGCGTGAAAAATACGAGGAGCCTGAAAAGGTGTGAAAAATACCAGGAGCCTGAAAATGTGGGAAAATACGAGGAGCCTGAAAATGTGTGAAAACTGCGAGGAGAATGAAAAGGTGTGAAAAATACGAGGAGGCTGAAAAGGTGTGAAAAATACGAGGAGCCTAAAAAGGCCTGAAAAATACGAGAATCCTGAAAACCTGTGAAAAATACGAGGAGCCTGAAAAGGTGTGAAAAATACGAGGAGCCTGAAAAGGCCTGAAAAATACGAGGAGCCTGAAAAGGTGTGAAAAATATGAGGAGCCAGAAAAGGTGTGAAAAATACAAGGAGCCAGAAAAGGCCTGAAAAATACGAGGAGCATGAAAAGGCCTGAAAAATACGAGGTGCCTGAAAATGCCTGAAAAATACGAGGAGCCTGAAAAGTTTTGAAAAATATGAGGAGCCTGAAAAGGTGTGAAAAATACCAGTAGCCTGAAAAGGTGTGAAAAATACGAGGAGCCTGAAAAGGTGTGAAAAATACGAGGAACATGAAAAGGCCTGAAAAATACGAGGAGCATGAAAAGGTGTGAAAAATACGAGGAGCTTGAAAAGGCCTGAAAAATGCGAGGAGCCTGAAAAAGTTTGAAAAATAAGAGGAGCCTAAAATGTGTGAAAAATACGAGGAGCCTGAAAAGGTGTGGAAAATACGAGGAGCTTGAAAAGGCCTGATAATTACGAGAATCCTGAAACCTGTGAAAAATATGAGGAGCCTGAAAAGGTGTGAAAAATACGAGGAGCCTGAAAATGCCTGAAAAATACGAGGAGCTTGAAAAAGCATGAAAAATACGAGGAGCCTGAAAAGGTGTGAAAAGTGCGAGGAGCCTGAAAAGTTGTGAAAAATACGAGGAGCCTGAAAATGTGTGAAAAATTCGAGGAGGCTGAAAAGGCCTGAAAAATACGCGGAACCGGAAAAGTGTGAAAAATAGGAGGAGCCTGAAAAGTTGTGAAAAATAGGAGGAGCCTGAAAAGGTGTGAAAATTAGGAGGAGCCTGAAAATGTGTGAAAAATACGAGGAGCATGAAAAGGGCTGACAAATACGATGAGCATTAAAAGGCCTGAAAAATATGAGGTGCCTGAAAAGGCCTGAAAAATACGAGGAGCCTGGAAATGTGTGAAAAATTGGAGGAGCCTGAAAAGGTGTGAAAAATACGAGGAGGCTGAAAAGGTGTGAAAAATACAAGGAGCGTGAAAAGGACTGAAAAATACGAGGAGTCTGGAAAGGTGTGAAAAGTGGGAGGAGCCTGAAAAGGTGTGAGAAATACGAGGAGCATGAAAAGGTGTTAAAAGTACGAGGAGCCTGAAAAGGCCTGAAAAATATGAGGAGCCTGAAATGGTGTGAAAAACATGAAGAGCATGAAAAGAACTGAAAAATATGAAGAGCATGAAAAGGTGTGAAACATAGGAGGAGCATGCAAAGGTCTGAAAAATACGAAGAGCACCTAAAGGTGTGAAATATAACAGGAGCACGAAAAGGTGTGAAAAATATGAGGAGCATAAAAATGTGTGAAAAATACGTGGAGCGTGAAAAGGTGTGAAAAATATGAAGTACATGAAAAGGTGTGAAAAATACGAAGATTCTGAAAAGGTGAGAAAAATACGAGGAGCATGAATAGGACAGAAAAAATACGAGGAGCATGAAAAGGTCTGAAAAATACAAGGAACATGAAAAGGTATGAAAAATACAGAGATCATGGAAAGGTTTGAAAAATACAAGAAGCATGAAAAGGAAATAAAAATATGAGGAGCACGACAAGTTCTGAAAAATACGAGGGGCCCTAAAAGTTGTGAAATATACGAGGAGATGAAAAGGTCTGAAAAATACGAGTGGCATGAAAAGGTGTGAAAAATACGAGGAGCCTGAAAAGTTGTGAAAAATATGAGGAGCATGAAAAGGTGTGAAAAATACGAGGAGCCTGAAAACGTGTGAAAAATACGAGGAGCCTGAAAATGTCTGAAAAATATGAGGAGCATGAAACGGTCTGAAAAAAATGAAGAGCACCAACAGGTGTGAAAAATATGAAGAGCCTGCAAAGGTGTGAAAAACATGAAGAGCATGAAAAGGACTGAAAAATATGAAGAGCACGAAAAGGTGTGAAACATAGGAGGGGCATGCAAAGGTCTGAAAAATACGAAGAGCACCTAAAGGTGTGAAATATAACAGGAGCATGAAAAGGTGTGAAAAATATGAGGAGCATAAAAATGTGTGAAAAATACGTGAAGCGAGAAAAGGTGTGAAAAATACGAAGTACATGAAAAGGTGTGAAAAATACGAAGATCATGAAAAGGTGAGAAAAATACGAGGAGCATGAAAAGGACAGAACAAAACGAGGAGCATGAAAAGGTCTGAAAAATACGGAGATCATGAAAAGGTTTGAAAAATACAAGGAGCATGAAAAGGACTTAAAAATACGAGGAGCATGAAAAGTTCTGAAAAAAATGAGGAGTATGAAAGGTGTGAAAATACGAGGAACATGAAAAGGTGTGAAAAATACGAGGAGCATGAAAAGGTGTGAAAAATACACGGAGCATGAAAAGGTGTGAAAAAAAAGGAGGAGCATGAAAAGGAGTGAAATATACAAGGAGCATGAAAAGGTGTGAAAAAAAGGAGGAGCATGAAAAGGAGTGAAATATATGAGGAGCATGAAAAGGTGTGAAAAATCGAGGAGCATGAAATGTGTGAAAAATACAAGGAGCATGAATAGGTGTGAAAAATACGAGGAGCATGAAAAGGCCTGAAATAAAGGAGGGGTCTGAAAAGGTGTGAAAAATATGAAGAGCATGAAAAAGTTTGAAAAATATGAAGAGCACGAACAGGTGTGAAAAATAGGAGGAGCATGAAAAGGGCTGAAAAATAAGAGCAGCATGAAAAGGGCTGAAAAATACGAGGAGCACGAAAAGGTGTGAAAAATACAAGGAGCATGAAAAGGTGTGAAAAATAAGAGGAGCATAAAAAGGTCGCAAAAATACGAGGAGCATGAAAAGATTCAAAAAAAAGAAGAGCCTGAAAATGTATAAAAAATATGATGAGCATGAAAAGGACTTAAAAATATGAAGACCAAGAAAAGATGTGAAAAATATGAAGAGCATGAAAAGGTGTGAAAAATACTAGGAGCATGAAAAGGTCTGAAAAATATCAGGAGAATGAAAAAGTCTGAAAAATACAAAGACAACAAAAAGTTGTGAAAAATAGGAGGAGCATGAAAATGTCTCAAAAATATGAGGAGCATGAAAAGGTGTGAAAATTAGGAGGAGCATGAAAGGATGTGAAAAATATGAGGATCATGAAAAGGTGTGAAAAATCGAGGAGCATGAAAAGGTGTGAAAATACGAAGAGGATGAAAAGGTGTGAAAAATCGAGGAGCATGTAAAGGTGTGAAAAATACGAGGAGCATGAAAAGGTATAAAAAATACAAGGAGCATGAAAAGCTCTGAAAAATACGAGGAGCATGAAAAAGTCTGAAATTACGAAGAGCACGAAGAGGTGTGAAAAATAGGAGCACCACGAAAAGGTGTGACAAAAACGAGGAGTACGAAAAGGTGTGAAATATACGAGGAGCATGAAAAGGTGTGAAAAATAGGAGGAGCATGAAAAAGTCTGAAAAATACGAGGAGCATGAAAATGTTAGAAAATTCGAGGAACATGAAAAGGTCTGAAAAATAAGAGAAGCAGGAAAAGGCCTGAAAAATAGGACGAGCATAAAAAGGTCCGAAAAATACAAGGAGCATGAAAAGGTCTGAAAAATATGAGGAGCATGAAAAGGTCTGAAAAATATGAGGAGCACAGAAAGGTGTGAAAAATATGAAGAGCATGAAAAGGTCTCAAAATATATGAAGAGCACGAGAAGGTGTGAAAAATAGGAGTAGTACAAAAAGGTGTGAAAAATACAAGTAGCATGAAGAGGTCTGAAAAACACGAGGCTCATGAAATGGTCTGAAAAATATGAAAAGCAGGAAAAGGTGGGAAAAATATGAGGAGCATGAAAAGGTGTGAAAAATACGAGGAGCATGAAAAGGTGTGAGAAATATGAAGAGCCTGAAAAGGTGTGAAAAATATGAAGAGCATGAAAAGGTCTGAAACAAATTAAGAGCACAACAAAGGTGTGAAAAATAGGAGGAGCATGAAAAGGTCTGAAAAATACGAAGAGCATGAAAAGGTGTGAAATATAGTAGGAGCACGAAATGTGTGAAAAATACAAGGAGCATGAAAAGGTGTGAAAAATAAGAGGAGCATGAAAAGGGCTGAAAAATACGAGGAGCATTAAAAGGTCTGAAATATATGAGGAGTATGAAAAGGTCTGAAAACTACAAAGAGGACGAAAAAGTTTGAAAAATAGGAGAAGCACGAAAAGGTGTGAAAAATACGAGGAGCATGAAAAGGTGTGAAAAATACGAGGAGCATGAAAAGGTCTTAAAAATACGAGGAGCATGAAAAGATTCAAAAATATGAAGAGCCTGAAAATGTGTGAAAAATATGATGAGCGTGACAAGATCTTCAAAATATGACGACCAGGAAAAGGTGTGAAAAATATGAAGTGCAGGAAAAGGTTTGAAATACAGGAGAAGCACGAAAATGTGTGAAAAACTCGAGGAGCATGAAAAGGTCTGAAAAATACGAGGAGCATGAAAAGGTCTGAAAAATATCAGGAGAATGAAAAGTCTGAAAAATACGAAGACAAGGAAAAGGTGTGAAAAATAGGAGGAGCATAAAAAGTTGTGAAAAATACGAGGAGCATGAAAAGGTGTGAAAAATCAAGGAGCATGAAAAGGTGTGAAAAATAGGAGGAACACGAAAAGGTCTGAAAAATATGAAGAGCATGAAAATGTCTGAAAAATACGAAGGGCACGAAAAGGTCTGTAAAATACGAGGAGCATGAAAAGGTCTGAAAAAAAGGAGGAGCATGAAAACGTGTGAAAAATAGGAGGAGCATGAAGAGGTGTGAAAATTACGAGGAGCATGAAAAAGTGTGAAAAATACGAGGAGCATGAAGAGGTGTGAAAACTACGAGGAGCATGAAAAAGTGTGAAAAATACAAGGAGTATGAAAATGTCTGAAAAATACGAGGAGAATGTAAAGGTCTGAAAAATATGAAGAGCACGGAAAGGTGTGAAAATACGAGGAGCACGAACTGTGTGAGAAATACAAGGAGCATGAAAAGGTGTGAAAAATAAGAGGAGCATGAAAAGGGCTGAAAAATACGAAGAGATTTAAAAGGTCTGAAATATATGAGGAGTATGAAAAGGTCTGAAAAATACAAAGAGGACGAAAAAGTTTGAAAAATAGGAGGAGCACGAAAAGGTGTGAAAAATACGAGGATCATGAAAAGGTGTGAAAAATACGAGGAGCATGAAAAGGTCTGAAAATTAAGAGAAGCATGAAAAGGCCTGAAAAATAGGAGGAGCATAAAAAGTTCTGAAAAATATGAGGAGCATGAAAAGGTCTGAAAATATGAGGAGCACGAAAAGGTGTGAAAAATATGAAGAGCATGAAAAGGTGTGAAAAATACGAGTAGCATGAAAAGGTGTGAAATATACGAAGGGCAGGAAAAGGTGTGAAAAATCGAGGAGCATGAAAATGTGTGAAAAATACGAGGAGCATGAAGAGGTGTGAAAATACGAGCAGGATGAAAAGGTGTTAAAAATATGAAGAGGATGAAAAGGTCTGAAAATTATGAAGAGCACGAAAAGGTGTGAAAAATGTGAAGCGCAGAAAAAGGTCTGAAAAATAGGAGGGGCACGAAAAGGTGTGAAGAATACGAGGAGCATGAAATGGTCTGAAAAATACGAGGCTCATGAAACGGTGTGAAAAATATGAAGAGCAGGAAAAGGTGTGAAAAATGTGAAGAGCATGAAAAGTTGTGAAAAATAAGAGGAGCATGAAAAGGTGTGAGAAACACGAGGAGCATGAAAAGGTGTGACAAATACGAGGAGCATGAAAAGGTGTGAAAAATACGAGGAGCATAAAAATGTCTGAGAAACACGAGGAGCATGAAAAGGTCTGAGAAATAGGAGGAGCATGAAAAGGTGTGAAAAATACAAGGAGCTTGAAAAGGTGTGAAAAATACGAGGAGCCTGAAAAGGCCTGAAAAATACGAGGAGCCTGAAAAGGTGTGAAAAATACGAGGAGCCTGAAAAGGTGTGAAAAATACGAGGAGCCTGAAAAGGCCTGAAAAATACGAGGAGCCTGAAAAGGTGTGAAAAATACGAGGAGCCTGAAAAGGTGTGAAAAATACGAGGAGCCTGAAAAGGTGTGAAAAATACGAGGAGCCTGAAAAGGCCTGAAAAATATGAGGAGCCTGAAAAGGTGTGAAAAATACGAGAAGCCTGAAAAGGTGTGAAAAATACGAGGAGCCTGAAAAGGTGTGAAAAATACGAGGAGCCTGAAAAGGTGTGAAAAATACGAGGAGCATGTAAAGGTCTGAGAAATTCGAGAATCATGAGAGATTCTGAAAAATACGAAGAGCACGAATTGTGTGAAAAATAGGAGGAGCACGAAAAGGTCTGAAAAATGATGAGTGCCATCAAGGAAATCAAGGCTCCTTTCTTGTGTGATATGCAACAGGGAATTGTTCTGCACGCAGTGCAGGGGAATCGGGCCTCATCTCGCGGCCAGGGGGAAGTCTCATGGTTTTTCTCGAGTTGCGGCGGGAACCTGGGGTATATTCTCTAGTTACGACGGGGATGGCCCTTCCACACACGTGTTTGTTCAGCGATGTCAGGACTCCTGCCTAGCTGCGAGGGACAACTCGGGATTCTCCTCGAGGCTTGGCAGGGCAATTGGGACGCCTCTCCAGCTGAGGCGGGAGACCAAGGGTCCCTTTCCACGTGCCACAGGAATCCTGGGACTCCTATCAAGTTTCACGAGGAGTCAGGCATCGTCTCCTTTGGAGGCACTGATCTCCACGTACCTCTGGAGTTTTCAAAGGATGTGAGGCCTCTGGTCGCGATGAGATGGGGGACTAGGTATTTCTCTGTGGTCTCCACAGGGGATTCAGACATCCTTTCGTCCTGGGAGATGCAAGACGAGCCTGTACTCAAGTCACTGCAGGAATATCCGGCCTTATTTCGAAGCAGGGCATCGCGGTGTCCATTAAACTTGAGGCCGCAAACTCAGGGTCCCTCTCACATACCTAGAGCTGAGAGAAGCCTCCTCTTGAGGTGCTTGTGTTAAGGTGGTATTCCTCTGGAGTAGAAGCCAGGGACTAACCTCTCATCTCTAGTTGATTTTTGGTCCACGGAGCTCTTTTGTGTTGCTACAGTGACCTCAGGATCCCTCTAGCCTTGAAACAGTGTTCTTGGGGTTCTCTGGAGTGCCATCAAGGAAATCAAGGCTCCTTTCATGTGTGATGTGCAACACGGAATTGCTCTGCATGCAGTGCAGGGGAATCGGGCCTCATCTAGCGGCGAGGGGGAAGTCTCATGGTTTTTCTCGTGTTGCGGCGGGAACCTGGGGTATATTCTCGAGTTACGACGGGGATGGCCCTTTCACACACGTGTTTGTTCAGCGACGTCAGGACTCCTGCCTTGTTGCGAGGGACAACTCGGGATTCTCCTCGAGGCGTGGCAGGGCAACTGGGACGCCACTCCAGCTGAGGCGGGAGACCAAGGGTCCCTTTCCACGTACCACAGGAATCCTGGGACTCCTATCAAGTTTCACGAGGATTCAGGCATCGTCTCCTTCGGAGGCACTGATCTCCGCGTACCTCTGGAGTTTCCAAAGGATGTGAGGCCTCCGGTCGCGATGAGGTGGGGAACTAGGTCTTTCTCTGTGGTCTCCACAGGGGATTCAGACATCCTTTCGTCTGGGGAGATGCACGACGAGCCTGCATTCAAGTCACTGCAGGGATATCCGGCCTTATTTCGAGTCAGGGCATCGCGGTGTCCATTCCACTTGAGGCCAAAAACTCAGGGTCCCTCTCACATACCTAGAGCTGAGAGAAACCTCCTCTTGAGGGGCTTGTGGTAAGGTGGTATTCCTCTGGAGTCCAAGCCAGAAACTAACCTCTCATCTCGAGTTGATTTTTGGTCCATGGAGCTCTTTCGTGTTGCTACAGTGACCTCAGTATCCGTCTAGCCTTGAAACAGTGTTCTTGGGGTTTCTCTGGAGTGCCATCAAGGAAATCAAGGCTCCTTTCATGTGTGATGTGCAACACGGAATTGCTCTGCACGCAGTGCATGGGAATCGGGCCTCTTCTCGCAGCGAGGGGGAAGTCTCATGGTTTTTCTCGAGTTGCGGCGGGAACCTGGGGTATATTCTCGAGTTACGACGGGGATGGCCCTTCCACACACGTGTTTGTTCAGCCACGTCAGGACTCCTGCCTAGTTGCGAGGGACAACTCGGGATTCTCCTCGAGGCACGGCAAGGCAATTGGGACGCCTCTCAAGCTGAGGCGGGAGACCAAGGGACCCTTTCCAAGTGCCACAGGAATCCTGGGACTCCTATCAAGTTTCACGAGGAGTCAGGCATCGTCTCCTTTGGAGGCACTGATCTCTGCGTACCTCTGGAGTTTTCAAAGGATGTGAGGCTATCGATCGCGATGAGGTGGGGAACTAAGTCTTTCTCTGTGCTTTCCACAGGGGATTCAGACATCCTTTCGTCTTGGGAGATGCAAGACGAGCCTGCATTCAAGTCACTGCAGGGATATCCGGCATTATTTCGAGTCAGGACATCGCGGGGTCCATTCCACTTGAGGCCGCAAACTCAGGGTCCCTCTCACATACCTAGAGCTGAGAGAAGCCTCCTCTTGAGGTGCTTGTGGTAAGGTGGTATTCCTCTGGAGGCGAATCCAGGGACTAACCTCTCTTCTCGAGTTGATTTTTGGTCCACAGAGTTCTTTCATGTTGCTACAGTGACCTCAGGATCCCTCTATCCTTGAAACAGTGTTCTTGGGGTTTCTCTGGAGTGCCATGAAGGAAATCAAGGCTCCTTTCATGTGTGATGTGCAAGACGGAATTGCTCTGCACGGAGTACAGGGGAATCGGGCCTCATCTCGCATCGAGGGGGAAGTCTCATGGTTTTTCTCGAGTTGCGGCGGGAACCTGGGGTATATTCTCGAGTTACGACGGGGATGGCCCTTCCACACACGTGTTTGTTCAGCCACGTCAGGACTCCTGCCTAGTTGCGAGGGACAACTCGGGATTCTCCTCGAGGCTTGGCAGGGCAATTGGAACGCCTCTCCAGCTGAGGCAGGAGACCAAGGGTCCCTTTCCACGTGCCAGAGGAATCCTGGGACTCCTATCAAGTTTCACGAGGAGTCAGGCGTCGTCTCCTTTGGAGGCACTGATCTCCGCGTACCTCTGGAGTTTTCAAAGGATGTGAGGCCTCCGATCGCGATGAGGTGGGAGACTAGGTCTTTCTCTGTGTTCTCCACAGGGGATTCAGACATCCTTTCGTCTTGGGAGATGCAAGACGAGCCTGCATTCATGTCACTGCAGGGATAACCGGCCTTATTTCGAGTCAGGGCATCGCGGTGTCCATTCCACTTGAGGCCGCAAACTCAGGGTCCCTCTCACATACCTAGAGCTGAGAGAAGCCTCCTCTTGAGGTGCTTGTGGTAAGGTGGTATTCCTCTGGAGTCGAAGCCAGGGACTAACCCCTCATCTCGAGTTGATTTTTGGTCCACGGAGCTCTTCCGTGTTGCTACAGTGACCTCAGGATGCCTCTAGCCTTGAAACAGTGTTCTTGGGGTTTCTCTGGAGTGCCATCAAGGAAATCAAGGCTCCTTTCATGTGTGATGTGCAACACGGAATTGGCTGCACGCAGTGCAGGGTATCGGGCCTCATTCTGCGGCGAGGGGGAAGTCTCATCGTTTTTCTCGAGTTGCGGTGGGAACCTGGGGTATTTTCTCGAGTTACAACGGGAATGGCCCTTCATCCCACGTGTTTGTTCAGCGACGTCAGGACTCCTGCCTAGTTGCGAGGGACAACTCGGGATTCTCCTCGAGGCTTGGCAGGGCAATTGGGATGCCTCTCCAGCTGAGGCGGGAGACCAAGGGTCCCTTTCCACGTGCCACAGGAATCCTGGGTCTCCTATCAACTTTCACGAGGAGTCAGGCATCGTCCCCTTTGGAGGCACTGATCTCCGCGTACCTCTGGAGTTTTCAAAGGATGTGAGGCCTCCAGTCGCGATGAGGTGGGGAACTAGGTCTTTCTCTGTGGTCTCGACAGGGGATTCAGACATCCTTTCGTCTTGGGAGATGCAAGACGAGCCTGCATTCAAGTCACTGCAGGGATATGCGGCCTTAATTCGAGTCAGGGCATCGTGGTGTCCATTCCACTTGAGGCCGCAAAATCAGGGTCCCTCTCACATACCTAGAGCTGAGAGAAGCCTCCTCTTGAGGTGCTTGTGGTAAGGTGGTATTCCTCTGGAGTTGAAGCAAGGGACTAACCTCTCATCTCGAGTTGATTTTTGGTCTACGGAGCTCTTTCGGGTTGCTACAGTGACCTCAGGATCCCTCGAGCCTTGAAACTGTGTTCTTGGGGTTTCTCTGGAGTCCCGTCAAGGAAATCAAGGCTCCTTTCATGTGTGATGTGCAACACGGAATTGCTCTGCACGCAGTGCAGGGGAATCGGGCCTCATCTCGCGGCGAGGGGGAAGTCTCATGGTTTTTCTCGAGTTGCGGCGGGTACCTGGGGTATATTCTCGAGTTACGACAGGTATGGCCCTTCCACACACGTGTTTGTTCAGCCATGTCAGGATTACTGCCTAGTTGCGAAGGACAACTCGGGATTCTCCTCGAGGCTTTGCAGGGCAATTGGGACGCCTCTCCAGCTGAGACGGGAGAACAAGGGTCCCTTTCCACGTGCCACAGGAATCCTGGGACTCCTATCAAGTTTCACGAGGAGTCAGGCATCGTCTCCTTTGGAGGCACTGATCTCCGCATACCTCTGGAGTTTTCAAAGGATTTGAGGCCTCCGGTCGCGATGAGGTGGGGAATTAGGTGTTTCTCTGTGGTATCCACAGGGGATTCAAACATCCTTTCTTCTTGGGAGATGCAAGACGAGCCTGCATTCAAGTCACTGCAGGGATATCCGGCCTTATTTCGTGTCAGGGCATCGCGGTGTCCATTCCTCTTGAGGCCGCAAACTCAGGGTCCCTCTCACATACCTAGAGCTGAGAGAAGCCTCCTCTTGAGGTGCTTGTGGTAAGGTGGTATTCCTCTGGAGTCGAAGCCAGGGACTAACCTCTCATGTCGAGTTGATTTTTGGTCCACGGAGCTCTTTCGTGTTGCTACAGTGACCTCAGGATCCCTCTAGCCTTGAAACAGTGTTCTTGGGGTTTCTCTGGAGTGCCATCAAGGAAATCAAGGCTCCTTTCATGTGTGATGTGCAACACGGAATTGCTCTGCACGCAGTGCAGGGGAATCGGGCCTCATCTCGCGGCGAGGGGGAAGTCTCATGGGTTCTCTCGAGTTGCAGCGGGAACCTGGGGTATATTCTCGAGTTACGACGGGGATGGCCCTTCCACCCACGTGTTTGTTCAGCCACGTCAGGACTCCTGCCTAGTTGCGAGGGACAACTCGGGATTCTCCTCGAGGCTTGGCAGGGCAATTGGAACGCCTCTCCAGCTGAGGCAGGAGACCAAGGGTCCCTTTCCACGTGCCACAGGAATCCTGGGACTCCTATCAATTTTGACGAGGAGTCACGCATCGTCTCCTTTGGAGGCACTGATCTCTGCGTACCTCTGGAGTTTTCAAAGGATGTGAGGCCTCCGGTCGCGATGAGGTGGGGAACTAGGTCTTTCTCTGTGGTCTCCAAAGGAGATTCAGACATCCTTTCATCTTGGGAGATGCAAGACGAGCCTGCATTCAAGTCACTGCAGGGATATCCGGCCTTATTTCGTGTCAGGGCATCGCGGTGTCCATTTCACTTGAGGCCACAAAATCAGGGTCCCTCTCACATACCTAGAGCTGAGAGAAGCCTGCTCTTGTGGTGCTTGTGTTAAGGTGGTATTCCTCTGGAGTCGAAGCCAGGGACTAACCTCTCATCTCGAGTTGATTTTTGGTCCACGGAGAGCGTTCTTGTTGCTACAGTGACCTCAGGATCCCTCAAGCCTTGAAACAGTGTTCTTGGGGTTTCTCTAGAGTGCCATCAAGGAAATCAAGGCTCCTTTCATGTGTGATGTGCAACACGGAATTGCTCTGCACGCAGTGCAGGGGAATCGGGCCTCATCTCGCGGCGAGGGGGAAGTCTCATGGTTTTTCTCGAGTTGCGGCGGGAACCTGGGGTATATTCTCAAGTTACGACGGGGACGGCCCTTCCACATAAGTGTTTGTTCAGCGACGTCAGGACTCCTGCAAAATTGCAAGGGACAACTCTGGATTCTCCTCGAGGCTTGGCAGGGCAATTGGGACGCCTCTCCAGCTGAGGCGGGAGACCAAGGGTCCCTTTCCACGTGCCACAGGAATCCTGGGACTCCTATCTAGTTTCACGAGGAGTCAGGCATCGTCTCCTTTGGAGGCACTGATTTCCGCGTACCTCTGGAGTTTTCAAATGATGTGAGGCCTCCGGTCGCGATGAGGTGGGGAACTAGGTCTTTCTCTGTGGTCTCCACATGGGATTCAGACATCCTTTCGTCTTGGGAGATGCAAGACGAACTTGCATTCAATTCACTGCAGGGATATCCGGCCTTATTTCGAGTCAGGGCATTCCGGTATCCATTCGACTAGAGGGTGCAAATTCAGGGTCCCTCTCACATACCTAGAGCTGAGAGAAGCCTCCTCTTGAGGTGCTTGTGGTAAGGTGGTATTCCTCTGGAGTCGAAGCCAGGGTCTAACCTCTCATCTTGAGTTGATTTTTGGTCCACGGAGCTCTTTCGTGTTGCTACAGTGACCTCAGGATCCCTCTAGCCTTGAAACAGTGTTCTTGGGGTTTCTCTGGAGTGCCATCAAGGAAATCAAGGCTCCTTTCATGTGTGATGTGCAACACGGAATTGCTCTGCACGCAGTGCAGGGGAAACGGGCCTCATTTTGCGGCGAGGTGGAAGTCTCATGGTTTTTCTCGAGTTGCGGCGGGAACCTGGGGTATATTCTCGAGTTAAGACGGGGATGGCCCTTCCACACACGTGTTTGTTCAGCGATGTCAGGACTCCTGCCTAGTTGCGAGGGACAACTCGGGATTCTCCTCGAGGTTTGGCAGGGCAATTGGAACGCCTCTTCAGCTGAGGCGGGAGACCAAGTGTCCCTTTCCACGTGTCACAGGAATCCTGGGACTCCTATCAAGTTTGATGAGGAGTCAGGCATCGTCTCCTTTGGAGGCACTGATCTCCGCCTACCTCTGGAGTTTTCAAAGGATGTGAGGCCTCCGGTCGCGATGAGGTGGGGAACTAGGTCTTTCTCTGTGGTCTCCACAGGGGATTCAGACATCCTTTCATCTTGGGAGATGCAAGACGAGCCTGCATTCAAGTCACTGCAGGGATATCCGGCATTATTTCGAGTCAGGGCATCGCGGTGTCCATTCCACTTGAGGCTGCAAACTCAGGGTCCCTCTCACATAGCTAGAGCTGAGAGAAGCCTCCTCTTGAGGTGCTTGTGGTAAGGTGGTATTCCTCTGGAGTCGAAGCCAGGAACTAACCCCTCATCTCGAGTTGATTTTTGGTCCACGGAGCTCTTCCGTGTTGCTACAGTGACCTCAGGATGCCTCTAGCCTTGAAACAGTGTTCTTGGGGTTTCTCTGGAGTGCCATCAAGGAAATCAAGGCTCCTTTCATGTGTGATGTGCAACACGGAATTGGCTGCACGCAGTGCAGGGTATCGGGCCTCATTCTGCGGCGAGGGGGAAGTCTCATCGTTTTTCTCGAGTTGCGGTGGGAACCTGGGGTATTTTCTCGAGTTACAACGGGAATGGCCCTTCATCCCACGTGTTTGTTCAGCGACGTCAGGACTCCTGCCTAGTTGCGAGGGACAACTCGGGATTCTCCTCGAGGCTTGGCAGGGCAATTGGGATGCCTCTCCAGCTGAGGCGGGAGACCAAGGGTCCCTTTCCACGTGCCACAGGAATCCTGGGTCTCCTATCAACTTTCACGAGGAGTCAGGCATCGTCCCCTTTGGAGGCACTGATCTCCGCGTACCTCTGAAGTTTTCAAAGGATTTGAAGCCTCCGGTCGCGATGAGGTGGGGAACTAGGTCTTTCTCTGTGGACTCCACAGGGGATTCAAACATCCTTTCATCTTGGGAGATGCAAGACGAGCCTGCATTCAAGTCACTGCAGAGATATCTGGCCTTATATCGAGTCAGGGCATCGCGGTGTCCATTCCACTTGAGGCCGCAAACTCAGGTTCCCTCTCACATACCTAGAGCTGAGGGAAGCCTCCTCTTGAGGTGCTTGTGGTAAGGTGGTATTCCTCTGGAGTCGAAGCCAGGGACTAACCTCTCATCTCGAGTTGATTTTTGGTCCACGGAGCTCTTTCGTGTTGCCACAGTGACCTCAGGATCCCTCTAGCCTTGAAACAGTGTTCTTGGGGTTTCTCTGGAGTGCCATCAAGGAAATCAAGGCTCCTTTCATGTGTGATGTGCAAGACGGAATTGCTCTGCACGCAGTGCAGGGGAATCGGGCCTCATCTCGCGGCGAGGGGAAGTCTCATGGTTTTTCTCGAGTTGCGGCGGGAACCTGGGGTATATTCTCGAGTTACGACGGGGATGGCCCTTCCATCCACTTGTTTGTTCAGCCACGTCAGGACTCCTGCCTAGTTGTGAGGGACAACTCGGGATTCTCCTCGAGGCTTGGCAGGGCAATTGGGACGCCTCTCCATCTGAGGCGGTAGACCAAGGGTCCCTTTCTACGTGCCACAGGAATCCTGGGACTGTTATCAAGTTTCACGAGGAGTCAGGCATCGTCTCCTTTGGAGGCACTGATCTCCGTGTACCTCTGGAGTTTTCAAAGGATGTGAGGCCTCCGGTCGCGATGAGGTGGGGAACTAGGTCTTTCTCTGTGGTCTCCACAGGGGATTCAGACATCCTGTCGTCTTGGGAGATGCAAGACGAGACTGCATTCAAGTCACTGCAGGGATATCCGGCCTTATTTCGAGTCAGGGCATCGCGGTGTCCATTCCACTTGAGGCCGCAAACTCAGGGTCCCTCTCACATACCTAGAGCTGACAGAAGCCTCCTCTTGAAGTGCTTGCGGTAAGGTGGTATTCCTCTGGATACGAAGCCAGGGACTAACCTCTCATCTCGAGTTGATTTTTGGTCCACGGAGCTGTTTTGTGTTGCCACAGTGACCTCAGGATCCCTCTAGCCTTGAAACAGTGTTCTTGGTGTTTCTCTGGAGTGCCATGAAGGAAATCAAGGATCCTTTCATGTGTGATGTGCAACACGGAATTGCTCTGCACGCAGTGCAGGGGAATCGGGCCTCATCTTGCGGCGAGGGGGAAGTCTCGGTTTTTCTCGAGTTGCGGCGGGAACCTGGGGTATATTCTCGAGTTACGACGGGGATAGCAATTCCACCCACTTGTTTGTTCAGTCACTTCAGGACTCAGGCCTAGTTGTGAGGGACAACTCGGATTCTCCTCGAGGCTTGGCAGGGCAATTGGGACGCCTCTCCAGCTGAGGCGGGAGACCAAGGGTCCCTTTCCACATGCCACAGGAATCCTGGGACTCCTATCAAGTTTCACGAGGAGTCAGGCATCGTCTCCTTTGGAGGCACTGATCTCCGCGTACCTCTGGAGTTTTCAAGGGATGTGAGGCCTCCGGTCGCGATGAGGTGGGGAACTAGGTCTTTCTCTGTGGTCTCCACAGGGGATTCAGACATCCTTTCGTCTTTGGAGATGCAAGAAGAGACTGCATTCAAGTCACTGCAGGGATATCCGGCCTTATTTCGAGTCAGGGCATCGCGGTGTCCATTCCACTTGAGGCCGCAAAATCAGGGTCCCTCTCACATAGCTAGAGCTGAGAGAAGCCTCCTCTTGAGGTGCTTGTGGTAAGGTGGTATTCCTCTGGAGTCGAAGCCAGGGACTAACCTCTCATCTCGAGTTGATTTTTGGGCCACGGAGCTCTTTCGTGTTGCTACAGTGACCTCAGGATCCCTCTAGCCTTGAAACAGTGTTCTTGGGGTTTCTCTGCAGTGCCATCAAGGAAATCAAGGCTCCTTTCATGTGTGATGTGCAACACGGAATTGCTCTGCACGCAGTGCAGGGGAATCGGGCCTCATCTCGCGGCAAGGGGGAAGTCTCATGGTTTTTCTGCAGTTGTGGCGGGAACCTGGGGTATATTCTCGGGTTACGCCGGGGATGGCCCTTCCAGCCACGTGTTTGTTCAGCGACGTCAGGACTCCTGCCTAGTTGCGAGGGACAACTCGGGATTCTCCTCGAGGCTTGGCAGGGCAATTGGGACGCCTCTCCAGCTGAGGCGGGAGACCAAGGGTCCCTTTCCACGTGCCACAGGAATCCTGGGACTCCTATCAAGTTTCACGAGGAGTCAGGCATCGTCTCCTTTGGAGGCACTGATCTCCGCGTACCTCTGGAGTTTTCAAGGGATGTGAGGCCTCCGGTCGCGATGAGGTGGGGAAGTAAGTCTTTCTCTGTGGTCTCCACAGGGGATTCAGACATCCTTTCATCTTGGGAGATGCAAGACGAGCCTACATTCAAGTCACTGCAGGGATATCCGGCCTTATTTCGCGTCAGAGCATCGCAGTGTCCATTCCACTTGAGTCCGCAAAATCAGGGTCTCTCTCACATACCTAGAGCTGAGAGAAGTCTCCTCTTGAGGTGCTTGTGGTAAGGTGGTATTCCTCTGGAGTCGAAGCCAGGGACTAACCTCTCATCTCGAGTTGATTTTTGGTCCACGGACCTCTTTTTTGTTGCTACATTAACCGCAGTATCCCTCTAGCCTTGAAACAGTGTTCTTGGGGTTTCTCTGGAGTGCCATCAAGGAAATCAAGGCTCCTTTCATGTTTGATGTGCAACACGGAATTGCTCTGCACGCAGTGCAGGGGAATCAAGCCTCATCTCGCGGCGAGGGGGAAGTCTCATGGTTTTTCTCGAGTTGCGGCGGGACTCTGGGGTATATTCTCGAGTTATGACGGGGATGGCCCTTCCACACACGTGTTTGTTCAGCGACGTCAGGACTCCTGCCTAGTTGCGAGGGACAACTCGGGATTCTCCTCGAGGCTTGGCAGGGCAATTGGGACGCCTCTCCAGCTGAGGCGGGAGACCAAGTGTCCCTTTCCATGTGCCACAGGAATCGTGGGACTGCTATCAAGTTTCACGAGGAGTCAGGCATCGTCTCCTTTGGAGGCACTGATCTCCGCGTACCTCTGGAGTTTTCAAAGGATTGAGGCCTCCGGTCGCGATGAGGTGTGGAACTAGGTCTTTCTCTGTCGTCTCCACAGGGGATTCAGACATCCTTTCGTCTTGGGAGATGCAAGACGAGCCTGCATTCAAGTCACTGAAGGGATATCCGGCCTTATTTCGAGTCAGGGCATCGCGGTGTCCATTCCACTTGAGGCCGCAAACTCAGCACATAGCTAGAGCTGAGAGAAGCCTCCTCTTGAGGTGCTTGTGGTAAGGTGGTATTCCTCTGGAGTCGAAGCCAGGGACTAACCTCTCATCTCGAGTTGATTTTTGGTCCACGGAGCTCTTTCGTGTTGCTACTGTGACCTCACGATCCCGGTAGCCTTGAAACAGTGTTCTTGGGGTTTCTCTGGAGTGCCATCAAGGAAATCAAGGCTCCTTTCATGTTTGATGTGCAACAGGGAATTGCTCTGCACGCAGTGCAGGAGAATCGCGCCTCATATCTCGGTGAGGGGGAAGTCTCATGGTTTTTCTCGAATTCCGGCGGGAACCGGGGGATATTCTCGAGTTAAGACGGGGATGGCACTTCCACCCACATGTTTGTTCAGCGACGTCAGGACTCCTGCCTAGTTGCGAGGGACAACTCGGGATTCTCCTCGAGGCTTGGCAGGGCAATTCGGACGCCTCTCCAGCTGAGGCGGGAGACCAAGGGTCCGTTTCCACGTGCCACAGGAATCCTGGGACTCCTATCAAGTTTCACGAGGAGTCAGGCATCGTCTCCTTTAGAGGCACTGATCTCCGCGTACCTCTGGAGTTTTCAAAGGATGTGAGGCCTCCGGTCGCGATGAGGTGGGGAACTAGGTCTTTCTCTGTGGTCTCCACAGGGGATTCAGACATCCTTTCGTCTTGGGAGATGCAAGAGAAGCCTGCATTCAAGTCACTGCAGGGATATCCAGCCTTATTTCGAGTCAGGGCATCGCGGTGTCCATTCCACTTGAGGCCGCAAACTCAGGGTCCCTCTCACATACCTAGAGCTGAGAGAAGCCTCCTCTTGAGGTGCTTGTGGTAAGGTGGTATTCCTCTGGAGTCGAAGCCAGGGACTAACCTCTCATCTCGAGTTGATTTTTGGTCCACGGAGCTCTTTCGTGTTGCTACAGTGACCTCAGTTTTCCTCTAGCCTTGAAACAGTGTTCTTGGGGTTTCTCTGGAGTGCCATCAAGGAAATCAAGGCTCCTTTTATGTGTGATGTGCAACACGGAATTGCTCTGCACGCAGTGCAGGGGAATCGGGCCTCATCTCGCGGCGAGGGGGAAGTCTCATGGTTTTTCTCGAGTTGCGGCGGGAACCTGGGGTATATTCTCGAGTTACGACGGGGATGGCCCTTCCACCCACGTGTTTGTTCAGCGACGTCACGACACCTGCCTAGTTGTGAGGGACAACTCGGGATTCTCCTCGAGGCTTGGCAGGGCAATTGGGACGCCTCTCCAGCTGAGGCGGGAGACCAAGGGTCCCTTTCCACATGCCACAGGAATCCTGGGACTCCTATCAAGATTCACGAGGAGTCAGGCTTCGTTTCCTTTGGAGGCACTGATCTCCGCGTACCTCTGGAGTTTTCAAAGGATGTGAGGCCTCCGGTCGCCATGAGGTGGGGAACTAGGTCTTTCTCTGTGGTCTGCACAGGGGATTCAGACATCCTTTCGTCTTTGGAGATGCAAGACGAGCCTGCATTCAAGTCACTGCAGGGATATCCGGCCTTATTTCGAGTCAGGGCATCGCGGTGTCCATTCCACTTGAGGCCGCAAACTCAGGGTCCCTCCTACATACATAGAGCTGAGAGAAGCCTCCTCTTGAGGTGCTTGTGGTAAGGTGGTATTCCTCTGGATTCGAAGCCAGGGATTAACCTCTCATCTCGAGTTGATTTTTGGTCCACGGAGCTCTTTCGTGTTGCGACTGTGACCTCACGATCCGGCTAGCCTTGAAACAGTGTTCTTGGGGTTTCTCTGGAGTGCCATCAAGGAAATCAAGGCTCCTTTCATGTGTGATGTGCAACACGGAATTGCTCTGCACGCAGTGCAGGGGAATCGCGCCTCATATCGTGGCGAGGGGGAAGTCTCATGGTTTTTCTCGAATTCCGGAGGGAACAGGGGGATATTCTCGAGTTAAGACGGGGATGGCCCTTCCACCCACGTTTTTGTTCAGCGACGTCAGGACTCCTGCCTAGTTGCGAGGGACAACTCGGGATTCTCCTCGAGGCTTGGCAGGGCAATTGGGACGCCTCTCCAGCTGAGGCGGGAGACCAAGAGTCCCTTTCCACGTGCCACAGGAATCCTGGGACTCCTATCAAGTTTCTCGAGGAGTCAGGCTTCGTCTCCTTTGGAGGCACTGATCTCCGCCTACCTCTGGAGTTTTCAAAGGATGTGAGGCCTCCGGTCGCCATGAGGTGGGGAACTAGGTCTTTCTCTGTGGTCTCCACAGGGGATTCAGACATCCTTTCGTCTTGGGAGATGCAAGACGAGCCTGCATTCAAGTCACTGCAGGGATATCCGGCCTTATTTCGAGTCAGGGCATCGCGGTGTCCATTCCACTTGAGGCCGCAAACTCAGGGTCCCTCTCACATACCTAGAGCTGAGAGAAGCCTCCTCTTGAGGTGCTTGTGGTAAGGTGGTATTCCTCTGGAGTCGAAGCCAGGGACTAGCCTCTCATCTCGAGTTGATTTTTGGGCCACGGAGCTCTTTCGTGTGGCTACAGTGACCTCAGTTTCCCTCTAGCCTTGAAACAGTGTTCTTGGGGTTTCTCTGGAGTGCCATCAAGGAAATCAAGGCTCCTTTCATGTGTGATGTGCAACACGGAATTGCTCTGCACGCAGTGCAGGGGAATCGGGCCTAATCTCGTGGCGAGGGGGAAGTCTCATGGTTTTTCTCGAGTTGCGGCGGGAACCTGGGGTATATTCTCGAGTTACGACGGGGATGGCCCTTCCACCCACGTGTTTGTTCAGCGACGTCAGGACTCCTGCCTAGTTGCGAGGGACAACTCGGGATTCTCCTCGAGGCTTGGCAGGGCAATTGGGATGCCTCTCCAGCTGAGGCGGGAGACCAATGGTCCCTTTCCAGATGCACAGGAATCCTGGGACTCCTATCAAGTTTCACGAGGAGTCAGGCATCGTCTCCTTTGGAGGCACTGATCTCCGCGTACCTCTGGAGTTTTCAAAGGATGTGAGGCCTCCGGTCGCGATGAGGTTGGAAACTAGGTCTTTCTCTGTGGTCTCCACAGGGGATTCAGACATCCTTTCGTCTTGGGAGATGCAAGACGAGCCTGCATTCAGGTCACTGCAGGGATATCCGGCCTTATTATGAGCCAGGGCATCGCGGTGTCCATTCCACTTGAGGCCGCAAACTCAGGGTCCCTCTCACATACCTAGAGCTGAGAGAAGCCTCCTCTTGAGGTGCTTGTGGTAAGGTGGTATTCCTCTGGAGTCGAAGCCAGAGACTAACCTCTCATCTCGAGTTGATTTTTGGTCCACGGAGCTCTTTCGTGTTGCTACAGTGACCTCAGGATCCCTCTAGCCTTGAAACAGTGTTCTTGGGATTTCTCTGGAGTGCCATCAAGGAAATCAAGGCTCCTTTCATGTTTGATGTGCAACACGGAATTGCTCTGCACGCAGTGCAGGGGAATCGGGCCTCATCTCGCGGCCAGGGGGAAGTCTCATGGTTTTTCTCGAGTTGCGGCGGGAACCTGGGGTATATTCTCGGGTTACGACGGGGATGGCCCTTCCAGCCACGTGTTTGTTCAGCGACGTCAGGACTCCTGCCTAGTTGCAAGGGACAACTCCCGATTCTCTTCGAGCCTTGGCAGGGCAATTGGGACGCCTCTCCAGCTGAGGCGGGAGACCAAGGGACCCTTTCCTCGTGCCACAGGAATCCTGGGACTCCTATCAAGTTTCCCGAGGAGTCAGGCATCGTCTCCTTTGGAGGCACTGATCTCCGCGTACCTCTGGAGTTTTCAAAGGATGTGAGGCCTCCGGTCGCGATGAGGTGGGGAACTAGGTCTTTCTCTGTGGTCTCCACAGGGGATTCAGACATCCTTTCGTCTTGGGAGATGCAAGACGAGCCTGCATTCAAGTCACTGCAGGGATATCCGGCCTTATTTTGAGTCAGGGCATCGCGGTGTCCATTCCACTTGAGGCCGCAAACTCAGCACATAGCTAGAGCTGAGAGAAGCCTCCTCTTGAGGTGCTTGTGGTAAGGTGGTATTCCTCTGGAGTCGAAGCCAGGGACTAACCTCTCATCTCGAGTTGATTTTTGGTCCACGGAGCTCTTTCGTGTTGCGACTGTGACCTCACGATCCCGCTAGCCTTGAAACAGTGTTCTTGGGGTTTCTCTGGAGTGCCATCAAGGAAATCAAGGCTCCTTTCATGTTTGATGTGCAACAGGGAATTGCTCTGCACGCAGTGCAGGGAAATCGCGCCTCATATCGTGGCGAGGGGGAAGTCTCATGGTTTTTCTCGAATTCCGGCGGGAACAGGGGGAGATTCTCGAGTTAAGACGGGGATGGCCCTTCCACACACGTGTGTGTTCAGCCATGTCAGGACTCCTGCCTAGTTGCGAGGGACAACTCGGGATTCTCCTCGAGGCTTGGCAGGGCAATTCGGACGCCTCTCCAGCTGAGGCGGGAGACCAATGGTCCCTTTCCAGATGCACAGGAATCCTGGGACTCCTATCAAGTTTCACGAGGAGTCAGGCATCGTCTCCTTTGGAGGCACTGATCTCCGCGTACCTCTGGAGTTTTCAAAGGATGTGAGGCCTCCGGTCGCGATGAGGTGGGGAACTAGGTCTTTCTCTGTGGTCTCCACAGGGGATTCAGACATCCTTTCTTCTTGGGAGATGCAAGACGAGCCTGCATTCAAGTCACTGCAGGGATATCCGGCCTTATTTCGAGTCAGGGCATCGCGGTGTCCATTCCACTTGAGGCCGCAAACTCAGGGTCCCTCTCACATAGCTAGAGCTGAGAGAAGCCTCCTCTTGAGGTGCTTGTGGTAAGGTGGTATTCCTCTGGAGTCGAAGCCAGGGACTAACCTCTCATCTCGAGTTGATTTTTGGTCCACGGAGCTCTTTCGTGTGGCTACAGTGACCTCAGTTTCCCGCTAGCCTTGAAACAGTGTTCTTGGGGTTTCTCTGGAGTGCCATCAAGGAAATCAAGGCTCCTTTCATGTGTGATGTGCAACACGGAATTGCTCTGCACACAGTGCAGGGGAATCGGGCCTCATCTCGCGGCGAGGGGGAAGTCTCATGGTTTTTCTCGAGTTGCGGCGGGAACCTGGGGTATATTCTCGAGTTACGACGGGGATGGCCCTTCCACCCACGTGTTTGTTCAGCGACGTCAGGACTCCTGCCTAGTTGTGAGGGACAACTCGGGATTCTCCTCGAGGCTTGGCAGGGCAATTGGGACGCCTCTCCAGCTGAGGCGGGAGACCAAGGGTCCCTTTCCACGTGCCACAGGAATCCTGGGATTCCTATCAAGTTTCTCGAGGAGTCAGGCTTCGTCTCCTTTGGAGGCACTGATCTCCGCCTATCTCTGGAATTTTCAAAGGATGTGAGGCCTCCGGTCGCCATGAGGTGGGGAACTAGGTCTTTCTATGTGGTCTCCACAGGGGATTCAGACATCCTTTCGTCTTGGGAGATGCAAGACGAGCCTGCATTCAAGTCACTGCAGGGATATCCGGCCTTATTTCGAGTCAGGGCATCGCGGTGTCCATTCCACTTGAGGCCGCAAACTCAGGGTCCCTCCTACATACCTAGAGCTGAGAGAAGCCTCCTCTTGAGGTGCTTGTGGTGAGGTGGTATTCCTCTGGAGTCGAAGCCAGGGACTAACCTATCATCTCGAGTTGATTTTTGGTCCACGGAGCTCTTTCGTGTTGCTACAGTGACCTCAGGATCCCTCTAGCCTTGAAACAGTGTTCTTGGGGTTTCTCTGGAGTGCCATCAAGGAAATCAAGGCTCCTTTCATGTGTGATGTGCAACACGGAATTGCTCTGCACGCAGTGCAGGGGAATCGGGCCTCATCTCGCGGCGAAGGGGAAGTCTCATGGTTTCTCTCGAGTTGCGGCGGGAACCTGGGGTATATTCTCGAGTTACGACGGGGATGGCCCTTCCACACACCTGTTTGTTCAGCAACGTCAGGACACCTGCCTAGTTGCGAGGGACAACTCGCGATTCTGCTCGAGGCTTGGCAGGGCAATTGGGACGCCTCTCCAGCTGAGGCGGGAGACCAAGGGTCCCTTTCCATGTGCCACAGGAATCCTGGGACTCCTATCAAGTTTCACGAGGAGTCAGGCATCGTCTCCTTTGGAGGCACTGATCTCCGCGTACCTCTGGAGTTTTCAAAGGATGTGAGGCCTCCGGTCGCCATGAGGTGGGGAACTAGGTCTTTCTCTGTGGTCTCCACAGGGGATTCAGTCATCCTTTCATCGTGTCAGATGCAAGACGAGCCTGCATTCAAGTCACTGCAGGGATATCCGGCCTTATTTCGAGTCAGGGCATCGCGGTGTCCATTCCACTTGAGGCCGCAAACTCAGGGTCACTCTCACATACCTAGAGCTGAGAGAAGCCCCCTCTTGAGGTGCTTGTGGTAAGGTGGTATTCCTCTCGAGTCGAAGCCAGGGACTAACCTCTCATCTCGAGTTGATTTTTGGTCCACGGAGCTCTTTCGTGTGGCTACAGTGACCTCAGGATCCCTCTAGCCTTGAAACAGTGTTCTTGGGGTTTCTCTGGAGTGCCATCAAGGAAATCAAGGCTCCTTTCATGTGTGATGTGCAACACGGAATTGCTCTGCATGCAGTGCAGGGGAATCGGGCCTCATCTCGCGGCGAGGGGGAAGTCTCATGGTTTTTCTCCAGTTGTGGCGGGATCCTGGGGTATATTCTCGAGTTACGACGGGGATGGCCCTTCCACCCACGTGTTTGTTCAGCGACGTCAGGACTCCTGCCTAGTTGTGAGGGACAACTCGGGATTCTCCTCGAGGCTTGGCAGGGCAATTGGGACGCCTCTCCAGCTGAGGCGGGAGACCAAGGGTCCCTTTCCACGTGCCACAGGAATCCTGGGACTCCTATCAAGTTTCACGAGGAGTCAGGCATCGTCTCCTTTGGAGGCACTGATCTCCGTGTACCTCTGGAGTTTTCAAAGGATGTGATGCCTCCGGTCGCGATGAGGTGGGGAACTAGTCTTTCTCTGTGGTCTCCACAGGGGATTCAGACATCCTTTCATCTTGGGAGATGCAAGACGAGCCTGCATTCAAGTCACTGCAGGGATATCCGGCCTTATTTTGCGTCAGGGCATCGCGGTGTCCATTCCACTTGAGTCCGCAAAATCAGGGTCCCTCTCACATACCTAGAGCTGAGAGAAGCCTCCTCTTGAGGTGCTTGTGGTAAGGTGGTATTCCTCTGGAGTCGAAGCCAGGGACTAACCTCTCATCTCGAGTTGATTTTTCGACCACGGAGCTCTTTCGTGTGGCTACAGTGACCTCAGGATCCCTCTAGCCTTGAAACAGTGTTCTTGGGGTTTCTCTGGAGTGCCATCAAGGAAATCAAGGCTCCTTTCATGTGTGATGTGCAACACGGAATTGCTCTGCACGCAGTTCAGGGGAATCGAGCCTCATCTCGCGGCGAGGGGGAAGTCTCATGGTTTTTCTCGAGTTGCGGCGGGACCCTGGGGTATATTCTCGAGTTACGACGGGGATGGCCCTTCCAGCCACGTGTTTGTTCAGCGACGTCAGGACTCCTACCTAGTTGCGAGGGACAACTCGGGATTCTCCTCGAGGCTTGGCAGGGCAATTGGGACACCTCTCCAGCTGAGGCGGGAGACCAAGGGTCCCTTTCCAGATGCACAGGAATTCTGGGACTCCTATCAAGTTTCTCGAGGAGTCAGGCTTCGTCTCCTTTGGAGGCACTGATCTCCGCGTACCTCTGGAGTTTTCAAAGGATGTGAGGCCTCCGGTCGCGATGAGGTGGGGAACTAGGTCTTTCTCTGTGGTCTCCACAGGGGATTCAGACATCCTTTCGTCTTGGGAGATGCAAGACGAGCCTGCATTCAAGTCACTGCAGGGATATCCGGCCTTATTTCGAGTCAGGGCATCGCGGTGTCCATTCCACTTGAGGCTGCAAACTCAGGGTCCCTCTCACATACCTAGAGCTGAGAGAAGCCTCCTCTTGAGGTGCTTGTGGTAAGGTGGTATTCCTCTGGAGTCGAAGCCAGGGACTAACCTCTCATCTCGAGTTGATTTTTGGTCCACGGACCTCTTTTGTGTTGCTACAGTAACCTCAGTATCCCTCTAGCCTTGAAACAGTGTTCTTGGGGTTTCTCTGGAGTGCCATCAAGGAAATCAAGGCTCCTTTCATGTTTGATGTGCAACACGGAATTGCGCTGCATGCAGTGCAGGAGAATCGAGCCTCATCTCGCGGCGAGGGGGAAGTCTCATGGTTTATCTCGAGTTGCGGCGGGACCCTGGGGTATATTCTCGAGTTACGACGGGGATGGCCCTTCCACACACGTGTTTGTTCAGCGTCGGCAGGACTCCTGCCTAGTTGCGAGGGACAACTCGGGATTCTCCTCGAGGCTTGGCAGGGCAATTGGGACGCCTCTACAGCTGAGGCGGGAGACCAAGGGTCCCTTTCCACGTGCCACAGGAATCCTGGGACTCCTATCAAGTTTCAGGAGGAGTCAGGCATCGTCTCTTTTGGAGGCACTGATCTCCGCGTACCTCTGGATTTTTCAAAGGATGTAAGGCCTCCTGTCGCGATGAGGTGGGGAACTAGCTCTTTCTCTGTGGTCTCCACAGGGGATTCAGACATCCTTTCATCTTGGGAGATGCAAGACGAGCCAGCATTCAAGTCACTGCAGGGATATCCGGCCTTATTTCGAGTCAGGGCATCGCGGTGTCCATTCCACTTGAGGCTGCAACTCAGGGTCCCTTTCCCATACCTAGTGCTGAGAGAAGCCTCCTCTTGAGGTGCTTTTGGTAAGGTGGTATTCCTCAGGAGTCGAAGCCAGGGACTAACCTCTCATCTCGAGTTGATTTTTGGTCCACGGAGCTCTTTCATGTTGCTAAAGTGACCTCAGGATCCCTCTAGCCTTGAAACAGTGTTCTTGAGGTTTCTCTGGAGTGCCATCAAGGAAATCAAGGCTCCTTTCATGTGTGATGTGCAACACGGAATTGCTCTGCATGCAGTGCAGGGGAATCGGGCCTCATCTCGTGGCGAGGGGGAAGTCTCATGGTTTTTCTCGAGTTGCGGCGGGAACCTGGGGTATATTCTCGAGTTACGACGGGGATGGCCCTTCCACCCACGTGTTTGTTCAGCGACGTCAGGACTCCTGCCTAGTTGCGAGGGACAACTCTGGATTCTCCTCGAGGCTTTGCAGGGCAATTGGGACGCCTCTCCAGCTGAGGCGGGAGACCAAGGGTCCCTTTCCACGTGCCACAGGAATCCTGGGACTCCTATCAAGTTTCACGAGGAGTCAGGCATCGTCTCCTTTGGAGGCACTGATCTCCGCGTACCTCTGGAGTTTTCAAAGGATGTGAGGCCTCTGGTCGCGATGAGGTGGGGAACTAGGTCTTTCTCTGTGGTCTCCACAGGGGATTCAGACATCCTTTCGTCTTGGGAGATGCAAGACGAGCCTGCATTCAAGTCACTGCAGGGATATCCGGCCTTATTTCGAGTCAGGGCATCGCGGTGTCCATTCCACTTGAGGCCGCAAACTCAGGGTGCCTCTCACATAGCTAGAGCTGAGAGAAGCCTCCTCTTGAGGTGCTTGTGGTAAGGTGGTATTCCTCTGGAGTCGAAGCCAGGGACTAACCTCTCATCTCGAGTTGATTTGTGGTCCACGGAGCTCTTTTGTGTTGCTACAGTGACCTCAGGATCCCTCTAATCTTGAAGCAGTGTTCTTGGGGTATCTCTGGAGTGCCACCAAGGAAATCAAGGCTCCTTTCATGTGTGATGTGTAACACGGAATTGCTCTGCATGCAGTGCAGGGGAATCGGGCCTCATCCCACGGCGAGGGGGAAGTCTCATGGTTTTTCTCGAGTTGCGGCGGGAACCTGGGGTATATTCTCGAGTTACGACGGGGATGGCCCTTCCACCCACGAGTTTGTTCAGCGATGTCAGGACTCCTGCCTACTTGCGAGGGACAACTCGTGATTCTCCTCGAGGCTTGGCAGGGCAATTGGGACGCCTCTCCAGCTGAGGCGGGAGAACAAGGGTCCCTTTCCACGTGCCACAGGAATCCTGGGACTCCTATCAAGTTTCACGACGAGTCAGGCATCGTCTCCTTTGGAGGCACTGATCTCCGCGTACCTCTGTAATTTTCAAAGGATGTGAGGCCTCCGGTCGCCATGAGGTGGGGAACTAGGTCTTTCTCTGTGATCTACACAGGTGATTCAGACATCCTTTCGTCTTGGGAGATGCAAGACGAGCCTGCATTCAAGTCACTGCAGGGATATCCGGCCTTATTTCGAGTCAGGGCATCGCGGTGTCCATTCCACTTGAGGCCGCAAAATCAGGGTCCCTCTCACATACATAGAGCTGAGAGAAGCCTCCTCTTGAGGTGCTTGTGGTAAGCTGGTATGCCTCTGGAGTCGAAGCCAGGGACTAACCTCTCATCTCGAGTTGATTTGTGGTCCACGGAGCTCTTTCGTGTTGCTACAGTGACCTCAGGATCCCTTTAGCCTTGAAGCAGTGTTATTGTGGTTTCTCTGGAGTGCCACCAAGGAAATCAAGGCTCCTTTCATGTGTGATGTGCAACACGGAATTGTTCTGCATTCAGTGCAGGGGAATCGGGCCTCATCTCACGGCGAGGGGGAAGTCTCATGGTTTTTCTCGAGTTGCGGCGGGAACCTGGGGTATATTCTCGAGTTACGTCGGGGATGGCCCTTCCACCCACGTGTTTGTTCAGCGACGTCAGGACTCCTGCCTAGTTGCGAGGGACAACTCGGGATTCTCCTCGAGGCTTGGCAGGGCAATTGGGACGCCTCTCCAGCTGAGGCGGGAGACCAAGGGTCCCTTTCCACGTGCCACAGTAATCCTGGAACTCCTATCAAGTTTCACGAGGAGTAAGGCATCGTCTCCTTTGGAGGCACTGATCTCCGCGTACCTCTGGAGTTTTCAAAGGATGTGAGGCCTCCGGTCGCCATGAGGTGGGGAACTAGGTCTTTCTCTGTGGTCTCCACAGGGGATTCAGACATCCTTTCATCTTGGGAGATGCAAGACGAGCCTGCATTCAAGTCACTGCAGGGATATCCGGCCTTATTTCACGTCAGGGCATCGCGGTGTCCATTCCACTTGAGGCCGCAAACTCAGAGTCCCTCTCACATACCTAGAGCTGAGAGAAGCCTCCTCTTGAGGTGCTTGTGGTAAGGTGGTATTCCTCTGGAGTCGAAGCCAGGGACTAACCTCTCATCTCGAGTTGATTTTTGGTCTACGGAGCTCTTTCTTGTTGCTACAGTGACCTCAGGATCCCTCTAGCCTTGAAACAGTGTTCTTGGGGTTTCTCTGGAGTGCCATCAAGGAAATCAAGGCTCCTTTCATGTGTGATGTGCAACACGGAATTGCTCTGCACGCAGTGCAGGGGAATCGGGCCTCATCTCGCGGCGAGGGGGAAGTCTCATGGTTTTTCTTGAGTTGCGGCGGGAACCTGGGGTATATTCTCGAGTTACGACTGGGATGGCCCTTCCACCCACGTGTTTCTTCAGCGACGTCAGGACTCCTGCCTAGTTGCGAGGGACAACTCGGGATTCTCCTCGAGGCTTGGCAGGGCAATTGGGACGCCTCTCCAGCTGAGGCGGGAGACCAAGGGTCCCTTTCCATGTGCCACAGGTATCCTGGGACTCCTATCAAGTTTCACGAGGTGTCAGGCATTGTCTCCTTTGGAGGCACTGATCTCCGCGTACCTCTGGAGTTTTCAAAGGATGTGAGGCCTCCGGTCGCCATGAGGTGGGGAAATAGGTCTTTCTCTGTGGTCTCCACAGGGGATTCAGACATCCTTTCGTCTTGGGAGATGCAAGACAAGCCTGCATTCAAGTCACTGCAGGGATATCCGGCCTTATTTCGAGTCAGGGCATCGCGGTGTCCATTCCACTTGAGGCCGCAAAATCAGGGTCCCTCTCACATACCTAGAGCTGAGAGAAGCCTCCTCTTGAGGTGCTTGTGGTAAGGTGGTATTCCTCTGGAGTCGAAGCCAGGGACTAACCTCTCATCTCGAGTTAATTTTTGGTCCACGGAGTTCTTTCGTGTTGCTACAGTGACCTCAGGATCCCTCTAGCCTTGAAACAGTGTTCTTGGGGTTTCTCTGGAGTGCCATCAAGGAAATCAAGGCTCCTTTCATGTGTGATGTGCAACACGGAATTGCTCTGCACGCAGTGCAGGGGAATCGGGCCTCATCTCGCGGCGAGGAGGAAGTCTCATGGTTTTTCTCGATTTGCGGCGGGAACCTGGGTTATATTCTCGAGTTACGACGGGGATGGCCCTTCCACCCACGTGTTTGTTCAGCGACGTCAGAACTCCTGCCTAGTTGCGACGGACAACGCGGGATTCTCCTCGAGGCTTGGCAGGGCAATTGGGCCGCCTCTCCAGCTGAGGCGGGAGACCAAGGGTCCCTTTCCACGTGCCACAGGAATCCTGGGACTCCTATCAAGTTTCACGAGGAATCAGGCATCGTCTCCTTTGAAGGCACAGATCCCCGCGTACCTCTGGAGTTTTCAAAGGATGTGAGGCCTAAGGTCACGATGCGGCGGGGAACTAGGTCTTTCTCTGTGGTCTCCACAGGGGATTCAGACATCCTTTCGTCTTGGGAGATGCAAGACGAGCCTGCATTCAAGTCACTGCAGGGATAACCGGCCTTATTTCGAGTCAGGGCATCGCGGTGTCCATTCCACTTGAGGCCGCAAACTCAGGGTCCCTCTCACATACCTAGAGCTGAGAGAAGCCTCCTCTTGAGGTGCTTGTGGTAAGGTCGTATTCCTCTGGAGTCGAAGCCAGGGACTAACCTCTCATCTCGAGTTGATTTTTGGTCCACGGAGCTCTTTCATGTTGCTACAGTGACCTCAGGATCCCTCTAGCCTTGAAACAGTGTTCTTGGGGTTTCTCTGGAGTGCCATCAAGGAAATCAAGGCTCCTTTCATGTGTGATGTGCAACACGGAATTGCTCTGCACGCAGTGCAGGGAATCGGGCCTCATCTCGCGGCGAGGGGGAAGTCTCATGATTTTTCTCGAGTTGCGGCTGGAACCTGGGGTATATTCTCGAGTTACGACGGGGATGGTCCTTCCACCCACGTGTTTGTTCAGCGATGTCAGGACTCCTGCCTAGTTGCGAGGGACAACTCGGGATTCTCCTCGAGGCTTGGCAGGGCAATTGGGACGCCTCTCCAGCTGAGGCGGGAGACCAAGGGTCCCTTTCCACGTGCCACAGGAATCCTGGGACTCCTATCAATTTTCACGAGGAGTCAGGCATCGTCTCCTTTGGAGGCACTGATCTCCGCGTACCTCTGGAGTTTTCAAAGGATGTGAGGCCTCCGGTCGCGATGAGGTGGGGAACTAGGTCTTTCTCTGTGGTCTCCAAAGGGGATTCAGACATCATTTCATCTTGGGAGATGCAAGAGGAGCCTGCATTCAAGTCACTGCAGGGATATCCGGCCTTATTCCGCCTCAGGGCATCGCAGTGTTCATTCCACTTGAGGCGGCAAACTCAGGGTCCCTCTCACATACCTAGAGCTGAGAGAAGCCTCCTCTTGAGTTGCTTGTGGTAAGGTGGTATGCCTCTGGAGTCGAAGCCAGGGACTAACCTCTCATCTCGAGTTGATTGTTGGTCCACGGAGCTCATTCGTGTTGCTACAGTGACCTCAGTATCCCTCTATCCTTGAAACAGTGTTCTTGGGGTTTCTCTGGAGTGCCACCAAGGAAATCAGGGCTCCTTTCATGTGTGATGTGCAACACGGAATTGCTCTGCATGCAGTGCAGGGGAATCGGGCCTCATCTCACGGCGAGGGGGAAGTCTCATGGTTTTTCTCGAGTTGCGGCGGGAACCTGGGGTATATTCTCGAGTTACGACGGGGATGGCCCTTCCACCCACGTGTTTGTTCAGCGACGTCAGGACTCCTGCCTAGTTGCGAGGGACAACTCGGGATTCTCCTCGACGCTTGGCAGGGCAATTGGGACGCCTCTCCAGCTGAGGCGGGAGACCAAGGGTCCCTTTCCACGTGCCACAGGAATCCTGGAACTCCTATCAAGTTTCACGAGGAGTCAGGCATCGTCTCCTTTGGAAGCACTGATCTCCGCGTACCTCTGGAGTTTTCAAAGGATGTGAGGCCTCCGGTTACGATGAGGTGGGGAACTAGGTCTTTCTCTGTGGTCTCCACAGGGGATTCAGACATCCTTTCGTCTTGGGAGATGCAAGACGAGCCTGCATTCAAGTCACTGCAGGGATATCCGGCCTTATTTCGAGTCAGGGCATCGCGGTGTCCATTCGACTTGAGGCCGCAAACTCAGAGTCCCTCTCACATACCTAGAGCTGAGAGAAGCCTCCTCTTGAGGTGCTTGTCGTAAGGTGGTATTCCTCTGGAGTCGAAGCCAGGGACTAACCTCTCATCTCGAGTTGATTTTTGGTCTACGGAGCTCTTTCTTGTTGCTACAGTGACCTCAGGATCCCTCTAGCCTTGAAACAGTGTTCTTGGGGTTTCTCTGGAGTGCCATCAAGGAAATCAAGGCTCCTTTCATGTGTGATGTGCAACACGGAATTGCTCTGCACGCAGTGCAGGGGAATCGGGCCTCATCTCGCATCGAGGGGGAAGTCTCATGGTTTTTCTTGAGTTGCGGCGGGAACCTGGGGTATATTCTCGAGTTACGACTGGGATGGCCCTTCCACCCACGTGTTTCTTCAGCGACGTCAAGACTCCTGCCTAGTTGCGAGGGACAACTCGGGATTCTCCTCGAGGCTTGGCAGGGCAATTCGGACGCCTCTCCAGCTGAGGCGGGAGACCAAGGGTCCCTTTCCATGTGCCACAGGTATCCTGGGACTCCTATCAAGTTTCACGAGGTGTCAGGCATTGTCTCCTTTGGAGGCACTGATCTCCGCGTACCTCTGGAGTTTTCAAAGGATGTGAGGCCTCCGGTCGCCATGAGGTGGGGAAATAGGTCTTTCTCTGTGGTCTCCACAGGGGATTCAGACATCCTTTCGTCTTGGGAGATGCAAGACAAGCCTGCATTCAAGTCACTGCAGGGATATCCGGCCTTATTTCGAGTCAGGGCATCGCGGTGTCCATTCCACTTGAGGCCGCAAAATCAGGGTCCCTCTCACATACCTAGAGCTGAGAGAAGCCTCCTCTTGAGGTGCTTGTGGTAAGGTGGTATTCCTCTGGAGTCGAAGCCAGGGACTAACCTCTCATCTCGAGTTAATTTTTGGTCCACGGAGTTCTTTCGTGTTGCTACAGTGACCTCAGGATCCCTCTAGCCTTGAAACAGTGTTCTTGGGGTTTCTCTGGAGTGCCATCAAGGAAATCAAGGCTCCTTTCATGTGTGATGTGCAACACGGAATTGCTCTGCACGCAGTGCAGGGGAATCGGGCCTCATCTCGCGGCGAGGAGGAAGTCTCATGGTTTTTCTCGATTTGCGGCGGGAACCTGGGGTATATTCTCGAGTTACGACGGGGATGGCCCTTCCACCCACGTGTTTGTTCAGCGACGTCAGAACTCCTGCCTAGTTGCGACGGACAACGCGGGATTCTCCTCGAGGCTTGGCAGGGCAATTGGGCCGCCTCTCCAGCTGAGGCGGGAGACCAAGAGTCCCTTTCCACGTGCCACAGGAATCCTGGGACTCCTATCAAGTTTCACGAGGAATCAGGCATCGTCTCCTTTGAAGGCACAGATCCCCGCGTACCTCTGGAGTTTTCAAAGGATGTGAGGCCTAAGGTCACGATGAGGCGGGGAACTAGGTCTTTCTCTGTGGTCTCCACAGGGGATTCAGACATCCTTTCATCTTGGGAGATGCAAGACGAGCCTGCATTCAAGTCACTGCAGGGATAACCGGCCTTATTTCGAGTCAGGGCATCGCGGTGTCCATTCCACTTGAGGCCGCAAACTCAGGGTCCCTCTCACATACCTAGAGCTGAGAGAAGCCTCCTCTTGAGGTGCTTGTGGTAAGGTCGTATTCCTCTGGAGTCGAAGCCAGGGACTACCCTCTCATCTCGAGTTGATTTTTGGTCCACGGAGCTCTTTCATGTTGCTACAGTGACCTCAGGATCCCTCTAGCCTTGAAACAGTGTTCTTGGGGTTTCTCTGGAGTGCCATCAAGGAAATCAAGGCTCCTTTCATGTGTGATGTGCAAGACGGAATTGCTCTGCACGCAGTGCAGGGAATCGGGCCTCATCTCGCGGCGAGGGGGAAGTCTCATGATTTTTCTCGAGTTGCGGCTGGAACCTGGGGTATATTCTCGAGTTACGACGGGGATGGTCCTTCCACCCACGTGTTTGTTCAGCGATGTCAGGACTCCTGCCTAGTTGCGAGGGACAACTCGGGATTCTCCTCGAGGCTTGGCAGGGCAATTGGGACGCCTCTCCAGCTGAGGCGGGAGACCAAGGGTCCCTTTCCACGTGCCACAGGAATCCTGGGACTCCTATCAATTTTCACGAGGAGTCAGGCATCGTCTCCTTTGGAGGCACTGATCTCCGCGTACCTCTGGAGTTTTCAAAGGATGTGAGGCCTCCGGTCGCGATGAGGTGGGGAACTAGGTCTTTCTCTGTGGTCTCCAAAGGGGATTCAGACATCATTTCATCTTGGGAGATGCAAGAGGAGCCTGCATTCAAGTCACTGCAGGGATATCCGGCCTTATTCCGCCTCAGGGCATCGCAGTGTTCATTCCACTTGAGGCGGCAAACTCAGGGTCCCTCTCACATACCTAGAGCTGAGAGAAGCCTCCTCTTGAGTTGCTTGTGGTAAGGTGGTATGCCTCTGGAGTCGAAGCCAGGGACTAACCTCTCATCTCGAGTTGATTGTTGGTCCACGGAGCTCATTCGTGTTGCTACAGTGACCTCAGTATCCCTCTAGCCTTGAAACAGTGTTCTTGGGGTTTCTCTGGAGTGCCACCAAGGAAATCAAGGCTCCTTTCATGTGTGATGTGCAACACGGAATTGCTCTGCATGCAGTGCAGGGGAATCGGGCCTCATCTCACGGCGAGGGGGAAGTCTCATGGTTTTTCTCGAGTTGCGGCGGGAACCTGGGGTATATTCTCGAGTTACGACGGGGATGGCCCTTCCACCCACGTGTTTGTTCAGCGACGTCAGGACTCCTGCCTAGTTGCGAGGGACAACTCGGGATTCTCCTCGACGCTTGGCAGGGCAATTGGGACGCCTCTCCAGCTGAGGCGGGAGACCAAGGGTCCCTTTCCACGTGCCACAGGAATCCTGGGACTCCTATCAAGTTTCACGAGGAGTCAGGCATCGTCTCCTTTGGAGGCACTGATCTCCGCGTACCTCTGGAGTTTTCAAAGGATGTGAGGCCTCCGGTCGCCATGAGGTGGGGAACTAGGTCTTTCTCTGTGGTCTCCACAGGGAATTCAGCCATCCTTTCGTCTTGGGAGATGCAAGACGAGCCTGCATTCAAGTCACTGCAGGGATATCCGGCCTTATTTCGAGTCAGGGCATCGCGGTGTCCATTCGACTTGAGGCCGCAAAATCAGAGTCCCTCTCACATACCTAGAGCTGAGAGAAACCTCCTCTTGAGGTGCTTGTGGTAAGGTGGTATTCCTCTGGAGTCGAAGCCAGGGACTAACCTCTCATCTCGAGTTGATTTTTGGGCCACGGAGCTCTTTCGTGTTGCTACAGTGACCTCAGGATCCCTCTAGCCTTGAAACAGTGTTCTTGGGGTTTCTCTGGAGTGTCATCAAGGATATCAAGGCTCCGTTCATGTGTGATGTGCAACACGGAATTGCTCTGCACGCAGTGCAGGGGAATCGGGCCTCATCTCGCGGTGAGGGGGACGTCTCATGATTTTTCTCGAGTTGCGGCGGGAACCTGGGGTATATTCTCGAGTTACGACGGGAATGGCCCTTCCACACACGTGTTTGTTCAGTGACGTCAGGACTCCTGCCTAGTTGCGAAGGACAACTCGGGATTCTCCTCGAGGCTTGGCAGGGCAATTGGGACGCCTCTCCAGCTGAGGCGGGAGACGAAGGGTCCCTTTCCACGTGCCACAGGAGTCCTGGGACTGCTATCAAGTTTCACGAGGAGTCAGGCATCGTCTCCTTTGGAGGCACTGATCTCCGCGTACCTCTGGAGTTTTCAAAGGATGTGAGGCCTCCGGTCGCAATGAGGTGGGGAACTAGGTCTTACTCTGTGGTCTCCACAGGGGATTCAGACATCCTTTCGTCTTGGGAGATGCAAGACGAGCCTGCATTCAAGTCACTGCAGGGATATCCGGCCTTATTTCGAGTCAGGGCATCGCGGTGTCCATTCCACTTGAGGCCGCAAACTCAGGGTCCCTCTCACATACCTAGAGCTGAGAGAAGCCTCCTCTTGAGGTGCTTGTGGCAAGGTGGTATTCCTCTGGAGTCGAAGCCAGGGACTAACCTCTCATCTCGAGTTGATTCTTGGTCCACGGAGCTCTTTTGTGTTGCTACAGTGACCTCAGGATCCCTCTAGCCTTGAAACAGTGTTCTTGGGGTTTCTCTGGAGTGCCATCAAGGAAATCAAGGCTCCTTTCATGTGTGATGTGCAACACGGAATTGCTCTGCACGCAGTGCAGGGAATCGGGCCTCATCTCGCGGCGAGGGGGAAGTCTCATGGCTTTTCTCGAGTTGCGCCGGGAACCTGGGGTATATTCTCGAGTTACGACGGGGATGGCCCTTCCACCCACGTGTTTGTTCAGCCACGTCAGGACTCCTGCCTAGTTGCGAGGGACAACTCGGGATTCTCATCGAGGCTTGGCAGGGCAATTGGGACGCCTCTCCAGCTGAGGCGGGAGACCAAGGGTCCCTTTCCACGTGCCACAGGAATCCTGCGACTCCTATCAAGTTTCACGAGGAGTCAGGCATCGTCTCCTTTGGATGCACTGATCTCTGCGTACCTCTGGAGTTTTCAAAGGATGTGAGGCCTCCGGTCGCGATGAGGTGGGGAACTAGGTCTTTCTCTGTGTTCTCCAAAGGGGATTCAGACATCCTTTCATCTTGGGAGATGCAAGAGGAGCCTGCATTCAAGTCACTGCAGGGATATCCGGCCTTATTCCGCCTCAGGGCATCGCAGTGTCCATTCCACTTGAGGCCGCAAACTCAGGGTCCCTCTCACATACCTAGAGCTGAGAGAAGCCTCCTCTTGAGGTGCTTGTGGTAAGGTGGTATGCCTCTGAAGTCGAAGCCAGGGACTAACCTCTCATCTCGAGTTGATTTTTGGTCCACGGAGCTCTTTCGTGTTCCTACAGTGACCTCAGGATCCCTCGAGCCTTGAAACAGTGTTCTTGGGGTTTCTCTGGAGTGCCATCAAGGAAATCAAGGCTCCTTTCATGTGTGATGTGCAACACGGAATTGCTCTGCACGCAGTGCAGGGGAATCAGGCCTCATCTCGCAGTGAGGGGGAAGTCTCATGGTTTTTCTCGAGTTGCGGCAGGGAACCTGGGGTATATTCTCGAGTTATGACGGAGATGGCCCTTCCACACACGTGTTTGTTCAGTGACGTCAGGACTCCTGCCTAGTTGCGAAGGACAACTCGGGATTCTCCTCGAGGCTTGGCAGGGCAATTGGGACGCCTCTCCAGCTGAGGCGGGAGACCAAGGGTCCCTTTCCACGTGCCACAGGAGTCCTGGGACTGCTATCAAGTTTCACGAGGAGTCAGGCATCGTCTCCTTTGGAAGCACTGATCTCCGCATACCTCTGGAGTTTTCAAAGGATGTGAGGCCTCCGGTCGCCATGAGGTGGGGAACTAGGTCTTTCTCTGTGGTCTCCACAGGGGATTCAGACACCCTTTCGTCTTGGGAGATGCAAGACGAACCTGCATTCAAGTCACTGCAGGGATATCCGGACTTATTTCGAGTCAGGGCGTCGCGGTGTCCATTTCACTTGAGGCCACAAACTCAGCGTCCCTCTCACATAGCTAGAGCTGAGAGAAGCCTCCTCTTGAGGTGCTTGTGGTAAGGTGGTATTCCTCTCGAGTCGAAGGCAGGCACTACCCTCTCATCTCGAGTTGATTTTTGGTCCATGGAGCTCTTTCGTGTTGCTACAGTGACCTCAGGATCCCTCTAGCCTTGAAACAGTGTTCTTGGGGTTTCTCTGGAGTGCCATCAAGGAAATCAAGGCTCCTTTCATGTGTGATGTACAACACGGAATTACTCTGCATGCAGTGCAGGGGAATCGGGCCTCATCTCGCGGCGAGGGGGAAGTCTCATGGTTTTTCTCGAGTTGCGGCGGGAACCTGGGGTATATTCTCGAGTTACGACCGCGATGGTCCTTCCACACACGTGTTTCTTCAGCGACGTCAGGACTCCTGCCTAGTTGCGAGGGACAACTCGGGATTCTCCTCGAGGCTTGGCAGGGCAATTGGGACGCCTCTCCAGCTGAGGTGGGAGACCAAGGGTCCCTTTCCACGTGCCACAGGAATCCTGGGACTCCTATCAAGTTTCACCAGGAGTCAGGCATCGTCTCCTTTGGAGGCACTGATCTCCGCGTACCTCTGGAGTTTTCAAAGGATGTGAGGCCTCCGGTCGCGATGAGGTGGGGAACTAGGTCTTTCTCTGTGGTCTCCACAGGGGATTCAGACATCCTTTCATCTTGGGAGATGCAAGACGAGCCTGCATTCAAGTCACTGCAGGGATATCCGGCCTTATTTCGCGTCAGGGCATCGCAGTGTTCATTCCACTTGAGGCCGCAAACTCAGGGTCCCTCTCACATACCTAGAGCTGAGAGAAGCCTCCTCTTGAGTTGCTTGTGGTAAGGTGGTATGCCTCTGGAGTCGAAGCCAGGGACTAACCTCTCATCTCGAGTTGATTGTTGGTCCACGGAGCTCATTCGTGTTGCTACAGTGACCTCAGGATCCCTCTAGCCTTGAAACAGTGTTCTTGGGGTTTCTCTGGAGTGCCACCAAGGAAATCAAGGCTCCTTTCATGTGTGATGTGCAACACGGAATTGCTCTGCATGCAGTGCAGGGGAATCGGGCCTCATCTCACGGCGAGGGGGAAGTCTCATGGTTTTTCTCGAGTTGCGGCGGGAACCTGGGGTATATTCTCGAGTTACGACGGGGATGGCCCTTCCACCCACGTGTTTGTTCAGCGACGTCAGGACTCCTGCCTAGTTGCGAGGGACAACTCGGGATTCTCCTCGACGCTTGGCAGGGCAATTGGGACGCCTCTCCAGCTGAGGCGGGAGACCAAGGGTCCCTTTCCACGTGCCACAGGAATCCTGGGACTCCTATCAAGTTTCACGAGGAGTCAGGCATCGTCTCCTTTGGAGGCACTGATCTCCGCGTACCTCTGGAGTTTTCAAAGGATGTGAGGCCTCCGGTCGCGATGAGGTGGGGAACTAGGTCTTTCTCTGTGGTCTCCACAGGGAATTCAGTCATCCTTTCGTCTTGGGAGATGCAAGACGAGCCTGCATTCAAGTCACTGCAGGGATATCCGGCCTTATTTCGAGTCAGGGCATCGCGGTGTCCATTCGACTTGAGGCCGCAAAATCAGAATCCCTCTCACATACCTAGAGCTGAGAGAAACCTCCTCTTGAGGTGCTTGTGGTAAGGTGGTATTCCTCTGGAGTCGAAGCCAGGGACTAACCTCTCATCTCGAGTTGATTTTTGGGCCACGGAGCTCTTTCGTGTTGCTACAGTGACCTCAGGATCCCTCTAGCCTTGAAACAGTGTTCTTGGGGTTTCTCTGGAGTGTCATCAAGGATATCAAGGCTCCGTTCATGTGTGATGTGCAACACGGAATTGCTCTGCACGCAGTGCAGGGGAATCGGGCCTCATCTCGCGGTGAGGGGGAAGTCTCATGATTTTTCTCGAGTTGCGGCGGGAACCTGGGGTATATTCTCGAGTTACGACGGGAATGGCCCTTCCACACACGTGTTTGTTCAGTGACGTCAGGACTCCTGCCTAGTTGCGAAGGACAACTCGGGATTCTCCTCGAGGCTTGGCAGGGCAATTGGGACGCCTCTCCAGCTGAGGCGGGAGACGAAGGGTCCCTTTCCACGTGCCACAGGAGTCCTGGGACTGCTATCAAGTTTCACGAGGAGTCAGGCATCGTCTCCTTTGGAGGCACTGATCTCCGCGTACCTCTGGAGTTTTCAAAGGATGTGAGGTCTCCGGTCGCAATGAGGTGGGGAACTAGGTCTTTCTCTGTGGTCTCCACAGGGGATTCAGACATCCTTTCGTCTTGGGAGATGCAAGACGAGCCTGCATTCAAGTCACTGCAGGGATATCCGGCCTTATTTCGAGTCAGGGCATCGCGGTGTCCATTCCACTTGAGGCCGCAAACTCAGGGTCCCTCTCACATACCTAGAGCTGAGAGAAGCCTCCTCTTGAGGTGCTTGTGGCAAGGTGGTATTCCTCTGGAGTCGAAGCCAGGGACTAACCTCTCATCTCGAGTTGATTCTTGGTCCACGGAGCTCTTTTGTGTTGCTACAGTGACCTCAGGATCCCTCTAGCCTTGAAACAGTGTTCTTGGGGTTTCTCTGGAGTGCCATCAAGGAAATCAAGGCTCCTTTCATGTGTGATGTGCAACACGGAATTGCTCTGCACGCAGTGCAGGGAATCGGGCCTCATCTCGCGGCGAGGGGGAAGTCTCATGGTTTTTCTCGAGTTGCGGCGGGAACCTGGGGTATATTCTCGAGTTACGACGGGGATGGCCCTTCCACCCACGTGTTTGTTCAGCCACGTCAGGACTCCTGCCTAGTTGCGAGGGACAACTCGGGATTCTCATCGAGGCTTGGCAGGGCAATTGGGACGCCTCTCCAGCTGAGGCGGGAGACCAAGGGTCCCTTTCCACGTGCCACAGGAATCCTGGGACTCCTATCAAGTTTCACGAGGAGTCAGGCATCGTCTCCTTTGGAGGCACTGATCTCCGCGTACCTCTGGAGTTTTCAAAGGATGTGAGGCCTCCGGTCGCGATGAGGTGGGGAACTAGGTCTTTCTCTGTGTTCTCCAAAGGGGATTCAGACATCCTTTCATCTTGGGAGATGCAAGAGGAGCCTGCATTCAAGTCACTGCAGGGATATCCGGCCTTATTCCGCCTCAGGGCATCGCAGTGTCCATTCCACTTGAGGCCGCAAACTCAGGGTCACTCTCACATACCTAGAGCTGAGAGAAGCCTCCTCTTGAGGTGCTTGTGGTAAGGTGGTATGCCTCTGAAGTCGAAGCCAGGGACTAACCTCTCATCTCGAGTTGATTTTTGGTCCACGGAGCTCTTTCGTGTTCCTACAGTGACCTCAGGATCCCTCGAGCCTTGAAACAGTGTTCTTGGGGTTTCTCTGGAGTGCCATCAAGGAAATCAAGGCTGCTTTCATGTGTGATGTGCAACACGGAATAGCTCTGCACGCAGTGCAGGGGAATCGGGCCTCATCACACGGCGAGGGGAAGTCTCATTGTTTTTCGCGAGTTGCGGCAGGAACCTGGGGTATATTCTCGAGTTACGACGGGGATGGCCCTTCCACACAGGTGTTTGTTCAGCAACGTCAGGACTCCTGCCTAGTTGCGAGGAAAAACTCAGGATTCTCCTCGAGGCTTGGCAGGGCAATTGGGATGCCTCTCCAGCTGAGGGGGGAGACCAAGGGGCCCTTTCCACGTGCCACAGGAATCCTGGGACTTCTATCAAGTTTCACGAGGAGTCAGGCATCGTCTTCTTTGGAGGCACTGAACTCCGCGTACCTCTGGAGTTTTCAAAGGATGTGAGGCCTCCGGTCGCGATGAGGTGGGGAACTAGGTCTTTCTCTGTGGTCTCCACAGGGGATTCAGACATCCTTTCGTATTGGGAGTTGCAAGACGAGCCTGCATTCAAGTCACTGCAGGGATATCCGGACTTATTTCGCGTCAGGGCATCGCAGTGTCCATTCCACTTGAGGCCGCAAAATTAGGGTCCCTCTCACATACCTAGAGCTGAGAGAAGCCTCCTCTTGAGGTGCTTGTTGTTAGGTGGTATTCCTCTGGAGTCGAAGCCAGGGACTAACCTCTCATCTCGAGTTGATTTGTGGTCCACGGAGCTCTTTCGTGTTGCTTCAGTGACCTCAGGATCCTCGAGCCTTGAAACAGTGTTCTTGGGGTTTCTCTGGAGTGCCATCAAGGAAATCAAGGCTCCTTTCATGTGTGATATGCAACACGGAATTGCTCTGCATGCAGTGCAGAGTATCGGGCCTCATTTTGCGGCGAGGGGGAAGTCTCATGGTTTTTCTCGAGTTGCGATGGGAACCTGGGGTATATTCTCGAGTTACGACGGGGATGGCCCTTCCACACACATGTTTGTTCAGCGACGTCAGGACTCCTGCCTAGTTGCGAGGGACAACTCGGGATTCCCCTCGAGGCTTGGCAGGGCAATTGGGACGCCTCTCCAGCTGAGGCGGGAGACCAAGTGTCCCTTTCCACGTGCCACAGGAATCCTGGGACTCCTATCAAGTTTCACGAGGAGTCAGGCATCGTCTCCTTTGGAGGCACTGATCTCCGCGTACCTATGGAGTTTTCAAAGGATGTGAGGCCTCCGGTCGCAATGAGGTGGGAAACTAGGTCTTTTTCTGTGGTCTCCACAGGGGATTCAGACATCCTTTCGTCTTGGGAAATGCAAGACGAGCCTGCATTCAAGTCACTGCAGGGATATCCGGCCTTATTTCGAGTCAGGGCATCGCGGTGTCCATTCCACTTGAGGCCGCAAACTCAGGGTCCCTCTCACATACCTAGAGCTGAGAGAAGCCTCCTCTTGAGGTGCTTGTGGCAAGGTGGTATTCCTCTGGAGTCGAAGCCAGGGACTAACCTCTCATCTCGAGTTGATTCTTGGTCCACGGAGCTCTTTTGTGTTGCTACAGTGACCTCAGGATCCCTCTAGCCTTGAAACAGTGTTCTTGGGGTTTCTCTGGAGTGCCATCAAGGAAATCAAGGCTCCTTTCATGTGTGATGTGCAACACGGAATTGCTCTGCACGCAGTGCAGGGAATCGGGCCTCATCTCGCGGCGAGGGGGAAGTCTCATGGTTTTTCTCGAGTTGCGGCGGGAACCTGGGGTATATTCTCGAGTTACGACGGGGATGGCCCTTCCACCCACGTGTTTGTTCAGCCACGTCAGGACTCCTGCCTAGTTGCGAGGGACAACTCGGGATTCTCATCGAGGCTTGGCAGGGCAATTGGGACGCCTCTCCAGCTGAGGCGGGAGACCAAGGGTCCCTTTCCACGTGCCACAGGAATCCTGGGACTCCTATCAAGTTTCACGAGGAGTCAGGCATCGTCTCCTTTGGAGGCACTGATCTCCGCGTACCTCTGGAGTTTTCAAAGGATGTGAGGCCTCCGGTCGCGATGAGGTGGGGAACTAGGTCTTTCTCTGTGTTCTCCAAAGGGGATTCAGACATCCTTTCATCTTGGGAGATGCAAGAGGAGCCTGCATTCAAGTCACTGCAGGGATATCCGGCCTTATTCCGCCTCAGGGCATCGCAGTGTCCATTCCACTTGAGGCCGCAAACTCAGGGTCACTCTCACATACCTAGAGCTGAGAGAAGCCTCCTCTTGAGGTGCTTGTGGTAAGGTGGTATGCCTCTGAAGTCGAAGCCAGGGACTAACCTCTCATCTCGAGTTGATTTTTGGTCCACGGAGCTCTTTCGTGTTCCTACAGTGACCTCAGGATCCCTCGAGCCTTGAAACAGTGTTCTTGGGGTTTCTCTGGAGTGCCATCAAGGAAATCAAGGCTGCTTTCATGTGTGATGTGCAACACGGAATAGCTCTGCACGCAGTGCAGGGGAATCGGGCCTCATCACACGGCGAGGGGAAGTCTCATTGTTTTTCGCGAGTTGCGGCAGGAACCTGGGGTATATTCTCGAGTTACGACGGGGATGGCCCTTCCACACAGGTGTTTGTTCAGCAACGTCAGGACTCCTGCCTAGTTGCGAGGAAAAACTCAGGATTCTCCTCGAGGCTTGGCAGGGCAATTGGGATGCCTCTCCAGCTGAGGGGGGAGACCAAGGGGCCCTTTCCACGTGCCACAGGAATCCTGGGACTTCTATCAAGTTTCACGAGGAGTCAGGCATCGTCTTCTTTGGAGGCACTGAACTCCGCGTACCTCTGGAGTTTTCAAAGGATGTGAGGCCTCCGGTCGCGATGAGGTGGGGAACTAGGTCTTTCTCTGTGGTCTCCACAGGGGATTCAGACATCCTTTCGTATTGGGAGTTGCAAGACGAGCCTGCATTCAAGTCACTGCAGGGATATCCGGACTTATTTCGCGTCAGGGCATCGCAGTGTCCATTCCACTTGAGGCCGCAAAATTAGGGTCCCTCTCACATACCTAGAGCTGAGAGAAGCCTCCTCTTGAGGTGCTTGTTGTTAGGTGGTATTCCTCTGGAGTCGAAGCCAGGGACTAACCTCTCATCTCGAGTTGATTTGTGGTCCACGGAGCTCTTTCGTGTTGCTTCAGTGACCTCAGGATCCTCGAGCCTTGAAACAGTGTTCTTGGGGTTTCTCTGGAGTGCCATCAAGGAAATCAAGGCTCCTTTCATGTGTGATATGCAACACGGAATTGCTCTGCATGCAGTGCAGAGTATCGGGCCTCATTTTGCGGCGAGGGGGAAGTCTCATGGTTTTTCTCGAGTTGCGATGGGAACCTGGGGTATATTCTCGAGTTACGACGGGGATGGCCCTTCCACACACATGTTTGTTCAGCGACGTCAGGACTCCTGCCTAGTTGCGAGGGACAACTCGGGATTCCCCTCGAGGCTTGGCAGGGCAATTGGGACGCCTCTCCAGCTGAGGCGGGAGACCAAGTGTCCCTTTCCACGTGCCACAGGAATCCTGGGACTCCTATCAAGTTTCACGAGGAGTCAGGCATCGTCTCCTTTGGAGGCACTGATCTCCGCGTACCTATGGAGTTTTCAAAGGATGTGAGGCCTCCGGTCGCAATGAGGTGGGAAACTAGGTCTTTTTCTGTGGTCTCCACAGGGGATTCAGACATCCTTTCGTCTTGGGAAATGCAAGACGAGCCTGCATTCAAGTCACTGCAGGGATATCCGGCCTTATTTCGAGTCAGGGCATCGCGGTGTCCATTCCACTTGAGGCCGCAAACTCAGGGTCCCTCTCACATACCTAGAGCTGAGAGAAGCCTCCTCTTGAGGTGCTTGTGGTAAGTTGGTATTCCTCTGGAGTCGAAGCCAGGGACTAACGTCTCATCTCGAGTTGATTTTTGGTCCACGGAGCTCTTTCGTGTTGCTACAGTGACCTCAGGATCTCTCTAGCCTTGAAACAGTGTTCTTGGGGTTTCTCTGGAGTGCCATCAAGGAAATCAAGGCTCCTTTCATGTTTGATGTGCAATACGGAATTGCTTTGAATGCAGTGCAGGGGAATTGGCCCTCATCTTGCGGCAAGCGGGAAGTCTCATGGTTTTTCTCGAGTTGCGGCGGGAACCTGTGGTATATTCTCGAGTTACGACGGGGATGGCCCTTCCACCCACGTGTTTGTTCAGCGATGTCAGATTCCTGCCTAGTTGCGAGGGACAACTCGGGATTCCCCTCGAGGCTTGGCAGGGCAATTGGGACGCCTCTCCAGCTGAGGGGGGAGACCAAGGGGCCCTTTCCACGTTCCACAGGAATCCTGGGACTCCTATCAAGTTTCACGAGGAGTCAGGCATCGTCTCCTTTGGAGGCACTGATCTCCGCGTACCTCTGGAGTTTTCAAAGAATGTGAGGCCTCCCGTCGCGATGAGGTGGGGAACTAGGTCTTTCTCTGTGGTCTCCACAGGGGATTCAGACATCCGTTCATCTTGGGAGATGCAAGACGAGCCTGCATTCAAGTCACTGCAGGGATATCCGGACTTATTTCCCGTCAGGGCATCGCAGTGTCCATTCCACTTGAGGCCGCAAAATCAGGGTCCCTCTCACATACCTAGAGCTGAGAGAAGCCTCCTCTTGAGGTGCTTGTGTTAAGGTGGTATTCCTCTGGAGTTGAAGCCAGGGACTATCCTCTCATCTCGAGTTGATTTTAGGTCCACGGAGCTCTTTCGTGTTGCAACAGTGACCTCAGGATCCCTCTAGCCTTGAAACAGTGTTCTTGGGTTTTCTCTGGAGTGCCATCAAGGAAATCAAGGCTCCTTTCATGTGTGATGTGCAACACGGAATTGCTCTGCATGCAGTGCAGGGGAATCGGGCCTAATCTCACGGCGAGGGGGAAGTCTCATGGTTTTTCTCGAGTTGCGGCGGAAACCTGGGTTATATTCTCGAGTTACGACGGGGATGGCCCTTCCACCCACGTGTTTTTTCAGCGACGTCAGGACTCCTGCCTAGTTGCGAGGGACAACTCGGGATTCCCCTCGAGGCTTGGCAGGGCAATTTGGACGCCTCTCCAGCTGAGGCGGGAGACCAAGGGTCCCTTTCCACGTGCCACAGGAATCCTGGGACTCCTTTCAAGTTTCACGAGGAGTCAGGCATCGTCTCCTTTGGAGGCACTGATCTCCGCGTACCTCTGGAATTTTCAAACGATATGAGGCCTCCGGTCGTGATGAGGTGGGGAACTAGGTCTTTCTCTGTGGTCTCCACAGGGGATTCAGACATCCTTTCGTCTTGGGAGATGCAAGACGAGCCTGCATTCAAGTCACTGCAGGGATATCCGGACTTATTTCGCGTCAGGGCATCGCAGTGTCCATTCCACTTGAGCCCACAAACTCAGGGTCCCTCACACTTACCTAGAGCTGAGAGAAGCCTCCTCTTGAGGTGCTTGTGGTTAGGTGGTATTCCTCTGGAGTCGAAGCCAGGTACAAACCTCTCATCTCGAGTTGATTTTTGGTCCATGGAGCTCTTTCGTGTTGCTACAGTGACCTCAGGATCCCTTTAGCCTTGAAACAGTGTTCTTGGGTTTCTCTGGAGTGCCATCAAGGAAATCAAGGCTCCTTTCATGTGTGATGTGCAAAACGGAATTGCTAAGCACGCAGTGCAGGGGAATCGGGCCTCATCTCCCGGCGAGGGGAAAGTCTCATGGTTTTTCTTGAGTTGCGGCGGGAACCTGGGGTATATTCTCGAGTTACGACGGGGATGGCCCTTCCACCCACGTGTTTCTTCAGCGACGTCAGGACTCCTGCCTAGTTGCGAGGGACAACTCGGGATTCTCCTCGAGGCTTGGCAGGGCAATTGGGACGCCTCTCCAGCTGAGGCGGGAGACCAAGGGTGCCTTTCCACGTGCCACAGGAATCCTGGGACTCCTATCAAGTTTCATGAGGAGTCAGGCATCGTCTCCTTTGGAGGCACTGATCTCTGCGTACCTCTGGAGTTTTCAAAGGATGTGAGGCCTCCGGTCGCGATGAGGTGGGGAACTAGGTCTTTCTCTGTGGTCTCCACAGGGGATTCAGACATCGTTTCATCTTGTGAGATGCAAGACGAACCTGCATTCAAGTCACTGCCGGGATATCCGGCCTTATTTCGCGTCAGGGCATCGCAGTGTCCATTCCACTTGTAGCCACAAAATCAGGGTCCCTCTTACATACCTAGAGCTGAGAGAAGCCTCCACTTGAGGTGCTTGTGGTAAGGTGTTATTCCTCTGGAGTCGAAGCCAAGGACTAACCTCTCATCTCGAGTTGATTTTTGGTCCACGGAGATGTTTCGTGTGGCTACAGTGACCTCATGATCCCTCTAGCCTTGAAACGGTGTTCTTGGGGTTTCTCTGGAGTGCCATCAAGGAAATCAAGGCTCCTTTCATGTGTGATGTGCAACACGGAATTGCTCTGCATGCAGTGCAGGGGAATCGGGCCTCATCTCGTGGCGAGGGGGAAGTCTCATGGTTTTTCTCGAGTTGCGGCGGGAACCTGGGGTATATTCTCGAGTTACGACGGGGATGGCCCTTCCACCCACGTGTTTGTTCAGCGATGTCATTACTCCTGCCTAGTTGCGAGGGAGAACTCGGGATTCTCCTCGAGGCTTGGCAGGGCAATTGGGACGCCTCTCCATCTGAGGCGGGAGACCAAGGGTCCCTTTCCATGTGCCACAGGAATCCTGGGACTCCTATCAAGGTTCACGAGGAGTCAGGCATCGTCTCCTTTGGAGGCACTGATCTCCGCGTAGCTCTGGAGTTTTCAAAGGATGTGAGGCCTGCGGTCGCGATGAGGTGGGGAACAAGGTCTTTCTCTGTGGTCTCCACAGGGGATTCAGACATCCTTTCGTCTTGTGTGATGCAAGACGAGCCTGGATTCAAGTCACTGCAGGGATATCCGGCCTTATTTCGAGTCAGGGCATCGCGGTGTCCATTCCACTTGAGGCCGCAAACTCAGGGTCCCTCTCACATACCTAGAGCTGAGAGAAGCCTCCTCTTCAGGTGCTTGTGGTAAGGTGGTATTCCTCTGGAGTCGAAGCCAGGGACTAACCTCTCATCTCGAGTTGATTTTTGGCCCACGGAGCTCTTTCGTGTTGCTACAGTGACCTCAGGATCCCTCTAGCCTTGAAACAGTGTTCTTGGGGTTTGTCTGGAGTGCCATCAAGGAAATCAAGGCTCCTTTCATGTGTGATGTGCAATACGGAATTGCTTTGAATGCAGTGCAGGGGAATTGGGCCTCATCTTGCGGCAAGCGGGAAGTCTCATTGATTTTCTCGTGTTGCGATGGGAACCTGTGGTATATTCTCGAGTTACGACGGGGATGGCCCTTCCACACACGTGTTTGTTCAGCGATGTCAGATTCCGGCCTAGTTGCGAGGGACAACTCTGGATTCTCCTCGAGGCTTGGCAGGGCAATTGGGACGCCTCTCCAGCTGAGGCGGGAGACCAAGTGTCCCTTTCCAAGTGCCACAGGAATCCTGGGACTCCTATCAAGTTTCACGAGGAGTCAGGCATCGTCTCCTTTGGAGGCACTGATCTCCGCATACCTCTGGAGTTTTCAAAGGATGTGAGGCCTCCGGTCGCGATGAGGTGGGGAACTAGGTCTTTCTCTGTGGTCTTCACAGGGTATTCAGACATCCGTTCATCTTGGGACATGCAAGACGAGCCTGCATTCAAGTCACTGCAGGGATATCCGGACTTATTTTGAGTCAGGGCATCGCAGTGTCCATTCCACTTGAGGCCGCAAACTCAGGGTCCCTCTCACTTACCTAGAGATGAGAGAAGCCTCCTCTTGAGGTGCTTGTGGTAAGGTGGTATTCCTCTGGAGTCGAAGCCAGGGACAAACCTCTCATCTCGAGTTGATTTTTGGTCCACGGAGCTCTTTCGCGTTGCTACAGTGACCTCAGGATCCCTTTAGCCTTGAAACAGTGTTCTTGGGGTTTCTCTGGAGTCCCATCAAGGAAATCAAGTCTCCTTTCATGTTTGATGTGCAACACGGAATTGCTCTGCACGCAGTACAGGGGAATCGGGCCTCATCTCGCGGCGAGGGGGAAGTCTCATGGTTTTTCTCGAGTTGCGGCGGGAACCTGGGGTATATTCTCGAGTTACGACGGTGATGGCACTTCCACACACGTGTTTCTTCAGCGACGTCAGGACTCCTGCCTAGTTGCGAGGGACAACTCGGGATACTCCTCGAGGCTTGGCAGGGCAATTGGGACGCCTCTCCAGCTGAGGCGGGAGACCAAGGGTCCCTTTCCACGTGCCACAGGAATCCTGGGACTCCTATCAAGTTTCATGAGGAGTCAGGCATCGTCTCCTTTGGAGGCACTGATCTCCGCGTACCTCTGGAATTTTCAAAGGATGTGAGGCCTCCGGTCGCGATGAGGTGGGGAACTAGGTGTTTCTCTGTGGTCTCCACAGGGGATTCAGACATCCTTTCGTCTTGGGAGATGCAAGACGAGCCTGCATTCAAGTCACTGCAGGGATATCCGGCCTTATTTCGCGTCAGGGCATCGCAGTGTCCATTCCACTTGAGCCCGCAAACTCAGGGTCCTTCTCACTTACCTAGAGATGAGAGAAGCCTCCACTTGAGGTGCTTGTGGTAAGGTGGTATTACTCTGGAGTCGAAGCCAGGGACAAACCTCTCATCTCGAGTTGATTTTTGGTCCACGGAGCTCTTTCGTGTTGCTACAGTGACCTCAGGATCCCGTCAGCCTTGAAACAGTGTTCTTGGGGTTTCTCTGGAGTGCCATCAAGGAAATTAAGGCTCGTTTCATGTGTCATGTTCAACACTTAACTGCTCTGCACGCAGTGCAGGGGAATCGGGCCTCATCTCGCGGGGAGGGGGAAGTCTCATGGTTTTTCTCGAGTTGCGGCGGGAACCTGGGGTATATTCTCGAGTTACGAAGGGGATGGCCCTTCCACACACGTGTTTGTTTAGCGACGTCAGGACTCCTGCCTAGTTGCGAGGGACAAATCGGGATTCTCCTCAAAGCTTGGCAGGGCAATTGGGACGCCTCTCCATCTGAGGCGGGAGACCAAGAGTCCCTTTCCACGTGCCACAGGAATCCTGGGACTCCTAGTAAGTTTCACGAGGAGTCAGGCATCGTTTCCTTTGGAGGCACTGATCTCCGCGTACCTCTGGAGTTTTCAAAGGATGTGAGTCCTCCGGTCGCGATGAGGTAGGGAACTAGGTCTTTCTCTGTCGTCTCCACAGGGGATTCAGACATCCTTTCGTCTTGGGAGATGCAAGACGAGCCTGCATTCAAGTCACTGCAGGGATATCCGGCCTTATTTCGAGTCAGGGCATCGCGGTGTTCACTCCACTTGAGGCCGCAAACTCAGGGTCCCTCTCACATACCTACAGCTGAGAGAAGCCTCCTCTTGAGGTGCTTGTGGTACGGTGGTATTCCTCTGGAGTCGAAGCCAGGGACTAAGCTATCATCTCGAGTTGACTTTTGGTCCACGGAGCTCTTTCGTGTTGCTACAGTGACCTCAGGATCCCTCTAGCCTTGAAACAGTGTTCTTGGGGTTTCTCTGGAGTACCATGAAGGAAATCAAGGCTCCTTTCATGTGTGATGTGCAACACAGAATTGCTCTGCACGCAGTGCAGGGTAATCGGGCCTCATCTCGCGGCGAGGGGGAAGTCTCATGGTTTTTCTCGAGTTGCGGCGGGAACCTGGGGTATATTCTCGAGTTACGACGGGGATGGCCCTTCCACCCACGTGTTTCTTCAGCGACATCAGGACTCCTGCCTACTTGCGAGGGACAACTCGGGATTCTCCTCGAGGCTTGGCAGGGCAATTGGGACGCCTCTCCAGCTGAGGCGGGAGACCAAGGGTCCCTTTCCAAGTGCCACAGGAATCCTGGGACTCCTATCAAATTTCAAGGGGAGTCAGGCATCGTCTTCTTTGGAGGCACTGATCTCCGCATACCTCTGGAGTTTTCAAAGGATGTGAGGCTATCGGTCGCGATGAGGTGGGGAACTAAGTCTTTCTCTGTGCTTTCCACAGGGGATTCAGACATCCTTTCGTCCTGGGAGATGCAAGACGAGCCTGCATTGAAGTCACTGCAGGGATATCCGGCCTTATTACGAATCAGGGCATCTTGGTGTCCATTCCACTTGAGGCCGCAAACTCAGGGTCCCTCTCACATACCTAGAGCTGAGAGAAGCCTCCTCTTGAGGTGCTTGTGGTAAGGTGGTATTCCTCTGGAGACGAATCCAGGGACTAACCTCTCTTTTCGAGTTGATTTTTGGTCCACAGAGTTCTTTGGTGTTGCTACAGTGACCTCAGGATCCCTCTATCCTTGAAACAGTGTTCTTGGGGTTTCTCTGGAGTGCCATCAAGGAAATCAAGGCTCCTTTCATGTGTGATGTGCAAGACGAAATTGCTCTGCACGCAGTACAGGGGAATCGGGCCTCATCTCCCATCGAGGGGGAAGTCTCATGGTTTTTCTCGAGTTGCGGCGGGAACCTGGGGTATATTCTCGAGTTACGACGGGGATGGCCCTTCCACCCACGTGTTTGTTCAGCCACGTCAGGACTCCTGCCTAGTTGTGAGGGACAACTCGGGATTCTCCTCGAGGATTGGCAGGGCAATTGGAACGCCTCTCCAGCTGAGGCGGGAGACCAAGGGTCCCTTTCCACGTGCCACAAGAATCCTGGGACTCCTATCAAGTTTCCCGAGGAGTCAGGCATCGTCTCCTTTGGAGGCACTGATCTCCGCGTACCTCTGGAGTTTTCAAAGGATGTGAGGCCTCCGGTCGCGATGAGGTGGGGAACTAGGTGTTTCTCTGTGGTCTCCACAGGGGATTCAGACATCCTTTCTTCTTGGGAGATGCAAGACGAGCCTGCATTCAAGTCACTGCAGGGATATCCGGCCTTATTTCGAGTCAGGGCATCGCGGTGTCCATTCCACTTGAGGCCGCAAACTCAGGATCCCTCTCACATATCTAGAGCTGAGAGAAGCCTCCTCTTGAGGTGCTTGTGGTAAGGTGGTATTCCTCAGGAGTCGAAGCCAGGGACTAACCTCTCATCTCGTGTTGATTCTTAGTCCATGGAGCTCTTTCGTGTTGCTACAGTGCCCTCAGGATCCCTCTAGCCTTGAAACAGTGTTCTTGGGGTTTCTCTGGAGTGCCATCAAGGAAATCAAGGCTCCTTTCATGTGTGATGTGCAACACGGAATTGCTCTGCACGCAGTGCAGGGGAATCGGGCCTCATCTCGCGGCGAGGGGGAAGTCTCATGGTTTTTCTCGAGTTGCGGCAGGAACCTGGGGTATATTCTCGGGTTACGAAGGGGATTCCCCTTCCACCCACGTGTTTGTTCAGCCACGTCAGGACTCCTTCCTAGTTGTGAGGGACAACTCGGGATTCTCCTCGATGCTTGGCAGGGCAATGGAACGCCTCTCCAGCTGAGGCGGGAGACCAAGGGTCCCTTTCCACGTGCCACAAGAATTCTGGGACTCCTATCAAGTTTCACGAGGAGTCAGGCATCGTCTCCTTTGGAGGCACTGATCTCCGCGTACCTCTGGAGTTTTCAAAGGATGTGAGGCCTCCGGTCGCGATGAGGTGGGGAACTAGGTGTTTCTCTGTGGTCTCCACAGGGGATTCAGACATCCTTTCGTCTTGGGAGATGCAAGACGAACCTTCATTCAAGTCACTGCAGGGATATCCGGCCTTATTTCGAGTCAGGGCATCGCAGTGTCCATTCCACTTGAGGCCGCAAACTCAGGGTCCCTCTCACATACCTAGAGCTGAGAGAAGCCTCCTCTTGAGGTGCTTGTGGTAAGGTGGTATTCCTCTGGAGTCGAAGCCAGGGACTAACCTCTCATCTCGAGTTGATTTTTGGCCCACGGAGCTCTTTCGTGTTACTACAGTGACCTCAGGATCCCTCTAGCCTTGAAACAGTGTTCTTGGGGTTTCTCTGGAGTGCCATCAAGGAAATCAAGGCTCCTTTCATGTGTGATGTGCAAGACGGAATTGCTCTGCACGCAGTGCAGGGGAATCGGGCCTCATCTCGCGGCGAGGGGGAAGTCTCATGGTTTTTCTCGAGTTGCGGTGGGAACCTGGGGTATATTCTCGAGTTACGACGGGGATGCCCTTCCACACACGTGTTTGTTCAGCGACGTCAGGACTCCTGCCTAGTTGCGAGGGACAACTCGGGATTCTCCTCGAGGCTTGGCAGGGCAATTGAGACGCCTCTCCAGCTGAGGCGGGAGACCAAGTGTCCCTTTCCACGTGCCACAAGAATCCTGGGACACCTATCAAGTTTCACGAGGAGTCAGGCATCGTCTCCTTTGGAGGCACTGATCTCCGAGTACCTCTGGAGTTTTCAAAGGATGTGAGGCCTCCGGTCGCGATGAGGTGGGGAACTAGGTCTTTCTCTGTGGTCTCCACAGGGGATTCAGACATCCTTTCATCTTGGGAGATGCAAGACGAGCCTGCATTCAAGTCACTGCAGGGATATCCAGCCTTATTTTCCGTCAGGGCATCGCGGTGTCCATTCCACTTGAGGCCGCAAACTCAGGGTTCCTCTCACATACCTAGAGCTGAGAGAAGCCTCCTCTTGAGGTGCTTGTGGTAAGGTGGTATTCCTCTGGAGTCGAAGCCAGGGACTAACCTCTCATCTCGTGTTGATTCTTGGTCCACGGAGCTCTTTCGTGTTGCTACAGTGACCTCAGGATCCCTCGAGCCTTGAAACAGTGTTCTTGGGGTTTCTCTGGAGTGCCATCAAGGAAATCAAGGCTCCTTTCATGTGTGATGTGCAACACGGAATTGCTCTGCACGCAGTGCAGGGGAATCGGGCCTCATCTCGCGGCGAGGGGGAAGTCTCATGGTTTTTCTCGAGTTGCGGCGGGAACCTGGGGTATATTCTCGAGTTATGACGGGGATGGCCCTTCCACCCACGTGTTTGTTCAGCCACGTCAGGACTCCTGCCTAGTTGCGAGGGACAACTCGGGATTCTCCTCGAGGCTTGGCAGGGCAATTGGAACGCCTCTCCAGCTGAGGCGGGAGACCAAGGGTCCCTTTCCACGTGCCACAAGAATCCTGGGACTCCTATCAAGTTTCACGAGGAGTCAGGCATCGTCTCCTTTGGAGGCACTGATCTCCGCGTACCTCTGGAGTTTTCAAAGGATGTGAGGCCTCCGGTCGCGAAGAGGTGGGGAACTAGGTGTTTCTCTGTGGTCTCCACAGTGGATTCAGACATGCTTTCTTCTTGGGAGATGCAAGACGAGCCTGCATTCAAGTCACTGCAGGGATATCCGGCCTTATTTCGAGTCAGGGCATCGCGGTGTCCATTCCACTTGAGGCCGCAAACTCAGGGTCCCTCTCACATACCTAGAGCTGAGAGAAGCCTCCTCTTGAGGTGCTTGTGGTAAGGTGGTATTCCTCAGGAGTCGAAGGCAGGGACTAACCTCTCATCTCCTGTTGATTCTTGGTCCACGGAGCTCTTTCGTGTTACTAGCGTGACCTCAGGATCCCTCTAGCCTTGAAACAGTGTTCTTGGGGTTTCTCTGGAGTGCCATCAAGGAAATCAAGGCTACTTTCATGTGTGATGTGAAACACGGAATTGCTCTGCAAGCAGTGCAGCGGAATCGGGCCTCATCTCGCGGCGAGGGGGAAGTCTCATGGTTTTTCTCGAGTTGCGGCGGGAACCTGAGGTATATTCTCGAGTTACGACGGGGATGGCCCTTCCACACACGTGTGTGTTCAGCCATGTCAGGACTCCTGCCTAGTTGCGAGGGAGAACTCTGGATTCTCCTCGAGGCTTGGCAGGGCAATTGGGACGCCTCTCCAGCTGAGGCGGGAGACCAAGTGTCCCTTTCCAAGTGCCACAGGAATCCTGGGACTCCTATCAAGTTTCACGAGGAGTCAGGCATCGTCTCCTTTGGAGGCACTGATCTCCGCGTACCTCTGGAGTTTTCAAAGGATGTGAGGCCTCCGGTCATGATGAGGTAGGGAACTCAGTCTTTCTCTGTGCTTTCCACAGGGGATTCAGACATCCTTTCGTCCTGGGAGATGCAAGACGTGCCTGCATTGAAGTCACTGCAGGGATATCCGGCCTTATTTCGAGTCAGGGCATCGCGGTGTCCATTCCACTTGAGGCTGCAAACTCAGGGTCCCTCTCACATACCTAGAGCTGAGAGAAGCCTCCTCTTGAGGTGCTTGTCGTAAGGTGGTATTCCTCTGGAGACGAATCCAGGGACTAACCTCTCTTTTCGAGTTGATTTTTGGTCCACAGAGTTCTTTCGTGTTGCTACAGTGACCTCAGGATCCCTCTATCCTTGAAACAGTGTTCTTGGGATTTCTCTGGAGTGCCATCAAGGAAATCAAGGCTCCTTTCATGTGTGATGTGCAACACGGAATTGCTCTGCACGCAGTGCAGGGGAATCGGGCCTCATCTCGCATCGAGGGGGAAGTCTCATGGTTTTTCTCGAGTTGCGGTGGGAACCTGGGGTTTATTCTCGAGTTACGACGGGGATGGCCCTTCCACCCACGTGTTTGTTCAGCCACGTCAGGACTCCTGCCTACTTGCGAGGGACAACTCGGGGTTCTCCTCGAGGCTTGGCAGGGCAATTGGGACGCCTCACCAGCTGAGGCGGGAGACCAAGTGTCCCTTACCACGTGCCACAGGAATCCTGGGACACTTATCAAGTTTCACGAGGAGTCAGGCATCGTCTCCTTTGGAGGCACTGATCTCCGCGTACCTCTGGAGTTTTCAAAGGATGTGAGGCCTCCGGTCGCGATGAGGTGGGGAACTAGGTGTTTCTCTGTGGTCTCCACAGGGGATTCAGATATCCTTTCGTCTTGGGAGATTCAAGACGAGCCTGCATTGAAGTCACTGCAGGGATATCCGGCCTTATTTCGAGTCAGGGCATCGCAGTGTCCATTCCACTTGAGGCCGCAAACTCAGGGTCCCTCTCACATACCTAGAGCTGAGAGAAGCCTCCTCTTGAGGTGCTTGTGGTAAGGTGGTATTCCTCAGGAGTCGAAGCCAGGGACTAACCTCTCATCTCGTGTTGATTCTTGGTCCACGGAGCTCTTTCGTGTTGCTACAGTGACCTCAGGATCCCTCGAGCCTTGAAACAGTGTTCTTGGGGTTTCTCTGGAGTGCCATCAAGGAAATCAAGGCTCCTTTCATGTTTGATGTGCAACACGGAATTGCTCTGCACGCAGTGCAGGGGAATCGGGCCTCATCTCGCGGCGAGGGGGAAGTCTCATGGTTTTTCTCGAGTTGCGGCGGGAACCTGGGGTATATTCTCGAGTTATGACGGGGATGGCCCTTCCACCAACGTGTTTCTTCAGCGACGTCAGGACTCCTGCCTAGTTGCGAGGGACAACTCGGGATTCTCCTCGAGGCTTGGCAGGGCAATTGGGACGCCTCTCCAGCTGAGGCGGGAGACCAAGTGTCCCTTTCCAAGTGCCACAGGAATCCTGGGACTCCTATCAAGTTTCACGAGGAGTCAGGCATCGTCTCCTTTGGAGGCACTGATCTCCGCGTACCTCTGGAGTTTTCAAAGGATGTGAGGCCTCCGGTCGCGATGAGGTGGGGAACTAAGTCTTTCTCTGTGCTTTCCACAGGGGATTCAGACATCCTTTCGTCTTGGGAGATGCAAGACGAGCCTGCATTGAAGTCACTGCAGGGATATACGGCCTTATTTCGAGTCAGGGCATCGCGGTGTCCATTCCACTTGAGGCTGCAAACTCAGGGTCCCTCTCACATACCTAGAGCTGAGAGAAGCCTCCTCTTGAGGTGCTTGTGGTAAGGTGGTATTCCTCTGGAGACGAATCCAGGGACTAACCTCTCTTTTCGAGTTGATTTTTGGTCCACAGAGTTCTTTCGTGTTGCTACAGTGACCTCAGGATCCCTCTAGCCTTGAAACAGTGTTCTTGGGGTTTCTCTGGAGTGCCATCAAGGAAAGCAAGGCTCCTTTCATGTGTGATGTGCAAGACGGAATTGCTCTGCACGCAGTACAGGGGAATCGGGCCTCATCTCGCATCGAGGGGGAAGTCTCATGGTTTTTCTCGAGTTGCGGCGGGAACCTGGGGTATATTCTCGAGTTACGACGGGGATGGCCCTTCCACCCACGTGTTTGTTCAGCCACGTCAGGACTCCTACCTAGTTGCGAGGGACAACTCGGGATTCTCCTCGAGGCTTGGCAGGGCAATTGGAACGCCTCTCCAGCTGAGGCGGGAGACCAAGGGTCCCTTTCCACGTGCCACAAGAATCCTGGGACTCCTATCAAGTTTCACGAGGTGTCAGGCATCGTCTCCTTTGGAGGCACTGATCTCCGCGTACCTCTGGAGTTTTCAAAGGATGTGAGGCCTCCGGTCGCGATGAGGTGGGGAACTAAGTGTTTCTCTGTGGTCTCCACAGTGGATTCAGACATGCTTTCTTCTTGGGAGATGCAAGACGAGCCTGCATTCAAGTCACTGCAGGGATATCCGGCCTTATTTCGAGTCAGGGCATCGCGGTGTCCATTCCACTTGAGGCCGCAAACTCAGGGTCCCTCTCACATACCTAGAGCTGAGAGAAGCCTCCTCTTGAGGTGCTTGTGGTAAGGTGGTATTCCTCAGGAGTCGAAGCCAGGGACTAACCTCTCATCTCGTGTTGATTCTTGGTCCACGGAGCTCTTTCGTGTTGCTACAGTGACCTCAGGATCCCTCGAGCCTTGAAACAGTGTTCTTGGGGTTTCTCTGGAGTGCCATCAAGGAAATCAAGGCTCCTTTCATGTTTGATGTGCAACACGGAATTGCTCTGCACGCAGTGCAGGGGAATCGGGCCTCATCTCGCGGCGAGGGGGAAGTCTCATGGTTTTTCTCGAGTTGCGGCGGGAACCTGGGGTATATTCTCGAGTTATGACGGGGATGGCCCTTCCACCAACGTGTTTCTTCAGCGACGTCAGGACTCCTGCCTAGTTGCGAGGGACAACTCGGGATTCTCCTCGAGGCTTGGCAGGGCAATTGGGACGCCTCTCCAGCTGAGGCGGGAGACCAAGTGTCCCTTTCCAAGTGCCACAGGAATCCTGGGACTCCTATCAAGTTTCACGAGGAGTCAGGCATCGTCTCCTTTGGAGGCACTGATCTCCGCGTACCTCTGGAGTTTTCAAAGGATGTGAGGCCTCCGGTCGCGATGAGGTGGGGAACTAGGTGTTTCTTTGTGGTCTCCACAGGGGATTCAGACATCCTTTCGTCCTGGGAGATGCAAGACGAGCCTGCATTGAAGTCACTGCAGGGATATACGGCCTTATTTCGAGTCAGGGCATCGCGGTGTCCATTCCACTTGAGGCTGCAAACTCAGGGTCCCTCTCACATACCTAGAGCTGAGAGAAGCCTCCTCTTGAGGTGCTTGTGGTAAGGTGGTATTCCTCTGGAGACGAATCCAGGGACTAACCTCTCTTTTCGAGTTGATTTTTGGTCCACAGAGTTCTTTCGTGTTGCTACAGTGACCTCAGGATCCCTCTAGCCTTGAAACAGTGTTCTTGGGGTTTCTCTGGAGTGCCATCAAGGAAAGCAAGGCTCCTTTCATGTGTGATGTGCAAGACGGAATTGCTCTGCACGCAGTACAGGGGAATCGGGCCTCATCTCGCATCGAGGGGGAAGTCTCATGGTTTTTCTCGAGTTGCGGCGGGAACCTGGGGTATATTCTCGAGTTACGACGGGGATGGCCCTTCCACCCACGTGTTTGTTCAGCCACGTCAGGACTCCTACCTAGTTGCGAGGGACAACTCGGGATTCTCCTCGAGGCTTGGCAGGGCAATTGGAACGCCTCTCCAGCTGAGGCGGGAGACCAAGGGTCCCTTTCCACGTGCCACAAGAATCCTGGGACTCCTATCAAGTTTCACGAGGAGTCAGGCATCGTCTCCTTTGGAGGCACTGATCTCCGCGTACCTCTGGAGTTTTCAAAGGATGTGAGGCCTCCGGTCGCGATGAGGTGGGGAACTAGGTGTTTCTCTGTGGTCTCCACAGTGGATTCAGACATGCTTTCTTCTTGGGAGATGCAAGACGAGCCTGCATTCAAGTCACTGCAGGGATATCCGGCCTTATTTCGAGTCAGGGCATCGCGGTGTCCATTCCACTTGAGGCCGCAAACTCAGGGTCCCTCTCACATACCTAGAGCTGAGAGAAGCCTCCTCTTGAGGTGCTTGTGGTAAGGTGGTATTCCTCAGGAGTCGAAGCCAGGGACTAACCTCTCATCTCCTGTTGATTCTTGGTCCACGGAGCTCTTTCGTGTTACTAGCGTGACCTCAGGATCCCTCTAGCCTTGAAACAGTGTTCTTGGGGTTTCTCTGGAGTGCCATCAAGGAAATCAAGGCTACTTTCATGTGTGATGTGAAACACGGAATTGCTCTGCAAGCAGTGCAGGGGAATCGGGCCTCATCTCGCGGCGAGGGGGAAGTCTCATGGTTTTTCTCGAGTTGCGGCGGGAACCTGAGGTATATTCTCGAGTTACGACGGGGATGGCCCTTCCACACACGTGTGTGTTCAGCCATGTCAGGACTCCTGCCTAGTTGCGAGGGAGAACTCTGGATTCTCCTCGAGGCTTGGCAGGGCAATTGGGACGCCTCTCCAGCTGAGGCGGGAGACCAAGTGTCCCTTTCCAAGTGCCACAGGAATCCTGGGACTCCTATCAAGTTTCACGAGGAGTCAGGCATCGTCTCCTTTGGAGGCACTGATCTCCGCGTACCTCTGGAGTTTTCAAAGGATGTGAGGCCTCCGGTCATGATGAGGTGGGGAACTCAGTCTTTCTCTGTGCTTTCCACAGGGGATTCAGACATCCTTTCGTCCTGGGAGATGCAAGACGAGCCTGCATTGAAGTCACTGCAGGGATATCCGGCCTTATTTCGAGTCAGGGCATCGCGGTGTCCATTCCACTTGAGGCTGCAAACTCAGGGTCCCTCTCACATACCTAGAGCTGAGAGAAGCCTCCTCTTGAGGTGCTTGTCATAAGGTGGTATTCCTCTGGAGTCGAAGCCAGGGACTAACCTCTCTTTTCGAGTTGATTTTTGGTCCACAGAGTTCTTTCGTGTTGCTACAGTGACCTCAGGATCCCTCGAGCCTTGAAACAGTGTTCTTGGGGTTTCTCTGGAGTGCCATCAAGGAAATCAAGGCTCCTTTCATGTGTGATGTGCAACACGGAATTGCTCTGCACGCAGTGCAGGGGAATCGGGCCTCATCTCGCGGCGAGGGGGAAGTCTCATGGTTTTTCTCGAGTTGCGGCGGGAACCTGGGGTATATTCTCGAGTTATGACGGGGATGGCCCTTCCACCAACGTGTTTCTTCAGCGACGTCAGGACTCCTGCCTAGTTGCGAGGGACAACTCGGGATTCTCCTCGAGGCTTGGCAGGGCAATTGGGACGCCTCTCCAGCTGAGGCGGGAGACCAAGTGTCCCTTTCCAAGTGCCACAGGAATCCTGGGACTCCTATCAAGTTTCACGAGGAGTCAGGCATCGTCTCCTTTGGAGACACTGATCTCCACATACCTATGGAGTTTTCAAAGGATTTGACTCCTCCTGTCGCGATGAGGTGGGGAACTAGGTCTTTCTCTGTGGTCTCCACAGGGGATTCAGACACCCTTTCGTCTTGGGAGATGCAAGACGAGCCTGCATTCCAGTCACTGCAGGGATATCCGGCCTTAATTCGAGTCAGGGCATCGCGGTGTCCATTCCACTTGAGGCCCCAAACTCAGGGTCCCTCTCACATACCTAGAGCTGAGAGAAGCCTCCTCTTGAGGTGCTTGTGGTAAGGTGGTATTCCTCTGGAGTCCAAGCCAGGGACTAACCTCTCATCTCGAGTTGATTTTTGGTCCACGGAGCTCTTTCGTGTTGCTACAGTGACCTCAGGATCCCTCTAGCCTTGAAACAGTGTTCTTGGGGTTTCTCTGGAGTGCCATCAAGGAAATCAAGGCTCCTTTCATGTGTGATGTGCAACACAGAATTGCTCTGCACGCAGTGCAGGGGAATCGGGCCTCATCTCGCGGCGAGGGGGAAGTCTCATGGTTTTTCTCGAGTTGCGGCGGGAACCTGGGGTATATTCTCGAGTTACGACGGGGATGGCCCTTCCACACAGGTGTTTGTTCAGCCACGTCAGGACTCATGCCTAGTTGCGAGAAACAACTCGGGATTCTCCTCGAGGCTTGGCAAGGCAATTGGGATGCCTCTCCAGCTGAGGCGGGAGACCAAGGGTCCCTTTCCACGTGCCACAGGTATCCTGGGACTCCTATCAAGTTTCACGAGGAGTCAGGCATCGTCTCCTTTGGAGGCACTGATCTCCGCGTACCTCTGGAGTTTTCAAAGGATGTGAGGCCTCCGGTCGTGATGAGGTGGGGAACTAGGTGTTTCTCTGTGGTCTCCACAGGGGATTCACACATCCTTTCGTCTTGGGAGATGCAAGACGAGCCTGCATTGAAGTCACTGCAGGGATATCCGGCCTTATTTTGCGTCAGGGCATCGCGGTGTCCATTCCACTTGAGGCCGCAAACTCAGGGTCCCTCTCACATACCTAGAGCTGAGAGAAGCCTCCTCTTGAGGTGCTTGTGGTAAGGTGGTATTCCTCTGGAGTCGAAGCCAGGGACTAACCTCTCATCTCGAGTTGATTTTTGGTCCACGGAGCTCTTTAGTGTTACTACTGTGACCTCAGGATCCCTCGAGCCTTGAAACAGTGTTCTTGGGGTTTCTCTGGAGTGCCATCAAGGAAATCAAGGCTCCTTTCATGTGTGATGTGCAACACGGAATTGCTCTGCTCGCAGTGCAGGGGAATGGGGCCTCATCTCGCGGCGAGGGGGAAGTCTCATGGTTTTTCTCGAGTTGCGGCGGGAACCTGGGGTATATTCTCGAGTTAAGACGGGGATGGCCCTTCCACCCACGTGTTTGTTCAGCCACGTCAGGACTCCTGCCTAGTTGCGAGACCCAACTCGGGATTCTCCTCGAGGCTTGGCAGGGCAATTGAGACGCCTCTCCAGCTGAGGCGGTGTACCAAGTGTCCCTTTCCATGTGCCACAGGAATCCTGGGACTCCTAACAAGTTTGACGAGGAGTCAGGCATCGTCTCCTTTGGAGGAACTGATCTCCGCGTACCTCTGGAGTTTTCAAAGGATGTGAGGCCTCCGGTCGCGATGAGGTGGGGAACTAGGTGTTTCTCTGTGGTCTCCACAGGGGATTCAGACATCCTTTCTTCTTGGGAGATGCAAGACGAGCCTGCATTCAAGTCACTGCAGGGATATCCAGGCTTATTTCGCGTCAGGGAATCACGGTGTCCATTCCACTTGAGGCCGCAAACTCAGGGTTCCTCTCACATACCTAGAGCTGAGAGAAGCCTCCTCTTGAGGTGCTTGTTGTAAGGGGGTATTCCTCTGGAGTCGAAGCCAGGGACTAACCTCTCATCTCGAGTTGATTTTTGGCCCACGGAGCTCTTTCGTGTTGCTACAGTGACCTCAGGATCCCTCTAGCCTTCAAACAGTGTTCTTGGGGTTTCTCTGGAGTGCCATCAAGGAAATCAAGGCTCCTTTCATGTGTGATGTGCAACACGGAATTGCTCTGCACACAGTGCAGGGGAATCGGGCCTCATCTCGCGGCGAGGGGGAAGTCTCATGGTTTTTCTCGAGTTGCGGCGGGAACCTGGGGTGTATTCTCGAGTTACGACGGGGATGGCCCTTCCACCCACGTGTTTGTTCAGCCACGTCAGGACTCCTGCCTAGTTGCGAGGGACAACTCGGGATTCTCCTCGAGGCTTGGCAGGGCAATTGGGACGCCTCTCCAGCTGAGGTGGGAGATCAAGGGTCCCTTTCCATGTGCCACAGGAATCCTGGGACTCCTATCAAGTTTCACGAGGAGTCAGGCATCGTCTCCTTTGGAGGCACTGATCTCCGCGTACCTCTGGAGTTTTCAAAGGATGTGAGGCCTCCGGTCGCGATGAGGTGGGGAACTAGGTCTTTCTCTGTCGTCTCCACAGGGGATTCAGACATCCTTTCTTCTTGGGAGATGCAAGACGAGCCTGCATTCAAGTCACTGCAGGGATATCCGGCCTTATTTCGAGTCAGGGCATCGCGGTGTCCATTCCACTTGAGGCCGCAAACTCAGGATCCCTCTCACATACCTAGAGCTGAGAGAAGCCTCCTCTTGAGGTGCTTGTGGTAAGGTGGTATTCCTCAGGAGTCGAAGCCAGGGACTAACCTCTCATCTCGTGTTGATTCTTGGTCCACGGAGCTCTTTCGTGTTGCTACAGTGACCTCAGGATCCCTCTAGCCTTGAAACAGTGTTCTTGGGGTTTCTCTGGAGTGCCATCAAGGAAATCAAGGCTCCTTTCATGTGTGATGTGCAACACGGAATTGCTCTGCACGCAGTGCAGGGGAATCGGGCCTCATCTCGCGGCGAGGGGGAAGTCTCATGGTTTTTCTCGAGTTGCGGCGGGAACCTGGGGTATATTCTCGAGTTACGACGGGGATGGCCCTTCCTCCCTCGTGTTTCTTCAGCGACGTCAGGACTCCTGCCTAGTTGCGAGGGACAACTCGGGATTCTCCTAGAGGCTTTGCAGGGCAATTGGGACGCCTCTCCAGCTGAGACGGGAGACCAAGGGTCCCTTTCCACGTGCCACAGGAATCCTGGGACTCCTATCAAGTTTCACGAGGAGTCAGGCATCGTCTCCTTTGGAGGCACTGATCTCCGCATACCTCTGGAGTTTTCAAAGGATGTGAGGCCTCCGGTCGCGATGAGGTGGGGAACTAGGTCTTTCTCTGTGGTCTCCACAGGGGATTCAGACACCCTTTCTTCTTGGGAGATGCAAGACGAGCCTGCATTCCAGTCACTGCAGGGATATCCGGCCTTATTTCGAGTCAGGGGATCGCGGTGTCCATTCCACTTGAGGCCGCAAACTCAGGGTCCCTCTCACATACCTAGAGCTGAGAGAAGCCTCCTCTTGAGGTGCTTGTGGTAAGGTGGTATTCCTCTGGAGTCGAAGCCAGGGACTAACCTCTCATCTCGTGTTGATTCTTGGTCCACGGAGCTCTTTCGTGTTGCTACAGTGACCTCAGGATCCCTCTAGCCTTGAAACAGTGTTCTTGGGGTTTCTCTGGAGTGCCATGAAGGAAATCAAGGCTCCTTTCATGTGTGATGTGCAAGACGGAATTGCTCTGCACGCAGAGCAGGGGAATCGGGCCTCATCTCGCGGCGAGGGGGAAGTCTCATGGTTTTTCTCGAGTTGCGGCGGGAACCTGGGGTATATTCTCGAGTTACGACGGGGATGGCCCTTCCACACACGTGTTTGTTCAGCCACGTCAGGACTCTTGCCTAGTTGCGAGACACAACTCGGGATGCTCCTTGAGGCTTGGCAAGGCAATTGGGACGCCTCTTCAGCTGAGGCGGGAGACCAAGGGTCCCTTTCCACGTGCCACAGGTATCCTCGGACTCCTATCAAGTTTCACGAGGAGTCAGGCATCGTCTCCTTTGGAGGCACTGATCTCCGCGTACCTCTGGAGTTTTCAAAGGATGTGAGGCCTCCGGTCGCGATGAGGTGGGGAACTAGGTCTTTCTCTGTGGTCTCCACAGGGGTTCAGACATCCTTTCGTCCTGGGAGATGCAAGACGAGCCTGCATTCAACTCACTGCAGGGATATCCGGCCTTATTTCGAGTCAGGGCATCGCAGTGTCCATTCCACTTGAGGCCGCAAACTCAGGGTCCCTCTCACATACCTAGAGCTGAGAGAAGCCTCCTCTTGTGGTGCTTGTGGTAAGGTGGTATTCCTCTGGAGTCGAAGCCAGGGACTAACCTCTCATCTCGAGTTGATTTTTGGTCCACGGAGCTCTTTCGTGTTGCTACAGTGACCTCAGGATCCCTCTAGCCTTGAAACAGTGTTCTTGGGGTTTCTCTGGAGTGCCATGAAGGAAATCAAGGCTCCTTTCATGTGTGATGTGCAGCACAGAATTGCTCTGCACGCAGTGCAGGGGAATCGGGCCTCATCTCGCGGCGAGGGGGAAGTCTCATGGTTTTTCTCGAGTTGCGGCGGGAACCTGGGGTATATTCTCGAGTTACGACGGGGATGGCCCTTCCACACACGTGTTTGTTCAGCCACGACAGGACTCTTGCCTAGTTGCGAGGGACAACTCGGGATTCTCCTCGAGGCTTGGCAAGGCAATTGGGACGCCTCTCCAGCTGAGGCGGGAGACCAAGGGTCCCTTTCCACGTGCCACAGGAATCCTGGGACTCCTATCAAGTTTCACGAGGAGTCAGGCATCGTCTCCTTTGGAGGCACTGATCTGCGCGTACCTCTGGAGTTTTCAAAGGATGTGAGGCCTCCGGTCGCGATGAGGTGGGGAACTAGGTGTTTCTCTGTGGTCTCCACAGGGGATTCAGACATCCTTTCATCTTGGGAGATGCAAGACGAGCCTGCATTCAAGTCACTGCAGGGATATCCGGCCTTATTTCGAGTCAGGGCATCGCGGTGTCCATTCCACTTGAGGCCGCAAACTCAGGGTCCCTCTCACATACCTAGAGCTGAGAGAAGCCTCCTCTTGAGGTGCTTGTGGTAAGGTGGTATTCCTCTGGAGACGAATCCCGGGACTAACCTCTCTTTTCGAGTTGATTTTTGGTCCACAGAGTTCTTTCGTGTTGCTACAGTGACCTCAGGATCCCTCTATCCTTGAAACAGTGTTCGAGGGGTTTCTCTGGAGTGCCATCAAGGAAATCAAGGCTCCTTTCATGTGTGATGTGCAAGACGGAATTGCTCTGCACACAGTACAGGGGAATCGGGCCTCATCTCGCATCGAGGGGGAAGTCTCATGGTTTTTCTCGATTTGCGGCAGGAACCTGGGGTATATTCTCGAGTTACGACGGGGATGGCCCTTCCACCCACGTGTTTCTTCAGCGACGTCAGGACTCCTGCCTAGTTGCGAGGGACAACTCTGGATTCTCCTCGATGCTTGGCAGGGCAATTGGGATGCCTCTCCAGCTGAGGCGGGAGACCAAGTGTCCCTTTCCAAGTGCCACAGGAATCCTGGGACTCCTATCAAGTTTCACGAGGAGTCAGGCATCGTCTCCTTTGGAGGCACTGATCTCCGCGTACCTCTGGAGTCTTCAAAGGATGTGAGGCTATCGGTCGCGATGAGGTGGGGAACTAAGTCTTTCTCTGTGCTTTCCACAGGGGTTCAGACATCCTTTCGTCCTGGGAGATGCAAGACGAGCCTGCATTCCAGTCACTGCAGGGATATCCGGCCTTATTTCGAGTCAGGGCATCGCAGTGTCCATTCCACTTGAGGCCGCAAACTCAGGGTCCCTCTCACATACCTAGAGCTGAGAGAAGCCTCCTCTTGTGGTGCTTGTGGTAAGGTGGTATTCCTCTGGAGTCGAATCCAGGGACTAACCTCTCTTTTCGAGTTGATTTTTGGTCCACAGAGTTCTTTCGTGTTGCTACAGTGACCTCAGGATCCCTCTATCCTTGAAACAGTGTTCTTGGGGTTTCTCTGGAGTGCCATCAAGGAAATCAAGGCTCCTTTCATGTGTGATGTGCAAGACGGAATTGCTCTGCACGCAGTACAGGGGAATCAGGCCTCATCTCGCATCGAGGGGGAAGTCTCACGGTTTTTCTCGATTTGCGGCAGGAACCTGGGGTATATTCTCGAGTTACGACGGGGATGGCCCTTCCACCCACGTGTTTGTTCAGCCACGTCAGGACTCCTGCCTAGTTGCGAGGGACAACTCGGGATTCTCCTCGAGGCTTGGCAGGGCAATTGGAACGCCTCTCCAGCTGAGGCGGGAGACCAAGGGTCCCTTTCCACGTGCCACAAGAATCCTGGGACTCCTATCAAGTTTCACGAGGAGTCAGGCATCGTCTCCTTTGGAGGCACTGATCTCCGCGTACCTCTGGAGTTTTCAAAGGATGTGAGGCCTCCGGTCGCGATGAGGTGGGGAACTAGGTCTTTCTCTGTGGTCTCCACAGGGGATTCAGACATCCTTTCGTCCTGGGAAATGCAAGACGAGCCTGCATTCAAGTCACTGCAGGGATATCCGGCCTCATTTCGAGTCAGGGCATCGCGGTGTCCATTCCACTTGAGGCCGCAAACTCAGGGTCCCTCTCACATACCTAGAGCTGAGAGAAGCCTCCTCTTGAGGTGCTTGTGGTAAGGTGGTATTCCTCTGGAGTCGAAGCCCGGGACTAACCTCTCATCTCGAGTTGATTTTTGGTCCACGGAGCTCTTTCGTGTTGCTACAGTGACCTCAGGATCCCTCTAGCCTTGAAACAGTGTTCTTGGGGTTTCTCTGGAGTGCCATGAAGGAAATCAAGGCTCCTTTCATGTGTGATGTGCAGCACAGAATTGCTCTGCACGCAGTGCAGGGGAATCGGGCCTCATCTCGCGGCGAGGGGGAAGTCTCATGGTTTTTCTCGAGTTGCGGCGGGAACCTGGGGTATATTCTCGAGTTACGACGGGGATGGCCCTTCCACACACGTGTTTGTTCAGCCACGACAGGACTCTTGCCTAGTTGCGAGGGACAACTCGGGATTCTCCTCGAGGCTTGGCAAGGTAATTGGGACGCCTCTCCAGCTGAGGCGGGAGACCAAGGGTCCCTTTCCACGTGCCACAGGAATCCTGGGACTCCTATCAAGTTTCACGAGGAGTCAGGCATCGTCTCCTTTGGAGCCACTGATCTCCGCGTACCTCTGGAGTTTTCAAAGGATGTGAGGCCTCTGGTCGCGATGAGGTGGGGAACTAGGTGTTTCTCTGTGGTCTCCACAGGGGATTCAAACACCCTTTCGTCTTGGGAGATGCAAGACGAGCCTGCATTCTAGTCACTGCAGGGATATCCGGCCTTATTTCGAGTCAGGGCATCGCGGTGTCCATTTCACTTGAGGCCGCAAACTCTGGGTCCCTCTCACATACCTAGAGCTGAGAGAAGCCTCCTCTTGAGGTGCTTGTGGTAAGGTGGTATTCCTCTGGAGTCGAAGCCCGGGACTAACCTCTCATCTCGAGTTGATTTTTGGTCCACGGAGCTCTTTCGTGTTTCTACAGTGACCTCAGGATCCCTCTAGCCTTGAAACAGTGTTCTTGGGGTTTCTCTGGAGTGCCATGAAGGAAATCAAGGCTCCTTTCATGTGTGATGTGCAGCACAGAATTGCTCTGCACGCAGTGCAGGGGAATCGGGCCTCATCTCGCGGCGAGGGGGAAGTCTCATGGTTTTTCTCAAGTTGCGGCGGGAACCTGGGGTATATTCTCGAGTTACGACGGGGATGGCCCTTCCACACACGTGTTTGTTCAGCCACGACAGGACTCTTGCCTAGTTGCGAGGGACAACTCGGGATTCTCCTCGAGGCTTGGCAAGGCAATTGGGACGCCTCTCCAGCTGAGGCGGGAGACCAAGGGTCCCTTTCCACGTGCCACAGGAATCCTGGGACTCCTATCAAGTTTCACGAGGAGTCAGGCATCGTCTCCTTTGGAGGCACTGATCTCCGCGTACCTCTGGAGTTTTCAAAGGATGTGAGGCCTCCGGTCGCCATGAGGTGGGGAACTAGGTGTTTCTCTGTGGTCTCCACAGGGGATTCAGACATCCTTTCATCTTGGGAGATGCAAGACGAGCCTGCATTCAAGTCACTGCAGGGATATCCGGCCTTATTTCGAGTCAGGGCATCGCGGTGTCCATTCCACTTGAGGCCGCAAACTCAGGGTCCCTCTCACATACCTATAGCTGAGAGAAGCCTCCTCTTGAGGTGCTTGTGGTAAGGTGGTATTCCTCTGGAGTCGAAGCCAGGGACTAACCTCTCTTTTCGAGTTGATTTTTGGTCCACAGAGTTCTTTCGTGTTGCTACAGTGACCTCAGGATCCCTCTATCCTTGAAACAGTGTTCTTGGGGTTTCTCTGGAGTGCCATGAAGGAAATCAAGGCTCCTTTCATGTGTGATGTGCAAGACGGAATTGCTCTGCACGCAGTACAGGGGAATCGGGCCTCATCTCGCATCGAGGGGGAAGTCTCATGGTTTTTCTCGATTTGCGGCAGGAACCTGGGGTATATTCTCGAGTTACGACGGGGATGGCCCTTCCACCCACGTGTTTCTTCAGCCATGTCAGGACTCCTGCCTAGTTGCGAGGGACAACTCGGGATTCTCCTCGAGGCTTGGCAGGGCAATTGGAATGCCTCTCCAGCTGAGGCGGGAGACCAAGGGTCTCTTTCCACGTGCCACAGGAATCCTGGGACTCCTATCAAGTTTCACGAGGAGTCAGGCATCGTCTCCTTTGGAGGCACTGATCTCCGCGTACCTCTGGAGTTTTCAAAGGATGTGAGGCCTCCGGTCGCGATGAGGTGGGGAACTAGGTGTTTCTCTGTGGTCTCCACAGGGGATTCAGACATCCTTTCATCTTGGGAGATGCAAGACGAGCCTGTATTCAAGTCACTGCAGGGATATCCAGCCTTATTTCGCGTCAGGGCATCGCGGTGTCCATTCCTCTTGAGGCCGCAAACTCAGGGTCCCTCTCACATACCTAGAGCTGAGAGAAGCCTCCTCTTGAGGTGCTTGTGGTAAGGTGGTATTCCTCTGGAGTCGAAGCCAGGGACTAACCTCTCATCTCGAGTTGATTTTTGGTCCACGGAGCTCTTTCGTGTTGCTACAGTGACCTCAGGATCCCTCTAGCCTTGAAACAGTGTTCTTGGGGTTTCTCTGGAGTGCCATCAAGGAAATCAAGGCTCCTTTCATGTGTGATGTGCAACACGGAATTGCTCTGCACGCAGTGCAGGGGAATCGGGCCCCATCTCGCGGCGAGGGGGAAGTCTCATGGTTTTTCTCGAGTTGCGGCGGGAACCTGGGGTATATTCTCGAGTTACGACGGGGATGGCCCTTCCACCCACGTGTTTCTTCAGCGACGTCAGGACTCCTGCCTAGTTGCGAGGGACAGCTCTGGATTCTCCTCGAGGCTTGGCAGGGCAATTGGGACGCCTCTCCAGCTGAGGCGGGAGACCAAGTGTTCCTTTCCAAGTGCCACAGGAATCCTGGGACTCCTATCAAGTTTCACGAGGAGTCAGGCATCGTCTCCTTTGGAGGCACTGATCTCCGCGTACCTCTGGAGTTTTCAAAGGATGTGAGGCTATCGGTCGCCATGAGGTGGGGAACTAAGTCTTTCTCTGTGCTTTCCACAGGGGTTCAGACATCCTTTCGTCCTGGGAGATGCAAGACGAGCCTGCATTCAAGTCACTGCAGGGATATCCGGCCTTATTTCGAGTCAGGGCATCGCGGTGTCCATTCCACTTGAGGCCGCAAACTCAGGGTCCCTCTCACATACCTAGAGGTGAGAGAAGCCTCCTCTTGAGGTGCTTGTGGTAAGGTGGTATTCCTCTGGAGACGAATCCAGGGACTAACCTCTCTTTTCGAGTTGATTTTTGGTCCACAGAGTTCTTTCATGTTGCTACAGTGACCTCAGGATCCCTCTATCCTTGAAACAGTGTTCGTGGGGTTTCTCTGGAGTGCCATCAAGGAAATCAAGGCTCCTTTCATGTGTGATGTGCAAGACGGAATTGCTCTGCACACAGTACAGGGGAATCGGGCCTCATCGCGCATCGAGGGGGAAGTCTCATAGTTTTTCTCGATTTGCGGCAGGAACCTGGGGTATATTCTCGAGTTACGACGGGGATGGCCCTTCCACCCACGTGTTTCTTCAGCCACGTCAGGATTCCTGCCTAGTTGCGAGGGACAACTCTGGATTCTCCTCGAGGCTTGGCAGGGCAATTGGGACGCCTCTCCAGCTGAGGCGGGAGACCAAGTGTCCCTTTCCAAGTGCCACAGGAATCCTGGGACTCCTATCAAGTTTCACGAGGAGTCAGGCATCGTCTCCTTTGGAGGCACTGATCTCCGCGTACCTCTGGAGTTTTCAAAGGATGTGAGGCCTCTGGTCGCAATGAGGTGGGGAACTAGGTGTTTCTCTGTGGTCTCCACAGGGGATTCAGACACCCTTTCGTCTTGGGAGATGCAAGACGAGCCTGCATTCTAGTCACTGCAGGGATATCCGGCCTTATTTCGAGTCAGGGCATCGCGGTGTCCATTCCACTTGAGGCCGCAAACTCAGGGTCCCTCTCACATACCTAGAGCTGAGAGAAGCCTCCTCTTGAGGTGCTTGTGGTAAGGTGGTATTCCTCTGGAGTCGAAGCCCGGGACTAACCTCTCATCTCGAGTTGATTTTTGGTCCACGGAGCTCTTTCGTGTTGCTACAGTGACCTCAGGATCCCTCTAGCCTTGAAACAGTGTTCTTGGGGTTTCTCTGGAGTGCCATGAAGGAAATCAAGGCTCCTTTCATGTGTGATGTGCAGCACAGAATTGCTCTGCACGCAGTGCAGGGGAATCGGGCCTCATCTCGCGGCGAGGGGGAAGTCTCATGGTTTTTCTCGAGTTGCGGCGGGAACCTGGGGTATATTCTCGAGTTACGACGGGGATGGCCCTTCCACACACGTGTTTGTTCAGCCACGACAGGACTCTTGCCTAGTTGCGAGGGACAACTCGGGATTCTCCTCGAGGCTTGGCAAGGCAATTGGGACGCCTCTCCAGCTGAGGCGGGAGACCAAGGGTCCCTTTCCACGTGCCACAGGAATCCTGGGACTCCTATCAAGTTTCACGAGGAGTCAGGCATCGTCTCCTTTGGAGGCACTGATCTCCGCGTACCTCTGGAGTTTTCAAAGGATGTGAGGCCTCCGGTCGCGATGAGGTGGGGAACTAGGTGTTTCTCTGTGGTCTCCACAGGGGATTCAGACATCCTTTCATCTTGGGAGATGCAAGACGAGCCTGCATTCAAGTCACTGCAGGGATATCCAGCCTTATTTCGCGTCAGGGCATCGCGGTGTCCATTCCACTTGAGGCCGCAAACTCAGGGTCCCTCTCACATACCTAGAGCTGAGAGAAGCCTCCTCTTGAGGTGCTTGTGGTAAGGTGGTATTCGTCTGGAGTCGAAGCCAGGGACTAACCTCTCATCTCGAGTTGATTTTTGGTCCACGGAGCTCTTTCGTGTTGCTACAGTGACCTCAGGATCCCTCTATCCTTGAAACAGTGTTCTTGGGGTTTCTCTGGAGTGCCATCAAGGAAATCAAGGCTCCTTTCATGTGTGATGTGCAACACGGAATTGCTCTGCACGCAGTGCAGGGGAATCAGGCCTCATCTCGCGGCGAGGGGGAAGTCTCATGGTTTTTCTCGAGTTGCGGCGGGAACCTGGGGTATATTCTCGAGTTACGACGGGTATGGCCCTTCCACCCACGTGTTTCTTCAGCCACGTCAGGACTCCTGCCTAGTTGCGAGGGACAACTCTGGATTCTCCTCGAGGCTTGGCAGGGCAATTGGGACGCCTCTCCAGCTGAGGGGGGAGACCAAGTGTCCCTTTCCAAGTGCCACAGGAATCCTGGGACTCCTATCAAGTTTCACGAGGAGTCAGGCATCGTCTCCTTTGGAGGCACTGATCTCCGCGTACCTCTGGAGTTTTCAAAGGATGTGAGGCCTCCGGTCGCGATGAGGTGGGGAACTAGGTGTTTCTTTGTGGTCTCCACAGGGGATTCAGACATCCTTTCTTCTTGGGAGATGCAAGACGAGCCTGCATTCAAGTCACTGCAGGGATATCCGGCCTTATTTCGAGTCAGGGCATCGCGGTGTCCATTCCACTTGAGGCCGCAAACTCAGGATCCCTCTCACATACCTAGAGCTGAGAGAAGCCTCCTCTTGAGGTGCTTGTGGTAAGGTGGTATTCCTCATGAGTCGAAGCCAGGGACTAACCTCTCATCTCGTGTTGATTCTTGGTCCACGGAGCTCTTTCGTGTTGCTACAGTGACCTCAGGATCCCTCTAGCCTTGAAACAGTGTTCTTGGGGTTTCTCTGGAGTGCCATCAAGGAAATCAAGGCTCCTTTCATGTGTGATGTGCAACACGGAATTGCTCTGCACGCAGTGCAGGGGAATCGGGCCTCATCTCGCGGCGAGGGGGAAGTCTCATGGTTTTTTTCGAGTTGCGGCGGGAACCTGGGGTATATTCTCGAGTTACGACGGGGATGGCCCTTCCACCCACGTGTTTCTTCAGCGACGTCAGGACTCCTGCCTAGTTGCGAGGGACAACTCTGGATTCTCCTCGAGGCTTGGCAGGGCAATTGGGACGCCTCTCCAGCTGAGGCGGGAGACCAAGTGTCCCTTTCCAAGTGCCACAGGAATCCTGGGACTCCTATCAAGTTTCACGAGGAGTCAGGCATCGTCTCCTTTGGAGGCACTGATCTCCGCGTACCTCTGGAGTTTTCAAAGGATGTGAGGCTATCGGTCGCGATGAGGTGGGGAACTAAGTCTTTCTCTGTGCTTTCCACAGGGGATTCAGACATCCTTTCGTCCTAGGAGATGCAAGACGAGCCTGCATTCAAGTCACTGCAGGGATATCCGGCCTTATTTCGAGTCAGGGCATCGCGGTGTCCATTCCACTTGAGGCCGCAAACTCAGGGTCCCTCTCACATACCTAGAGCTGAGAGAAGCCTCCTCTTGAGGTGCTTGTGGTAAGGTGGTATTCCTCTGGAGACGAATCCAGGGACTAACCTCTCTTTTCGAGTTGATTTTTGGTCCACAGAGTTCTTTCGTGTTGCTACAGTGACCTCAGGATCCCTCTATCCTTGAAACAGTGTTCTTGGGGTTTCTCTGGAGTGCCATCAAGGAAATCAAGGCTCCTTTCATGTGTGATGTGCAAGACGGAATTGCTCTGCACGCAGTACAGGGGAATCGGGCCTCATCTCGCATCGAGGGGGAAGTCTCATGGTTTTTCTCGATTTGCGGCAGGAACCTGGGGTATATTCTCGAGTTACGACGGGGATGGCCCTTCCACCCACGTGTTTGTTCAGCCACGTCAGGACTCCTGCCTAGTTGCGAGGGACAACTCGGGATTCTCCTCGAGGCTTGGCAGGGCAATTGGAACGCCTCTCCAGCTGAGGCGGGAGACCAAGGGTCTCTTTCCACGTGCCACAGGAATCCTGGGACTCCTATCAAGTTTCACGAGGAGTCAGGCATCGTCTCCTTTGGAGGCACTGATCTCCGCGTACCTCTGGAGTTTTCAAAGGATGTGAGGCCTCCGGTCGCGATGAGGTGGGAACTAGGTGTTTCTCTGTGGTCTCCACAGGGGATTCAGACATCCTTTCATCTTGGGAGATGCAAGACGAGCCTGCGTTCAAGTCACTGCAGGGATATCCAGCCTTATTTCGCGTCAGGGCATCGCGGTGTCCATTCCACTTGAGGCCGCAAACTCAGGGTCCCTCTCACATACCTAGAGCTGAGAGAAGCCTCCTCTTGAGGTGCTTGTGGTAAGGTGGTATTCCTCTGGAGTCGAAGCCAGGGACTAACCTCTCATCTCGAGTTGATTTTTGGTCCACGGAGCTCTTTCGTGTTGCTACAGTGACCTCAGGATCCCTCTAGCCTTGAAACAGTGTTCTTGGGGTTTCTCTGGAGTGCCATCAAGGAAATCAAGGCTCCTTTCATGTGTGATGTGCAACACGGAATTGCTCTGCACGCAGTGCAGTGGAATCGGGCCTCATCTCGCGGCGAGGGGGAAGTCTCATGGTTTTTCTCGAGTTGCGGCGGGAACCTGGGGTATATTCTCGAGTTACGACGGGGATGGCCCTTCCACCCACGTGTTTCTTCAGCGACGTCAGGACTCCTGCCTAGTTGCGAGGGACAGCTCTGGATTCTCCTCGAGGCTTGGCAGGGCAATTGGGACGCCTCTCCAGCTGAGGCGGGAGACCAAGTGTCCCTTTCCAAGTGCCACAGGAATCCTGGGACTCCTATCAAGTTTCACGAGGAGTCAGGCATCGTCTCCTTTGGAGGCACTGATCTCCGCGTACCTCTGGAGTTTTCAAAGGATGTGAGGCTATCGGTCGCCATGAGGTGGGGAACTAAGTCTTTCTCTCTGCTTTCCACAGGGGTTCAGACATCCTTTCGTCCTAGGAGATGCAAGACGAGCCTGCATTCAACTCACTGCAGGGATATCCGGCCTTATTTCGAGTCAGGGCATCGCAGTGTCCATTCCACTTGAGGCCGCAAACTCAGGGTCCCTCTCACATACCTAGAGCTGAGAGAAGCCTCCTCTTGTGGTGCTTGTGGTAAGGTGGTATTCCTCTGGAGTCGAATCCAGGGACTAACCTCTCTTTTCGAGTTGATTTTTGGTCCACAGAGTTCTTTCGTGTTGCTACAGTGACCTCAGGATCCCTCTATCCTTGAAACAGTGTTCTTGGGGTTTCTCTGGAGTGCCATCAAGGAAATCAAGGCTCCTTTCATGTGTGATGTGCAAGACGGAATTGCTCTGCACGCAGTACAGGGGAATCAGGCCTCATCTCGCATCGAGGGGGAAGTCTCACGGTTTTTCTCGATTTGCGGCAGGAACCTGGGGTATATTCTCGAGTTACGACGGGGATGGCCCTTCCACCCACGTGTTTGTTCAGCCACGTCAGGACTCCTGCCTAGTTGCGAGGGACAACTCGGGATTCTCCTCGAGGCTTGGCAGGGCAATTGGAACGCCTCTCCAGCTGAGGCGGGAGACCAAGGGTCCCTTTCCACGTGCCACAAGAATCCTGGGACTCCTATCAAGTTTCACGAGGAGTCAGGCATCGTCTCCTTTGGAGGCACTGATCTCCGCGTACCTCTGGAGTTTTCAAAGGATGTGAGGCCTCCGGTCGCGATGAGGTGGGGAACTAGGTCTTTCTCTGTGGTCTCCACAGGGGATTCAGACATCCTTTCGTCCTGGGAAATGCAAGACGAGCCTGCATTCAAGTCACTGCAGGGATATCCGGCCTTATTTCGAGTCAGGGCATCGCGGTGTCCATTCCACTTGAGGCCGCAAACTCAGGGTCCCTCTCACATACCTAGAGCTGAGAGAAGCCTCCTCTTGAGGTGCTTGTGGTAAGTTGGTATTCCTCAGGAGTCGAAGCCAGGAACTAACCTCTCATCTCGTGTTGATTCTTGGTCCACGGAGCTCTTTTGTGTTGCTACAGTGACCTCAGGATCCCTCTAGCCTTGAAACAGTGTTCTTGGGGTTTCTCTGGAGTGCCATCAAGGAAATCAAGGCTCCTTTCATGTGTGATGTGCAACACAGAATTGCTCTGCACGCAGTGCAGGGGAATCGGGCCTCATCTCGCGGCGAGGGGGAAGTCTCATGGTTTTTCTCGAGTTGCGGCGGGAACCTGGGGTATATTCTCGAGTTACAACGGGGATGGCCCTTCCACCCACGTGTTTCTTCAGTGACGTCAGGACTCCTGCCTAGTTGCGAGGGACAACTCTGGATTCTCCTCGAGGCTTGGCAGGGCAATTGGGACGCCTCTCCAGCTGAGGCGGGAGACCAAGTGTCCCTTTCCAAGTGCCACAGGAATCCTGGGACTCCTATCAAGTTTCACGAGGAGTCAGGCATCGTCTCCTTTGGAGGCACTGATCTCCGCGTACCTCTGGAGTTTTCAAAGGATGTGAGGCTATCGGTCGCGATGAGGTGGGGAACTAAGTCTTTCTCTGTGCTTTCCACAGGGGATTCAGACATCCTTTCGTCCTGGGAGATGCAAGACGAGCCTGCATTCAAGTCACTGCAGGGATATCCGGCCTTATTTCGAGTCAGGGCATCGCGGTGTCCATTCCACTTGAGGCCGCAAACTCAGGGTCCCTCTCACATACCTAGAGCTGAGAGAAGCCTCCTCTTGAGGTGCTTGTGGTAAGGTGGTATTCCTCTGGAGACGAATCCAGGGACTAACCTCTCTTTTCGAGTTGATTTTTGGTCCACAGAGTTCTTTCGTGTTGCTACAGTGACCTCAGGATCCCTCTATCCTTGAAACAGTGTTCTTGGGGTTTCTCTGGAGTGCCATGAAGGAAATCAAGGCTCCTTTCATGTGTGATGTGCAAGACGGAATTGCTCTGCACGAAGTACAGGGGAATCGGGCCTCATCTCGCATCGAGGGGGAAGTCTCATGGTTTTTCTCGATTTGCGGCAGGAACCTGGGGTATATTCTCGAGTTACGACGGGGATGGCCCTTCCACCCACGTGTTTCTTCAGCCACGTCAGGACTCCTACCTAGTTGCGAGGGACAACTCGGGATTCTCCTCGAGGTTGGCAGGGCAATTGGAACGCCTCTCCAGCTGAGGCGGGAGACCAAGGGTCTCTTTCCACGTGCCACAGGAATCCTGGGACTCCTATCAAGTTTCACGAGGAGTCAGGCATCGTCTCCTTTGGAGGCACTGATCTCCGCGTACCTCTGGAGTTTTCAAAGGATGTGAGGCCTCCGGTCGCGATGAGGTGGGGAACTAGGTGTTTCTCTGTGGTCTCCACAGGGGATTCAGACATCCTTTCATCTTGGGAGATGCAAGACGAGCCTGCATTCAAGTCACTGCAGGGATATCCAGCCTTATTTCGCGTCAGGGCATCGCGGTGTCCATTCCTCTTGAGGCCGCAAACTCAGGGTCCCTCTCACATACCTAGAGCTGAGAGAAGCCTCCTCTTGAGGTGCTTGTGGTAAGGTGGTATTCCTCTGGAGTCGAAGCCAGGGACTAACCTCTCATCTCGAGTTGATTTTTGGTCCACGGAGCTCTTTCGTGTTGCTACAGTGACCTCAGGATCCCTCTAGCCTTGAAACAGTGTTCTTGGGGTTTCTCTGGAGTGCCATCAAGGAAATCAAGGCTCCTTTCATGTGTGATGTGCAACACGGAATTGCTCTGCACGCAGTGCAGTGGAATCGGGCCTCATCTCGCGGCGAGGGGGAAGTCTCATGGTTTTTCTCGAGTTGCGGCGGGAACCTGGGGTATATTCTCGAGTTACGACGGGGATGGCCCTTCCACCCACGTGTTTCTTCAGCGACGTCAGGACTCCTGCCTAGTTGCGAGGGACAGCTCTGGATTCTCCTCGAGGCTTGGCAGGGCAATTGGGACGCCTCTCCAGCTGAGGCGGGAGATCAAGTGTCCCTTTCCAAGTGCCACAGGAATCCTGGGACTCCTATCAAGTTTCACGAGGAGTCAGGCATCGTCTCCTTTGGAGGCACTGATCTCCGGGTACCTCTGGAGTTTTCAAAGGATGTGAGGCTATCGGTCGCGATGAGGTGGGGAACTAAGTCTTTCTCTGTGCTTTCCACAGGGGTTCAGACATCCTTTCGTCCTGGGAGATGCAAGACGAGCCTGCATTCAAGTCACTGCAGGGATATCCGGCCTTATTTCGAGTCAGGGCATCGCGGTGTCCATTCCACTTGAGGCCGCAAACTCAGGGTCCCTCTCACATACCTAGAGCTGAGAGAAGCCTCCTCTTGAGGTGCTTGTGGTAAGGTGGTATTCCTCTGGAGACGAATCCAGGGACTAACCTCTCTTTTCGAGTTGATTATTGGTCCACAGAGTTCTTTCATGTTGCTACAGTGACCTCAGGATCCCTCTATCCTTGAAACAGTGTTCGTGGGGTTTCTCTGGAGTGCCATCAAGGAAATCAAGGCTCCTTTCATGTGTGATGTGCAAGACGGAATTGCTCTGCACACAGTACAGGGGAATCGGGCCTCATCTCGATTCGAGGGGGAAGTCTCATGGTTTTTCTCGATTTGCGGCAGGAACCTGGGGTATATTCTCGAGTTACGACGGGGATGGCCCTTCCACCCACGTGTTTCTTCAGCGACGTCAGGACTCCTGCCTAGTTGCGAGGGACAACTCTGGATTCTCCTCGAGGCTTGGCAGGGCAATTGGGACGCCTCTCCAGCTGAGGCGGGAGACCAAGTGTCCCTTTCCAAGTGCCACAGGAATCCTGGGACTCCTATCAAGTTTCACGAGGAGTCAGGCATCGTCTCCTTTGGAGGCACTGATCTACGCGTACCTCTGGAGTTTTCAAAGGATGTGAGGCTATCGGTCGCGATGAGGTGGGGAACTAAGTCTTTCTCTGTGCTTTCCACAGGGGTTCAGACATCCTTTCGTCCTGGAAGATGCAAGACGAGCCTGCATTCAACTCACTGCAGGGATATCCGGCCTTATTTCGAGTCAGGGCATCGCAGTGTCCATTCCACTTGAGGCCGCAAACTCAGGGTCCCTCTCACATACCTAGAGCTGAGAGAAGCCTCCTCTTGTGGTGCTTGTGGTAAGGTGGTATTCCTCTGGAGACGAATCCAGGGACTAACCTCTCATCTCGTGTTGATTCTTGGTCCACGGAGCTCTTTCGTGTTGCTACAGTGACCTCAGGATCCCTCTAGCCTTGAAACAGTGTTCTTGGGGTTTCTCTGGAGTGCCATCAAGGAAATCAAGGCTCCTTTCATGTGTGATGTGCAACACGGAATTGCTCTGCACGCAGTGCAGGGGAATCGGGCCTCATCTCGCGGCGAGGGGGAAGTCTCATGGTTTTTCTCGAGTTGCGGCAGGAACCTGGGGTATATTCTCGAGTTACGACGGGGATGGCCCTTCCACCCACGTGTTTCTTCAGCGACGTCAGGACTCCTGCCTAGTTGCGAGGGAGAACTCGGGATTCTCCTCGAGGCTTTGCAGGGCAATTGGGACGCCTCTCCAGCTGAGACGGGAGATCAAGGGTCCTTTTCCACGTGCCACAGGAATCCTGGGTCTCCTATCAAGTTTCACGAGGAGTCAGGCATCGTCTCCTTTGGAGGCACTGATCTCCGCATACCTCTGGAGTTTTCAAAGGATTTGAGGCCTCCTGTCGCGATGAGGTGGGGAACTAGGTCTTTCTCTGTGGTCTCCACAGGGGATTCAGACACACTTTCGTCTTGGGAGATGCAAGACGAGCCTGTATTCCAGTCACTGCAGGGATATCCGGCCTTATTTCGCGTCAGGGCATCGCGGTGTCCATTCCACTTGAGGCCGCAAACTCAGGGTCCCTCTCACATACCTAGAGCTGGGAGAAGCCTCCTCTTGAGGTGCTTGTGGTAAGGTGGTATTCCTCTGGAGTCGAAGCCAGGGACTAACCTCTCATCTCGAGTTGATTTTTGGTCCACGGAGCTCTTTCGTGTTGCTACAGTGACCTCAGGATCCCTCTAGCCTTGAAACAGTGTTCTTGGGGTTTCTCTGGAGTGCCATCTAGGAAATCAAGGCTCCTTTCATGTGTGATGTGCAACACAGAATTGCTCTGCACGCAGTGCAGGGGAATCGGGCCTCATCTCGCGGCGAGGGGGAAGTCTCATGGTTTTTCTCGAGTTGCGGCGGGAACCTGGGGTATATTCTCGAGTTACGACGGGGATGGCCCTTCCACCCACGTGTTTCTTCAGCGACGTCAGGACACCTGCCTAGTTGCGAGGGACAACACTGGATTCTCCTCGATGCTTGGCAGGGCAATTGGGACGCCTCTCCCGCTGAGGCGGGAGACCATGTGTCCCTTTCCAAGTGCTACAGGAATCCTGGGACTCCTATCAAGTTTCACGAGGAGTCAGGCATCGTCTCCTTTGGAGGCACTGATCTCCGCTTACCTCTGGAGTTTTCAAAGGATGTGAGGCTATCGGTCGCGATGAGGTGGGGATTAAGTCTTTCTCTGTGCATTCCACAGGGGATTCAGACATCCTTTCGTCCTGGGAGATGCAAGACGAGCCTGCATTGAAGTCACTGCAGGGATATCCGGCCTTATTTCGAGTCAGGGCATCGCGGTGTCCATTCCACTTGAGGCCGCAAACTCAGGGTCCCTCTCACATACCTAGAGCTGAGAGAAGCCTCCTCTTGAGGTGCTTGTGGTAAGGTGGTATTCCTCATGAGTCGAAGCCAGGGACTAACCTCTCATCTCGTGTTGATTCTTGGTCCACGGAGCTCTTTCGTGTTGCTACAGTGACCTCAGGATCCCTCTAGCCTTGAAACAGTGTTCTTGGGGTTTCTCTGGAGAGCCATCAAGGAAATCAAGGCTCCTTTCATGTGTGATGTGCAACACGGAATTGCTCTGCACACAGTGCAGGGGAATCGGGCCTCATCTCGCGGCGAGGGGGAAGTCTCATGGTTTTTCTCGAGTTGCGGCGGGAACCTGGGGTATATTCTCGAGTTACGACGGGGATGGCCCTTCCACACACGTGTTTGTTCAGCCACGTCAGGACTCTTGCCTAGTTGCGAGACACAACTCGGGATTCTCCTCGAGGCTTGGATAGGCAATTGGGACGCCTCTCCAGCTGAGGCGGGAGACCAAGGGTCCCTTTCCACGTGCCACAGGAATCCTGGGACTCCTATCAAGTTTCACGAGGAGTCAGGCATCGTCTCCTTTGGAGCCACTGATCTCCGCGTACCTCTGGAGTTTTCAAAGGATGTGAGGCCTCCGGTCGCGATGAGGTGGGGAACTAGGTCTTTCTCTGTGGTCTCCACAGGGGATTCAGACATCCTTTCATCTTGGGAGATGCAAGACGAGCCTGCATTCAAGTCACTGCAGGGATATTCAGCCTTATTTCGCGTCAGGGCATCGCGGTGTCCATTCCACATGAGGCCGCAAACTCAGGGTCCCTCTCACATATCTAGAGCTGAGAGAAGCCTCCTCTTGAGGTGCTTGTGGTAAGGTGGTATTCGTCTGGAGTCGAAGCCAGGGACTAACCTCTCATCTCGAGTTGATTTTTGGCCCACGGAGCTCTTTCGTGTTGCTACAGTGACCTCAGGATCCCTCTAGCCTTGAAACAGTGTTCTTGGGGTTTCTCTGGAGTGCCATCAAGGAAATCAAGGCTCCTTTCATGTGTGATGTGCAACACGGAATTGCTCTGCACGCAGTGCAGGGGAATCGGGCCTCATCTCGCGGCGAGGGGGAAGTCTCATGGTTTTTCTCGAGTTGCGGCGGGAACCTGGGGTATATTCTCGAGTTACGACGGGGATGGCCCTTTCACACACGTGTTTCTTCAGCGACGTCAGGACTCCTGCCTAGTTGCGAGGGACAACTCTGGATTCTCCTCGAGGCTTGGCAGGGCAATTGGGACGCCTCTCCACCTGAGGCGGGAGACCAAGTGTCCCTTTCCAAGTGCCACAGGAATCCTGGGACTCCTATCAAGTTTCACGAGGAGTCAGGCATCGTCTCCTTTGGAGGCACTGATCTCCGCGTACCTCTGGAGTTTTCAAAGGATGTGAGGCTATCGGTCGCGATGAGGTGGGGACTAAGTCTTTCTCTGTGCTTTCCACAGGGGATTCAGACATCCTTTCGTCCTGGGTGATGCAAGACGAGCCTGCATTGAAATCACTGCAGGGATATCCGGCCTTATTTCGAGTCAGGGCATCGCGGTGTCCATTCCACTTGAGGCCGCAAACTCAGGGTCCCTCTCACATACCTAGAGCTGAGAGAAGCCTCCTCTTGAGGTGCTTGTGGTAAGGTGGTATTCCTCTGGAGACGAATCCAGGGACTAACCTCACTTTTCGAGTTGATTTTTGGTCCACAGAGTTCTTTCGTGTTGCTACAGTGACCTCAGGATCCCTCTAGCCTTGAAACAGTGTTCTTGGGGTTTCTCTGGAGTGCCATCAAGGAAATCAAGGCTCCTTTCATGTGTGATGTGCAAGACGGAATTGCTCTACACGCAGTACAGGGGAATCGGGCCTCATCTCGCTTCGAGGGGGAAGTCTCATGGTTTTTCTCGAGTTGCGGCGGGAACCTGGGGTATATTCTCGAGTTACGACGGGGATGGCCCTTCTACCCACGTGTTTGTTCAGCCACGTCAGGACTCCTGCCTAGTTGCGAGGGACAACTCGGGATTCTCCTCGAGGCTTGGCAGGGCAATTGGAACGCCTCTCCAGCTGAGGCGGGAGACCAAGGGTCCCTTTCCACGTGCCACAAGAATCCTGGGACTCCTATCAAGTTTCACGAGGAGTCTGGCATCGTCTCCTTTGGAGGCACTGATCTCCGCGTACCTCTGGACTTTTCAAAGGATGTGAGGCCTCCGATCGCGATGAGGTGGGGAACTAGGTCTTTCTCTGTGGTCTCCACAGGGGATTCAGACATCCTTTCTTCTTGGGAGATGCAAGACGAGCCTGCATTCCAGTCACTGCAGGGATATCCGGGCTTATTTCGATTAAGGGCATCGCGGTGTCCATTCCACTTGAGGCCGCAAACTCAGGATCCCTCTCACATACCTAGAGCTGAGAGAAGCCTCCTCTTGAGGTGCTTGTGGTAAGGTGGTATTCCTCAGGAGTCGAAGCCAGGGACTAACCTCTCATCTCGTGTTGATTCTTGGTCCACGGAGCTCTTTCGTGTTGCTACAGTGACCTCAGGATCCCTCTAGCCTTGAAACAGTGTTCGTGGGGTTTCTCTGGAGTGCCATCAAGGAAATCAAGGCTCCTTTCATGTGTGATGTGCAAGACGGAATTGCTCTGCACACAGTACAGGGGAATCGGGCCTCATCTCGCATCGAGGGGGAAGTCTCATGGTTTTTCTCGATTTGCGGCAGGAACCTGGGGTATATTCTCGAGTTACGACGGGGATGGCCCTTCCACCCACGTGTTTCTTCAGCGACGTCAGGACTCCTGCCTAGTTGCGAGGGACAACTCTGGATTCTCCTCGAGGCTTGGCAGGGCAATTGGGACGCCTCTCCAGCTGAGGCGGGAGACCAAGTGTCCCTTTCCAAGTGCCACAGGAATCCTGGGACTCCTATCAAGTTTCACGAGGAGTCAGGCATCGTCTCCTTTGGAGGCACTGATCTCCGCGTACCTCTGGAGTTTTCAAAGGATGTGAGGCTATCGGTCGCGATGAGGTGGGGAACTAAGTCTTTCTCTGTGCTTTCCACAGGGGTTCAGACATCCTTTCGTCCTGGGAGATGCAAGACGAGCCTGCATTCAACTCACTGCAGGGATATCCGGCCTTATTTCGAGTCAGGGCATCGCAGTGTCCATTCCACTTGAGGCCGCAAACTCAGGGTCCCTCTCACATACCTAGAGCTGAGAGAAGCCTCCTCTTGTGGTGCTTGTGGTAAGGTGGTATTCCTCTGGAGTCGAATCCAGGGACTAACCTCTCTTTTCGAGTTGATTTTTGGTCCACAGAGTTCTTTTGTGTTGCTACAGTGACCTCAGGATCCCTCTAGCCTTGAAACAGTGTTCTTGGGGTTTCTCTGGAGTGCCATCAAGGAAATCAAGGCTCCTTTCATGTGTGATGTGCAAGACGGAATTGCTCTGCACGCAGTACAGGGGAATCAGGCCTCATCTCGCATCGAGGGGGAAGTCTCACGGTTTTTCTCGATTTGCGGCAGGAACCTGGGGTATATTCTCGAGTTACGACGGGGATGGCCCTTCCACACACGTGTTTGTTCAGCCACGTCAGGACTCCTGCCTAGTTGCGAGGGACAACTCGGGATTCTCCTCGAGGCTTGGCAGGGCAATTGGAACGCCTCTCCAGCTGAGGCGGGAGACCAAGGGTCCCTTTCCACGTGCCACAAGAATCCTGGGACTCCTATCAAGTTTCACGAGGAGTCAGGCATCGTCTCCTTTGGAGGCACTGATCTCCGCGTAACTCTGGAGTTTTCAAAGGATGTGAGGCCTCCGGTCGCGATGAGGTGGGGAACTAGGTGTTTCTCTGTGGTCTCCACAGGGGATTCTGACATCCTTTCGTCCTGGGAAATGCAAGACGAGCCTGTGTTCAAGTCACTGCAGGGATATCCAGCCTTATTTCGCGTCAGGGCATCGCGGTGTCCATTCCACTTGAGGCCGCAAACTCAGGGTCCCTCTCACATACCTAGAGCTGAGAGAAGCCTCCTCTTGAGGTGCTTGTGGTAAGGTGGTATTCCTCTGGAGTCGAAGCCAGGGACTAACCTCTCATCTCGAGTTGATTTTTGGTCCACGGAGCTCTGTCGTGTTGCTACAGTGACCTCAGGATCCCTCTAGCCTTGAAACAGTGTTCTTGGGGTTTCTCTGGAGTGCCATCAAGGAAATCAAGGCTCCTTTCATGTGTGATGTGCAACACGGAATTGCTCTGCATGCAGTGCAGTGGAATCGGGCCTCATCTCGCGGCGAGGGGGAAGTCTCATGGTTTTTCTCGAGTTGCGGCGGGAACCTGGGTTATATTCTCGAGTTACGACGGGGATGGCCCTTCCACCCACGTGTTTCTTCAGCGACGTCAGGACTCCTGCCTAGTTGCGAGGGACAGCTCTGGATTCTCCTCGAGGCTTGGCAGGGCAATTGGGACGCCTCTCCAGCTGAGGCGGGAGACCAAGTGTCCCTTTCCAAGTGCCACAGGAATCCTGGGACTCCTATCAAGTTTCACGAGGAGTCAGGCATCGTCTCCTTTGGAGGCACTGATCTCCGCGTACCTCTGGAGTTTTCAAAGGATGTGAGGCTATCGGTCGCGATGAGGTGGGGAACTAAGTCTTTCTCTGTGCTTTCCACAGGGGTTCAGACATCCTTTCGTCCTGGGAGATGCAAGACGAGCCTGCATTCAAGTCACTGCAGGGATATCCGGCCTTATTTCGAGTCAGGGCATCGCGGTGTCCATTCCACTTGAGGCCGCAAACTCAGGGTCCCTCTCACATACCTAGAGCTGAGAGAAGCCTCCTCTTGAGGTGCTTGTGGTAAGGTGGTATTCCTCTGGAGACGAATCCAGGGACTAACCTCTCTTTTCGAGTTGATTTTTGGTCCACAGAGTTCTTTCGTGTTGCTACAGTGACCTCAGGATCCCTCTAGCCTTGAAACAGTGTTCTTGGGGTTTCTCTGGAGTGCCATCAAGGAAATCAAGGCTCCTTTCATGTGTGATGTGCAAGACGGAATTGCTCTGCACGCAGTACAGGGGAATCAGGCCTCATCTCGCATCGAGGGGGAAGTCTCACGGTTTTTCTCGATTTGCGGCAGGAACCTGGGGTATATTCTCGAGTTACGACGGGGATGGCCCTTCCACACACGTGTTTGTTCAGCCACGTCAGGACTCCTGCCTAGTTGCGAGGGACAACTCGGGATTCTCCTCGAGGCTTGGCAGGGCAATTGGAACGCCTCTCCAGCTGAGGCGGGAGACCAAGGGTCCCTTTCCACGTGCCACAGGAATCCTGGGACTCCTATCAAGTTTCACGAGGAGTCAGGCATCGTCTCCTTTGGAGGCACTGATCTCTGCGTACCTCTGGAGTTTTCAAAGGATGTGAGGCCTCCGGTCGCGATGAGGTGGGGAACTAGGTGTTTCTTTGTGGGCTCCACAGGGGATTCAGACATCCTTTCTTCTTGCGAGATGCAAGACGAGCCTGCATTCAAGTCACTGCAGGGATATCCGGCCTTATTTCGAGTCAGGGCATCGCGGTGTCCATTCCACTTGAGGCCGCAAACTCAGGATCCCTCTCACATACCTAGAGCTGAGAGAAGCCTCCTCTTGAGGTGCTTGTGGTAAGGTGGTATTCCTCTGGAGACGAATCCAGGGACTAACCTCTCTTTTCGAGTTGATTTTTGGTCCACAGAGTTCTTTCGTGTTGCTACAGTGACCTCAGGATCCCTCTAGCCTTGAAACAGTGTTCTTGGGGTTTCTCTGGAGTGCCATCAAGGAAATCAAGGCTCCTTTCATGTGTGATGTGCAACACAGAATTGCTCTGCACGCAGTGCAGGGGAATCGGGCCTCATCTCGCGGCGAGGGGGAAGTCTCATGGTTTTTCTCGAGTTGCGGCGGGAACCTGGGGTATATTCTCGAGTTACGACGGGGATGGCCCTTCCACACACGTGTGTGTTCAGCCATGTCAGGACTCCTGCCTAGTTGCGAGGGACAACTCGGGATTCTGCTCGAGGCTTTGCAGGGCAATTGGGACGCCTCTCCAGCTGAGACGGGAGACCAAGGTTCCCTTTCCACGTGCCACAGGAATCCTGGGTCTCCTATCAAGTTTCACGAGGAGTCAGGCATCGTCTCCTTTGGAGGCACAGATCTCTGCATACCTCTGGAGTTTTCAAAGGATTTGAGGCCTCCTGTCGCGATGAGGTGGGGAACTAGGTCTTTCTCTGTGGTCTCCACAGGGGTTTCAGACACCCTTTCGTCTTGGGAGATGCAAGACGAGCCTGCATTCCAGTCACTGCAGGGATATCCGGCCTTATTTCGAGTCAGGGCATCGCGGTGTCCATTCCACTTGAGGCCGCAAACTCAGGGTCCCTCTCACATACCTAGAGCTGAGAGAAGCCTCCTCTTGAGGTGCTTGTGGTAAGGTGGTATTCCTCTGGAGTCGAAGCCAGGGACTAACCTCTCATCTCGAGTTGATTTTTGGTCCACGGAGATCTTTCGTGTTGCTACAGTGACCTCAGGATCCCTCTAGCCTTGAAACAGTGTTCTTGGGGTTTCTCTGGAGTGCCATGAAGGAAATCAAGGCTCCTTTCATGTGTGATGTGCAACACAGAATTGCTCTGCACGCAGTGCAGGGGAATCGGGCCTCATCTCGCGGCGAGGGGGAAGTCTCATGGTTTTTCTCGAGTTGCGGCGGGAACCTGGGGTATATTCTCGAGTTACGACGGGGATGGCCCTTCCACACACGTGTTTGTTCAGCCACGTCAGGACTCTTGCCTAGTTGCGAGACACAATTCTGGATTCTCCTCGAGGCTTTGCAAGGCAATTGGGACGCCTCTCCAGCTGAGGCGGGAGACCAAGGGTCCCTTTCCACGTGCCACAGGAATCCTGGGACTCCTATCAAGTTTCACGAGGAGTCAGGCATCGTCTCCTTTGGAGCCACTGATCTCCGCGTACCTCTGGAGTTTTCAAAGGATGTGAGGCCTCCGGTCGCGATGAGGTGGGGAATTAGGTGTTTCTCTGTGGTCTCCACAGGGGATTCAGACATCCTTTCATCTTGGGAGATGCAAGACGAGCCTGCATTCAAGTCACTGCAGGGATATTCAGCCTTATTTCGCGTCAGGGCATCGCGGTGTCCATTCCACATGAGGCCGCAAACTCAGGGTCCCTCTCACATACCTAGAGCTGAGAGAAGCCTCCTCTTGAGGTGCTTGTGGTAAGGTGGTATTCCTCTGGAGTCGAAGCCAGGGACTAACCTCTCATCTCGAGTTGATTTTTGGCCCACGGAGCTCTTTCGTGTTACTACAGTGACCTCAGGATCCCTCTAGCCTTGAAACAGTGTTCTTGGGGTTTCTCTGGAGTGCCATCAAGGAAATCAAGGCTCCTTTCATGTGTGATGTGCAACACGGAATTGCTCTGCACGCAGTGCAGGGGAATCGGGCCTCATCTCGCGGCGAGGGGGAAGTCTCATGGTTTTTCTCGAGTTGCGGCGGGAACCTGGGGTATATTCTCGAGTTACGACGGGGATGGCCCTTCCACCCACGTGTTTCTTCAGCGACGTCAGGACTCCTGCCTAGTTGCGAGGGACAACTCTGGATTCTCCTCGAGGCTTGGCAGGGCAATTGGGACGCCTCTCCAGCTGAGGCGGGAGACCAAGTGTCCCTTTCCAAGTGCCACAGGAATCCTGGGACTCCTATCAAGTTTCACGAGGAGTCAGGCATCGTCTCCTTTGGAGGCACTGATCTCCGCGTACCTCTGGAGTTTTCAAAGGATGTGAGGCTATCGGTCGCGATGAGGTGGGGACTAAGTCTTTCTCTGTGCTTTCCACAGGGGATTCAGACATCCTTTCGTCTTGGGAAATGCAAGACGAGCCTGTGTTCAAGTCACTGCAGGGATATCCAGCCTTATTTCGCGTCAGGGCATCGCGGTGTCCATTCCACTTGAGGCCGCAAACTCAGGGTCCCTCTCACATACCTAGAGCTGAGAGAAGCCTCCTCTTGAGGTGCTTGTGGTAAGGTGGTATTCCTCTGGAGACGAATCCAGGGACTAACCTCACTTTTCGAGTTGATTTTTGGTCCACAGAGTTCTTTTGTGTTGCTACAGTGACCTCAGGATCCCTCTAGCCTTGAAACAGTGTTCTTGGGGTTTCTCTGGAGTGCCATCAAGGAAATCAAGGCTCCTTTCATGTGTGATGTGCAAGACGGAATTGCTCTACACGCAGTACAGGGGAATCGGGCCTCATCTCGCATCGAGGGGGAAGTCTCATGGTTTTTCTCGAGTTGCGGCGGGAACCTGGGGTATATTCTCGAGTTACGACGGGGATGGCCCTTCTACCCACGTGTTTGTTCAGCCACGTCAGGACTCCTGCCTAGTTGCGAGGGACAACTCGGGATTCTCCTCGAGGCTTGGTAGGGCAATTGGAACGCCTCTCCAGCTGAGGCGGGAGACCAAGGGTCCCTTTCCACGTGCCACAAGAATCCTGGGACTCCTATCAAGGTTCACGAGGAGTCAGGCATCGTCTCCTTTGGAGGCACTGATCTCCGCGTACCTCTGGACTTTACAAAGGATGTGAGGCCTCCGGTCGCGATGAGGTGGGGAACTAGGTCTTTCTCTGTGGTCTCCACAGGGGATTCAGACATCCTTTCTTCTTGGGAGATGCAAGACGAGCCTGCATTCCAGTCACTGCAGGGATATCCGGGCTTATTTCGAGTAAGGGCATCGCGGTGTCCATTCCACTTGAGGCCGCAAACTCAGGATCCCTCTCACATACCTAGAGCTGAGAGAAGCCTCCTCTTGAGGTGCTTGTGGTAAGGTGGTATTCCTCAGGAGTCGAAGCCAGGGACTAACCTCTCATCTCGAGTTGATTTTTGGTCCACGGAGCTCTTTCGTGTTGCTACAGTGACCTCAGGATCCCTCTAGCCTTGAAACAGTGTTCTTGGGGTTTCTCTGGAGTGCCATCAAGGAAATCAAGGCTCCTTTCATGTGTGATGTGCAACACGGAATTGCTCTGCACGCAGTGCAGGGGAATCGGGCCTCATCTCGCGGCGAGGGGGAAGTCTCATGGTTTTTCTCGAGTTGCGGCGGGAACCTGGGGTATATTCTCGAGTTACGACGGGGATGGCCCTTCCACACACGTGTTTCTTCAGCGACGTCAGGACTCCTGCCTAGTTGCGAGGGACAACTCTGGATTCTCCTCGAGGCTTGGTAGGGCAATTGGAACGCCTCTCTAGCTGAGGCGGGAGACCAAGGGTCCCTTTCCACGTGCCACAAGAATCCTGGGACTCCTATCAAGTTTCACGAGGAGTCAGGCATCATCTCCTTTGGAGGCACTGATCTCCGCGTACCTCTGGACTTTTCAAAGGATGTGAGGCCTCCGGTCGCGATGAGGTGGGGAACTAGGTCTTTCTCTGTGGTCTCCACAGGGGATTCAGACATCCTTTCTTCTTGGGAGATGCAAGACGAGCCTGCATTCAAGTCACTGCAGGGATATCCGGCCTTATTTCGAGTCAGGGCATCGCGGTGTCCATTCCACTTGAGGCCGCAAACTCAGGATCCCTCTCACATACCTAGAGCTGAGAGAAGCCTCCTCTTGAGGTGCTTGTGGTAAGGTGGTATTCCTCAGGAGTCGAAGCCAGGGACTAACCTCTCATGTCGTGTTGATTCTTGGTCCACGGAGCTCTTTCGTGTTGCTACAGTGACCTCAGGATCCCTCTAGCCTTGAAACAGTGTTCTTGGGGTTTCTCTGGAGTGCCATCAAGGAAATCAAGGCTCCTTTCATGTGTGATGTGCAACACGGAATTGCTCTGCACGCAGTGCAGGGGAATCGGGCCTCATCTCGCGGCGAGGGGGAACTCTCATGGTTTTTCTCGAGTTGCGGCGGGAACCTGGGGTATATTCTCGAGTTACGACGGGGATGGCCCTTCCACCCACGTGTTTCTTCAGCGACGTCAGGACTCCTGCCTAGTTGCGAGGGACAACTCTGGATTCTCCTCGAGGCTTGGTAGGGCAATTGGGACGCCTCTCCAGCTGAGGGGGGAGACCAAGTGTCCCTTTCCAAGTGCCACAGGAATCCTGGGACTCCTATCAAGTTTCACGAGGAGTCAGGCATCGTCTCCTTTGGAGGCACTGATCTCCGCGTACCTCTGGAGTTTTCAAAGGATGTGAGGCTATCGGTCGCGATGAGGTGGGGAACTAAGTCTTTCTCTGTGCTTTCCACAGGGGATTCAGACATCCTTTCGTCCTGGGAGATGCAAGACGAGCCCGCATTGAAGTCACTGCAGGGATATCCGGCCTTATTTCGAGTCAGGGCATCGCGGTGTCCATTCCACTTGAGGCCGCAAACTCAGGGTCCCTCTCACATGCCTAGAGCTGAGAGAAGCCTCCTCTTGAGGTGCTTGTGGTAAGGTGGTATTCCTCTGGAGACGAATCCAGGGACTAAGCTCTCTTTTCGAGTTGATTTTTCGTCCACAGACTTCTTTCGTGTTGCTACAGTGACCTCAGGATCCCTCTAGCCTTGAAACAGTGTTCTTGGGGTTTCTCTGGAGTGCCATCAAGGAAATCAAGGCTCCTTTCATGTGTGATGTGCAAGACGGAATTGCTCTGCACGCAGTACAGGGGAATCGGGCCTCATCTCGCATCGAGGGGGAAGTCTCATGGTTTTTCTCGAGTTGCGGCGGGAACCTGGGGTATATTCTCGAGTTACGACGGGGATGGCCCTTCCACACACGTGTTTGTTCAGCCACGTCAGGACTCCTGCCTAGTTGCGAGGGACAACTCGGGATTCTCCTCGAGGTTTGGCAGGGCAATTGGAACGCCTCTCCAGCTGAGGCGGGAGACCAAGGGTCCCTTCCACGTGCCACAAGAAACCTGGGACTCCTATCAAGTTTCACGAGGAGTCAGGCTTCGTCTCCTTTGGAGGCACTGATCTCCGCGTACCTCTGGTGTTTTCAAAGGATGTGAGGCCTCCGGTCGCAATGAGGTGGGGAACTAGCTCTTTCTCTGTGGTCTCCACAGGGGATTCAGACACCCTTTCGTCTTGGGAGATGCAAGACGAGCCTGCATTCCAGTCACTGCAGGGATATCCGGCCTTATTTCGAGTCAGGGCATCGCGGTGTCCATTCCACTTGAGGCCGCAAACTCAGGGTCCCTCTCACATACCTAGAGCTGAGAGAAGCCTCCTCTTGAGGTGCTTGTGGTAAGGTGGTATTCCTCTGGAGTCGAAGCCAGGGACTAACCTCTCATCTCGAGTTGATTTTTGGTCCACGGAGCTCTTTCGTGTTGCTACAGTGACCTCAGGATCCCTCTAGCCTTGAAACAGTGTTCTTGGGGTTTCTCTGGAGTGCCATCAAGGAAATCAAGGCTCCTTTCATGTGTGATGTGCAACACAGAATTGCTCTGCACGCAGTGCAGGGGAATCGGGCCTCATCTCGCGGCGAGGGGGAAGTCTCATGGATTTTCTCGAGTTGCGGTGGGAACCTGGGGTATATTCTCGAGTTACGACGGGGATGGCCCTTTCACCCACGTGTTTCTTCAGCGACGTCAGGACTCCTGCCTAGTTGCGAGGGACAACTCTGGATTCTCCTCGAGGCTTGGCAGGGCAATTGGGACGCCTCTCCAGCTGAGGCAGGAGACCATGTGTCCCTTTCCAAGTGCCACAGGAATCCTGGGACTCCTATCAAGTTTCACGAGGAGTCAGGCATCGTCTCCTTTGGAGGCACTGATCTCCGCTTACCTCTGGAGTTTTCAAAGGATGTGAGGCTATCGGTCGCGATGAGGTGGGGAACTAAGTCTTTCTCTGTGCATTCCACAGGGGATTCAGACATCCTTTCGTCCTGGGAGATGCAAGACGAGCCTTCATTGAAGTCACTGCAGGGATATCCGGCCTTATTTCGCGTCAGGGCATCGCGGTGTACATTCCACTTGAGGCCGCAAACTCAGGGTCCCTCTCACATACCTAGAGCTGAGAGAAGCCTCCTCGTGAGGTGCTTGTGGTAAGGTCGTATTCCTCAGGAGTCGAAGCCAGGGACTAACCTCTCATCTCGTGTTGATTCTTGGTCCACGGAGCTCTTTCTTGTTGCTACAGTGACCTCAGGATCCCTCTAGCCTTGAAACAGTGTTCTTGGGGTTTCTCTGGAGTGCCATCAAGGAAATCAAGGTTCCTTTCATGTGTGATGTGCAACACGGAATTGCTCTGCACGCAGTGCAGGGGAATCGGGCCTCATCTCGCGGCGAGGGGAAAGTCTCATGGTATTTGTCAAGTTGCGGCGGGAACCTGGAATATATTCTCGAGTTACGACGGGGATGGCCCTTCCACACACGTGTGTGTTCAGCCATGTCAGGACTCCTGCCTAGTTGCGAGGGACAACTCGGGATTCTCCTCGAGGCTTTGCAGGGCAATTGGGATGCCTCTCCAGCTGAGACGGGAGACCAAGGGTCCCTTTCCACGTGCCACAGGAATCCTGGGTCTCCTATCAAGTTTCACGAGGATTCAGGCATCGTCTCCTTTGGAGGCACTGATCTCCGCGTACCTCTGGAGTTTTCAAAGGATGTGAGGCCTCCGGTCGCGGTGAGGTGGGTAACTAGTTGTTTCTCTGTGGTCTCCACAGGGGATTCAGACACATTTTCGTCTTGGGAGATGCAAGACGAGCCTGCATTCCAGTCACTGCAGGGATATCCGGCCTTATTTCGAGTCAGGGCATCGCGGTGTCCATTCCACTTGAGGCCGCAAACTCAGGGTCCCTCTCACATACCTAGAGCTGAGAGAAGCCTCCTCTTGAGGTGCTTGTGGTAAGGTGGTATTCCTCTGGAGTCGAAGCCAGGGACTAACCTCTCATCTCGAGTTGATTTTTGGTCCACGGAGCTCTTTCGTGTTGCTACAGTGACTTCAGGATCCCTCTAGCCTTGAAACAGTGTTCTTGGGGTTTCTCTGGAGTGCCATGAAGGAAATCAAGGCTCCTTTCATGTGTGATGTGCAGCACAGAATTGCTCTGCACGCAGTGCAGGGGAATCGGGCCTCATCTCGCGGCGAGGGGGAAGTATCATGGTTTTTCTCGAGTTGCGGCGGGAACCTGGGGTATATTCTCGAGTTACGACGGGGATGGCCCTTCCACACACGTGTTTGTTCAGCCACGTCAGGACTCTTGCCTAGATGCGAGACACAACTCGGGATTCTCCTCGAGGCTTGGCAAGGCAATTGGGACGCCTCTCCAGCTGAAGCGGGAGACCAAGGGTCCCTTTCCACGTGCCACAGGAATCCTGGGACTCCTATCAAGTTTCACGAGGAGTCAGGCATCGTCTCCTTTGGAGGCACTGATCTCCGCGTACCTCTGGAGTTTTCAAAGGATGTGAGGCCTCCGGTCGCGATGAGGTGGGGAACTAGGTCTTTCTCTGTGGTCTCCACAGGGGATTCAGACATCCTTTCATCTTGGGAGATGCAAGACGAGCCTGCATTCAAGTCACTGCAGGGATATCCGGCCTTATTTCGAGTCAGGGCATCGCGGTGTCCATTCCACTTGAGGCCGCAAACTCAGGGTCCCTCTCACATACCTAGAGCTGAGAGAAGCCTCCTCTTGAGGTGCTTGTGGTAAGGTGGTATTCCTCTGGAGTCGAAGCCAGGGACTAACCTCTCATCTCGAGTTGATTTTTGGCCCACGGAGCTCTTTCGTGTTGCTACAGTGACCTCAGGATCCCTCTAGCCTTGAAACAGTGTTCTTGGGGTTTCTCTGGAGTGCCATCAAGGAAATCAAGGCTCCTTTCATGTGTGATGTGCAACACGGAATTGCTCTGCACGCAGTGCAGGGGAATCGGGCCTCATCTCGCGGCGAGGGGAAAGTCTCATGGTTTTTCTCGAGTTGCGGCGGGAACCTGGGGTATATTCTCGAGTTACGACGGGGATGGCCCTTCCACACACGTGTGTGTTCAGCCATGTCAGGACTCCTGCCTAGTTGCGAGGGACAACTCGGGATTCCCCTCGAGGCTTGGCAGGGCAATTGGGACGCCTCTCCAGCTGAGGCGGGAGACCAAGTGTCCCTTTCCAAGTGCCACAGGAATCCTGGGACTCCTATCAAGTTTCACGAGGAGTCAGGCATCGTCTCCTTTGGAGGCACTGATCTCCGCGTACCTCTGGAGTTTTCAAAGGATGTGAGGCTATCGGTCGCGATGAGGTGGGGAACTAAGTCTTTCTCTGTGCTTTCCACAGGGGATTCAGACATCCTTTCGTCCTGGGAGATGCAAGACGAGCCTGCATTGAAGTCACTGCAGGGATATCCGGCCTTATTTCGAGTCAGGGCATCGCGGTGTCCATTCCACTTGAGGCCGCAAACTCAGGGTCCCTCTCACATGCCTAGAGCTGAGAGAAGCCTCCTCTTGAGGTGCTTGTGGTAAGGTGGTATTCCTCTGGAGACGAATCCAGGGACTAAGCTCTCTTTTCGAGTTGATTTTTCGTCCACAGACTTCTTTCGTGTTGCTACAGTGACCTCAGGATCCCTCTAGCCTTGAAACAGTGTTCTTGGGGTTTCTCTGGAGTGCCATCAAGGAAATCAAGGCTCCTTTCATGTGTGATGTGCAAGACGGAATTGCTCTGCACGCAGTACAGGGGAATCGAGCCTCATCTCGCATCGAGGGGGAAGTCTCATGGTTTTTCTCGAGTTGCGGCGGGAACCTGGGGTATATTCTCGAGTTACGACGGGGATGGCCCTTCCACACACGTGTTTGTTCAGCCACGTCAGGACTCCTGCCTAGTTGCGAGGGACAACTCGGGATTCTCCTCGAGGTTTGGCAGGGCAATTGGAACGCCTCTCCAGCTGAGGCGGGAGACCAAGGGTCCCTTCCACGTGCCACAAGAAACCTGGGACTCCTATCAAGTTTCACGAGGAGTCAGGCTTCGTCTCCTTTGGAGGCACTGATCTCCGCGTACCTCTGGTGTTTTCAAAGGATGTGAGGCCTCCGGTCGCAATGAGGTGGGGAACTAGCTCTTTCTCTGTGGTCTCCACAGGGGATTCAGACACCCTTTCGTCTTCGGAGATGCAAGACGAGCCTGCATTCCAGTCACTGCAGGGATATCCGGCCTTATTTCGAGTCAGGGCATCGCGGTGTCCATTCCACTTGAGGCCGCAAACTCAGGGTCCCTCTCACATACCTAGAGCTGAGAGAAGCCTCCTCTTGAGGTGCTTGTGGTAAGGTGGTATTCCTCTGGAGTCGAAGCCAGGGACTAACCTCTCATCTCGAGTTGATTTTTGGTCCACGGAGCTCTTTCGTGTTGCTACAGTGACCTCAGGATCCCTCTAGCCTTGAAACAGTGTTCTTGGGGTTTCTCTGGAGTGCCATCAAGGAAATCAAGGCTCCTTTCATGTGTGATGTGCAACACAGAATTGCTCTGCACGCAGTGCAGGGGAATCGGGCCTCATCTCGCGGCGAGGGGGAAGTCTCATGGATTTTCTCGAGTTGCGGTGGGAACCTGGGGTATATTCTCGAGTTACGACGGGGATGGCCCTTTCACCCACGTGTTTCTTCAGCGACGTCAGGACTCCTGCCTAGTTGCGAGGGACAACTCTGGATTCTCCTCGAGGCTTGGCAGGGCAATTGGGACGCCTCTCCAGCTGAGGCAGGAGACCATGTGTCCCTTTCCAAGTGCCACAGGAATCCTGGGACTCCTATCAAGTTTCACGAGGAGTCAGGCATCGTCTCCTTTGGAGGCACTGATCTCCGCTTACCTCTGGAGTTTTCAAAGGATGTGAGGCTATCGGTCGCGATGAGGTGGGGAACTAAGTCTTTCTCTGTGCATTCCACAGGGGATTCAGACATCCTTTCGTCCTGGGAGATGCAAGACGAGCCTTCATTGAAGTCACTGCAGGGATATCCGGCCTTATTTCGCGTCAGGGCATCGCGGTGTCCATTCCACTTGAGGCCGCAAACTCAGGGTCCCTCTCACATACCTAGAGCTGAGAGAAGCCTCCTCGTGAGGTGCTTGTGGTAAGGTCGTATTCCTCAGGAGTCGAAGCCAGGGACTAACCTCTCATCTCGTGTTGATTCTTGGTCCACGGAGCTCTTTCTTGTTGCTACAGTGACCTCAGGATCCCTCTAGCCTTGAAACAGTGTTCTTGGGTTTTCTCTGGAGTGCCATCAAGGAAATCAAGGCTCCTTTCATGTGTGATGTGCAACACAGAATTGCTCTGCACGCAGTGCAAGGGAATCGGGCCTCATCTCGCGGCGAGGGGGAAGTCTCATGGTTTTTCTCGAGTTGCGGCGGGAACCTGGGGTATATTCTCGAGTTACGACGGGGATGGCCCTTCCACACACGTGTGTGTTCAGCCATGTCAGGACTCCTGCCTAGTTGCGAGGGACAACTCGGGATTCTCCTCGAGGCTTTGCAGGGCAATTGGGACGCCTCTCCAGCTGAGACGGGAGACCAAGGTTCCCTTTCCACGTGCCACAGGAATCCTGGGTCTCCTATCAAGTTTCACGAGGAGTCAGGCATCGTCTCCTTTGGAGGCACAGATCTCCGCATACCTCTGGAGTTTTCAAAGGATTTGAGGCCTCCTGTCGCGATGAGGTGGGGAACTAGGTCTTTCTCTGTGGTCTCCACAGGGGTTTCAGACACCCTTTCGTCTTGGGAGATGCAAGACGAGCCTGCATTCCAGTCACTGCAGGGATATCCGGCCTTATTTCGAGTCAGGGCATCGCGGTGTCCATTCCACTTGAGGCCGCAAACTCAGGGTCCCTCTCACATACCTAGAGCTGAGAGAAGCCTCCTCTTGAGGTGCTTGTGGTAAGGTGGTATTCCTCTGGAGTCGAAGCCAGGGACTAACCTCTCATCTCGAGTTGATTTTTGGTCCACGGAGATTTTTCGTGTTGCTACAGTGACCTCAGGATCCCTCTAGCCTTGAAACAGTGTTCTTGGGGTTTCTCTGGAGTGCCATGAAGGAAATCAAGGCTCCTTTCATGTGTGATGTGCAACACAGAATTGCTCTGCACGCAGTGCAGGGGAATCGGGCCTCATCTCGCGGCGAGGGGGAAGTCTCATGGTTTTTCTCGAGTTGCGGCGGGAACCTGGGGTATATTCTCGAGTTACGACGGGGATGGCCCTTCCACACACGTGTTTGTTCAGCCACGTCAGGACTCTTGCCTAGTTGCGAGACACAACTCTGGATTCTCCTCGAGGCTTTGCAAGGCAATTGGGACGCCTCTCCAGCTGAGGCGGGAGACCAAGGGTCCCTTTCCACGTGCCACAGGAATCCTGGGACTCCTATCAAGTTTCACGAGGAGTCAGGCATCGTCTCCTTTGGAGGCACTGATCTCCGCGTACCTCTGGAGTTTTCAAAGGATGTGAGGCCTCCGGTCGCGATGAGGTGGGGAACTAGGTCTTTCTCTGTGGTCTCCACAGGGGATTCAGACATCCTTTCATCTTGGGAGATGCAAGACGAGCCTGCATTCAAGTCACTGCAGGGATATTCAGCCTTATTTCGCGTCAGGGCATCGCGGTGTCCATTCCACATGAGGCCGCAAACTCAGGGTCCCTCTCACATACCTAGAGCTGAGAGAAGCCTCCTCTTGAGGTGCTTGTGGTAAGGTGGTATTCCTCTGGAGTCGAAGCCAGGGACTAACCTCTCATCTCGAGTTGATTTTTGGCCCACGGAGCTCTTTCGTGTTGCTACAGTGACCTCAGGATCCCTCTAGCCTTGAAACAGTGTTCTTGGGGTTTCTCTGGAGTGTCATCAAGGAAATCAAGGCTCCTTTCATGTGTGATGTGCAACACGGAATTGCTCTGCACGCAGTGCAGGGGAATCGGGCCTCATCTCGCGGCAAGGGGGAAGTCTCATGGTTTTTCTCGAGTTGCGGCGGGAACCTGGGGTATATTCTCGAGTTACGACGGGGATGGCCCTTCCACCCACGTGTTTCTTCAGCGACGTCAGGACTCCTGCCTAGTTGCGAGGGACAACTCTGGATTCTCCTCGAGGCTTGGCAGGGCAATTGGGACGCCTCTCCAGCTGAGGCGGGAGACCAAGTGTCCCTTTCCAAGTGCCACAGGAATCCTGGGACTCCTATCAAGTTTCACGAGGAGTCAGGCATCGTCTCCTTTGGAGGCACTGATCTCCGCGTACCTCTGGAGTTTTCAAAGGATGTGAGGCTATCGGTCTCGATGAGGTGGGGACTAAGTCTTTCTCTGTGCTTTCCACAGGGGATTCAGACATCCTTTCGTCCTGGGTGATGCAAGACGAGCCTGCATTGAAATCACTGCAGGGATATCGGGCCTTATTTCGAGTCAGGGCATCGCGGTGTCCATTCCACTTGAGGCCGCAAACTCAGGGTCCCTCTCACATACCTAGAGCTGAGAGAAGCCTCCTCTTGAGGTGCTTGTGGTAAGGTGGTATTCCTCTGGAGACGAATCCAGGGACTAACCTCACTTTTCGAGTTGATTTTTGGTCCACAGAGTTCTTTTGTGTTGCTACAGTGACCTCAGGATCCCTCTAGCCTTGAAACAGTGTTCTTGGGGTTTCTCTGGAGTGCCATCAAGGAAATCAAGGCTCCTTTCATGTGTGATGTGCAAGACGGAATTGCTCTACACGCAGTACAGGGGAATCGGGCCTCATCTCGCATCGAGGGGGAAGTCTCATGGTTTTTCTCGAGTTGCGGCGGGAACCTGGGGTATATTCTCGAGTTACGACGGGGATGGCCCTTCTACCCACGTGTTTGTTCAGCCACGTCAGGACTCCTGCCTAGTTGCGAGGGACAACTCGGGATTCTCCTCGAGGCTTGGTAGGGCAATTGGAACGCCTCTCCAGCTGAGGCGGGAGACCAAGGGTCCCTTTCCACGTGCCACAAGAATCCTGGGACTCCTATCAAGGTTCACGAGGAGTCAGGCATCGTCTCCTTTGGAGGCACTGATCTCCGCGTACCTCTGGACTTTACAAAGGATGTGAGGCCTCCGGTCGCGATGAGGTGGGGAACTAGGTCTTTCTCTGTGGTCTCCACAGGGGATTCAGACATCCTTTCTTCTTGGGAGATGCAAGACGAGCCTGCATTCCAGTCACTGCAGGGATATCCGGGCTTATTTCGAGTAAGGGCATCGCGGTGTCCATTCCACTTGAGGCCGCAAACTCAGGATCCCTCTCACATACCTAGAGCTGAGAGAAGCCTCCTCTTGAGGTGCTTGTGGTAAGGTGGTATTCCTCAGGAGTCGAAGCCAGGGACTAACCTCTCATCTCGAGTTGATTTTTGGTCCACGGAGCTCTTTCGTGTTGCTACAGTGACCTCAGGATCCCTCTAGCCTTGAAACAGTGTTCTTGGGGTTTCTCTGGAGTGCCATCAAGGAAATCAAGGCTCCTTTCATGTGTGATGTGCAACACGGAATTGCTCTGCACGCAGTGCAGGGGAATCGGGCCTCATCTCGCGGCGAGGGGGAAGTCTCATGGTTTTTCTCGAGTTGCGGCGGGAACCTGGGGTATATTCTCGAGTTACGACGGGGATGGCCCTTCCACACACGTGTTTCTTCAGCGACGTCAGGACTCCTGCCTAGTTGCGAGGGACAACTCTGGATTCTCCTCGAGGCTTGGTAGGGCAATTGGAACGCCTCTCTAGCTGAGGCGGGAGACCAAGGGTCCCTTTCCACGTGCCACAAGAATCCTGGGACTCCTATCAAGTTTCACGAGGAGTCAGGCATCATCTCCTTTGGAGGCACTGATCTCCGCGTACCTCTGGACTTTTCAAAGGATGTGAGGCCTCCGGTCGCGATGAGGTGGGGAACTAGGTCTTTCTCTGTGGTCTCCACAGGGGATTCAGACATCCTTTCTTCTTGGGAGATGCAAGACGAGCCTGCATTCAAGTCACTGCAGGGATATCCGGCCTTATTTCGAGTCAGGGCATCGCGGTGTCCATTCCACTTGAGGCCGCAAACTCAGGATCCCTCTCACATACCTAGAGCTGAGAGAAGCCTCCTCTTGAGGTGCTTGTGGTAAGGTGGTATTCCTCAGGAGTCGAAGCCAGGGACTAACCTCTCATGTCGTGTTGATTCTTGGTCCACGGAGCTCTTTCGTGTTGCTACAGTGACCTCAGGATCCCTCTAGCCTTGAAACAGTGTTCTTGGGGTTTCTCTGGAGTGCCATCAAGGAAATCAAGGCTCCTTTCATGTGTGATGTGCAACACGGAATTGCTCTGCACGCAGTGCAGGGGAATCGGGCCTCATCTCGCGGCGAGGGGGAACTCTCATGGTTTTTCTCGAGTTGCGGCGGGAACCTGGGGTATATTCTCGAGTTACGACGGGGATGGCCCTTCCACCCACGTGTTTCTTCAGCGACGTCAGGACTCCTGCCTAGTTGCGAGGGACAACTCTGGATTCTCCTCGAGGCTTGGTAGGGCAATTGGGACGCCTCTCCAGCTGAGGGGGGAGACCAAGTGTCCCTTTCCAAGTGCCACAGGAATCCTGGGACTCCTATCAAGTTTCACGAGGAGTCAGGCATCGTCTCCTTTGGAGGCACTGATCTCCGCGTACCTCTGGAGTTTTCAAAGGATGTGAGGCTATCGGTCGCGATGAGGTGGGGAACTAAGTCTTTCTCTGTGCTTTCCACAGGGGATTCAGACATCCTTTCGTCCTGGGAGATGCAAGACGAGCCCGCATTGAAGTCACTGCAGGGATATCCGGCCTTATTTCGAGTCAGGGCATCGCGGTGTCCATTCCACTTGAGGCCGCAAACTCAGGGTCCCTCTCACATGCCTAGAGCTGAGAGAAGCCTCCTCTTGAGGTGCTTGTGGTAAGGTGGTATTCCTCTGGAGACGAATCCAGGGACTAAGCTCTCTTTTCGAGTTGATTTTTCGTCCACAGACTTCTTTCGTGTTGCTACAGTGACCTCAGGATCCCTCTAGCCTTGAAACAGTGTTCTTGGGGTTTCTCTGGAGTGCCATCAAGGAAATCAAGGCTCCTTTCATGTGTGATGTGCAAGACGGAATTGCTCTGCACGCAGTACAGGGGAATCGGGCCTCATCTCGCATCGAGGGGGAAGTCTCATGGTTTTTCTCGAGTTGCGGCGGGAACCTGGGGTATATTCTCGAGTTACGACGGGGATGGCCCTTCCACACACGTGTTTGTTCAGCCACGTCAGGACTCCTGCCTAGTTGCGAGGGACAACTCGGGATTCTCCTCGAGGTTTGGCAGGGCAATTGGAACGCCTCTCCAGCTGAGGCGGGAGACCAAGGGTCCCTTCCACGTGCCACAAGAAACCTGGGACTCCTATCAAGTTTCACGAGGAGTCAGGCTTCGTCTCCTTTGGAGGCACTGATCTCCGCGTACCTCTGGTGTTTTCAAAGGATGTGAGGCCTCCGGTCGCAATGAGGTGGGGAACTAGCTCTTTCTCTGTGGTCTCCACAGGGGATTCAGACACCCTTTCGTCTTGGGAGATGCAAGACGAGCCTGCATTCCAGTCACTGCAGGGATATCCGGCCTTATTTCGAGTCAGGGCATCGCGGTGTCCATTCCACTTGAGGCCGCAAACTCAGGGTCCCTCTCACATACCTAGAGCTGAGAGAAGCCTCCTCTTGAGGTGCTTGTGGTAAGGTGGTATTCCTCTGGAGTCGAAGCCAGGGACTAACCTCTCATCTCGAGTTGATTTTTGGTCCACGGAGCTCTTTCGTGTTGCTACAGTGACCTCAGGATCCCTCTAGCCTTGAAACAGTGTTCTTGGGGTTTCTCTGGAGTGCCATCAAGGAAATCAAGGCTCCTTTCATGTGTGATGTGCAACACAGAATTGCTCTGCACGCAGTGCAGGGGAATCGGGCCTCATCTCGCGGCGAGGGGGAAGTCTCATGGATTTTCTCGAGTTGCGGTGGGAACCTGGGGTATATTCTCGAGTTACGACGGGGATGGCCCTTTCACCCACGTGTTTCTTCAGCGACGTCAGGACTCCTGCCTAGTTGCGAGGGACAACTCTGGATTCTCCTCGAGGCTTGGCAGGGCAATTGGGACGCCTCTCCAGCTGAGGCAGGAGACCATGTGTCCCTTTCCAAGTGCCACAGGAATCCTGGGACTCCTATCAAGTTTCACGAGGAGTCAGGCATCGTCTCCTTTGGAGGCACTGATCTCCGCTTACCTCTGGAGTTTTCAAAGGATGTGAGGCTATCGGTCGCGATGAGGTGGGGAACTAAGTCTTTCTCTGTGCATTCCACAGGGGATTCAGACATCCTTTCGTCCTGGGAGATGCAAGACGAGCCTTCATTGAAGTCACTGCAGGGATATCCGGCCTTATTTCGCGTCAGGGCATCGCGGTGTCCATTCCACTTGAGGCCGCAAACTCAGGGTCCCTCTCACATACCTAGAGCTGAGAGAAGCCTCCTCGTGAGGTGCTTGTGGTAAGGTCGTATTCCTCAGGAGTCGAAGCCAGGGACTAACCTCTCATCTCGTGTTGATTCTTGGTCCACGGAGCTCTTTCTTGTTGCTACAGTGACCTCAGGATCCCTCTAGCCTTGAAACAGTGTTCTTGGGGTTTCTCTGGAGTGCCATCAAGGAAATCAAGGTTCCTTTCATGTGTGATGTGCAACACGGAATTGCTCTGCACGCAGTGCAGGGGAATCGGGCCTCATCTCGCGGCGAGGGGAAAGTCTCATGGTATTTGTCAAGTTGCGGCGGGAACCTGGAATATATTCTCGAGTTACGACGGGGATGGCCCTTCCACACACGTGTGTGTTCAGCCATGTCAGGACTCCTGCCTAGTTGCGAGGGACAACTCGGGATTCTCCTCGAGGCTTTGCAGGGCAATTGGGATGCCTCTCCAGCTGAGACGGGAGACCAAGGGTCCCTTTCCACGTGCCACAGGAATCCTGGGTCTCCTATCAAGTTTCACGAGGATTCAGGCATCGTCTCCTTTGGAGGCACTGATCTCCGCGTACCTCTGGAGTTTTCAAAGGATTTAAGGCCTCCTGTCGCGGTGAGGTGGGTAACTAGTTGTTTCTCTGTGGTCTCCACAGGGGATTCAGACACCTTTTCGTCTTGGGAGATGCAAGACGAGCCTGCATTCCAGTCACTGCAGGGATATCCGGCCTTATTTCGAGTCAGGGCATCGCGGTGTCCATTCCACTTGAGGCCGCAAACTCAGGATCCCTCTCACATACCTAGAGCTGAGAGAAGCCTCCTCTTGAGGTGCTTGTGGTAAGGTGGTATTCCTCTGGAGTCGAAGCCAGGGACTAACCTCTCATCTCGAGTTGATTTTTGGTCCACGGAGCTCTTTCGTGTTGCTACAGTGACTTCAGGATCCCTCTAGCCTTGAAACAGTGTTCTTGGGGTTTCTCTGGAGTGCCATGAAGGAAATCAAGGCTCCTTTCATGTGTGATGTGCAGCACAGAATTGCTCTGCACGCAGTGCAGGGGAATCGGGCCTCATCTCGCGGCGAGGGGGAAGTATCATGGTTTTTCTCGAGTTGCGGCGGGAACCTGGGGTATATTCTCGAGTTACGACGGGGATGGCCCTTCCACACACGTGTTTGTTCAGCCACGTCAGGACTCTTGCCTAGATGCGAGACACAACTCGGGATTCTCCTCGAGGCTTGGCAAGGCAATTGGGACGCCTCTCCAGCTGAAGCGGGAGACCAAGGGTCCCTTTCCACGTGCCACAGGAATCCTGGGACTCCTATCAAGTTTCACGAGGAGTCAGGCATCGTCTCCTTTGGAGGCACTGATCTCCGCGTACCTCTGGAGTTTTCAAAGGATGTGAGGCCTCCGGTCGCGATGAGGTGGGGAACTAGGTCTTTCTCTGTGGTCTCCACAGGGGATTCAGACATCCTTTCATCTTGGGAGATGCAAGACGAGCCTGCATTCAAGTCACTGCAGGGATATCCGGCCTTATTTCGAGTCAGGGCATCGCGGTGTCCATTCCACTTGAGGCCGCAAACTCAGGGTCCCTCTCACATACCTAGAGCTGAGAGAAGCCTCCTCTTGAGGTGCTTGTGGTAAGGTGGTATTCCTCTGGAGTCGAAGCCAGGGACTAACCTCTCATCTCGAGTTGATTTTTGGCCCACGGAGCTCTTTCGTGTTGCTACAGTGACCTCAGGATCCCTCTAGCCTTGAAACAGTGTTCTTGGGGTTTCTCTGGAGTGCCATCAAGGAAATCAAGGCTCCTTTCATGTGTGATGTGCAACACGGAATTGCTCTGCACGCAGTGCAGGGGAATCGGGCCTCATCTCGCGGCGAGGGGAAAGTCTCATGGTTTTTCTCGAGTTGCGGCGGGAACCTGGGGTATATTCTCGAGTTACGACGGGGATGGCCCTTCCACACACGTGTGTGTTCAGCCATGTCAGGACTCCTGCCTAGTTGCGAGGGACAACTCGGGATTCCCCTCGAGGCTTGGCAGGGCAATTGGGACGCCTCTCCAGCTGAGGCGGGAGACCAAGTGTCCCTTTCCAAGTGCCACAGGAATCCTGGGACTCCTATCAAGTTTCACGAGGAGTCAGGCATCGTCTCCTTTGGAGGCACTGATCTCCGCGTACCTCTGGAGTTTTCAAAGGATGTGAGGCTATCGGTCGCGATGAGGTGGGGAACTAAGTCTTTCTCTGTGCTTTCCACAGGGGATTCAGACATCCTTTCGTCCTGGGAGATGCAAGACGAGCCCGCATTGAAGTCACTGCAGGGATATCCGGCCTTATTTCGAGTCAGGGCATCGCGGTGTCCATTCCACTTGAGGCCGCAAACTCAGGGTCCCTCTCACATGCCTAGAGCTGAGAGAAGCCTCCTCTTGAGGTGCTTGTGGTAAGGTGGTATTCCTCTGGAGACGAATCCAGGGACTAAGCTCTCTTTTCGAGTTGATTTTTCGTCCACAGACTTCTTTCGTGTTGCTACAGTGACCTCAGGATCCCTCTAGCCTTGAAACAGTGTTCTTGGGGTTTCTCTGGAGTGCCATCAAGGAAATCAAGGCTCCTTTCATGTGTGATGTGCAAGACGGAATTGCTCTGCACGCAGTACAGGGGAATCGGGCCTCATCTCGCATCGAGGGGGAAGTCTCATGGTTTTTCTCGAGTTGCGGCGGGAACCTGGGGTATATTCTCGAGTTACGACGGGGATGGCCCTTCCACACACGTGTTTGTTCAGCCACGTCAGGACTCCTGCCTAGTTGCGAGGGACAACTCGGGATTCTCCTCGAGGTTTGGCAGGGCAATTGGAACGCCTCTCCAGCTGAGGCGGGAGACCAAGGGTCCCTTCCACGTGCCACAAGAAACCTGGGACTCCTATCAAGTTTCACGAGGAGTCAGGCTTCGTCTCCTTTGGAGGCACTGATCTCCGCGTACCTCTGGTGTTTTCAAAGGATGTGAGGCCTCCGGTCGCAATGAGGTGGGGAACTAGCTCTTTCTCTGTGGTCTCCACAGGGGATTCAGACACCCTTTCGTCTTCGGAGATGCAAGACGAGCCTGCATTCCAGTCACTGCAGGGATATCCGGCCTTATTTCGAGTCAGGGCATCGCGGTGTCCATTCCACTTGAGGCCGCAAACTCAGGGTCCCTCTCACATACCTAGAGCTGAGAGAAGCCTCCTCTTGAGGTGCTTGTGGTAAGGTGGTATTCCTCTGGAGTCGAAGCCAGGGACTAACCTCTCATCTCGAGTTGATTTTTGGTCCACGGAGCTCTTTCGTGTTGCTACAGTGACCTCAGGATCCCTCTAGCCTTGAAACAGTGTTCTTGGGGTTTCTCTGGAGTGCCATCAAGGAAATCAAGGCTCCTTTCATGTGTGATGTGCAACACAGAATTGCTCTGCACGCAGTGCAGGGGAATCGGGCCTCATCTCGCGGCGAGGGGGAAGTCTCATGGATTTTCTCGAGTTGCGGTGGGAACCTGGGGTATATTCTCGAGTTACGACGGGGATGGCCCTTTCACCCACGTGTTTCTTCAGCGACGTCAGGACTCCTGCCTAGTTGCGAGGGACAACTCTGGATTCTCCTCGAGGCTTGGCAGGGCAATTGGGACGCCTCTCCAGCTGAGGCAGGAGACCATGTGTCCCTTTCCAAGTGCCACAGGAATCCTGGGACTCCTATCAAGTTTCACGAGGAGTCAGGCATCGTCTCCTTTGGAGGCACTGATCTCCGCTTACCTCTGGAGTTTTCAAAGGATGTGAGGCTATCGGTCGCGATGAGGTGGGGAACTAAGTCTTTCTCTGTGCATTCCACAGGGGATTCAGACATCCTTTCGTCCTGGGAGATGCAAGACGAGCCTTCATTGAAGTCACTGCAGGGATATCCGGCCTTATTTCGCGTCAGGGCATCGCGGTGTCGATTCCACTTGAGGCCGCAAACTCAGGGTCCCTCTCACATACCTAGAGCTGAGAGAAGCCTCCTCGTGAGGTGCTTGTGGTAAGGTCGTATTCCTCAGGAGTCGAAGCCAGGGACTAACCTCTCATCTCGTGTTGATTCTTGGTCCACGGAGCTCTTTCTTGTTGCTACAGTGACCTCAGGATCCCTCTAGCCTTGAAACAGTGTTCTTGGGGTTTCTCTGGAGTGCCATCAAGGAAATCAAGGTTCCTTTCATGTGTGATGTGCAACACGGAATTGCTCTGCACGCAGTGCAGGGGAATCGGGCCTCATCTCGCGGCGAGGGGAAAGTCTCATGGTATTTCTCAAGTTGCGGCGGGAACCTGGAATATATTCTCGAGTTACGACGGGGATGGCCCTTCCACACACGTGTGTGTTCAGCCATGTCAGGACTCCTGCCTAGTTGCGAGGGACAACTCGGGATTCTCCTCGAGGCTTGGCAGGGCAATTGGGATGCCTCTCCAGCTGAGACGGGAGACCAAGGGTCCCTTTCCACGTGCCACAGGAATCCTGGGTCTCCTATCAAGTTTCACGAGGATTCAGGCATCGTCTCCTTTGGAGGCACTGATCTCCGCGTACCTCTGGAGTTTTCAAAGGATTTAAGGCCTCCTGTCGCGGTGAGGTGGGTAACTAGTTGTTTCTCTGTGGTCTCCACAGGGGATTCAGACACCTTTTCGTCTTGGGAGATGCAAGACGAGCCTGCATTCCAGTCACTGCAGGGATATCCGGCCTTATTTCGAGTCAGGGCATCGCGGTGTCCATTCCACTTGAGGCCGCAAACTCAGGGTCCCTCTCACATACCTAGAGCTGAGAGAAGCCTCCTCTTGAGGTGCTTGTGGTAAGGTGGTATTCCTCTGGAGTCGAAGCCAGGGACTAACCTCTCATCTCGAGTTGATTTTTGGTCCACGGAGCTCTTTCGTGTTGCTACAGTGACTTCAGGATCCCTCTAGCCTTGAAACAGTGTTCTTGGGGTTTCTCTGGAGTGCCATGAAGGAAATCAAGGCTCCTTTCATGTGTGATGTGCAGCACAGAATTGCTCTGCACGCAGTGCAGGGGAATCGGGCCTCATCTCGCGGCGAGGGGGAAGTATCATGGTTTTTCTCGAGTTGCGGCGGGAACCTGGGGTATATTCTCGAGTTACGACGGGGATGGCCCTTCCACACACGTGTTTGTTCAGCCACGTCAGGACTCTTGCCTAGATGCGAGACACAACTCGGGATTCTCCTCGAGGCTTGGCAAGGCAATTGGGACGCCTCTCCAGCTGAAGCGGGAGACCAAGGGTCCCTTTCCACGTGCCACAGGAATCCTGGGACTCCTATCAAGTTTCACGAGGAGTCAGGCATCGTCTCCTTTGGAGGCACTGATCTCCGCGTACCTCTGGAGTTTTCAAAGGATGTGAGGCCTCCGGTCGCGATGAGGTGGGGAACTAGGTCTTTCTCTGTGGTCTCCACAGGGGATTCAGACATCCTTTCATCTTGGGAGATGCAAGACGAGCCTGCATTCAAGTCACTGCAGGGATATCCGGCCTTATTTCGAGTCAGGGCATCGCGGTGTCCATTCCACTTGAGGCCGCAAACTCAGGGTCCCTCTCACATACCTAGAGCTGAGAGAAGCCTCCTCTTGAGGTGCTTGTGGTAAGGTGGTATTCCTCTGGAGTCGAAGCCAGGGACTAACCTCTCATCTCGAGTTGATTTTTGGCCCACGGAGCTCTTTCGTGTTGCTACAGTGACCTCAGGATCCCTCTAGCCTTGAAACAGTGTTCTTGGGGTTTCTCTGGAGTGCCATCAAGGAAATCAAGGCTCCTTTCATGTGTGATGTGCAACACGGAATTGCTCTGCACGCAGTGCAGGGGAATCGGGCCTCATCTCGCGGCGAGGGGAAAGTCTCATGGTTTTTCTCGAGTTGCGGCGGGAACCTGGGGTATATTCTCGAGTTACGACGGGGATGGCCCTTCCACACACGTGTGTGTTCAGCCATGTCAGGACTCCTGCCTAGTTGCGAGGGACAACTCGGGATTCTCCTCGAGGCTTTGCAGGGCAATTGGGACGCCTCTCCAGCTGAGACGGGAGACCAAGGGTCCCTTTCCACGTGCCACAGGAATCCTGGGTCTCCTATCAAGTTTCACGAGGAGTCAGGCATCGTCTCCTTTGGAGGCACTGATCTCCGCATACCTCTGGACTTTTCAAAGGATTTGAGGCCTCCTGTCGCGATGAGGTGGGGAACTAGGTCTTTCTCTGTGGTCTCCACAGGGGATTCAGACACCCTTTCGTCTTGGGAGATGCAAAACGAGCCTGCATTCCAGTCACTGCAGGGGTATCCGGCCTTATTTCGAGTCAGGGCATCGCGGTGTCCATTCCACTTGAGGCCGCAAACTCAGGGTCCCTCTCACATACCTAAAGCTGAGCGAAGCCTCCTCTTGAGGTGCTTGTGGTAAGGTGGTATTCCTCTGGAGTCGAAGCCAGGGACTAACCTCTCATCTCGAGTTGATTTTTGGCCCACGGAGCACTTTCGTGTTGCTACAGTGACCTCAGGATCCCTCTAGCCTTGAAACAATGTTCTTGGGGTTTCTCTGGAGTGCCATCAAGGAAATCAAGGCTCCTTTCATGTGTGATGTGCAACACAGAATTGCTCTGCACGCAGTGCAGGGGAATCGGGCCTCATCTCGCGGCGAGGGGGAAGTCTCATGGTTTTTCTCGAGTTGCGGCGGGAACCTGGGGTATATTCTCGAGTTACGACGGGGATGGCCCTTCCACACACGTGTTTGTTCAGCCTCGTCAGGACTCTTGCCTAGTTGCGAGACACAACTCGGGATTCTCCTCGAGACTTGGCAAGGCAATTGGGACGCCTCTCCAGCTGAGGCGGGAGACCAAGTGTCCCTTTCCACGTGCCACAGGAATTCTGGGACTCCTATCAAGTTTCACGAGGAGTCAGGCATCGTCTCCTTTGGAGGCACTGATCTCCGCGTACCTCTGGAGTTTTCAAAGGATGTGAGGCCTCCGGTCACGATGAGGTGGGGAACTAGGTCTTTCTCTGTGGTCTCCACAGGGGATTCAGACATCCTTTCATCTTGGGAGATGCAAGACGAGCCTGCATTCAAGTCACTGCAGGGATATCCAGCCTTATTTCGCGTCAGGGCATCGCGGTGTCCATTCCACTTGAGGCCGCAAACTCAGGGTCCCTCTCACATACCTAGAGCTGAGAGAAGCCTCCTCTTGAGGTGCTTGTGGTAAGGTGGTATTCCTCTGGAGTCGAAGCCAGGGACTAACCTCTCATCTCGAGTTGATTTTTGGCCCACGGAGCTCTTTCGTGTTGCTACAGTGACCTCAGGATCCCTCTAGCCTTGAAACAGTGTTCTTGGGGTTTCTCTGGAGTGCCATCAAGGAAATCAAGGCTCCTTTCATGTGTGATGTGCAACACGGAATTGCTCTGCACACAGTGCAGGGGAATTGGGCCTCATCTCACGGCGAGGGGGAAGTCTCATGGTTTTTCTCGAGTTGCGGCGGGAACCTGGGTTATATTCTCGAGTTACGACGGGGATGGCCCTTCCACACACGTGTTTGTTCAGCCACGTCAGGACTCTTGCCTAGTTGCGAGACACAACTCGGGATTCTCCTCGAGGCTTGGCAAGGCAATTGGGACGCCTCTCCAGCTGAGGCGGGAGACCAAGGGTCCCTTTCCACGTGCCACAGGAATCCTGGGACTCCTATCAAGTTTCACGAGGAGTCAGGTATCGTCTCCTTTGGAGGCACTGATCTCCGCGTACCTCTGGAATTTTCAAAGGATGTGAGGCCTCCGGTCGCGATGAGGTGGGGAACTAGGTCTTTCTCTGTGGTCTCCACAGGGGATTCAGACATCCTTTCATCTTGGGAGATGCAAGACGAGCCTGCATTCAAGTCACTGCACGGATATCCAGCCTTATTTCGCGTCAGGGCATCGCGGTGTCCATTCCACTTGAGGCCGCAAACTCAAGGTCCCTCTCACATACCTAGAGCTGAGAGAAGCCTCCTCTTGAGGTGCTTGTGGTAAGGTGGTATTCCTCTGGAGTCGAAGCCAGGGACTAACCTCTCATCTCGAGTTGATTTTTGGCCCACGGAGCTCTTTCGTGTTGCTACAGTGACCTCAGGATCCCTCTAGCCTTGAAACAGTGTTCTTGGGGTTTCTCTGGAGTGCCATCAAGGAAATCAAGGCTCCTTTCATGTGTGATGTGCAACACGGAATTGCTCTGCACGCAGTGCAGGGGAATCGGGCCTCATCTCGCGTCGAGGGGGAAGTCTCATGGTTTTTCTCGAGTTGCGGCGGGAACCTGGGGTATATTCTCGAGTTACGACGGGGATGGCCCTTCCACCCACGTGTTTCTTCAGCGACGTCAGGACTCCTGCCTAGTTGCTAAGGACAACTCTGGATTCTCCTCGATGCTTGGCAGGGCAATTGGGACGCCTCTCCAGCTGAGGCGGGAGACCAAGTGTCCCTTTCCAAGTGCCACAGGAATCCTGGGACTCCTATCAAGTTTCACGAGGAGTCAGGCATCGTCTCCTTTGGAGGCACTGATTTCCGCGTACCTCTGGAGTTTTCAAAGGATGTGAGGCCTCCGGTCGCGATGAGGTGGGGAACTAAGTCTTTCTCTGTGCTTTCCACAGAGGATTCAGACATCCTTTCGTCCTGGGAGATGCAAGACGAGCCTGCATTGAAGTCACTGCAGGGATATCCGGCCTTATTTCGAGTCAGGGCATCGCGGTGTCCATTCCACTTGAGGCCGCAAACTCAGGATCCCTCTCACATACCTAGAGCTGAGAGAAGCCTCCTCTTGAGGTGCTTGTGGTAAGGTGGTATTCCTCAGGAGTCGAAGCCAGGGACTAACCTCTCATCTCGTGTTGATTCTTGGTCCACGGAGCTCTTTCGTGTTGCTACAGTGACCTCAGGATCCCTCTATCCTTGAAACAGTGTTCTTGGGGTTTCTCTGGAGTGCCATGAAGGAAATCAAGGCTCCTTTCATGTGTGATGTGCAACACGGAATTGCTCTGCACGCAGTGCAGGGGAATCGGGCCTCATCTCGCGGCGAGGGGGAAGTCTCATGGTTTTTCTCGAGTTGCGGCGGGAACCTGGGGTATATTCTCGAGTTACGACCTGGATGGCCCTTCCACACACGTGTTTGTTCAGCCACGTCAGGACTCTTGCCTAGTTGTGAGACACAACTCGGGATTCTCCTCGAGGCTTGGCAAGGCAATTGGAACGCCTCTCCAGCTGAGGCGGGAGACCAAGGGTCCCTTTCCACGTGCCACAGTAATCCTGGGACTCCTATCAAGTTTCACGAGGAGTCAGGCATCGTCTCCTTTGGAGGCACTGATCTCCGCGTACCTGTGGAGTTTTCAAAGAATGTGAGGCCTCCGGTCGCGATGAGGTGGGGAACTAGGTCTTTCTCTGTGGTCTCCACAGGGGATTCAGACATCCTTTCATCTTGGGAGATGCAAGACGAGCCTGCATTCAAGTCACTGCAGGGATATCCAGCCTTATTTCGAGTCAGGGCATCGTGGTGTCCATTCCACTTGAGGCCGCAAACTCAGGGTCCCTCTCACATACCTAGAGCTGAGAGAAGCCTCCTCTTGAGGTGCTTGTGGTAAGGTGGTATTCCTCTGGAGTCGAAGCCAGGGACTAACCTCTCATCTCGAGTTGATTTTTGGCCCACGGAGCTCTTTCGTGTTGCTACAGTGACCTCAGGATCCCTCTAGCCTTGAAACAGTGTTCTTGGGGTTTCTCTGGAGTGCCATCAAGGAAATCAAGGCTCCTTTCATGTGTGATGTGCAACACGGAATTGCTCTGCAGGCAGTGCAGGGGAATCGGGCCTCATCTCGCGGCGAGGGGGAAGTCTCATGGTTTTTCTCGAGTTGCGGCGGGAACCTGGGGTATATTCTCGAGTTACGACGGGGATGGCCCTTCCACACATGTGTGTGTTCAGCCATGTCAGGACTCCTGCCTAGTTGCGAGGGACAACTCGGGATTCTCCTCGAGGCTTTGCAGGGCAATTGGGACGCCTATCCAGCTGAGACGGGAGACCAAGGGTCCCTTTCCACGTGCCACAGGAATCCTGGGTCTCCTATCAAGTTTCACGAGGAGTCAGGCATCGTCTCCTTTGGAGGCACTGATCTCCGCATACCTCTGGAGTTTTCAAAGGATTTGAGGCTTCCTGTCGCGATGAGGTGGGGAACTAGGTCTTTCTCTGTGGTCTCCACAGGGGATTCAGACACCCTTTCGTCTTGGAAGATGCAAGATGAGCTTGCATTCCAGTCACTGCAGGGATATCCGGCCTTATTTCGAGTCAGGGCATCGCGGTGTCCATTCCACTTGAGGCCGCAAACTCAGGGTCCCTCTCACATACCTAGAGCTGAGAGAAGCCTCCTCTTGAGGTGCTTGTGGTAAGGTGGTATTCCTCTGGAGTCGAAGCCAGGGACTAACCTCTCATCTCGAGTTGATTTTTGGCCCACGGAGCTCTTTCGTGTTGCTACAGTGACCTCAGGATCTCTCTAGCCTTGAAACAGTGTTCTTGGGGTTTCTCTGGAGTGCCATCAAGGAAATCAAGGCTCCTTTCATGTGTGATGTGCAACACGGAATTGCTCTGCACGCAGTGCAGGGGAATCGGGCCTCATCTCGCGGCGAGGGGGAAGTCTCATGGTTTTTCTCGAGTTGCGGCGGGAACCTGGGGTATATTCTCGAGTTACGACGGGGATGGCCCTTCCACCCACGTGTTTCTTCAGCGACGTCAGGACTCCTGCCTAGTTGCGAGGGACAACTCTGGATTCCCCTCGAGGCTTGGCAGGGCAATTGGGACGCCTCTCCAGCTGAGGCGGGAGACCAAGTGTCCCTTTCCAAGTGCCACAGGAATCCTGGGACTCCTATCAAGTTTCACGAGGAGTCAGGCATCGTCTCCTTTGGAGGCACTGATCTCCGCGTACCTCTGGAGTTTTCAAAGGATGTGAGGCCTCCGGTCGCGATGAGGTGGGGAACTAGGTCTTTCTCTGTGGTCTCCACAGGGGATTCAGACATCCTTTCATCTTGGGAGATGCAAGACGAGCCTGCATTCAAGTCACTGCAGGGATATCCAGCCTTATTTCGCGTCAGGGCATCGCGGTGTCCATTCCACTTGAGGCCGCAAACTCAGGGTCCCTCTCACATACCTAGAGCTGAGAGAAGCCTCCTCTTGAGGTGCTTGTGGTAAGGTGGTATTCCTCTGGAGTCGAAGCCAGGGACTAACCTCTCATCTCGAGTTGATTTTTGGCCCACGGAGCTCTTTCGTGTTGCTACAGTGACCTCAGGATCTCTCTAGCCTTGAAACAGTGTTCTTGGGGTTTCTCTGGAGTGCCATCAAGGAAATCAAGGCTCCTTTCATGTGTGATGTGCAACACGGAATTGCTCTGCACGCAGTGCAGGGGAATCGGGCCTCATCTCGCGGCGAGGGGGAAGTCTCATGGTTTTTCTCGAGTTGCGGCGGGAACCTGGGGTATATTCTCGAGTTACGACGGGGATGGCCCTTCCACCCACGTGTTTCTTCAGCGACGTCAGGACTCCTGCCTAGTTGCGAGGGACAACTCTGGATTCTCCTTGAGGCTTGGCAGGGCAATTGGGACGCCTCTCCAGCTGAGGCGGGAGACCAAGGGTCCCTTTCCAAGTGCCACAGGAATCCTGGGAATCCTATCAAGTTTCACGAGGAGTCAGGCATCGTCTCCTTTGGAGGCACTGATCTCCGCGTACCTCTGGACTTTTCAAAGGATGTGAGGCCTCCGGTCGCGATGAGGTGGGGAACTAAGTCTTTCTCTGTGCTTTCCACAGAGGATTCAGACATCCTTTCGTCCTGGGAGATGCAAGACGAGCCTGCATTGAAGTCACTGCAGGGATATCCGGCCTTATTTCGAGTCAGGGCATCGCGGTGTCCATTCCACTTGAGGCCGCAAACTCAGGATCCCTCTCACATACCTAGAGCTGAGAGAAGCCTCCTCTTGAGGTGCTTGTGGTAAGGTGGTATTCCTCAGGAGTCGAAGCCAGGGACTAACCTCTCATCTCGTGTTGATTCTTGGTCCACGGAGCTCTTTCGTGTTGCTACAGTGACCTCAGGATCCCTCTAGCCTTGAAACAGTGTTCTTGGGGTTTCTCTGGAGTGCCATGAAGGAAATCAAGGCTCCTTTCATGTGTGATGTGCAACACGGAATTGCTCTGCACGCAGTGCAGGGGAATCGGGCCTCATCTCGCATCGAGGGGGAAGTCTCATGGTTTTTCTCGAGTTGCGGCGGGAACCTGGGGTATATTCTCGAGTTACGACCTGGATGGCCCTTCCACCCACGTGTTTGTTCAGCCACGTCAGGACTCTTGCCTAGTTGTGAGACACAACTCGGGATTCTCCTCGAGGCTTGGCAAGGCAATTGGGACGCCTCTCCAGCTGAGGCGGGAGACCAAGGGTCCCTTTCCACGTGCCACAGTAATCCTGGGACTCCTATCAAGTTTCACGAGGAGTCAGGCATCGTCTCCTTTGGAGGCACTGATCTCCGCGTATCTCTGCAGTTTTCAAAGAATGTGAGGCCTCCGGTCGCGATGAGGTGGGGAACTAGGTCTTTCTCTGTGGTCTCCACAGGGGATTCAGACATCCTTTCATCTTGGGAGATGCAAGACGAGCCTGCATTCAAGTCACTGCACGGATATCCAGCCTTATTTCGCGTCAGGGCATCGTGGTGTCCATTCCACTTGAGGCCGCAAACTCAGGGTCCCTCTCACATACCTAGAGCTGAGAGAAGCCTCCTCTTGAGGTGCTTGTGGTAAGGTGGTATTCCTCTGGAGTGGAAGCCAGGGACTAACCTCTCATCTCGAGTTGATTTTTGGCCCACGGAGCTCTTTCGTGTTGCTACAGTGACCTCAGGATCCCTCTAGCCTTGAAACAGTGTTCTTGGGGTTTCTCTGGAGTGCCATCAAGGAAATCAAGGCTCCTTTCATGTGTGATGTGCAACACGGAATTGCTCTGCAGGCAGTGCAGGGGAATCGGGCCTCATCTCGCGGCGAGGGGGAAGTCTCATGGTTTTTCTCGAGTTGCGGCGGGAACCTGGGGTATATTCTCGAGTTACGACTGGGATGGCCCTTCCACACACGTGTGTGTTCAGCCATGTCAGGACTCCTGCCTAGTTGCGAGGGACAACTCGGGATTCTCCTCGAGGCTTTGCAGGGCAATTGGGACGCCTATCCAGCTGAGACGGGAGACCAAGGGTCCCTTTCCACGTGCCACAGGAATCCTGGGTCTCCTATCAAGTTTCACGAGGAGTCAGGCATCGTCTCCTTTGGAGGCACTGATCTCCGCATACCTCTGGACTTTTCAAAGGATTTGAGGCTTCCTGTCGCGATGAGGTGGGGAACTAGGTCTTTCTCTGTGGTCTCCACAGGGGATTCAGACACCCATTCTTCTTGGGAGATGCAAGATGAGCTTGCATTCCAGTCACTGCAGGGATATCCGGCCTTATTTCGAGTCAGGGCATCGCGGTGTCCATTCCACTTGAGGCCGCAAACTCAGGGTGCCTCTCACATACCTAGAGCTGAGAGAAGCCTCCTCTTGAGGTGCTTGTGGTAAGGTGGTATTCCTCTGGAGTCGAAGCCAGGGACTAACCTCTCATCTCGAGTTGATTTTTGGCCCACGGAGCTCTTTCGTGTTGCTACAGTGACCTCAGGATCCCTCTAGCCTTGAAACAGTGTTCTTGGGGTTTCTCTGGAGTGCCATGAAGGAAATCAAGGCTCCTTTCATGTGTGATGTGCAACACAGAATTGCTCTGCACGCAGTGCAGGGGAATCGGGCCTCATCTCGCGGCGAGGGGAAAGTCTCATGGTTTTTCTCGAGTTGCGGCGGAACCTGGGGTATATTCTCGAGTTATTACGGGGATGGCCCTTCCACACACGTGTTTGTTCAGCCACGTCAGGACTCCTGCCTAGTTGCGAGGGACAACTCGGGATTCTCCTCGAGGCTTGGCAGGGCAATTGGAACGCCTCTCCAGCTGAGGCGGGAGACCAAGGGTCCCTTTCCACGTGCCACAAGATTCCTGGGACTCCTATCAAGTTTCACGAGGAGTCAGGCATCGTCTCCTTTGGAGGCACTGATCTCCGCATACCTCTGGAGTTTTCAAAGGATTTGAGGCCTCTGGTCGCGATGAGGTTGGGAACTAGGTCTTTCTCTGTGGTCTCCACAGGGGATTCAGACATCCTTTCATCTTGGGAGATGCAAGACGAGCCTGCATTCCAGTCACTGCAGGGATATCCGGCCTTATTTCGAGTCAGGGCATCGCGGTGTCCATTCCACTTGAGGCCGCAAACTCAGGATCCCTCTCACATACCTAGAGGTGAGAGAAGCCTCCTCTTGAGGTGCTTGTGGTAAGGTGGTATTCCTCAGGAGTCGAAGCCAGGGACTAACCTCTCATCTCGTGTTGATTCTTGGTCCACGGAGCTCTTTCGTGTTGCTACAGTGACCTCAGGATCCCTCTAGCCTTGAAACAGTGTTCTTGAGGTTTCTCTGGAGTGCCATGAAGGAAATCAAGGCTCCTTTCATGTGTGATGTGCAACACGGAATTGCTCTGCACGCAGTGCAGGGGAATCGGGCCTCATCTCGCATCGAGGGGGAAGTCTCATGGTTTTTCTCGAGTTGCGGCGGGAACCTGGGGTATATTCTCGAGTTACGACGGTGATGGCCCTTCCACACACGTGTTTGTTCAGCCACGTCAGGACTCTTGCCTAGTTGCGAGACACAACTCAGGATTCTCCTCGAGGCTTGGCAAGGCAATTGGGACGCCTCTCCAGCTGAGACGGGAGACCAAGGGTCCCTTTCCACGTGCCACAGGAATCCTGGGTCTCCTATCAAGTTTCACGAGGAGTCAGGCATCGTCTCCTTTGGAGGCACTGATCTCCGCATACCTCTGGAGTTTTCAAAGGATGTGAGGCCTCCGGTCGCGATGAGGTGGGGAACTTGGTCTTTCTCTGTGGTCTCCACAGGGGATTCAGACACCCTTTCGTCTTGGGAGATGCAAGATGAGCTTGCATTCCAGTCACTGCAGGGATATCCGGCCTTATTTCGAGTCAGGGCATCGCGGTGTCCATTCCACTTGAGGCCGCAAACTCAGGGTCCCTCTCACATACCTAGAGCTGAGAGAAGCCTCCTCTTGAGGTGCTTGTGGTAAGGTGGTATTCCTCTGGAGTCGAAGCCAGGGACTAACCTCTCATCTCGAGTTGATTTTTGGCCCACGGAGCTCTTTCGTGTTGCTACAGTGACCTCAGGATCCCTCTAGCCTTGAAACAGTGTTCTTGGTGTTTCTCTGGAGTACCATGAAGGAAATCAAGGCTCCTTTCATGTGTGATGTGCAACACAGAATTGCTCTGCACGCAGTGCAGGGGAATCGGGCCTCATCTCGCGGCGAGGGGGAAGTCTCATGGTTTTTCTCGAGTTGCGGCGGGAACCTGGGGTATATTCTCGAGTTACGACGGGGATGGCCCTTCCACCCACGTGTTTGTTCAGCCTCGTCAGGACTCTTGCCTAGTTGCGAGACACAACTCGGGATTCTCCTCGAGGCTTGGCAAGGCAATTGGGACGCCTCTCCAGCTGAGGCGGGAGACCAAGGGTCCCTTTCCACGTGCCACAGGAATCCTGGGACTCCTATCAAGTTTCACGAGGAGTCAGGCATCGTCTCCTTTGGAGGCACTGATCTCCGCGTACCTCTGGAGTTTTCAAAGGATGTGAGGCCTCCGGTCGCGATGAGGTGGGGAACTAGGTCTTTCTCTGTGGTCTCCACAGGGGATTCAGACATCCTTTCATCTTGGGAGATGCAAGACGAGCCTGCATTCAAGTCACTGCAGGGATATCCAGCCTTATTTCGCGTCAGGGCATCGCGGTGTCCATTCCACTTGAGGCCGCAAACTCAGGGTCCCTCTCACATACCTAGAGCTGAGAGAAGCCTCCTCTTGAGGTGCTTGTGGTAAGGTGGTATTCCTCTGGAGTCGAAGCCAGGGACTAACCTCTCATCTCGAGTTGATTTTTGGCCCACGGAGCTCTTTCGTGTTGCTACAGTGACCTCAGGATCCCTCTAGCCTTGAAACAGTGTTCTTGGGGTTTCTCTGGAGTGCCATCAAGGAAATCAAGACTCCTTTCATGTGTGATGTGCAACACGGAATTGCTCTGCACGCAGTGCAGGGGAATCGGGCCTCATCTCGCGGCGAGGGGGAAGTCTCATGGTTTTTCTCGAGTTGCGGCGGGAACCTGGGGTATATTCTCGAGTTACGACGGGGATGGCCCTTCCACCCACGTGTTTCTTCAGCGACGTTAGGACTCCTGCCTAGTTGCGAGGGACAACACTGTATTCTCCTCGAGGCTTCGCAGGGCAATTCGAACGCCTCTCCAGCTGAGGCGGGAGACCAAGGGTCCCTTTCCACGTGCCAGAAAAATCCTGGGACTCCTATCAAGTTTCACGAGGAGTCAGGTATCGTATCCTTTGGAGGCACTGATCTCCGCGTACCTCTGGACTTTTCAAAGGATGTGAGGCCTCCGGTCGCGATGAGGTGGGGAACTAGGTCTTTCTCTGTGGTCTCCACAGGGGATTCAGACATCCTTTCTTCTTGGGAGATGCAAGACGAGCCTGCATTCCAGTCACTGCAGGGATATCCGGCCTTATTTCGAGTCAGGGCATCGCGGTGTCCATTCCACTTGAGGCCGCAAACTCAGGATCCCTCTCACATACCTAGAGCTGAGAGAAGCCTCCTCTTGAGGTGCTTGTGGTAAGGTGGTATTCCTCAGGAGTCGAAGCCAGGGACTAACCTCTCATCTCGTGTTGCTTTTTGGCCCACGGAGCTCTTTCGTGTTGCTACAGTGACCTCAGGATCCCTCTAGGCTTGAAACAGTGTTCTTGGGGTTTCTCTGGAGTGCCATCAAGGAAATCAAGACTCCTTTCATGTGTGATGTGCAACACGGAATTGCTCTGCACGCAGTGCAGGGGAATCTGGCCTCATCTCGCGGCGAGGGGGAAGTCTCATGGTTTTTCTCGAGTTGCGGCAGGAACCTGGGGTATATTCTCGAGTTAGGACGGGGATGGCCCTTCCACACACGTGTGTGTTCAGCCATGTCAGGACTCCTGCCTAGTTGCGAGGGACAACTCGGGATTCTCCTCGAGGCTTTGCAGGGCAATTGGGACGCCTCTCCAGCTGAGACGGGAGACCAAGGGTCCCTTTCCACGTGCCACAGGAATCCTGGGTCTCCTATCAAGTTTCACGAGGAGTCAGGCATCGTCTCCTTTGGAGGCACTGATCTCCGCATACCTCTGGAGTTTTCAAAGGATTTGAGGCCTCCTGTCGCGATGAGGTGGGGAACTAGGTCTTTCTCTGTGGTCTCCACAGGGGATTCAGACACCCTTTCGTCTTGGGAGATGCAAGACGAGCCTGCATTCCAGTCACTGCAGGGATATCCGGCCTTATTTCGAGTCAGGGCATCGCGGTGTCCATTCCACTTGAGGCCGCAAACTCAGGGTCCCTCTCACATACCTAGAGCTGAGAGAAGCCTCCTCTTGAGGTGCTTGTGGTAAGGTGGTATTCCTCTGGAGTCGAAGCCAGGGACTAACCTCTCATCTCGAGTTGATTTTTGGTCCACGGAGCTCTTTCGTGTTGCTACAGTGACCTCAGGATCCCTCTAGCCTTGAAACAGTGTTCTTGGGGTTTCTCTGGAGTGCCATGAAGGAAATCAAGGCTCCTTTCATGTGTGATGTGCAACACAGAATTGCTCTGCACGCAGTGCAGGGGAATCGGGCCTCATCTCGCGGCGAGGGGGAAGTCTCATGGTTTTTCTCGAGTTGCGGCGGGAACCTGGGGTATATTCTCGAGTTACGACGGGGATGGCCCTTCCACCCACGTGTTTCTTCAGCCACGTCAGGACTCCTGCCTAGTTGCGAGGGACAACTCGGGATTCTCCTCGAGGCTTGGCAGGGCAATTGGAACGCCTCTCCAGCTGAGGCGGGAGACCAAGGGTCCCTTTCCACGTGCCACAGTAATCCTGGGACTCCTATCAAGTTTCACGGGGAGTCAGGCATCGTCTCCTTTGGAGGCACTGATCTCCGCGTACCTCTGGAGTTTTCAAAGGATGTGAGGCCTCCGGTCGCGATGAGGTGGGGAACTAGGTGTTTCTCTGTGGTCTCCACAGGGGATTCAGACATCCTTTCATCTTGGGAGATGCAAGACGAGCCTGCATTCAAGTCACTGCAGGGATATCCGGCCTTATTTCGAGTCAGGGCATCGCGGTGTCCATTCCACTTGAGGCCGCAAACTCAGGATCCCTCTCACATACCTAGAGCTGAGAGAAGCCTCCTCTTGAGGTGCTTGTGGTAAGGTGGTATTCCTAAGGAGTCGAAGCCAGGGACTAACCTCTCATCTCGTGTTGATTCTTGGTCCACGGAGCTCTTTCGTGTTGCTACAGTGACCTCAGGATCCCTCTAGCCTTGAAACAGTGTTCTTGGGGTTTCTCTGGAGTGCCATCAAGGAAATCAAGGCTCCTTTCATGTGTGATGTGCAACACGGAATTGCTCTGCACGCAGTGCAGGGGAATCGGGCCTCATCTCGCGGCGAGGGGGAAGTCTCATGGTTTTTCTCGAGTTGCGGCGGGAACCTGGGGTATATTCTCGAGTTACGACGGGGATGGCCCTTCCACCCACGTGTTTCTTCAGCGACGTCAGGACTCCTGCCTAGTTGCGAGGGACGACTCTGGATTCTCCTCGAGGCTTGGCAGGGCAATTGGGACGCCTCTCCAGCTGAGGGGGGAGACCAAGTGTCCCTTTCTAAGTGCCACAGAAATCCTGGGACTCCTATCAAGTTTCACGAGGAGTCAGGCATCGTCTCCTTTGGAGGCACTGATCTCCGCGTACCTCTGGAGTTTTCAAAGGATGTGAGGCTATCGGTCGCGATGAGGTGGGGAACTAAGTCTTTCTCTGTGCTTTCCACAGGGGATTCAGACATCCTTTCGTCCTGGGAGATGCAAGACGAGCCTGCATTGAAGTCACTGCAGGGATATCCGGCCTTATTTCGAGTCAGGGCATCGCGGTGTCCATTCCACTTGAGGCCGCAAACTCAGGGTCCCTCTCACATGCCTAGAGCTGAGAGAAGCCTCCTCTTGAGGTGCTTGTGGTAAGGTGGTATTCCTCTGGAGACGAATCCAGGGACTAACCTCTCTTTTCCAGTTGATTTTTCGTCCACAGACTTCTTTCGTGTTGCTACAGTGACCTCAGGATCCCTCTAGCCTTGAAACAGTGTTCTTGGGGTTTCTCTGGAGTGCCATCAAGGAAATCAAGGCTCCTTTCATGTGTGATGTGCAAGACGGAATTGCTCTGCACGCAGTACAGGGGAATCGGGCCTCATCTCGCATCGAGGGGGAAGTCTCATGGTTTTTCTCGAGTTGCGGCAGGAACCTGGGGTATATTCTCGAGTTACGACGGGGATGGCCCTTCCACACACGTGTTTGTTCAGCCACGTCAGGACTCCTGCCTAGTTGCGAGGGACAACTCGGGATTCTCCTCGAGGCTTGGCAGGGCAATTGGAACGCCTCTCCAGCTGAGGCGGGAGACCAAGGGTCCCTTCCACGTGCCACAAGAATCCTGGGACTCCTATCAAGTTTCACGAGGAGTCAGGCTTCGTCTCCTTTGGAGGCACTGATCTCCGCGTACCTCTGGTGTTTTCAAAGGATGTGAGGCCTCCGGTCGCGATGAGGTGGGGAACTAGCTCTTTCTCTGTGGTCTCCACAGGGGATTCAGACATCCTTTCTTCTTGGGAGATGCAAGACGAGCCTGCATTCAAATCACTGCAGGGATATCCGGCCTTATTTCGAGTCAGGGCATCGCGGTGTCCATTCCACTTGAGTCCGCAAACTCAGGGTCCCTCTCACATACCTAGAGCTGAGAGAAGCCTCCTCTTGAGGTGCTTGTGGTAAGGTGGTATTCCTCAGGAGTCGAAGCCAGGGACTAACCTCTCATCTCGAGTTGATTTTTGGCCCACGGAGCTCTTTCGTGTTGCTACAGTGACTTCAGGATCACTCTAGCCTTGAAACAGTGTTCTTGGGGTTTCTCTGGAGTGCCATGAAGGAAATCAAGGCTCCTTTCATGTGTGATGTGCAGCACAGAATTGCTCTGCACGCAGTGCAGGGCAATCGGGCCTCATCTCGCGGCGAGGGGGAAGTCTCATGGTTTTTCTCGAGTTGCGGCGGGAACCTGGGGTATATTCTCGAGTTACGACGGGGATGGCCCTTCCACACACGTGTTTGTTCAGCCACGTCAGGACTCTTGCCTAGATGCGAGACACAACTCGGGATTCTCCTCGAGGCTTGGCAAGGCAATTGGGACGCCTCTCCAGCTGAGGCGGGAGACCAAGGGTCCCTTTCCACGTGCCACAGGAATCCTGGGACTCCTATCAAGTTTCACGAGGAGTCAGGCATCGTCTCCTTTGGAGGCACTGATCTCCGCGTACCTCTGGAGTTTTCAAAGGATGTGAGGCCTCCGGTCGCGATGAGGTGGGGAACTAGGTCTTTCTCTGTGGTCTCCACAGGGGATTCAGACATCCTTTCATCTTGGGAGATGCAAGACGAGCCTGCATTCAAGTCACTGCAGGGATATCCAGCCTTATTTCGCGTCAGGGCATCGCGGTGTCCATTCCACTTGAGGCCGCAAACTCAGGGTCCCTCTCACATACCTAGAGCTGAGAGAAGCCTCCTCTTGAGGTGCTTGTGGTAAGGTGGTATTCCTCAGGAGTCGAAGCCAGGGACTAACCTCTCATCTCGAGTTGATTTTTGGCCCACAGAGCTCTTTCGTGTTGCTACAGTGACCTCAGGATCCCTCTAGCCTTGAAACAGTGTTCTTGGGGTTTCTCTGGAGTGCCATCAAGGAAATCAAGGCTCCTTTCATGTGTGATGTGCAACACGGAATTGCTCTGCACGCAGTGCTGGGGAATCGGGCCTCATCTCGCAGCGAGGAGGAAGTCTCATGGTTTTTCTCGAGTTGCGGCGGGAACCTGGGGTATATTCTCGAGTTACGACGGGGATTGCCCTTCCACACACGTGTGTGTTCAGCCATGTCAGGACTCCTGCCTAGTTGCGAGGGACAACTCGGGATTCTCCTCGAGGCTTTGCAGGGCAATTGGGACCCCTCTCCAGCTGAGACGGGAGACCAAGTATCCCTTTCCACGTGCCACAGGAATCCTGGGTCTCCTATCAAGTTTCACGAGGAGTCAGGCATCGTCTCCTTTGGAGGCACTGATCTCCGCATACCTCTGGAGTTTTCAAAGGATTTGAGGCTTCCTGTCGCGATGAGGTGGGGAACTAGGTCTTTCTCTGTGGTCTCCACAGGGGATTCAGACATCCTTTCATCTTGGGAGATGCAAGACGAGCCTGCATTCAAGTCACTGCAGGGATATCCAGCCTTATTTCGAGTCAGGGCATCGTGGTGTCCATTCCACTTGAGGCCGCAAACTCAGGGTCCCTCTCACATACCTAGAGCTGAGAGAAGCCTCCTCTTGAGGTGCTTGTGGTAAGGTGGTATTCCTCTGGAGTCGAAGCCAGGGACTAACCTCTCATCTCGAGTTGATTTTTGGCCCACAGAGCTCTTTCGTGTTGCTACAGTGACCTCAGGATCCCTCTAGCCTTGAAACAGTGTTCTTGGGGTTTCTCTGGAGTGCCATGAAGGAAATCAAGGCTCCTTTCATGTGTGATGTGCAACACGGAATTGCTCTGCACGCAGTGCAGGGGAATCGGGCCTCATCTCGCGGCGAGGGGGAAGTCTCATGGTTTTTCTCGAGTTGCGGCGGGAACCTGGGGTATATTCTCGAGTTACGACGGGGATGGCCCTTCCACACACGTGTGTGTTCAGCCATGTCAGGACTCCTGCCTAGTTGCGAGGGACAACTCGGGATTCTCCTCGAGGCTTTGCAGGGCAATTGGGACGCCTATCCAGCTGAGACGGGAGACCAAGGGTCCCTTTCCACGTGCCACAGGAATCCTGGGTCTCCTATCAAGTTTCACGAGGAGTCAGGCATCGTCTCCTTTGGAGGCACTGATCTCCGCATACCTCTGGAGTTTTCAAAGGATTTGAGGCTTCCTGTCGCGATGAGGTGGGGAACTAGGTCTTTCTCTGTGGTCTCCACAGGGGATTCAGACAACCTTTCGTCTTGGGAGATGCAAGATGAGCTTGCATTCCAGTCACTGCAGGGATATCCGGCCTTATTTCGAGTCAGGGCATCGCGGTGTCCATTCCACTTGAGGCCGCAAACTCAGGGTCCCTCTCACATACCTAGAGCTGAGAGAAGCCTCCTCTTGAGGTGCTTGTGGTAAGGTGGTATTCCTTTGGAGTCGAAGCCAGGGACTAACCTCTCATCTCGAGTTGATTTTTGGCCCACGGAGCTCTTTCGTGTTGCTACAGTGACCTCAGGATCTCTCTAGCCTTGAAACAGTGTTCTTGGGGTTTCTCTGGAGTGCCATCAAGGAAATCAAGGCTCCTTTCATGTGTGATGTGCAACACGGAATTGCTCTGCACGCAGTGCAGGGGAATCGGGCCTCATCTCGCGGCGAGGGGGAAGTCTCATGGTTTTTCTCGAGTTGCGGCGGGAACCTGGGGTATATTCTCGAGTTACGACGGGGATGGCCCTTCCACCCACGTGTTTCTTCAGCGACGTCAGGACTCCTGCCTAGTTGCGAGGGACAACTCTGGATTCTCCTCGAGGCTTGGCAGGGCAATTGGGACGCCTCTCCAGCTGAGGCGGGAGACCAAGTGTCCCTTTCCAAGTGCCACAGGAATCCTGGGACTCCTATCAAGTTTCACGAGGAGTCAGGCATCGTCTCCTTTGGAGGCACTGATCTCCGCGTACCTCTGGAGTTTTCAAAGGATGTGAGGCCTCCGGTCGCGATGAGGTGGGGAACTAGGTCTTTCTCTGTGGTCTCCACAGGGGATTCAGACATCCTTTCTTCTTGGGAGATGCAAGACGAGCCTGCATTCAAGTCACTGCAGGGATATCCGGGCTTATTTCGAGTCAGGGCATCGCGGTGTCCATTCCACTTGAGGCCGCAAACTCAGGGTCCCTCTCACATACCTAGAGCTGAGAGAAGCCTCCTCTTGAGGTGCTTGTGGTAAGGTGGTATTCCTCAGGAGTCGAAGCCAGGGACTAACCTCTCATCTCGTGTTGATTCTTGGTCCATGGAGCTCTTTCGTGTTGCTACAGTGACCTCAGGATCCCTCTAGCCTTGAAACAGTGTTCTTGGGGTTTCTCTGGAGTGCCATCAAGGAAATCAAGGCTCCTTTCATGTGTGATGTGCAACACGGAATTGCTCTGCACGCAGTGCTGGGGAATCGGGCCTCATCTCGCAGCGAGGAGGAAGTCTCATGGTTTTTCTCGAGTTGTGGCGGGAACCTGGGGTATATTCTCGAGTTACGACGGGGATGGCCCTTCCACACACGTGTGTGTTCAGCCATGTCAGGACTCCTGCCTAGTTGCGAGGGACAACTCGGGATTCTCCTCGAGGCTTTGCAGGGCAATTGGGACCCCTCTCCAGCTGAGACGGGAGACCAAGGATCCCTTTCCACGTGCCACAGGAATCCTGGGTCTCCTATCAAGTTTCACGAGGAGTCAGGCATCGTCTCCTTTGGAGGCACTGATCTCCCCATACCTCTGGACTTTTCAAAGGATTTGAGGCCTCCTGTCGCGATGAGGTGGGGAACTAGGTCTTTCTCTGTGGTCTCCACAGGGGATTCAGACACCCTTTCGTCTTGGGAGATGCAAGACGAGCCTGCATTCCAGTCACTGCAGGGATATCCGGCCTTATTTCGAGTCAGGGCATCGCGGTGTCCATTCCACTTGAGGCCGCAAACTCAGGGTCCCTCTCACATACCTAGAGCTGAGAGAAGCCTCCTCTTGAGGTGCTTGTGGTAAGGTGGTATTCCTCTGGAGTCGAAGCCAGGGACTAACCTCTCATCTCGAGTTGATTTTTGGCCCACGGAGCTCTTTCGTGTTGCTACAGTGACCTCAGGATCTCTCTAGCCTTGAAACAGTGTTCTTGGGGTTTCTCTGGAGTGCCATCAAGGAAATCAAGGCTCCTTTCATGTGTGATGTGCAAGACGGAATTGCTCTGCACACAGTGCAGGGGAATTGGGCCTCATCTCACGGCGAGGGGGAAGTCTCATGGTTTTTCTCGAGTTGCGGCGGGAACCTGGGGTATATTCTCGAGTTACGACGGGGATGGCCCTTCCACACACGTGTTTGTTCAGCCATGTCAGGACTCTTGCCTAGTTGCGAGACACAACTCGGGATTCTCCTCGAGGCTTGGCAAGGCAATTGGGACGCCTCTCCAGCTGAGGCGGGAGACCAAGGGTCCCTTTCCACGTGCCACAGGAATCCTGGGACTCCTATCAAGTTTCACGAGGAGTCAGGCATCGTCTCCTTTGGAGGCACTGATCTCCGCGTACCTCTGGAGTTTTCAAAGGATGTGAGGCCTCCGGTCGCGATGAGGTGGGGAACTAGGTCTTTCTCTGTGGTCTCCACAGGGGATTCAGACATCCATTCATCTTGGGAGATGCAAGACGAGCCTGCATTCAAGTCACTGCAGGGATATCCGGCCTTATTTCGCGTCAGGGCATCGCGGTGTCCATTCCACTTGAGGCCGCAAACTCAGGGTCCCTCTCACATACCTAGAGCTGAGAGAAGCCTCCTCTTGAGGTGCTTGTGGTAAGGTGGTATTCCTCTGGAGTCGAAGCCAGGGACTAACCTCTCATCTCGAGTTGATTTTTGGCCCACGGAGCTCTTTCGTGTTGCTATAGTGACGTCAGGATCTCTCTAGCCTTGAAACAGTGTTCTTGGGGTTTCTCTGGATTGCCATCAAGGAAATCAAGGCTCCTTTCATGTGTGATGTGCAACACGGAATTGCTCTGCACGCAGTGCAGGGGAATCGGGCCTCATCTCGCGGCGAGGGGGAAGTCTCATGGTTTTTCTCGAGTTGCGGCGGGAACCTGGGGTATATTCTCGAGTTACGACGGGGATGGCCCTTCCACCCACGTGTTTCTTCAGCGACGTCAGGACTCCTGCCTAGTTGCGAGGGACAACTCTGGATTCTCCTCGAGGCTTGGCAGGGCAATTGGGACGCCTCTCCAGCTGAGGCGGGAGACCAAGTGTCCCTTTCCAAGTGCCACAGGAATCCTGGGACTCCTATCAAGTTTCACGAGGAGTCAGGCATCGTCTCCTTTGGAGGCACTGATCTCCGCGTACCTCTGGACTTTTCAAAGGATGTGAGGCCTCCGGTCGCGATGAGGTGGGGAACTAAGTCTTTCTCTGTGCTTTCCACAGAGGATTCAGACATCCTTTCGTCCTGGGTGATGCAAGACGAGCCTGCATTGAAGTCACTGCAGGGATATCCGGCCTTATTTCGAGTCAGGGCATCGCGGTGTCCATTCCACTTGAGGCCGCAAACTCAGGATCCCTCTCACATACCTAGAGCTGAGAGAAGCCTCCTCTTGAGGTGCTTGTGGTAAGGTGGTATTCCTCAGGAGTCGAAGCCAGGGACTAACCTCTCATCTCGTGTTGATTCTTGGTCCACGGAGCTCTTTCGTGTTGCTACAGTGACCTCAGGATCCCTCTAGCCTTGAAACAGTGTTCTTGGGGTTTCTCTGGAGTGCCATGAAGGAAATCAAGGCTCCTTTCATGTGTGATGTGCAACACGGAATTGCTCTGCACGCAGTGCAGGGGAATCGGGCCTCATCTCGCATCGAGGGGGAAGTCTCATGGTTTTTCTCGAGTTGCGGCGGGAACCTGGGGTATATTCTCGAGTTACGACCTGGATGGCCCTTCCACACACGTGTTTGTTCAGCCACGTCAGGACTCTTGCCTAGTTGTGAGACACAACTCGGGATTCTCCTCGAGGCTTGGCAAGGCAATTGGGACGCCTCTCCAGCTGAGGCGGGAGACCAAGGGTCCCTTTCCACGTGCCACAGTAATCCTGGGACTCCTATCAAGTTTCACGAGGAGTCAGGCATCGTCTCCTTTGGAGGCACTGATCTCCGCGTACCTCTGGAGTTTTCAAAGAATGTGAGGCCTCCGGTCGCGATGAGGTGGGGAACTAGGTCTTTCTCTGTGGTCTCCACAGGGGATTCAGACATCCTTTCATCTTGGGAGATGCAAGACGAGCCTGCATTCAAGTCACTGCAGGGATATCCAGCCTTATTTCGCGTCAGGGCATCGTGGTGTCCATTCCACTTGAGGCCGCAAACTCAGGGTCCCTCTCACATACCTAGAGCTGAGAGAAGCCTCCTCTTGAGGTGCTTGTGGTAAGGTGGTATTCCTCTGGAGTCGAAGCCAGGGACTAACCTCTCATCTCGAGTTGATTTTTGGCCCACGGAGCTCTTTCGTGTTGCTACAGTGACCTCAGGATCCCTCTAGCCTTGAAACAGTGTTCTTGGGGTTTCTCTGGAGTGCCATCAAGGAAATCAAGGCTCCTTTCATGTGTGATGTGCAACACGGAATTGCTCTGCAGGCAGTGCAGGGGAATCGGGCCTCATCTCGCGGCGAGGGGGAAGTCTCATGGTTTTTCTCGAGTTGCGGCGGGAACCTGGGGTATATTCTCGAGTTACGACGGGGATGGCCCTTCCACACACGTGTGTGTTCAGCCATGTCAGGACTCCTGCCTAGTTGCGAGGGACAACTCGGGATTCTCCTCGAGGCTTTGCAGGGCAATTGGGACGCCTATCCAGCTGAGACGGGAGACGAAGGATCCCTTTCCACGTGCCACAGGAATCCTGGGTCTCCTATCAAGTTTCACGAGGAGTCAGGCATCGTCTCCTTTGGAGGCACTGATCTCCGCATACCTCTGGACTTTTCAAAGGATTTGAGGCTTCCTGTCGCGATGAGGTGGGGAACTAGGTCTTTCTCTGTGGTCTCCACAGGGGATTCAGACACCCATTCGTCTTGGGAGATGCAAGATGAGCTTGCATTCCAGTCACTGCAGGGATATCCGGCCTTATTTCGAGTCAGGGCATCGCGGTGTCCATTCCACTTGAGGCCGCAAACTCAGGGTCCCTCTCACATACCTAGAGCTGAGAGAAGCCTCCTCTTGAGGTGCTTGTGGTAAGGTGGTATTCCTCTGGAGTCGAAGCCAGGGACTAACCTCTCATCTCGAGTTGATTTTTGGCCCACGGAGCTCTTTCGTGTTGCTACAGTGACCTCAGGATCCCTCTAGCCTTGAAACAGTGTTCTTGGGGTTTCTCTGGAGTGCCATGAAGGAAATCAAGGCTCCTTTCATGTGTGATGTGCAACACAGAATTGCTCTGCACGCAGTGCAGGGGAATCGGGCCTCATCTCGCGGCGAGGGGAAAGTCTCATGGTTTTTCTCGAGTTGCGGCGGGAACCTGGGGTATATTCTCGAGTTATTACGGGGATGGCCCTTCCACCCACGTGTTTGTTCAGCGACGTCAAGACTCCTGCCTAGTTGCGAGGGACAACTCGGGATTCTCCTCGAGGCTTGGCAGGGCAATTGGAACGCCTCTCCAGCTGAGGCTGGAGACCAAGGGTCCCTTTCCACGTGCCACAAGAATCCTGGGACTCCTATCAAGTTTCACGAGGAGTCAGGCATCGTCTCCTTTGGAGGCACTGATCTCCGCATACCTCTGGAGTTTTCAAAGGATTTGAGGCCTCTGGTCGCGATGAGGTTGGGAACTAGGTCTTTCTCTGTGGTCTCCACAGGGGATTCAGACATCCTTTCTTCTTGGGAGATGCAAGACGAGCCTGCATTCCAGTCACTGCAGGGATATCCGGCCTTATTTCGAGTCAGGGCATCGCGGTGTCCATTCCACTTGAGGCCGCAAACTCAGGATCCCTCTCACATACCTAGAGCTGAGAGAAGCCTCCTCTTGAGGTGCTTGTGGTAAGGTGGTATTCCTCAGGAGTCGAAGCCAGGGACTAACCTCTCATCTCGTGTTGATTCTTGGTCCACGGAGCTCTTTCGTGTTGCTACAGTGACCTCAGGATCCCTCTAGCCTTGAAACAGTGTTCTTGAGGTTTCTCTGGAGTGCCATGAAGGAAATCAAGGCTCCTTTCATGTGTGATGTGCAACACGGAATTGCTCTGCACGCAATGCAGGGGAATCGGGCCTCATCTCGCATCGAGGGGGAAGTCTCATGGTTTTTCTCGAGTTGCGGCGGGAACCTGGGGTATATTCTCGAGTTACGACGGTGATGGCCCTTCCACACACGTGTTTGTTCAGCCACGTCAGGACTCTTGCCTAGTTGCGAGACACAACTCAGGATTCTCCTCGAGGCTTGGCAAGGCAATTGGGACGCCTCTCCAGCTGAGACGGGAGACCAAGGGTCCCTTTCCACGTGCCACAGGAATCCTGGGTCTCCTATCAAGTTTCACGAGGAGTCAGGCATCGTCTCCTTTGGAGGCACTGATCTCCGCATACCTCTGGAGTTTTCAAAGGATGTGAGGCCTCCGCTCGCGATGAGGTGGGGAACTAGGTCTTTCTCTGTGGTCTCCACAGGGGATTCAGACACCCTTTCGTATTGGGAGATGCAAGATGAGCTTGCATTCCAGTCACTGCAGGGATATCCGGCCTTATTTCGAGTCAGGGCATCGCGGTGTCCATTCCACTTGAGGCCGCAAACTCAGGGTCCCTCTCACATACCTAGAGCTGAGAGAAGCCTCCTCTTGAGGTGCTTGTGGTAAGGTGGTATTCCTCTGGAGTCGAAGCCAGGGACTAACCTCTCATCTCGAGTTGATTTTTGGCCCACGGAGCTCTTTCGTGTTGCTACAGTGACCTCAGGATCCCTATAGCCTTGAAACAGTGTTCTTGGGGTTTCTCTGGAGTACCATGAAGGAAATCAAGGCTCCTTTCATGTGTGATGTGCAACACAGAATTGCTCTGCACGCAGTGCAGGGGAATCGGGCCTCATCTCGCGGCGAGGGGAAAGTCTCATCGTTTTTCTCGAGTTGCGGCGGGAACCTGGGGTATATTCTCGAGTTACGACGGGGATGGCCCTTCCACACACGTGTTTGTTCAGCCTCGTCAGGACTCTTGCCTAGTTGCGAGACACAACTCGGGATTCTCCTCGAGGCTTGGCAAGGCAATTGGGACGCCTCTCCAGCTGAGGCGGGAGACCAAGGGTCCCTTTCCACGTGCCACAGGAATCCTGGGACTCCTATCAAGTTTCACGAGGAGTCAGGCATCGTCTCCTTTGGAGGCACTGATCTCCGCGTACCTCTGGAGTTTTCAAAGGATGTGAGGCCTCCGGTCGCGATGAGGTGGGGAACTAGGTCTTTCTCTGTGGTCTCCACAGGGGATTCAGACATCCTTTCATCTTGGGAGATGCAAGACGAGCCTGCATTCAAGTCACTGCAGGGATATCCAGCCTTATTTCGCGTCAGGGCATCGCGGTGTCCATTCCACTTGAGGCCGCAAACTCAGGGTCCCTCTCACATACCTAGAGCTGAGAGAAGCCTCCTCTTGAGGTGCTTGTGGTAAGGTGGTATTCCTCTGGAGTCGAAGCCAGGGACTAACCTCTCATCTCGAGTTGATTTTTGGCCCACGGAGCTCTTTCGTGTTGCTACAGTGACCTCAGGATCCCTCTAGCCTTGAAACAGTGTTCTTGGGGTTTCGCTGGAGTGCCATCAAGGAAATCAAGACTCCTTTCATGTGTGATGTGCAACACGGAATTGCTCTGCACGCAGTGCAGGGGAATCGGGCCTCATCTCGCGGCGAGGGGGAAGTCTCATGGTTTTTCTCGAGTTGCGGCGGGAACCTGGGGTATATTCTCGAGTTACGACGGGGATGGCCCTTCCACCCACGTGTTTCTTCAGCGACGTCAGGACTCCTGCCTAGTTGCGAGGGACAACACTGTATTCTCCTCGAGGCTTCGCAGGGCAATTGGAACGCCTCTCCAGCTGAGGCGGGAGACCAAGTGTCCCTTTCCACGTGCCAGAAAAATCCTGGGACTCCTATCAAGTTTCACGAGGAGTCAGGTATCGTATCCTTTGGAGGCACTGATCTCCGCGTACCTCTGGACTTTTCAAAGGATGTGAGGCCTCCGGTCGCGATGAGGTGGGGAACTAGGTCTTTCTCTGTGGTCTCCACAGGGGATTCAGACATCCTTTCTTCTTGGGAGATGCAAGACGAGCCTGCATTCAAGTCACTGCAGGGATATCCGGCCTTATTTCGAGTCAGGGCATCGCGGTGTCCATTCCACTTGAGGCCGCAAACTCAGGATCCCTCTCACATACCTAGAGCTGAGAGAAGCCTCCTCTTGAGGTGCTTGTGGTAAGGTGGTATTCCTCAGGAGTCGAAGCCAGGGACTAACCTCTCATCTCGTGTTGCTTTTTGGCCCACGGAGCTCTTTCGTGTTGCTACAGTGACCTCAGGATCCCTCTAGCCTTGAAACAGTGTTCTTGGGGTTTCTCTGGAGTGCCATCAAGGAAATCAAGACTCCTTTCATGTGTGATGTGCAACATGGAATTGCTCTGCACGCAGTGCAGGGGAATCGGGCCTCATCTCGCGGCGAGGGGGAAGTCTCATGGTTTTTCTCGAGTTGCGGCAGGAACCTGGGGTATATTCTCGAGTTACGACGGGGATGGCCCTTCCACACACGTGTGTGTTCAGCCATGTCAGGAGTCCTGCCTAGTTGCGAGGCACAACTCGGGATTCTCCTCGAGGCTTTGCAGGGCAATTGGGACGCCTCTCCAGCTGAGACGGGAGACCAAGGGTCCCTTTCCACGTGCCACAGGAATCCTGGGTCTCCTATCAAGTTTCACGAGGAGTCAGGCATCGTCTCCTTTGGAGGCACTGATCTCCGCATACCTCTGGAGTTTTCAAAGGATTTGAGGCCTCCTGTCGCGATGAGGTGGGGAACTAGGTCTTTCTCTGTGGTCTCCACAGGGGATTCAGACACCCTTTCGTCTTGGGAGATGCAAGACGAGCCTGAATTCCAGTCACTGCAGGGATATCCGGCCTTATTTCGAGTCAGGGCATCGCGGTGTCCATTCCACTTGAGGCCGCAAACTCAGGGTCCCTCTCACATACCTAGAGCTGAGAGAAGCCTCCTCTTGAGGTGCTTGTGGTAAGGTGGTATTCCTCTGGAGTCGAAGCCAGGGACTAACCTCTCATCTCGAGTTGATTTTTGGTCCACGGAGCTCTTTCGTGTTGCTACAGTGACCTCAGGATCCCTCTAGCCTTGAAACAGTGTTCTTGGGGTTTCTCTGGAGTGCCATCAAGGAAATCAAGGCTCCTTTCATGCGTGATGTGCAACACAGAATTGCTCTGCACGCAGTGCAGGGGAATCGGGCCTCATCTCGCGGCGAGGGGGAAGTCTCATGGTTTTTCTCGAGTTGCGGCGGGAACCTGGGGTATATTCTCGAGTTACGACGGGGATGGCCCTTCCACCCACGTGTTTCTTCAGCCACGTCAGGACTCCTGCCTAGTTGCGAGGGACAACTCGGGATTCTCCTCGAGGCTTGGCAGGGCAATTGGAACGCCTCTCCAGCTGAGGCGGGAGACCAAGGGTCCCTTTCCACGTGCCACAAGAATCCTGGGACTCCTATCAAGTTTCACGAGGAGTCAGGCATCGTCTCCTTTGGAGGCACTGATCTCCGCGTACCTCTCGAGTTTTCAAAGGATGTGAGGCCTCCGGTCGCGATGAGGTGGGGAACTAGGTGTTTCTCTGTGGTCTCCACAGGGGATTCAGACATCCTTTCATCTTGGGAGATGCAAGACGAGCCTGCATTCAAGTCACTGCAGGGATATCCGGCCTTATTTCGAGTCAGGGCATCGCGGTGTCCATTCCACTTGAGGCCGCAAACTCAGGATCCCTCTCACATACCTAGAGCTGAGAGAAGCCTCCTCTTGAGGTGCTTGTGGTAAGGTGGTATTCCTCAGGAGTCGAAGCCAGGGACTAACCTCTCATCTCGTGTTGATTCTTGGTCCACGGAGCTCTTTCGTGTTGCTACAGTGACCTCAGGATCCCTCTAGCCTTGAAACAGTGTTCTTGGGGTTTCTCTGGAGTGCCATCAAGGAAATCAAGGCTCCTTTCATGTGTGATGTGCAACACGAAATTGCTCTGCACGCAGTGCAGGGGAATCGGGCCTCATCTCGCGGCGAGGGGGAAGTCTCATGGTTTTTCTCGAGTTGCGCCGGGAACCTGGGGTATATTCTCGAGTTACGACGGGGATTGCCCTTCCACACACGTGTGTGTTCAGCCATGTCAGGACTCCTGCCTAGTTGCGAGGCACATCTCAGGATTCTCCTCGAGGCTTTGCAGGGCAATTGGGACGCCTCTCCAGCTGAGACGGGAGACCAAGGGTCCCTTTCCACGTGCCACAGGAATCCTGGGTCTCCTATCAAGTTTCACTAGGAGTCAGGCATCGTCTCCTTTGGAGGCACTGATCTCCACATACCTCTGGAATTTTCAAAGGATTTGAGGCCTCCTGTCGCGATGAGGTGGGGAACTAGGTCTTTCTCTGTGGTCTCCACAGGGGATTCAGACACCCTTTCGTCTTGGGAGATGCAAGACGAGCCTGCATTCCAGTCACTGCAGGGATATCCGGCCTTATTTCGAGTCAGGGCATCGCGGTGTCCATTCCACTTGAGGCCGCAAACTCAGGATCCCTCTCACATACCTAGAGCTGAGAGAAGCCTCCTCTTGAGGTGCTTGTGGTAAGGTGGTATTCCTCAGGAGTCGAAGCCAGGGACTAACCTCTCATCTCGTGTTGATTCTTGGTCCACGGAGCTCTTTCGTGTTGCTACAGTGACCTCAGGATCCCTCTAGCCTTGAAACAGTGTTCTTGGGGTTTCTCTGGTGTGCCATGAAGGAAATCAAGGCTCCTTTCATGTGTGATGTGCAACACGGAATTGCTCTGCACGCAGTGCAGGGGAATCGGGCCTCATCTCGCATCGAGGGGGAAGTCTCATGGTTTTTCTCGAGTTGCGGCGGGAACCTGGGGTATATTCTCGAGTTACGACCTGGATGGCCCTTCCACACACGTGTTTGTTCAGCCACGTCAGGACTCTTGCCTAGTTGTGAGACACAAATCGGGATTCTCCTCGAGGCTTGGCAAGGCAATTGGGACGCCTCTCCAGCTGAGGCGGGAGACCAAGGGTCCCTTTCCACGTGCCACAGTAATCCTGGGACTCCTATCAAGTTTCACGAGGAGTCAGGCATCGTCTCCTTTGGAGGCACTGATCTCCGCGTACCTCTGGAGTTTTCAAAGAATGTGAGGCCTCCGGTCGCGATGAGGTGGGGAACTAGGTGTTTCTCTGTGGTCTCCACAGGGGATTCAGACATCCTTTCATCTTGGGAGATGCAAGACGAGCCTGCATTCAAGTCACTGCAGGGATATCCAGCCTTATTTCGCATCAGGGCATCGTGGTGTCCATTCCACTTGAGGCCGCAAACTCAGGGTCCCTCTCACATACCTAGAGCTGAGAGAAGCCTCCTCTTGAGGTGCTTGTGGTAAGGTGGTATTCCTCTGGAGTCGAAGCCAGGGACTAACCTCTCATCTCGAGTTGATTTTTGGCCCACGGAGCTCTTTCGTGTTGCTACAGTGACCTCAGGATCCCTCTAGCCTTGAAACAGTGTTCTTGGGGTTTCTCTGGAGTGCCATCAAGGAAATCAAGGCTCCTTTCATGTGTGATGTGCAACACGGAATTGCTCTGCAGGCAGTGCAGGGGAATCGGGCCTCATCTCGCGGCGAGGGGGAAGTCTCATGGTTTTTCTCGAGTTGCGGCGGGAACCTGGGGTATATTCTCGAGTTACGTCTGGGATGGCCCTTCCACACACGTGTGTGTTCAGCCATGTCAGGGCTCCTGCCTAGTTGCGAGGGACAACTCGGGATTCTCCTCGAGGCTTTGCAGGGCAATTGGGACGCCTATCCAGCTGAGACGGGAGACCAAGGGTCCCTTTCCACGTGCCACAGGAATCCTGGGTCTCCTATCAAGTTTCACGAGGAGTCAGGCATCGTCTCCTTTGGAGGCACTGATCTCCGCATACCTCTGGACTTTTCAAAGGATTTGAGGCTTCCTGTCGCGATGAGGTGGGGAACTAGGTCTTTCTCTGTGGTCTCCACAGGGGATTCAGACACCCATTCGTCTTGGGAGATGCAAGATGAGCTTGCATTCCAGTCACTGCAGGGATATCCGGCCTTATTTCGAGTCAGGGCATCGCGGTGTCCATTCCACTTGAGGCCGCAAACTCAGGGTCCCTCTCACATACCTAGAGCTGAGAGAAGCCTCCTCTTGAGGTGCTTGTGGTAAGGTGGTATTCCTCTGGAGTCGAAGCCAGGGACTAACCTCTCATCTCGAGTTGATTTTTGGCCCACGGAGCTCTTTCGTGTTGCTACAGTGACCTCAGGATCCCTCTAGCCTTGAAACAGTGTTCTTGGGGTTTCTCTGGAGTGCCATGAAGGAAATCAAGGCTCCTTTCATGTGTGATGTGCAACACAGAATTGCTCTGCACGCAGTGCAGGGGAATCGGGCCTCATCTTGCGGCGAGGGGAAAGTCTCATGGTTTTTCTCGAGTTGCGGCGGGAACCTGGGGTATATTCTCGAGTTATTACGGGGATGGCCCTTCCACCCACGTGTTTGTTCAGCCACGTCAGGACTCCTGCCTAGTTGCGAGGGACAACTCGGGATTCTCCTCGAGGCTTGGCAGGGCAATTGGAACGCCTCTCCAGCTGAGGCGGGAGACTAAGGGTCCCTTTCCACGTGCCACAAGAATCCTGGGACTCCTATCAAGTTTCACGAGGAGTCAGGCATCGTCTCCTTTGGAGGCACTGATCTCCGCATACCTCTGGAGTTTTCAAAGGATTTGAGGCCTCTGGTCGCGATGAGGTTGGGAACTAGGTCTTTCTCTGTGGTCTCCACAGGGGATTCAGACATCCTTTCTTCTTGGGAGATGCAAGACGAGCCTGCATTCCAGTCACTGCAGGGATATCCGGCCTTATTTCGAGTCAGGGCATCGCGGTGTCCATTCCACTTGAGGCCGCAAACTCAGGATCCCTCTCACATACCTAGAGCTGAGAGAAGCCTCCTCTTGAGGTGCTTGTGGTAAGGTGGTATTCCTCAAGAGTCGAAGCCAGGGACTAACCTCTCATCTCGTGTTGATTCTTGGTCCACGGAGCTCTTTCGTGTTGCTACAGTGATCTCAGGATCCCTCTAGCCTTGAAACAGTGTTCTTGAGGTTTCTCTGGAGTGCCATGAAGGAAATCAAGGCTCCTTTCATGTGTGATGTGCAACACGGAATTGCTCTGCACGCAGTGCAGGGGAATCGGGCCTCATCTCGCATCGAGGGGGAAGTCTCATGGTTTTTCTCGAGTTGCGGCAGGAACCTGGGGTATATTCTCGAGTTACGACGGTGATGGCCCTTAAACACACGTGTTTGTTCAGCCACGTCAGGACTCTTGCCTAGTTGCGAGACACAACTCAGGATTCTCCTCGAGGCTTGGCAAGGCAATTGGGACGCCTCTCCAGCTGAGACGGGAGACCAAGGGTCTCTTTCCACGTGCCACAGGAATCCTGGGTCTCCTATCAAGTTTCACGAGGAGTCAGGCATCGTCTCCTTTGGAGGCACTGATCTCCGCATACCTCTGGAGTTTTCAAAGGATGTGAGGCCTCCGGTCGCGATGAGGTGGGGAACTAGGTCTTTCTCTGTGGTCTCCACAGGGGATTCAGACACCCTTTCGTCTTGGGAGATGCAAGATGAGCTTGCATTCCAGTCACTGCAGGGATATCCGGCCTTATTTCGAGTCAGGGCATCGCGGTGTCCATTCCACTTGAGGCCGCAAACTCAGGGTCCCTCTCACATACCTAGAGCTGAGAGAAGCCTCCTCTTGAGGTGCTTGTGGTAAGGTGGTATTCCTCTGGAGTCGAAGCCAGGAACTAACCTCTCATCTCGAGTTGATTTTTGGCCCACGGAGCTCTTTCGTGTTGCTACAGTGACCTCAGGATCCCTCTAGCCTTGAAACAGTGTTCTTGGGGTTTCTCTGGAGTACCATGAAGGAAATCAAGGCTCCTTTCATGTGTGATGTGCAACACAGAATTGCTCTGCACGCAGTGCAGGGGAATCGGGCCTCATCTCGCGGCGAAGGGGAAGTCTCATGGTTTTTTCGAGTTGCGGCGGGAACCTGGGGTATATTCTCGAGTTACGACGGGGATGACCCTTCCACACACGTGTTTGTTCAGCCTCGTCAGGACTCTTGCCTAGTTGCGAGACACAACTCGGGATTCTCCTCGAGGCTTGGCAAGGCAATTGGGACGCCTCTCCAGCTGAGGCGGGAGACCAAGGGTCTCTTTCCACGTGCCACAGGAATCCTGGGACTCCTATCAAGTTTCACGAGGAGTCAGGCATCGTCTCCTTTGGAGGCACTGATCTCCGCGTACCTCTGGAGTTTTCAAAGGATGTGAGGCCTCCGGTCGCGATGAGGTGGGAAACTAGGTCTTTCTCTGTGGTCTCCACAGGGGATTCAGACATCCTATCATCTTGGGAGATGCAAGACGAGCCTGCATTCAAGTCACTGCAGGGATATCCAGCCTTATTTCGCGTCAGGGCATCGCGGTGTCCATTCCACTTGAGGCCGCAAACTCAGGGTCCCTCTCACATACCTAGAGCTGAGAGAAGCCTCCTCTTGAGGTGCTTGTGGTAAGGTGGTATTCCTCTGGAGTCGAAGCCAGGGACTAACCTCTCATCTCGAGTTGATTTTTGGCCCACGGAGCTCTTTCGTGTTGCTACAGTGACCTCAGGATCCCTCTAGCCTTGAAACAGTGTTCTTGGGGTTTCTCTGGAGTGCCATCAAGGAAATCAAGACTCCTTTCATGTGTGATGTGCAACACGGAATTGCTCTGCACGCAGTGCAGGGGAATCGGGCCTCATCTCGCGGCGAGGGGGAAGTCTCATGGTTTTTCTCGAGTTGCGGCGGGAACCTGGGGTATATTCTCGAGTTACGACGGGGATGGCCCTTCCACCCACGTGTTTCTTCAGCGACGTCAGGACTCCTGCCTAGTTGCGAGGGACAACACTGTATTCTCCTCGAGGCTTTGCAGGGCAATTGGGACGCCTCTCCAGCTGAGATGGGAGACCAAGGGTCCCATTCCACGTGCCACAGGAATTCTGGGTCTCCTATCAAGTTTCACGAGGAGTCAGGCATCGTCTCCTTTGGAGGCACTGATCTCCGCATACCTCTGGAATTTTCAAAGGATTTGAGGCCTCCTGTCACGATGAGGTGGGGAACTAGGTCTTTCTCTGTGGTCTCCACAGGGGATTCAGACACCCTTTCGTCTTGGGAGATGCAAGACGAGCCTGCATTCCAGTCACTGCAGGGATATCTGGCCTTATTTCGAGTCAGGGCATCGCGGTGTCCATTCCACTTGAGGCCGCAAACTCAGGGTCCCTCTCACATACCTAGAGCTGAGAGAAGCCTCCTCTTGAGGTGCTTGTGGTAAGGTGGTATTCCTCTGGAGTCGAAGCCTGGGACTAACCTCTCATCTCGTGTTGATTCTTGGTCCACGGAGCTCTTTCGTGTTGCTACAGTGACCTCAGGATCCCTCTAGCCTTGAAACAGTGTTCTTGGGGTTTCTCTGGAGTGCCATGAAGGAAATCAAGGCTCCTTTCATGTGTGATGTGCAACACGGAATTGCTCTGCACGCAGTGCAGGGGAATCGGGCCTCATCTCGCATCGAGGGGGAACTCTCATGGTTTTCCTCGAGTTGCGGCGGGAACCTGGGGTATATTCTCGAGTTACGACGGGGATGGCCCTTCCACACACGTGTTTGTTCAGCCACGTCAGGACTCTTGCCTAGTTGCGAGACACAACTCAGGATTCTCCTCGAGGCTTGGCAAGGCAATTGGGACGCCTCTCCAGCTGAGACGGGAGACCAAGCGTCCCTTTCCACGTGCCACAGGAATCCTGGGTCTCCTATCAAGTTTCACGAGGAGTCAGGCATCGTCTCCTTTGGAGGCACTGATCTCCGCATACCTCTGGACTTTTCAAAGGATTTGAGGCTTCCTGTCGCGATGAGGTGGGGAACTAGGTCTTTCTCTGTGGTCTCCACAGGGGATTCAGACACCCTTTCGTCTTGGGAGATGCAAGACGAGCCTGCATTCCAGTCACTGCAGGGATATCCGGCCTTATTTCGAGTCAGGGCATCGCGGTGTCCATTCCACTTGAGGCCGCAAACTCAGGGTCCCTCTCACATACCTAGAGCTGAGAGAAGCCTCCTCTTGAGGTGCTTGTGGTAAGGTGGTATTCCTCTGGAGTCGAAGCCAGGGACTAACCTCTCATCTCGAGTTGATTTTTGGCCCACGGAGCTCTTTCGTGTTGCTACAGTGACCTCAGGATCCCTCTAGCCTTGAAACAGTGTTCTTGGGGTTTCTCTGGAGTACCATGAAGGAAATCAAGGCTCCTTTCATGTGTGATGTGCAACACAGAATTGCTCTGCACGCAGTGCAGGGGAATCGGGCCTCATCTCGCGGCGAAGGGGAAGTCTCATGGTTTTTCTCGAGTTGCGGCGGGAACCTGGGGTATATTCTCGAGTTACGACGGGGATTGCCCTTCCACACACGTGTGTGTTCAGCCATGTCAGGACTCCTGCCTAGTTGCGAGGGACAACTCGGGATTCTCCTCGAGGCTTTGCAGGGCAATTGGGACGCCTCTCCAGCTGAGACGGGAGACCAAGGGTCCCTTTCCACGTGCCACAGGAATCCTGGGTCTCCTATCAAGTTTCACGAGGAGTCAGGCATCGTCTCCTTTGGAGGCACTGATCTCCGCATACCTCTGGAGTTTTCAAAGGATTTGAGGCCTCCTGTCGCGATGAGGTGGGGAACTAGGTCTTTCTCTGTGGTCTCCACAGGGGATTCAGACACCCTTTCGTCTTGGGAGATGCAAGACGAGCCTGCATTCCAGTCACTGCAGGGATATCCGGCCTTATTTCGAGTCAGGGCATCGCGGTGTCCATTCCACTTGAGGCCGCAAACTCAGGGTCCCTCTCACATACCTAGAGCTGAGAGAAGCCTCCTCTTGAGGTGCTTGTCGTAAGGTGGTATTCCTCTGGAGTCGAAGCCAGGGACTAACCTCTCATCTCGAGTTGATTTTTGGCCCACGGAGCTCTTTCGTGTTGCTACAGTGACCTCAGGATCCCTCTAGCCTTGAAACAGTGTTCTTGGGGTTTCTCTGGAGTGCCATCAAGGAAATCAAGGCTCCTTTCATGTGTGATGTGCAAGACGGAATTGCTCTGCACGCAGTGCAGGGGAATCGGGCCTCATCTCGCATCGAGGGGGAAGTCTCATGGTTTTCCTCGAGTTGCGGCGGGAACCTGGGGTACATTCTCGAGTTACGACGGGGATGGCCCTTCCACCCACGTGTTTCTTCAGCCACGTCAGGACTCCTGCCTAGTTGCGAGGGACAACTCGGGATTCTCCTCGAGGCTTGGCAGGGCAATTGGAACGCCTCTCCAGCTGAGGCGGGAGACCAAGGGTCCCTTTCCACGTGCCACAAGAATCCTGGGACTCCTATCAAGTTTCACGAGGAGTCAGGCATCGTCTCCTTTGGAGGCACTGATCTCCGCGTACCTCTGGAGTTTTCAAAGGATGTGAGGCCTCTGGTCGCGATGAGGTGGGGAACTAGGTGTTTCTCTGTGGTCTCCACAGGGGATTCAGACATCCTTTCATCTTGGGAGATGCAAGACGAGCCTGCATTCAAGTCACTGCAGAGATATCCGGCCTTATTTCGAGTCAGGGCACTGCGGTGTCCATTCCACTTGAGGCCGCAAACTCAGGATCCCTCTCACATACCTAGAGCTGAGAGAAGCCTCCTCTTGAGGTGCTTGTGGTAAGGTGGTATTCCTCAGGAGTCGAAGCCAGGGACTAACCTCTCATCTCGTGTTGATTCTTGGTCCACGGAGCTCTTTCGTGTTGCTACAGTGACCTCAGGATCCCTCTAGCCTTGAAACAGTGTTCTTGGGGTTTCTCTGGAGTGCCATCAAGGAAATCAAGGCTCCTTTCATGTGTGATGTGCAACACGGAATTGCTCTGCACGCAGTGCAGGGGAATCGGGCCTCATCTCGCGGCGAGGGGGAAGTCTCATGGTTTTTCTCGAGTTGCATCGAGAACCTGGGGTATATTCTCGAGTTACGACGGGGATTGCCCTTCCACACACGTGTGTGTTCAGCCATGTCAGAACTCCTGCCTAGTTGCGAGGGACAACTCGGGATTCTCCTCGAGGCTTTGCAGGGTAATTGGGACGCCTCTCCAGCTGAGACGGGAGACCAAGGGTCCCTTTCCACGTGCCACAGGAATCCTGGGTCTCCTATCAAGTTTCACGAGGAGTCAGGCATCGTCTCCTTTGGAGGCACTGATCTCCGCATACCTCTGGAGTTTTCAAAGGATTTGAGGTCTCCTGTCGCGATGAGGTGGGGAACTAGGTCTTTCTCTGTGGTCTCCACAGGGGATTCAGACACCCTTTCGTCTTGGGAGATGCAAGACGAGCCTGCATTCCAGTCACTGCAGGGATATCCGGCCTTATTTCGAGTCAGGGCATCGCGGTGTCCATTCCACTTGAGGCCGCAAACTCAGGGTCCCTCTCACATACCTAGAGCTGAGAGAAGCCTCCTCTTGAGGTGCTTGTCGTAAGGTGGTATTCCTCAGGAGTCGAAGCCAGGGACTAACCTCTCATCTCGTGTTGATTCTTGGTCCACGGAGCTCTTTCGTGTTGCTACAGTGACCTCAGGATCCCTCTAGCCTTGAAACAGTGTTCTTGGGGTTTCTCTGGAGTGCCATCAAGGAAATCAAGGCTCCTTTCATGTGTGATGTGCAACACGGAATTGCTCTGCACGCAGTGCAGGGGAATCGGGCCTCATCTCGCGGCGAGGGGGAAGTCTCATGGTTTTTCTCGAGTTGCGGCGGGAACCTGGGGTATATTCTCGAGTTACGACGGGGATGGCCCTTCCACACACGTGTTTGTTCAGCCACGTCAGGACTCTTGCCTAGTTGCGAGACACAACTCAGGATTCTCCTCGAGGCTTGGCAAGGCAATTGGGACGCCTCTCCAGCTGAGACGGGAGACCAAGGGTCCCTTTCCACGTGCCACAAGAATCCTGGGACTCCTATCAAGTTTCACGAGGAGTCAGGCATCGTCTCCTTTGGAGGCACTGATCTCCACGTACCTCTGGAGTTTTCAAAGGATGTGAGGCCTCCGGTCGCGATGAGGTGGGGAACTAGGTGTTTCTCTGTGGTCTCCACAGGGGATTCAGACATCCTTTCTTCTTGGGAGATGCAAGAGGAGCCTGCATTCAAGTCACTGCAGGGATATCCGGCCTTATTTCGAGTCAGGGCATCCCGGTGTCCATTGCACTTGAGGCCGCAAACTCAGGGTCCCTCTCACATACCTAGAGCTGAGACAAGCCTCCTCTTGAGGTGCTTGTGGTAAGGTGGTATTCCTCAGGAGTCGAAGCCAGGGACTAACCTCTCATCTCGTGTTGATTTTGGTCCACGGAGCTCTTTCGTGTTGCTACAGTGACCTCAGGATCCCTCTAGCCTTGAAACAGTGTTCTTGGGGTTTCTCTGGAGTGCCATGAAGGAAATCAAGGCTCCTTTCATGTGTGATGTGCAACAAGGAATTGCTCTGCACACAGTGCAGGGGAATCGGGGATCATTTTGCGGCGAGGGGGAAGTCTCATGGTTTTTCTCGAGTTGCGGTGGGAACCTGGGGTATATTCTCGAGTTACGACGGGGATGGCCCTTCCACACACGTGTGTGTTCAGCCATGTCAGGACTCCTGCCTAGTTGCGAGGGAAACTCGGGATTCTCCTCGAGGCTTTGCAGGGCAATTGGGACGCCTCTCCAGCTGAGACGGGAGACCAAGGGTCCCTTTCCACGTACCACAGGAATTCTGGGTCTCCTATCAAGTTTCACGAGGAGTCAGGCATCGTCTCCTTTGGAGGCACTGATCTCCGCATACCTCTGGAGTTTTCAGAGGATGTGAGGCCTCCTGTCACGATGAGGTGGGGAACTAGGTCTTTCTCTGTGGTCTCCACAGGGGATTCAGACACCCTTTCGTCTTGGGAGATGCAAGACGAGCCTGCATTCCAGTCACTGCAGGGATATCTGGCCTTATTTCGAGTCAGGGCATCGCGGTGTCCATTCCACTTGAGGCCGCAAACTCAGGGTCCCTCTCACATACCTAGAGCTGAGAGAAGCCTCCTCTTGAGGTGCTTGTGGTAAGGTGGTATTCCTCTGGAGTCGAAGCCTGGGACTAACCTCTCATCTCGAGTTGATTTTTGGCCCACGGAGCTCTTTCGTGTTGCTACAGTGACCTCAGGATCCCTCTAGCCTTGAAACAGTGTTCTTGGGGTTTCTCTGGAGTGCCATCAAGGAAATCAAGGCTCCTTTCATGTGTGATGTGCAACACGGAATTGCTCTGCATGCAGTGCAGGGGAATCGGGCCTCATCTCGCGGCGAGGGGGAAGTCTCATGGTTTTTCTCGAGTTGCGGTGGGAACCTGGGGTATATTCTCTAGTTACGACGGGGATGGCCCTTCCACACACCTGTGTGTTCAGCCATGTCAGGACTCCTGCCTAGTTGCGAGGGACAACTCGGGATTCTCCTCGAGGCTTTGCAGGGCAATTGGGACGCCTATCCAGCTGAGACGGGAGACCAAGGGTCCCTTTCCACGTGCCACAGGAATCCTGGGTCTCCTATCAAGTTTCACGAGGAGTCAGGCATCGTCTCCTTTGGAGGCACTGATCTCCGCATACCTCTGGAGTTTTCAAAGGATTTGAGGCTTCCTGTCGCGATGAGGTGGGGAACTAGGTCTTTCTCTGTGGTCTCCACAGGGGATTCAGACACCCTTTCGTCTTGGGAGATGCAAGATGAGCTTGCATTCCAGTCACTGCAGGGATATCCGGCCTTATTTCGAGTCAGGGCATCGCGGTGTCCATTCCACTTGAGGCCGCAAACTCAGGGTCCCTCTCACATACCTAGAGCTGAGAGAAGCCTCCTCTTGAGGTGCTTGTGGTAAGGTGGTATTCCTCTGGAGTCGAAGCCAGGGACTAACCTCTCATCTCGAGTTGATTTTTGGCCCACGGAGCTCTTTCGTGTTGCTACAGTGACCTCAGGATCCCTCTAGCCTTGAAACAGTGTTCTTGGGGTTTCTCTGGAGTGCCATGAAGGAAATCAAGGCTCCTTTCATGTGTGATGTGCAACACAGAATTGCTCTGCACGCAGTGCAGGGGAATCGGGCCTCATCTCGCGGCGAGGGGAAAGTCTCATGGTTTTTCTCGAGTTGCGGCGGGAACCTGGGGTATATTCTCGAGTTATTACGGGGATGGCCCTTCCACCCACGTGTTTGTTCAGCCACGTCAGGACTCCTGCCTAGTTGCGAGGGACAACTCGGGATTCTCCTCGAGGCTTGGCAGGGCAATTGGAACGCCTCTCCAGCTGAGGCGGGAGACCAAGGGTCCCTTTCCACGTGCCACAAGAATCCTGGGACTCCTATCAAGTTTCACGAGGAGTCAGGCATCGTCTCCTTTGGAGGCACTGATCTCCGCATACCTCTGGAGTTTTCAAAGGATTTGAGGCCTCTGGTCGCGATGAGGTTGGGAACTAGGTCTTTCTCTGTGGTCTCCACAGGGGATTCAGACATCCTTTCGTCTTGGGAGATGCAAGACGAGCCTGCATTCCAGTCACTGCAGGGATATCCGGCCTTATTTCGAGTCAGGGCATCGCGGTGTCCATTCCACTTGAGGCCGCAAACTCAGGATCCCTTTCACATACCTAGAGCTGAGAGAAGCCTCCTCTTGAGGTGCTTGTGGTAAGGTGGTATTCCTCAGGAGTCGAAGCCAGGGACTAACCTCTCATCTCGTGTTGATTCTTGGTCCACGGAGCTCTTTCGTGTTGCTACAGTGACCTCAGGATCCCTCTAGCCTTGAAACAGTGTTCTTGGGGTTTCTCTGGAGTGCCATGAAGGAAATCAAGGCTCCTTTCATGTGTGATGTGCAACACGGAATTGCTCTGCACGCAGTGCAGGGGAATCGGGCCTCATCTCGCATCGAGGGGGAAGTCTCATGGTTTTTCTCGAGTTGCGGCGGGAACCTGGGGTATATTCTCGAGTTACGACGGGGATGGCCCTTCCACACACGTGTTTGTTCAGCCACGTCAGGACTCTTGCCTAGTTGCGAGACACAACTCAGGATTCTCCTCGAGGCTTGGCAAGGCAATTGGGACGCCTCTCCAGCTGAGACGGGAGACCAAGCGTCCCTTTCCACGTGCCACAGGAATCCTGGGTCTCCTATCAAGTTTCACGAGGAGTCAGGCATCGTCTCCTTTGGAGGCACTGATCTCCGCATACCTCTGGACTTTTCAAAGGATTTGAGGCTTCCTGTCGCGATGAGGTGGGGAACTAGGTCTTTCTCTGTGGTCTCCACAGGGGATTCAGACACCCTTTCGTCTTGGGAGATGCAAGATGAGCTTGCATTCCAGTCACTGCAGGGATATCCGGCCTTATTTCGAGTCAGGGCATCGCGGTGTCCATTCCACTTGAGGCCGCAAACTCAGGGTCCCTCTCACATACCTAGAGCTGAGAGAAGCCTCCTCTTGAGGTGCTTGTGGTAAGGTGGTATTCCTCTGGAGTCGAAGCCAGGGACTAACCTCTCATCTCGAGTTGATTTTTGGCCCACGGAGCTCTTTCGTGTTGCTACAGTGACCTCAGGATCCCTCTAGCCTTGAAACAGTGTTCTTGGGGTTTCTCTGGAGTACCATGAAGGAAATCAAGGCTCCTTTCATGTGTGATGTGCAACACAGAATTGCTCTGCACGCAGTGCAGGGGAATCGGGCCTCATCTCGCGGCGAGGGGGAAGTCTCATGGTTTTTCTCGAGTTGCGGCGGGAACCTGGGGTATATTCTCGAGTTACGACGGGGATGGCCCTTCCACCCACGTGTTTCTTCAGCGACGTCAGGACTCCTGCCTAGTTGCGAGGGACAACTCGGGATTCTCCTCGAGGCTTGGCAGGGCAATTGGAACGCCTCTCCAGCTGAGGCGGGAGACCAAGGGTCCCTTTCCACGTGCCAGAAGAATCCTGGGACTCCTATCAAGTTTCACGAGGAGTCAGGCATCGTCTCCTTTGGAGTCACTGATCTCCGCGTACCTCTGGAGTTTTCAAAGGATGTGAGGCCTCCGGTCGCGATGAGGTGGGGAACTAGGTGTTTCTCTGTGGTCTCCACAGGGGATTCAGACATCCTTTCTTCTTGGGAGATGCAAGACGAGCCTGCATTCAAGTCACTGCAGGGATATCCGGCCTTATTTCGAGTCAGGGCATCGCGGTGTCCATTCCACTTGAGGCCGCAAACTCAGGGTCCCTCTCACATACCTAGAGCTGAGAGAAGCCTCCTCTTGAGGTGCTTGTGGTAAGGTGGTATTCCTCAGGAGTCGAAGCCAGGGACTAACCTCTCATCTCGTGTTGATTCTTGGTCCACGGAGCTCTTTCGTGTTGCTACAGTGACCTCAGGATCCCTCTAGCCTTGAAACAGTGTTCTTGGGGTTTCTCTGGAGTGCCATGAAGGAAATCAAGGCTCCTTTCATGTGTGATGTGCAACAAGGAATTGCTCTGCACACAGTGCAGGGGAATCGGGCCTCATTTTGCGGCGAGGGGGAAGTCTCATGGTTTTTCTCGAGTTGCGGCGGGAACCTGGGGTATATTCTCGAGTTACGACGGGGATGGCCCTTCCACACACGTGTGTGTTCAGCCATGTCAGGACTCCTGCCTAGTTGTGAGGGACAACTCGGGATTCTCCTCGAGGCTTTGCAGGGCAATTGGGACGCCTCTCCAGCTGAGACGGGAGACCAAGGGTCCCTTTCCACGTGCGACAGGAATTCTGGGTCTCCTATCAACTTTCACGAGGAGTCAGGCATCGTCTCCTTTGGAGGCACTGATCTCCGCATACCTCTGGAGTTTTCAAAGGATGTGAGGCCTCCGGTCGCGATAAGGTGGGGAACTAGGTCTTTCTCTGTGGTCTCCACAGGGGATTCAGACATCCTTTCATCTTGGGAGATGCAAGACGAGCCTGCATTCAAGTCACTGCAGGGATATCCGGCCTTATTTCGCGTCAGGGCATCGCGGTGTCCATTCCACTTGAGGCCGCAAACTCAGGGTCCCTCTCACATACCTAGAGCTGAGAGAAGCCTCCTCTTGAGGTGCTTGTGGTAAGGTGGTATTCCTCTGGAGTCGAAGCCAGGGACTAACCTCTCATCTCGAGTTGATTTTTGGCCCACGGAGCTCTTTCGTGTTGCTACAGTGACCTCAGGATCCCTCTAGCCTTGAAACAGTGTTCTTGGGGTTTCTCTGGAGTGCCATGAAGGAAATCAAGGCTCCTTTCATGTGTGATGTGCAACACGGAATTGCTCTGCACGCAGTGCAGGGGAATCGGGCCTCATCTCGCGGCGAGGGGGAAGTCTCATGGTTTTTCTCGAGTTGCGGCGGGAACCTGGGGTATATTCTCGAGTTACGACGGGGATGGCCCTTCCACCCACGTGTTTCTTCAGCGACGTCAGGACTCCTGCCTAGTTGCGAGGGACAACTCTGGATTCTCCTCGAGGCTTCGCAGGGCATTTGGGACACCTCTCCAGCTGAGGCGGGAGACCAAGTGTCCCTTTCCAAGTGCCACAGGAATCCTGGGACTCCTATCAAGTTTCACGAGGAGTCAGGCATCGTCTCCTTTGGAGGCACTGATCTCCGCGTACCTCTGGAGTTTTCAAAGGATGTGAGGCTATCGGTCGCGATGAGGTGGGGAACTAAGTCTTTCTCTGTGCTTTCCACAGGGGATTCAGACATCCTTTCATCCTGGGAGATGCAAGACGAGCCTGCATTGAAGTCACTGCAGGGATATCCGGCCTTATTTCGAGTCAGGGCATCGCGGTGTCCATTCCACTTGAGGCCGCAAACTCAGGGTCCCTCTCACATACCTAGAGCTGAGAGAAGCCTCCTCTTGAGGTGCTTGTGGTAAGGTGGTATTCCTCTGGAGACGAATCCAGGGACTAACCTCTCTTTTCGAGTTGATTTTTGGTCCACAGAGTTCTTTCGTGTTGCTACAGTGACCTCAGGATCCCTCTATCCTTGAAACAGTGTCCTTGGGGTTTCTCTGGAGTGCCATCAAGGAAATCAAGGCTCCTTTCATGTGTGATGTGCAAGACGGAATTGCTCTGCACGCAGTACAGGGGAATCGGGCCTCATCTCTCATCGAGGGGGAAGTCTCATGGTTTTTCTCGAGTTGCGGCGGGAACCTGGGGTATATTCTCGAGTTACGACGGGGATGGCCCTTCCACCCACGTGTTTGTTCAGCCACGTCAGAACTCCTGCCTAGTTGCGAGGGACAACTCGGGATTCTCCTCGAGGCTTGGCAGGGCAATTGGAACGCCTCTCCAGCTGAGGCGGGAGACCAAGGGTCCCTTTCCACGTGCCAGAAAAATCCTGGGACTCCTATCAAGTTTCACGAGGAGTCAGGCATCGTCTCCTTTGGAGGCACTGATCTCCGCGTACCTCTGGACTTTTCAAAGGATGTGAGGCCTCCGGTCGCGATGAGGTGGGGAACTAGGTCTTTCTCTCTGGTCTCCACAGGGGATTCAGACATCCTTTCTTCTTGGGAGATGCAAGACGAGCCTGCATTCAAGTCACTGCAGGGATATCCGGCCTTATTTCGAGTCAGGGCATCGCGGTGTCCATTCCACTTGAGGCCGCAAACTCAGGATCCCTCTCACATACCTAGAGCTGAGAGAAGCCTCCTCTTGAGGTGCTTGTGGTAAGGTGGTATTCCTCAGGAGTCGAAGCCAGGAACTAACCTCTCATCTCGTGTTGCTTTTTGGCCCACGGAGCTCTTTCGTGTTGCTACAGTGACCTCAGGATCCCTCTAGCCTTGAAACAGTGTTCTTGGGGTTTCTCTGGAGTGCCATCAAGGAAATCAAGACTCCTTTCATGTGTGATGTGCAACACGGAATTGCTCTGCACGCAGTGCAGGGGAATCGGGCCTCATCTCGCTGCGAGGGGGAAGTCTCATGGTTTTTCTCGAGTTGCGGCAGGAACCTGGGGTATATTCTCGAGTTACGACAGGGATGGCCCTTCCACACACGTGTGTGTTCAGCCATGTCAGGACTCCTGCCTAGTTGCGAGGGACAACTCGGGATTCTCCTCGAGGCTTTGCAGGGCAATTGGGACGCCTCTCCAGCTGAAACGGGAGACCAAGGGTCCCTTTCCACGTGCCACAGGAATCCTGGGTCTCCTATCAAGTTTCACGAGGAGTCAGGCATCGTCTCCTTTGGAGGCACTGATCTCCGCATACCTCTGGAGTTTTCAAAGGATTTGAGGCCTCCTGTCGCGATGAGGTGGGGAACTAGGTCTTTCTCTGTGGTCTCCACAGGGGATTCAGACACCCTTTCGTCTTGGGAGATGCAAGACGAGCCTGCATTCCAGTCACTGCAGGGATATCCGGCCTTATTTCGAGTCAGGGCATCGCGGTGTCCATTCCACTTGAGGCCGCAAACTCAGGGTCCCTCTCACATACCTAGAGCTGAGAGAAGCCTCCTCTTGAGGTGCTTGTGGTAAGGTGGTATTCCTCAGGAGTCGAAGCCAGGGACTAACCTCTCATCTCGTGTTGATTCTTGGTCCACGGAGCTCTTTCGTGTTGCTACAGTGACCTCAGGATCCCTCTAGCCTTGAAACAGTGTTCTTGGGGTTTCTCTGGAGTGCCATCAAGGAAATCAAGGCTCCTTTCATGTGTGATGTGCAACACGGAATTGCTCTGCACGCAGTGCAGGGGAATCGGGCCTCATCTCGCGGCGAGGGGGAAGTCTCATGGTTTTTCTCGAGTTGCGGCGGGAACCTGGGGTATATTCTCGAGTTACGACGGGGATTGCCCTTCCACACACGTGTGTGTTCAGCCATGTCAGGACTCCTGCCTAGTTGCGAGGGACAACTCGGGATTCTCCTCGAGGCTTTGCAGGGCAATTGGGACGCCTCTCCAGCTGAGACGGGAGACCAAGGGTCCCTTTCCACGTGCCACAGGAATCCTGGGTCTCCTATCAAGTTTCACGAGGAGTCAGGCATCGTCTCCTTTGGAGGCACTGATCTCCGCATACCTCTGGAGTTTTCAAAGGATTTGAGGCCTCCTGTCGCGATGAGGTGGGGAACTAGGTCTTTCTCTGTGGTCTCCACAGGGGATTCAGACACCCTTTCGTCTTGGGAGATGCAAGACGAGCCTGCATTCCAGTCACTGCAGGGATATCCGGCCTTATTTCGAGTCAGGGCATCGCGGTGTCCATTCCACTTGAGGCCGCAAACTCAGGGTCCCTCTCACATACCTAGAGCTGAGAGAAGCCTCCTCTTGAGGTGCTTGTCATAAGGTGGTATTCCTCTGGAGTCGAAGCCAGGGACTAACCTCTCATCTCGAGTTGATTTTTGGCCCACGGAGCTCTTTCGTGTTGCTACAGTGACCTCAGGATCCCTCTAGCCTTGAAACAGTGTTCTTGGGGTTTCTCTGGAGTGCCATCAAGGAAATCAAGGCTCCTTTCATGTGTGATGTGCAAGACGGAATTGCTCTGCACGCACGCAGTGCAGGGGAATTGGGCCTCATCTCGCGGCGAGGGGGAAGTCTCATGGTTTTTCTCGAGTTGCGGCGGGAACCTGGGGTATATTCTCGAGTTACGACGGGGATGGCCCTTCCACCCACGTGTTTCTTCAGCGACGTCAGGACTCCTGCCTAGTTGCGAGGGACAACTCTGGATTCTCCTCGAGGCTTGGCAGGGCAATTGGAACGCCTCTCCAGCTGAGGCGAGAGACCAAGTGTCCCTTTCCAAGTGCCAGAGGAATCCTGGGACTCCTATCAAGTTTCATGAGGAGTCAGGCATCGTCTCCTTTGGAGGCACTAATCTCCGCGTACCTCTGGAGTTTTCAAAGGATGTGAGGCTATCGATCGCGATGAGGTGGGGAACTAAGTCTTTCTCTGTGCTTTCCACAGGGGATTCAGACATCCTTTTGTTCTGGGAGATGCAAGACGAGCCTGCATTGAAGTCACTGCAGGGATATCCGGCCTTATTTCGAGTCAGGGCATCGCGGTGTCCATTCCACTTGAGGCCGCAAACTCAGGGTCCCTCTCACATGCCTAGAGCTGAGAGAAGCCTCCTCTTGAGGTGCTTGTGGTAAGGTGGTATTCCTCTGGAGACGAATCCAGGGACTAACCTCTCTTTTCGAGTTGATTTTTGGTCCACAGAGTTCTTTCGTGTTGCTACAGTGACCTCAGGATCCCTCTAGCCTTGAAACAGTGTTCTTGGGGTTTCTCTGGAGTGCCATCAAGGAAATCAAGGCTCCTTTCATGTGTGATGTGCAAGACGGAATTGGTCTGCACGCAGTACAGGGGAATCGGGCCTCATCTCGCATCGAGGGGGAAGTCTCATGGTTTTTCTCGAGTTGCGGCGGGAACCTGGGGTATATTCTCGAGTTACGACGGGGATGGCCCTTCCACCCACGTGTTTCTTCAGCCACGTCAGGACTCCTGCCTAGTTGCGAGGGACAACTCGGGATTCTCCTCGAGGCTTGGCAGGGCAATTGGAACGCCTCTCCAGCTGAGGCGGGAGACCAAGGGTCCCTTTCCACGTGCCACAAGAATCCTGGGACTCCTATCAAGTTTCACGAGGAGTCAGGCATCGTCTCCTTTGGAGGCACTGATCTCCGCGTACCTCTGGAGTTTTCAAAGGATGTGAGGCCTCCGGTCGCGATGAGGTGGGGAACTAGGTCTTTCTCTGTGGTCTCCACAGGGGATTCAGACATCCTTACTTCTTGGGAGATGCAAGACGAGCCTGCATTCAAGTCACTGCAGGGATATCCGGCCTTATTTCGAGTCAGGGCATCGCGGTGTCCATTCCACTTGAGGCCGCAAACTCAGGGTCCCTCTCACATACCTAGAGCTGAGAGAAGCCTCCTCTTGAGGTGCTTGTGGTAAGGTGGTATTCCTCTGGAGTCGAAGCCAGGGACTAACCTCTCATCTCGTGTTGATTCTTGGTCCACGGAGCTCTTTCGTGTTGCTACAGTGACCTCAGGATCCCTCTAGCCTTGAAACAGTGTTCTTGGGGTTTCTCTGGAGTGCCATCAAGGAAATCAAGGCTCCTTTCATGTGTGATGTGCAACAAGGAATTGCTCTGCACACAGTGCAGGGGAATCGGGCCTCATTTTGCGGCGAGGGGGATGTCTCATGGTTTTTCTCGAGTTGCGGCGGGAACCTGGGGTATATTCTCGAGTTACGACGGGGATGGCCCTTCCACACACGTGTGTGTTCAGCCATGTCAGGACTCCTGCCTAGTTGCGAGGGACAACTCGGGATTCTCCTCGAGGCTTTGCAGGGCAATTGGGACGCCTCTCCAGCTGAGACGGGAGACCAAGGGTCCCTTTGCACGTGCCACGGGAATTCTGGGTCTCCTATCAAGTTTCACGAGGAGTCAGGCATCGTCTCCTTTGGAGGCACTGATCTCCGCATACCTCTGGAGTTTTCAAAGGATGTGAGGCCTCCTGTCACGATGAGGTGGGGAACTAGGTCTTTCTCTGTGGTCTCCACAGGGGATTCAGACACCCTTTCGTCTTGGGAGATGCAAGACGAGCCTGCATTCCAGTCACTGCAGGGATATCCAGCCTTATTTCGCGTCAGGGCATCGCAGTGTCCATTCCACTTGAGGCCGCAAACTCAGGGTCCCTCTCACATACCTAGAGCTGAGAGAAGCCTCCTCTTGAGGTGCTTGTGGTAAGGTGGTATTCCTCTGGAGTCGAAGCCAGGGACTAACCTCTCATCTCGAGTTGATTTTTGGCCCACGGAGCTCTTTCGTGTTGCTACAGTGACCTCAGGATCCCTCTAGCCTTGAAACAGTGTTCTTGGGGTTTCTCTGGAGTGCCATCAAGGAAATCAAGGCTCCTTTCATGTGTGATGTGCAACACGGAATTGCTCTGCACGCCCGCAGTGCAGGGGAATTGGGCCTCATCTCGCGGCGAGGGGGAAGTCTCATGGTTTTTCTCGAGTTGCGGCGGGAACCTGGGGTATATTCTCGAGTTACGACGGGGATGGCCCTTCCACCCACGTGTTTCTTCAGCGACGTCAGGTCTCCTGCCTAGTTGCGAGGGACAACTCTGGATTCTCCTCGAGGCTTGGCAGGGCAATTGAAACGCCTCTCCAGCTGAGGCGAGAGACCAAGTGTCCCTTTCCAAGTGCCACAGGAATCCTGGGACTCCTATCAAGTTTCACGAGGAGTCAGGCATCGTCTCCTTTGGAGGCACTGATCTCCGCGTACCTCTGGAGTTTTCAAAGGATGTGAGGCTATCGGTCGCGATGAGGTGGGGAACTAAGTCTTTCTCTGTGCTTTCCACAGGGGATTCAGACATCCTTTCGTCCTGGGAGATGCAAGACGAGCCTGCATTGAAGTCACTGCAAGGATATCCGGCCTTATTTCGAGTCAGGGCATCGCGGTGTCCATTCCACTTGAGGCCGCAAACTCAGGGTCCCTCTCACATGCCTAGAGCTGAGAGAAGCCTCCTCTTGAGGTGCTTGTGGTAAGGTGGTATTCCTCTGGAGACGAATCCAGGGACTAACCTCTCTTTTCGAGTTTATTTTTGGTCCACAGAGTTCTTTCGTGTTGCTACAGTGACCTCAGGATCCCTCTAGCCTTGAAACAGTGTTCTTGGGGTTTCTCTGGAGTGCCATCAAGGAAATCAAGGCTCCTTTCATGTGTGATGTGCAAGACGGAGTTGCTCTGCACGCAGTACAGGGGAATCGGGCCTCATCTCGCATCGAGGGGGAAGTCTCATGGTTTTTCTCGAGTTGCGGCGGGAACCTGGGGTATATTCTCGAGTTACGACGGGGATGGCCCTTCCACCCACGTGTTTCTTCAGCCACGTCAGGACTCCTGCCTAGTTGCGAGGGACAACTCGGGATTCTCCTCGAGGCTTGGCAGGGCAATTGGAACGCCTCTCCAGCTGAGGCGGGAGACCAAGGGTCCCTTTCCACGTGCCACAAGAATCCTGGGACTCCTATCAAGTTTCACGAGGAGTCAGGCATCGTCTCCTTTGGAGGCACTGATCTCCGCGTACCTCTGGAGTTTTCAAAGGATGTGAGGCCTCCGGTCGCGATGAGGTGGGGACCTAGGTGTTTCTCTGTGGTCTCCACAGGGGATTCAGACTTCCTTTCTTCTTGGGAGATGCAAGACGAGCCGGCATTCAAGTCACTGCAGGGATATCCGGCCTTATTTCGAGTCAGGGCATCGCGGTGTCCATTCCACTTGAGGCCGCAAACTCAGGGTCCCTCTCACATACCTAGAGCTGAGAGAAGCCTCCTCTTGAGGTGCTTGTGGTAAGGTGGTATTCCTCAGGAGTCGAAGCCAGGGACTAACCTCTCATCTCGTGTTGATTCTTGGTCCACGGAGCTCTTTCGTGTTGCTACAGTGACCTCAGGATCCCTCTAGCCTTGAAACAGTGTTCTTGGGGTTTCTCTGGAGTGCCATCAAGGAAATCAAGGCTACTTTCATGTGTGATGTGCAACACGGAATTGCTCTGCACGCAGTGCAGGGGAATCGGGCCTCATCTCGCGGCGAGGGGGAAGTCTCATGGTTTCTCTCGAGTTGCGGCGGGAACCTGGGGTATATTCTCGAGTTACGACGGGGATGGCCCTTCCACACACGTGTGTGTTCAGCCATGTCAGGACTCCTGCCTAGTTGCGAGGGACAACTCGGGATTCTCCTCGAGGCTTTGCAGGGCAATTGGGACGCCTCTCCAGCTGAGACGGGAGACCAAGGGTCCCTTTCCACGTGCCACTGGAATCCTGGGACTCCTATCAAGTTTCACGAGGAGTCAGGCATCGTCTCCTTTGGAGGCACTGATCTCCGCATACCTCTGGAGTTTTCAGAGGATGTGAGGCCTCCTGTCACGATGAGGTGGGGAACTAGGTCTTTCTCTGTGGTCTCCACAGGGGATTCAGACATCCTTTCATCTTGGGAGATGCAAGACGAGCCTGCATTCCAGTCACTGCAGGGATATCTGGCCTTATTTCGAGTCAGGGCATCGCAGTGTCCATTCCACTTGAGGCCGCAAACTCAGGGTCCCTCTCACATACCTAGAGCTGAGAGAAGCCTCCTCTTGAGGTGCTTGTGGTAAGGTGGTATTCCTCTGGAGTCGAAGCCAGGGACTAACCTCTCATCTCGAGTTGATTTTTGGCCCACGGAGCTCTTTCGTGTTGCTACAGTGACCTCAGGATCCCTCTAGCCTTGAAACAGTGTTCTTGGGGTTTCTCTGGAGTGCCATCAAGGAAATCAAGGCTCCTTTCATGTGTGATGTGCAACACGGAATTGCTCTGCACGCACGCAGTGCAGGGGAATTGGGCCTCATCTCGCGGCGAGGGGGAAGTCTCATGGTTTTTCTCGAGTTGCGGTGGGAACCTGGGGTATATTCTCGAGTTACGACGGGGATGGCCCTTCCACCCACGTGTTTCTTCAGCGACGTCAGGACTCCTGCCTAGTTGCGAGGGAGAACTCTGGATTCTCCTCGAGGCTTGGCAGGGCAATTGGAACGCCTCTCCAGCTGAGGCGAAAGACCATGTGTCCCTTTCCAAGTGCCACAGGAATCCTGGGACTCCTATCAAGTTTCATGAGGAGTCAGGCATCGTCTCCTTTGGAGGCACTAATCTCCGCGTACCTCTGGAGTTTTCAAAGGATGTGAGGCTATCGGTCGCGATGAGGTGGGGAACTAAGTCTTTCTCTGTGCTTTCCACAGGGGATTCAGACATCCTTTCGTCCTGGGAGATGCAAGACGAGCCTGCATTGAAGTCACTGCAGTGATATCCGGCCTTATTTCGAGTCAGGGCATCGCGGTGTCCATTCCACTTGAGGCCGCAAACTCAGGGTCCCTCTCGCATGCCTAGAGCTGAGAGAAGCCTCCTCTTGAGGTGCTTGTGGTAAGGTGGTATTCCTCTGGAGACGAATCCAGGGACTAACCTCTCTTTTCGAGTTGATTTTTGGTCCACAGGGTTCTTTCATGTTGCTACAGTGACCTCAGGATCCCTCTAGCCTTGAAACAGTGTTCTTGGGGTTTCTCTGGAGTGCCATCAAGGAAATCAAGGCTCCTTTCATGTGTGATGTGCAAGACGGAATTGCTCTGCACGCAGTACAGGGGAATCGGGCCTCATCTCGCATCGAGGGGGAAGTCTCATGGTTTTTCTCGAGTTGCGGCGGGAACCTGGGGTATATTCTCGAGTTACGACGGGGATGGCCCTTCCACCCACGTGTTTCTTCAGCCACGTCAGGACTCCTGCCTAGTTGCGAGGGACAACTCGGGATTCTCCTCGAGGCTTGGCAGGGCAATTGGAACGCCTCTCCAGCTGAGGCGGGAGACCAAGGGTCCCTTTCCACGTGCCACAAGAATCCTGGGACTCCTATCAAGTTTCACGAGGAGTCAGGCATCGTCTCCTTTGGAGGCACTGATCTCCGCGTACCTCTGGAGTTTTCAAAGGATGTGAGGCCTCCGGTCGCGATGAGGCGGGGAACTAGGTCTTTCTCTGTGGTCTCCACAGGGGATTCAGACTTCCTTTCTTCTTGGGAGATGCAAGACGAGCCTGCATTCAAGTCACTGCAGGGATATCCGGCCTTATTTCGAGTCAGGGCATCGCGGTGTCCATTCCACTTGAGGCCGCAAACTCAGGGTCCCTCTCACATACCTAGAGCTGAGAGAAGCCTCCTCTTGAGGTGCTTGTGGTAAGGTGGTATTCCTCTGGAGTTGAAGCCAGGGACTAACCTCTCATCTCGTGTTGATTCTTGGTCCACGGAGCTCTTTCGTGTTGCTACAGTGACCTCAGGATCCCTCTAGCCTTGAAACAGTGTTCTTGGGGTTTCTCTGGAGTGCCATGAAGGAAATCAAGGCTCCTTTCATGTGTGATGTGCAACAAGGAATTGCTCTGCACACAGTGCAGGGGAATCGGGCCTCATTTTGCGGCGAGGGGAAAGTCTCATGGTTTTTCTCGAGTTGCGGCGGGAACCTGGGGTATATTCTCGAGTTACGACGGGGATGGCCCTTCCACACACGTGTTTGTTCAGCCACATCAGGACTCCTGCCTAGTTGCGAGGGACAACTCGGGATTCTCCTCGAGGCTTGGCAGGGCAATTGGAACGCCTCTCCAGCTGAGGCGGGAGACCAAGGGTCCCTTTCCACGTGCCACAAGAATCCTGGGACTCCTATCAATATTCACGAGGAGTCAGGCATCGTCTCCTTTGGAGGCACTGATCTCCGCGTACCTCTGGAGTTTTCAAAGGATGTGAGGCCTCCGGTCGCGATGAGGTGGGGAACTAGGTCTTTCTCTGTGGTCTCCACAGGGGATTCAGACATCCTTTCTTCTTGGGAGATGCAAGACGAGCCTGCATTCAAGTCACTGCAGGGATATCCGGCCTTATTTCGAGTCAGGGCATCGCGGTGTCCATTCCACTTGAGGCCGCAAACTCAGGGTCCCTCTCACATACCTAGAGCTGAGAGAAGCCTCCTCTTGAGGTGCTTGTGGTAAGGTGGTATTCCTCTGGAGTCGAAGCCAGGGACTAACCTCTCATCTCGTGTTGATTCTTGGTCCACGGAGCTCTTTCGTGTTGCTACAGTGACCTCAGGATCCCTCTAGCCTTGAAACAGTGTTCTTGGGGTTTCTCTGGAGTGCCATGAAGGAAATCAAGGCTCCTTTCATGTGTGATGTGCAACAAGGAATTGCTCTGCACACAGTGCAGGGGAATCGGGCCTCATTTTGCGGCGAGGGGGAAGTCTCATGGTTTTTCTCGAGTTGCGGCGGGAACCTGGGGTATATTCTCGAGTTACGACGGGGACGGCCCTTCCACACACGTGTGTGTTCAGCCATGTCAGGACTCCTGCCTAGTTGCGAGGGACAACTCGGGATTCTCCTCGAGGCTTTGCAGGGCAATTGGGACGCCTCTCCAGCTGAGACGGGAGACCAAGGGTCCCTTTCCACGTGCCACAGGAATTCTGGGTCTCCTATCAAGTTTCACGAGGAGTCAGGCATCGTCTCCTTTGGAGGCACTGATCTCCGCATACCTCTGGAGTTTTCAGAGGATGTGAGGCCTCCTGTCACGATGAGGTGGGGAACTAGGTCTTTCTCTGTGGTCTCCACAGGGGATTCAGACACCCTTTCGTCTTGGGAGATGCAAGACGAGCCTGCATTCCAGTCACTGCAGGGATATCTGGCCTTTTTTCGAGTCAGGGCATCGCAGTGTCCATTCCACTTGAGGCCGCAAACTCAGGGTCCCTCTCACATACCTAGAGCTGAGAGAAGCCTCCTCTTGAGGTGCTTGTGGTAAGGTGGTATTCCTCTGGAGTCGAAGCCAGGGACTAACCTCTCATCTCGAGTTGATTTTTGGCCCACGGAGCTCTTTCGTGTTGCTACAGTGACCTCAGGATCCCTCTAGCCTTGAAACAGTGTTCTTGGGGTTTCTCTGGAGTGCCATCAAGGAAATCAAGGCTCCTTTCATGTGTGATGTGCAACACGGAATTGCTCTGCACGCACGCAGTGCAGGGGAATTGGGCCTCATCTCGCGGCGAGGGGGAAGTCTCATGGTTTTTCTCGAGTTGCGGCGGGAACCTGGGGTATATTCTCGAGTTACGACGGGGATGGCCCTTCCACCCACGTGTTTCTTCAGCGACGTCAGGAATCCTGTCTAGTTGCGAGGGACAACTCTGGATTCTCCTCGAGGCTTGGCAGGGCAATTGGAACGCCTCTCCAGCTGAGGCGAGAGACCAAGTGTCCCTTTCCAAGTGCCACAGGAATCCTGGGACTCCTATCAAGTTTCACGAGGAGTCAGGCATCGTCTCCTTTGGAGGCACTGATCTCCGCGTACCTCTGGAGTTTTCAAAGGATGTGAGGCTATCGGTCGCGATGAGGTGGGGAACTAAGTCTTTCTATGTGCTTTCCACAGGGGATTCAGACATCCTTTCGTCCTGGGAGATGCAAGACGAGCCTGCATTGAAGTCACTGCAGGGATATCCGGCCTTATTTCGAGTCAGGGCATCGCGGTGTCCATTCCACTTGAGGCCGCAAACTCAGGGTCCCTCTCACATACCTAGAGCTGAGAGAAGCCTCCTCTTGAGGTGCTTGTGGTAAGGTGGTATTCCTCTGGAGACGAATCCAGGGACTAACCTCTCTTTTCGAGTTGATTTTTGGTCCACAGAGTTCTTTCGTGTTGCTACAGTGACCTCAGGATCCCTCTAGCCTTGAAACAGTGTTCTTGGGGTTTCTCTGGAGTGCCATCAAGGAAATCAAGGCTCCTTTCATGTGTGATGTGCAAGACGGAATTGCTCTGCACGCAGTACAGGGGAATCGGGCCTCATCTCGCATCGAGGGGGAAGTCTCATGGTTTTTCTCGAGTTGCGGCGGGAACCTGGGGTATATTCTCGAGTTACGACGGGGATGGCCCTTCCACCCACGTGTTTCTTCAGCCACGTCAGGACTCCTGCCTAGTTGCGAGGGACAACTCGGGATTCTCCTCGAGGCTTGGCAGGGCAATTGGAACGCCTCTCCAGCTGAGGCGGGAGACCAAGGGTCCCTTTCCACGTGCCACAAGAATCCTGGGACTCCTATCAAGATTCACGAGGAGTCAGGCATCGTCTCCTTTGGAGGCACTGATCTCCGCGTACCTCTGGAGTTTTCAAAGGATGTGAGGCCTCCGGTCGCGATGAGGTGGGGAACTAGGTGTTTCTCTGTGGTCTCCACAGGGGATTCAGACATCCTTTCTTCTTGGGAGATGCAAGACGAGCCTGCATTCAAGTCACTGCAGGGATATCCGGCCTTATTTCGAGTCAGGGCATCGCGGTGTCCATTCCACTTGAGGCCGCAAACTCAGGATACCTCTCACATACCTAGAGCTGAGAGAAGCCTCCTCTTGAGGTGCTTGTGGTAAGGTGGTATTCCTCAGGAGTCGAAGCCAGGGACTAACCTCTCATCTCGTGTTGATTCTTGGTCCACGGAGCTCTTTCGTGTTGCTACAGTGACCTCAGGATCCCACTAGCCTTGAAACAGTGTTCTTGGGGATTCTCTGGAGTGCCATCAAGGAAATCAAGGCTCCTTTCATGTGTAATGTGCAAGACGGAATTGCTCTGCACGCAGTGCAGGGGAATCGGGCCTCATCTCGCGGCGAGGGGGAAGTCTCATGGTTTTTCTCGAGTTGCGGCGGGAACCTGGAGTATATTCTCGAGTTAAGACGGGGATGGCCCTTCCACACACGTGTTTGTTCAGCGACGTCAGGACTCCTGCCTAGTTGCGAGGGACAACTCGGGATTCTCCTCGAGGCTTGGCAGGGCAATTGGGACGCCTCTCCAGCTGAGACGGGAGACCAAGGGTCCCCTTCCACGTGCCACAGGAATCCTGGGTCTCCTATCAAGTTTCACGAGGAGTCAGGCATCGTCTCCTTTGAAGGCACTGATCTCCGCATAACTCTGGAGTTTTCAAAGGTTTTGAGGCCTCCTGTCGCGATGAGGTGGGGAACTAGGTCTTTCTCTGTGGTCTCCACAGGGGATTCAGACACCCTTTCGTCTTGGGAGATGCAAGACGAGCCTGCATTCCAGTCACTGCAGGGATATCCGGCCTTATTTCGAGTCAGGGCATCGCGGTGTCCATTCCACTTGAGGCCGCAAACTCAGGGTCCCTCTCACATACCTAGAGCTGAGAGAAGCCTCCTCTTGAGGTGCTTGTGGTAAGGTGGTATTCCTCAGGAGTCGAAGCCAGGGACTAACCTCTCATCTCGTGTTGATTCTTGGTCCACGGAGCTCTTTCGTGTTGCTACAGTGACCTCAGGATCCCTCTAGCCTTGAAACAGTGTTCTTGGGGTTTCTCTGGAGTGCCATCAAGGAAATCAAGGCTCCTTTCATGTGTGATGTGCAACACGGAATTGCTCTGCACGCAGTGCAGGGGAATCGGGCCTCATCTCGCAGCGAGGGGGAAGTCTCATGGTTTTTCTCGAGTTGCGGCGGGAACCTGGGGTATATTCTCGAGTTACGACGCGGATGGCCCTTCCACACACGTGTGTGTTCAGCCATGTCAGGACTCCTGCCTAGTTGGAAGGGACAACTCGGGATTCTCCTCGAGGCTTGGCAAGGCAATTGGGACGCCTCTCCAGCTGAGGCGGGAGACCAAGGGTCCCTTTCCACGTGCCACAAGAATCCTGGGACTCCTATCAAGTTTCACGAGGAGTCAGGCATCGTCTCCTTTGGAGGCACTGATCTCCGCGTACCTCTGGAGTTTTCAAAGGATGTGAGGCCTCCGGTCGCGATGAGGTGGGGAACTAGGTCTTTCTCTGTGGTCTCCACAGGGGATTCAGACATCCTTTCTTCTTGGGAGATGCAAGACGAGCCTGCATTCAAGTCACTGCAGGGATATCCGGCCTTATTTCGAGTCAGGGCATCGCGGTGTCCATTCCACTTGAGGCCGCAAACTCAGGGTCCCTCTCACATACCTAGAGCTGAGAGAAGCCTCCTCTTGAGGTGCTTGTGGTAAGGTGGTATTCCTCAGGAGTCGAAGCCAGGGTCTAACCTCTCATCTCGTGTTAATTCTTGGTCCACGGAGTTCTTTCGTGTTGCTACAGTGACCTCAGGATCCCTCTAGCCTTGAAACAGTGTTCTTGGGGTTTCTCTGGAGTGCCATCAAGGAAATCAAGGCTCCTTTCATGTGTGATGTGCAACACGGAATTGCTCTGCACGCAGTGCAGGGGAATCGGGCATCATCTCGCAGCGAGGGGGAAGTCTCATGGTTTTTCTCGAGTTGCGGCAGGAACCTGGGGTATATTCTCGAGTTACGACGCGGATGGCCCTTCCACACACGTGTGTGTTCAGCCATGTCAGGACTCCTGCCTAGTTGGAAGGGACAACTCGGGATTCTCCTTGAGGCTTTGCAGGGCAATTGGGACGCCTCTCCAGCTGAGACGGGAGACCAAGGGTCCCTTTCCACGTGCCACAGGAATCCTGGGTCTCCTATCAAGTTTCACGAGGAGTCAGGCATCGTCTCCTTTGGAGGCACTGATCTCCGCATACCTCTGGAGTTTTCAAAGGATTTGAGGCCTCCTGTCGCGATGAGGTGGGGAACTAGGTCTTTCTCTGTGGTCTCCACAGGGGATTCAGACACCCTTTCGTCTTGGCAGATGCAAGACGAGCCTGCATTCCAGTCACTGCAGGGATATCCGGCCTTATTTCGCGTCAGGGCATCGCGGTGTCCATTCCACTTGAGGCCGCAAACTCAGGGTCCCTCTCACATACCTAGAGCTGAGAGAAGCCTCCTCTTGAGGTGCTTGTGGTTAGGTGGTATTCCTCTGGAGACGAATCCAGGGACTAACCTCTCTTTTCGAGTTGATTTTTGGTCCACAGAGTTCTTTCGTGTTGCTACAGTGACCTCAGGATCCCTCTAGCCTTGAAACAGTGTTCTTGGGGTTTCTCTGGAGTGCCATCAAGGAAATCAAGGCTCCTTTCATGTGTGATGTGCAAGACGGAATTGCTCTGCACGCAGTACAGGGGAATCGGGCCTCATCTCGCATCGAGGGGGAAGTCTCATGGTTTTTCTCGAGTTGCGGCGGGAACCTGGGGTATATTCTCGAGTTCCGACGGGGATGGCCCTTCCACCCACGTGTTTGTTCAGCCACGTCAGGACTCCTGCCTAGTTGCGAGGGACAACTCGGGATTCTCTTCGAGGCTTGGCAGGACAATTGGAACGCCTCTCCAGCTGAGGCGGGAGACCAAGGGTCCCTTTCCACGTGCCACAGGAATCCTGGGACTCCTATCAAGTTTCACGAGGAGTCAGGCATCGTCTCCTTTGGAGGCACTGATCTCCGCGTACCTGTGGAGTTTTCAAAGGATGTGAGGCCTCCGGTCGCGATGAGGTGGGGAACTAGGTGTTTCTCTGTGGTCTCCACAGGGGATTCAGACATCCTTTCATCTTGGGAGATGCAAGACGAGCCTGCATTCAAGTCACTGCAGGGATATCCAGCCTTATTTCGCATCAGGGCATCGCGGTGTCCATTCCACTTGAGGCCGCAAACTCAGGGTCCCTCTCACATACCTAGAGCTGAGAGAAGCCTCCTCTTGAGGTGCTTGTGGTAAGGTGGTATTCCTCTGGAGTCGAAGCCAGGGACTAACCTCTCATCTCGAGTTGATTTTTGGCCCACGGAGCTCTTTCGTGTTGCTACAGTGACCTCAGGATCCCTCTAGCCTTGAAACAGTGTTCTTGGGGTTTCTCTGGAGTGCCATCAAGGAAATCAAGGCTCCTTTCATGTGTGATGTGCAACACGGAATTGCTCTGCACGCAGTGCAGGGGAATCGGGCCTCATCTCGCGGCGAGGGGGAAGTCTCATGGTTTTTCTCGAGTTGCGGCGGGAACCTGGGGTATATTCTCGAGTTACGACGCGGATGGCCCTTCCACCCACGTGTTTCTTCAGCGACGTCAGGACTCCTGCCTAGTTGCGAGGGACAACTCTGGATTCTCCTCGAGGCTTGGCAGGGCAATTGGGACGCCTCTCCAGCTGAGGCGGGAGACCAAGTGTCCCTTTCCAAGTGCCACAGGAATCCTGGGACTCCTATCAAGTTTCACGAGAAGTCAGGCATCGTCTCCTTTGGAGGCACTGATCTCCGCGTACCTCTGGAGTTTTCAAAGGATTGTGAGGCTATCGGTCGCGATGTGGTGGGGAACTAAGTCTTTCTCTGTGCTTTCCACAGGGGATTCAGACATCCTTTCGTCCTGGGAGATGCAAGACGAGCCTGCATTGAAGTCACTGCAGGGATATCCGGCCTTATTTCGAGTCAGGGCATCGCGGTGTCCATTCCACTTGAGGCCGCAAACTCAGGGTCCCTCTCACATACCTAGAGCTGAGAGAAGCCTCCTCTTGAGGTGCTTGTCGTAAGGTGGTATTCCTCTGGAGTCGAAGCCAGGGACTAACCTCTGATCTCGTGTTGATTCTTGGTCCACGGAGCTCTTTCGTGTTGCTACAGTGACCTCAGGATCCCTCTAGCCTTGAAACAGTGTTCTTGGGGTTTCTCTGAAGTGCCATCAAGGAAATCAAGGCTCCTTTCATGTGTGATGTGCAACACGGAATTACTCTGCACGCAGTGCAGGGGAATCGGGCCTCATCTCGCGGCGAGGGGGAAGTCTCATGGTTTTTCTCGAGTTGCGGCGGGAACCTGGGGTATATTCTCGAGTTACGACGGGGATGGCCCTTCCACCCACGTGTTTGTTCAGCCAGGTCAGGACTCCTGCCTAGTTGCGAGGGACAACTCGGGATTCTCCTCGAGGCTTGGCAGGGCAATTGGAACGCCTCTCCAGCTGAGGCGGGAGACCAAGGGTCCCTTTCCACGTGCCAGAAAAATCCTGGGACTCCTATCAAGTTTCACGAGGAGTCAGGCATCGTCTCCTTTGGAGGCACTGATCTCCGCGTACCTCTGGAGTTTTCAAAGGATGTGAGGCCTCCGGTCGCGATGAGGTGGGGAACTAGGTCTTTCTCTGTGGTCTCCACAGGGGATTCAGACATCCTTTCTTCTTGGGAGATGCAAGACGAGCCTGCATTCAAGTCACTGCAGGGATATCCGGCCTTATTTCGAGTCAGGGCATCGCGGTGTCCATTCCACTTGAGGCCGCAAACTCAGGATCCCTCTCACATACCTAGAGCTGAGAGAAGCCTCCTCTTGAGGTGCTTGTGGTAAGGTGGTATTCCTCAGGAGTCGAAGCCAGGGACTAACCTCTCATCCCGTGTTGTTTTTGGCCCACGGAGCTCTTTCGTGTTGCTACAGTGACCTCAGGATCCCTCTAGCCTTGAAACAGTGTTCTTGGGGTTTCTCTGGAGTGCCATCAAGGAAATCAAGACTCCTTTCATGTGTGATGTGCAACACGGAATTGCTCTGCACGCAGTGCAGGGGAATCGGGCCTCATCTCGCGGCGAGGGGGAAGTCTCATGGTTTTTCTCGAGTTGCGGCAGGAACCTGGGGTATATTCTCGAGTTACGACGGGGATGGCCCTTCCACACACGTGTGTGTTCAGCCATGTCAGGACTCCTGCCTAGTTGCGAGGGACAACTCGGGATTCTCCTCGAGGCTTTGCAGGGCAATTGGGACGCCTCTCCAGCTGAGACGGGAGACCAAGGGTCCCTTTCCACGTGCCACAGGAATCCTGGGTCTCCTATCAAGTTTTACGAGGAGTCAGGCATCGTCTCCTTTGGAGGCACTGATCTCCGCATACCTCTGGAGTTTTCAAAGGATTTGAGGCCTCCTGTCGCGATGAGGTGGGGAACTAGGTCTTTCTCTGTGGTCTCCACAGGGGATTCAGACACCCTTTCGTCTTGGGAGATGCAAGACGAGCCTGCATTCCAGTCACTGCAGGGATATCCGGCCTTATTTCGAGTCAGGGCATCGCGGTGTCCATTCCACTTGAGGCCGCAAACTCAGGGTCCCTCTCACATACCTAGAGCTGAGAGAAGCCTCCTCTTGAGGTGCTTGTGGTAAGGTGGTATTCCTCTGGAGTCGAAGCCAGGGACTAACCTCTCATCTCGAGTTGATTTTTGGTCCACGGAGCTCTTTCGTGTTGCTACAGTGACCTCAGGATCCCTCTAGCCTTGAAACAGTGTTCTTGGGGTTTCTCTGGAGTGCCATCAAGGAAATCAAGGCTCCTTTCATGTGTGATGTGCAACACAGAATTGCTCTGCATGCAGTGCAGGGGAATCGGGCCTCATCTCGCGGCGAGGGGGAAGTCTCATGGTTTTTCTCGAGTTGCGGCGGGAACCTGGGGTATATTCTCGAGTTACGACGGGGATTGCCCTTCCACACACGTGTGTGTTCAGCCATGTCAGGACTCCTGCCTAGTTGCGAGGGACAACTCGGGATTCTCCTCGAGGCTTTGCAGGGCAATTGGGACGCCTCTCCAGCTGAGACGGGAGACCAAGGGTCCCTTTCCACGTGCCACAGGAATCCTGGGTCTCCTATCAAGTTTCACGAGGAGTCAGGCATCGTCTCCTTTGGAGGCACTGATCTCCGCATACCTCTGAAGTTTTCAAAGGATTTGAGGCCTCCTGTCGCGATGAGGTGGGGAACTAGGTCTTTCTCTGTGGTCTCCACAGGGGATTCAGACACCCTTTCGTCTTGGGAGATGCAAGACGAGCCTGCATTCCAGTCACTGCAGGGATATCCGGCCTTATTTCGAGTCAGGGCATCGCGGTGTCCATTCCACTTGAGGCCGCAAACTCAGGGTCCCTCTCACATACCTAGAGCTGAGAGAAGCCTCCTCTTGAGGTGCTTGTGGTAAGGTGGTATTCCTCAGGAGTCGAAGCCAGGGACTAACCTCTCATCTCGTGTTGATTCTTGGTCCACGGAGCTCTTTCGTGTTGCTACAGTGACCTCAGGATCCCTCTAGCCTTGAAACAGTGTTCTTGGGGTTTCTCTGGAGTGCCATCAAGGAAATCAAGGCTCCTTTCATGTGTGATGTGCAACACGGAATTGCTCTGCACGCAGTGCAGGGGAATCGGGCCTCATCTCGCGGCGAGGGGGAAGTCTCATGGTTTTTCTCGAGTTGCGGCGGGAACCTGGGGTATATTCTCGAGTTACGACGGGGATTGCCCTTCCACACACGTGTGTGTTCAGCCATGTCAGGACTCCTGCCTAGTTGCGAGGGACAACTCGGGATTCTCCTCGAGGCTTGGCAGGGCAATTGGAACGCCTCTCCAGCTAAGGCGGGAGACCAAGGGTCCCTTTCCACGTGCCACAAGAATCCTGGGACTCCTATCAAGTTTCACGAGGAGTCAGGCATCGTCTCCTTTGGAGGCACTGATCTCCGCGTACCTCTGGAGTTTTCAAAGGATGTGAGGCCTCCGGTCGCGATGAGGTGGGGAACTAGGTCTTTCTCTGTGGTCTCCACAGGGGATTCAGACATCCTTTCATCTTGGGAGATGCAAGACGAGCCTGCATTCCAGTCACTGCAGGGATATCCGGCCTTATTTCGAGTCAGGGCATCGCGGTGTCCATTCCACTTGAGGCCGCAAACTCAGGATCCCTCTCACATACCTAGAGCTGAGAGAAGCCTCCTCTTGAGGTGCTTGTGGTAAGGTGGTATTCCTCAGGAGTCGAAGCCAGGGACTAACCTCTCATCTCGTGTTGATTCTTGGTCCACGGAGCTCTTTCGTGTTGCTACAGTGACCTCAGGATCCCTCTAGCCTTTAAACAGTGTTCTTGGGGTTTCTCTGGAGTGCCATCAAGGAAATCAAGGCTCCTTTCATGTGTGATGTGCAACACGGAATTGCTCTGCACGCAGTGCAGGGGAATCGGGCCTCATCTCGCGGCGAGGGGGAAGTCTCATGGTTTTTCTCGAGTTGCGGCGGGAACCTGGGGTATATTCTCGAGTTACGACGGGGATTGCCCTTCCACACACGTGTGTGTTCAGCCATGTCAGGACTCCTGCCTAGTTGCGAGGGACAACTCGGGATTCTCCTCGAGGCTTTGCAGGGCAATTGGGACGCCTCTCCAGCTGAGACGGGAGACCAAGGGTCCCTTTCCACGTGCCACAGGAATCCTGGGTCTCCTATCAAGTTTCACGAGGAGTCAGGCATCGTCTCCTTTGGAGGCACTGATCTCCGCATACCTCTGAAGTTTTCAAAGGATTTGAGGCCTCCTGTCGCGATGAGGTGGGGAACTAGGTCTTTCTCTGTGGTCTCCACAGGGGATTCAGACACCCTTTCGTCTTGGGAGATGCAAGACGAGCCTGCATTCCAGTCACTGCAGGGATATCCGGCCTTATTTCGAGTCAGGGCATCGCGGTGTCCATTCCACTTGAGGCCGCAAACTCAGGGTCCCTCTCACATACCTAGAGCTGAGAGAAGCCTCCTCTTGAGGTGCTTGTGGTAAGGTGGTATTCCTCAGGAGTCGAAGCCAGGGACTAACCTCTCATCTCGTGTTGATTCTTGGTCCACGGAGCTCTTTCGTGTTGCTACAGTGACCTCAGGATCCCTCTAGCCTTGAAACAGTGTTCTTGGGGTTTCTCTGGAGTGCCATCAAGGAAATCAAGGCTCCTTTCATGTGTGATGTGCAACACGGAATTGCTCTGCACGCAGTGCAGGGGAATCGGGCCTCATCTCGCGGCGAGGGGGAAGTCTCATGGTTTTTCTCGAGTTGCGGCGGGAACCTGGGGTATATTCTCGAGTTACGACGGGGATTGCCCTTCCACACACGTGTGTGTTCAGCCATGTCAGGACTCCTGCCTAGTTGCGAGGGACAACTCGGGATTCTCCTCGAGGCTTGGCAGGGCAATTGGAACGCCTCTCCAGCTAAGGCGGGAGACCAAGGGTCCCTTTCCACGTGCCACAAGAATCCTGGGACTCCTATCAAGTTTCACGAGGAGTCAGGCATCGTCTCCTTTGGAGGCACTGATCTCCGCGTACCTCTGGAGTTTTCAAAGGATGTGAGGCCTCCGGTCGCGATGAGGTGGGGAACTAGGTCTTTCTCTGTGGTCTCCACAGGGGATTCAGACATCCTTTCATCTTGGGAGATGCAAGACGAGCCTGCATTCCAGTCACTGCAGGGATATCCGGCCTTATTTCGAGTCAGGGCATCGCGGTGTCCATTCCACTTGAGGCCGCAAACTCAGGATCCCTCTCACATACCTAGAGCTGAGAGAAGCCTCCTCTTGAGGTGCTTGTGGTAAGGTGGTATTCCTCAGGAGTCGAAGCCAGGGACTAACCTCTCATCTCGTGTTGATTCTTGGTCCACGGAGCTCTTTCGTGTTGCTACAGTGACCTCAGGATCCCTCTAGCCTTTAAACAGTGTTCTTGGGGTTTCTCTGGAGTGCCATCAAGGAAATCAAGGCTCCTTTCATGTGTGATGTGCAACACGGAATTGCTCTGCACGCAGTGCAGGGGAATCGGGCCTCATCTCGCGGCGAGGGGGAAGTCTCATGGTTTTTCTCGAGTTGCGGCGGGAACCTGGGTTATATTCTCGAGTTACGACGGGGATTGCCCTTCCACACACGTGTGTGTTCAGCCATGTCAGGACTCCTGCCTAGTTGCGAGGGACAACTCGGGATTCTCCTCGAGGCTTTGCAGGGCAATTGGGACGCCTCTCCAGCTGAGACGGGAGACCAAGGGTCCCTTTCCACGTGCCACAGGAATCCTGGGTCTCCTATCAAGTTTCACGAGGAGTCAGGCATCGTCTCCTTTGGAGGCACTGATCTCCGCATACCTCTGGAGTTTTCAAAGGATTTGAGGCCTCCTGTCGCGATGAGGTGGGGAACTAGGTCTTTCTCTGTGGTCTCCACAGGGGATTCAGACACCCTTTCGTCTTGGGAGATGCAAGACGAGCCTGCATTCCAGTCACTGCAGGGATATCCGGCCTTATTTCGAGTCAGGGCATCGTGGTGTCCATTCCACTTGAGGCCGCAAACTCAGGGTCCCTCTCACATACCTAGAGCTGAGAGAAGCCTCCTCTTGAGGTGCTTGTGGTAAGGTGGTATTCCTCAGGAGTCGAAGCCAGGGACTAACCTCTCATCTCGTGTTGATTCTTGGTCCACGGAGCTCTTTCGTGTTGCTACAGTGACCTCAGGATCCCTCTAGCCTTGAAACAGTGTTCTTGGGGTTTCTCTGGAGTGACATCAAGGAAATCAAGGCTCCTTTCATGTGTGATGTGCAACACGGAATTGCTCTGCACGCAGTGCAGGGGAATCGGGCCTCATCTCGCGGCGAGGGGGAAGTCTCATGGTTTTTCTCGAGTTGCGGCGGGAACCTGGGGTATATTCTCGAGTTACGACGGGGATTGCCCTTCCACACACGTGTGTGTTCAGGCATGTCAGGACTCCTGCCTAGTTGCGAGGGACAACTCGGGATTCTCCTCGAGGCTTTGCAGGGCAATTGGGACGCCTCTCCAGCTGAGACGAGAGACCAAGGGTCCCTTTCCACGTGCCACAGGAATCCTGGGTCTCCTATCAAGTTTCACGAGGAGTCAGGCATCGTCTCCTTTGGAGGCACTGATCTCCGCATACCTCTGGAGTTTTCAAAGGATTTGAGGCCTCCTGTCGCGATGAGGTGGGGAACTAGGTCTTTCTCTGTGGTCTCCACAGGGGATTCAGACACCCTTTCGTCTTGGGAGATGCAAGACGAACCTGCATTCCAGTCACTGCAGGGATATCCGGCCTTATTTCGAGTCAGGGCATCGCGGTGTCCATTCCACTTGAGGCCGCAAACTCAGGGTCCCTCTCACATACCTAGAGCTGAGAGAAGCCTCCTCTTGAGGTGCTTGTGGTAAGGTGGTATTCCTCTGGAGTCGAAGCCAGGGACTAACCTCTCATCTCGAGTTGATTTTTGGCCCACGGAGCTCTTTCGTGTTGCTACAGTGACCTCAGGATCCCTCTAGCCTTGAAACAGTGTTCTTGGGGTTTCTCTGGAGTGCCATCAAGGAAATCAAGGCTCCTTTCATGTGTGATGTGCAAGACGGAATTGCTCTGCACGCAGTACAGGGGAATCGGGCCTCATCTCGCATCGAGGGGGAATTCTCATGGTTTTTCTCGAGTTGCGGCGGGAACCTGGGGTATATTCTCGAGTTACGACGGGGATGGCCTTTCCACCCACGTGTTTCTTCAGCCACGTCAGGACTCCTGCCTAGTTGCGAGGGACAACTCGGGATTCTCCTCGAGGCTTGGCAGGGCAATTGGAACGCCTTTCCAGCTGAGGCGGGAGACCAAGGGTCCCTTTCCACGTGCCACAAGAATCCTGGGACTCCTATCAAGTTTCACGAGGAGTCAGGCATCGTCTCCTTTGGAGGCACTGATCTCCGCGTACCTCTGGAGTTTTCAAAGGATGTGAGGCCTCCGGTCGCGATGAGGTGGGGAACTAGGTGTTTCTCTGTGGTCTCCACAGGGGATTCAGACATCCTTTCATCTTGGGAGATGCAAGACAAGCCTGCATTCAAGTCACTGCAGGGATATCCGGCCTTATTTCGAGTCAGGGCATCGCGGTGTCCATTCCACTTGAGGCCGCAAATTCAGGATCCCTCTCACATACCTACAGCTGAGAGAAGCCTCCTCTTGAGGTGCTTGTGGTAAGGTGGTATTCCTCATGAGTCGAAGCCAGGGATTAACCTCTCATCTCGTGTAGATTCTTGGTCCACGGAGCTCTTTCGTGATGCTACAGTGACCTCAGGATCCCTCTAGCCTTGAAACAGTGTTCTTGGGGTTTCTCTGAAGTGCCATCAAGGAAATCAAGGCTCCTTTCATGTGTGATGTGCAACACGGAATTACTCTGCACGCAGTGCAGGGGAATCGGGCCTCATCTCGCGGCGAGGGGGAAGTCTCATGGTTTTTCTCGAGTTGCGGCGGGAACCTGGGGTATATTCTCGAGTTACGACGGGGATGGCCCTTCCACCCACGTGTTTGTTCAGCCAGGTCAGGACTCCTGCCTAGTTGCGAGGGACAACTCGGGATTCTCCTCGAGGCTTGGCAGGGCAATTGGAACGCCTCTCCAGCTGAGGCGGGAGACCAAGGGTCCCTTTCCACGTGCCAGAAAAATCCTGGGACTCCTATCAAGTTTCACGAGGAGTCAGGCATCGTCTCCTTTGGAGGCACTGATCTCCGCGTACCTCTGGAGTTTTCAAAGGATGTGAGGCCTCCGGTCGCGATGAGGTGGGGAACTAGGTCTTTCTCTGTGGTCTCCACAGGGGATTCAGACATCCTTTCTTCTTGGGAGATGCAAGACGAGCCTGCATTCAAGTCACTGCAGGGATATCCGGCCTTATTTCGAGTCAGGGCATCGCGGTGTCCATTCCACTTGAGGCCGCAAACTCAGGATCCCTCTCACATACCTAGAGCTGAGAGAAGCCTCCTCTTGAGGTGCTTGTGGTAAGGTGGTATTCCTCAGGAGTCGAAGCCAGGGACTAACCTCTCATCCCGTGTTGTTTTTGGCCCACGGAGCTCTTTCGTGTTGCTACAGTGACCTCAGGATCCCTCTAGCCTTGAAACAGTGTTCTTGGGGTTTCTCTGGAGTGCCATCAAGGAAATCAAGACTCCTTTCATGTGTGATGTGCAACACGGAATTGCTCTGCACGCAGTGCAGGGGAATCGGGCCTCATCTCGCGGCGAGGGGGAAGTCTCATGGTTTTTCTCGAGTTGCGGCAGGAACCTGGGGTATATTCTCGAGTTACGACGGGGATGGCCCTTCCACACACGTGTGTGTTCAGCCATGTCAGGACTCCTGCCTAGTTGCGAGGGACAACTCGGGATTCTCCTCGAGGCTTTGCAGGGCAATTGGGACGCCTCTCCAGCTGAGACGGGAGACCAAGGGTCCCTTTCCACGTGCCACAGGAATCCTGGGTCTCCTATCAAGTTTTACGAGGAGTCAGGCATCGTCTCCTTTGGAGGCACTGATCTCCGCATACCTCTGGAGTTTTCAAAGGATTTGAGGCCTCCTGTCGCGATGAGGTGGGGAACTAGGTCTTTCTCTGTGGTCTCCACAGGGGATTCAGACACCCTTTCGTCTTGGGAGATGCAAGACGAGCCTGCATTCCAGTCACTGCAGGGATATCCGGCCTTATTTCGAGTCAGGGCATCGCGGTGTCCATTCCACTTGAGGCCGCAAACTCAGGGTCCCTCTCACATACCTAGAGCTGAGAGAAGCCTCCTCTTGAGGTGCTTGTGGTAAGGTGGTATTCCTCTGGAGTCGAAGCCAGGGACTAACCTCTCATCTCGAGTTGATTTTTGGTCCACGGAGCTCTTTCGTGTTGCTACAGTGACCTCAGGATCCCTCTAGCCTTGAAACAGTGTTCTTGGGGTTTCTCTGGAGTGCCATCAAGGAAATCAAGGCTCCTTTCATGTGTGATGTGCAACACAGAATTGCTCTGCATGCAGTGCAGGGGAATCGGGCCTCATCTCGCGGCGAGGGGGAAGTCTCATGGTTTTTCTCGAGTTGCGGCGGGAACCTGGGGTATATTCTCGAGTTACGACGGGGATTGCCCTTCCACACACGTGTGTGTTCAGCCATGTCAGGACTCCTGCCTAGTTGCGAGGGACAACTCGGGATTCTCCTCGAGGCTTTGCAGGGCAATTGGGACGCCTCTCCAGCTGAGACGGGAGACCAAGGGTCCCTTTCCACGTGCCACAGGAATCCTGGGTCTCCTATCAAGTTTCACGAGGAGTCAGGCATCGTCTCCTTTGGAGGCACTGATCTCCGCATACCTCTGAAGTTTTCAAAGGATTTGAGGCCTCCTGTCGCGATGAGGTGGGGAACTAGGTCTTTCTCTGTGGTCTCCACAGGGGATTCAGACACCCTTTCGTCTTGGGAGATGCAAGACGAGCCTGCATTCCAGTCACTGCAGGGATATCCGGCCTTATTTCGAGTCAGGGCATCGCGGTGTCCATTCCACTTGAGGCCGCAAACTCAGGGTCCCTCTCACATACCTAGAGCTGAGAGAAGCCTCCTCTTGAGGTGCTTGTGGTAAGGTGGTATTCCTCAGGAGTCGAAGCCAGGGACTAACCTCTCATCTCGTGTTGATTCTTGGTCCACGGAGCTCTTTCGTGTTGCTACAGTGACCTCAGGATCCCTCTAGCCTTGAAACAGTGTTCTTGGGGTTTCTCTGGAGTGCCATCAAGGAAATCAAGGCTCCTTTCATGTGTGATGTGCAACACGGAATTGCTCTGCACGCAGTGCAGGGGAATCGGGCCTCATCTCGCGGCGAGGGGGAAGTCTCATGGTTTTTCTCGAGTTGCGGCGGGAACCTGGGGTATATTCTCGAGTTACGACGGGGATTGCCCTTCCACACACGTGTGTGTTCAGCCATGTCAGGACTCCTGCCTAGTTGCGAGGGACAACTCGGGATTCTCCTCGAGGCTTGGCAGGGCAATTGGAACGCCTCTCCAGCTAAGGCGGGAGACCAAGGGTCCCTTTCCACGTGCCACAAGAATCCTGGGACTCCTATCAAGTTTCACGAGGAGTCAGGCATCGTCTCCTTTGGAGGCACTGATCTCCGCGTACCTCTGGAGTTTTCAAAGGATGTGAGGCCTCCGGTCGCGATGAGGTGGGGAACTAGGTCTTTCTCTGTGGTCTCCACAGGGGATTCAGACATCCTTTCATCTTGGGAGATGCAAGACGAGCCTGCATTCCAGTCACTGCAGGGATATCCGGCCTTATTTCGAGTCAGGGCATCGCGGTGTCCATTCCACTTGAGGCCGCAAACTCAGGATCCCTCTCACATACCTAGAGCTGAGAGAAGCCTCCTCTTGAGGTGCTTGTGGTAAGGTGGTATTCCTCAGGAGTCGAAGCCAGGGACTAACCTCTCATCTCGTGTTGATTCTTGGTCCACGGAGCTCTTTCGTGTTGCTACAGTGACCTCAGGATCCCTCTAGCCTTTAAACAGTGTTCTTGGGGTTTCTCTGGAGTGCCATCAAGGAAATCAAGGCTCCTTTCATGTGTGATGTGCAACACGGAATTGCTCTGCACGCAGTGCAGGGGAATCGGGCCTCATCTCGCGGCGAGGGGGAAGTCTCATGGTTTTTCTCGAGTTGCGGCGGGAACCTGGGGTATATTCTCGAGTTACGACGGGGATTGCCCTTCCACACACGTGTGTGTTCAGCCATGTCAGGACTCCTGCCTAGTTGCGAGGGACAACTCGGGATTCTCCTCGAGGCTTTGCAGGGCAATTGGGACGCCTCTCCAGCTGAGACGGGAGACCAAGGGTCCCTTTCCACGTGCCACAGGAATCCTGGGTCTCCTATCAAGTTTCACGAGGAGTCAGGCATCGTCTCCTTTGGAGGCACTGATCTCCGCATACCTCTGAAGTTTTCAAAGGATTTGAGGCCTCCTGTCGCGATGAGGTGGGGAACTAGGTCTTTCTCTGTGGTCTCCACAGGGGATTCAGACACCCTTTCGTCTTGGGAGATGCAAGACGAGCCTGCATTCCAGTCACTGCAGGGATATCCGGCCTTATTTCGAGTCAGGGCATCGCGGTGTCCATTCCACTTGAGGCCGCAAACTCAGGGTCCCTCTCACATACCTAGAGCTGAGAGAAGCCTCCTCTTGAGGTGCTTGTGGTAAGGTGGTATTCCTCAGGAGTCGAAGCCAGGGACTAACCTCTCATCTCGTGTTGATTCTTGGTCCACGGAGCTCTTTCGTGTTGCTACAGTGACCTCAGGATCCCTCTAGCCTTGAAACAGTGTTCTTGGGGTTTCTCTGGAGTGCCATCAAGGAAATCAAGGCTCCTTTCATGTGTGATGTGCAACACGGAATTGCTCTGCACGCAGTGCAGGGGAATCGGGCCTCATCTCGCGGCGAGGGGGAAGTCTCATGGTTTTTCTCGAGTTGCGGCGGGAACCTGGGGTATATTCTCGAGTTACGACGGGGATTGCCCTTCCACACACGTGTGTGTTCAGCCATGTCAGGACTCCTGCCTAGTTGCGAGGGACAACTCGGGATTCTCCTCGAGGCTTGGCAGGGCAATTGGAACGCCTCTCCAGCTAAGGCGGGAGACCAAGGGTCCCTTTCCACGTGCCACAAGAATCCTGGGACTCCTATCAAGTTTCACGAGGAGTCAGGCATCGTCTCCTTTGGAGGCACTGATCTCCGCGTACCTCTGGAGTTTTCAAAGGATGTGAGGCCTCCGGTCGCGATGAGGTGGGGAACTAGGTCTTTCTCTGTGGTCTCCACAGGGGATTCAGACATCCTTTCATCTTGGGAGATGCAAGACGAGCCTGCATTCCAGTCACTGCAGGGATATCCGGCCTTATTTCGAGTCAGGGCATCGCGGTGTCCATTCCACTTGAGGCCGCAAACTCAGGATCCCTCTCACATACCTAGAGCTGAGAGAAGCCTCCTCTTGAGGTGCTTGTGGTAAGGTGGTATTCCTCAGGAGTCGAAGCCAGGGACTAACCTCTCATCTCGTGTTGATTCTTGGTCCACGGAGCTCTTTCGTGTTGCTACAGTGACCTCAGGATCCCTCTAGCCTTTAAACAGTGTTCTTGGGGTTTCTCTGGAGTGCCATCAAGGAAATCAAGGCTCCTTTCATGTGTGATGTGCAACACGGAATTGCTCTGCACGCAGTGCAGGGGAATCGGGCCTCATCTCGCGGCGAGGGGGAAGTCTCATGGTTTTTCTCGAGTTGCGGCGGGAACCTGGGTTATATTCTCGAGTTACGACGGGGATTGCCCTTCCACACACGTGTGTGTTCAGCCATGTCAGGACTCCTGCCTAGTTGCGAGGGACAACTCGGGATTCTCCTCGAGGCTTTGCAGGGCAATTGGGACGCCTCTCCAGCTGAGACGGGAGACCAAGGGTCCCTTTCCACGTGCCACAGGAATCCTGGGTCTCCTATCAAGTTTCACGAGGAGTCAGGCATCGTCTCCTTTGGAGGCACTGATCTCCGCATACCTCTGGAGTTTTCAAAGGATTTGAGGCCTCCTGTCGCGATGAGGTGGGGAACTAGGTCTTTCTCTGTGGTCTCCACAGGGGATTCAGACACCCTTTCGTCTTGGGAGATGCAAGACGAGCCTGCATTCCAGTCACTGCAGGGATATCCGGCCTTATTTCGAGTCAGGGCATCGTGGTGTCCATTCCACTTGAGGCCGCAAACTCTGGGTCCCTCTCACATACCTAGAGCTGAGAGAAGCCTCCTCTTGAGGTGCTTGTGGTAAGGTGGTATTCCTCAGGAGTCGAAGCCAGGGACTAACCTCTCATCTCGTGTTGATTCTTGGTCCACGGAGCTCTTTCGTGTTGCTACAGTGACCTCAGGATCCCTCTAGCCTTGAAACAGTGTTCTTGGGGTTTCTCTGGAGTGACATCAAGGAAATCAAGGCTCCTTTCATGTGTGATGTGCAACACGGAATTGCTCTGCACGCAGTGCAGGGGAATCGGGCCTCATCTCGCGGCGAGGGGGAAGTCTCATGGTTTTTCTCGAGTTGCGGCGGGAACCTGGGGTATATTCTCGAGTTACGACGGGGATTGCCCTTCCACACACGTGTGTGTTCAGGCATGTCAGGACTCCTGCCTAGTTGCGAGGGACAACTCGGGATTCTCCTCGAGGCTTTGCAGGGCAATTGGGACGCCTCTCCAGCTGAGACGAGAGACCAAGGGTCCCTTTCCACGTGCCACAGGAATCCTGGGTCTCCTATCAAGTTTCACGAGGAGTCAGGCATCGTCTCCTTTGGAGGCACTGATCTCCGCATACCTCTGGAGTTTTCAAAGGATTTGAGGCCTCCTGTCGCGATGAGGTGGGGAACTAGGTCTTTCTCTGTGGTCTCCACAGGGGATTCAGACACCCTTTCGTCTTGGGAGATGCAAGACGAACCTGCATTCCAGTCACTGCAGGGATATCCGGCCTTATTTCGAGTCAGGGCATCGCGGTGTCCATTCCACTTGAGGCCGCAAACTCAGGGTCCCTCTCACATACCTAGAGCTGAGAGAAGCCTCCTCTTGAGGTGCTTGTGGTAAGGTGGTATTCCTCTGGAGTCGAAGCCAGGGACTAACCTCTCATCTCGAGTTGATTTTTGGCCCACGGAGCTCTTTCGTGTTGCTACAGTGACCTCAGGATCCCTCTAGCCTTGAAACAGTGTTCTTGGGGTTTCTCTGGAGTGCCATCAAGGAAATCAAGGCTCCTTTCATGTGTGATGTGCAAGACGGAATTGCTCTGCACGCAGTACAGGGGAATCGGGCCTCATCTCGCATCGAGGGGGAATTCTCATGGTTTTTCTCGAGTTGCGGCGGGAACCTGGGGTATATTCTCGAGTTACGACGGGGATGGCCCTTCCACCCACGTGTTTCTTCAGCCACGTCAGGACTCCTGCCTAGTTGCGAGGGACAACTCGGGATTCTCCTCGAGGCTTGGCAGGGCAATTGGAACGCCTTTCCAGCTGAGGCGGGAGACCAAGGGTCCCTTTCCACGTGCCACAAGAATCCTGGGACTCCTATCAAGTTTCACGAGGAGTCAGGCATCGTCTCCTTTGGAGGCACTGATCTCCGCGTACCTCTGGAGTTTTCAAAGGATGTGAGGCCTCCGGTCGCGATGAGGTGGGGAACTAGGTGTTTCTCTGTGGTCTCCACAGGGGATTCAGACATCCTTTCATCTTGGGAGATGCAAGACAAGCCTGCATTCAAGTCACTGCAGGGATATCCGGCCTTATTTCGAGTCAGGGCATCGCGGTGTCCATTCCACTTGAGGCCGCAAATTCAGGATCCCTCTCACATACCTACAGCTGAGAGAAGCCTCCTCTTGAGGTGCTTGTGGTAAGGTGGTATTCCTCATGAGTCGAAGCCAGGGATTAACCTCTCATCTCGTGTAGATTCTTGGTCCACGGAGCTCTTTCGTGATGCTACAGTGACCTCAGGATCCCTCTAGCCTTGAAACAGTGTTCTTGGGGTTTCTCTGGAGTGCCATCAAGGAAATCAAGGCTCCTTTCATGTGTGATGTGCAACACGGAATTGCTCGGCACGCAGTGCAGGGGAATCGGGCCTCATCTCGCGGCGAGGGGGAAGTCTCATGGTTTTTCTCGAGTTGCGGCGGGAACCTGGGGTATATTCTCGAGTTACGACGGGGATTGCCCTTCCACACACGTGAGTGTTCAGCCATGTCAGGACTCCTGCCTAGTTGCGAGGCACAACTCGGGATTCTCCTCGAGGCTTTGCAGGGCAATTGGGACGCCTCTCCAGCTGAGACGGGAGACCAAGGGTCCCTTTCCACGTGCCACAGGAATCCTGGGTCTCCTATCAAGTTTCACGAGGAGTCAGGCATCGTCTCCTTTGGAGGCACTGATCTCCGCATACCTCTGGAGTTTTCAAAGGATTTGAGGCCTCCTGTCGCGATGAGGTGGGGAACTAGGTCTTTCTCTGTGGTCTCCACAGGGGATTCAGACACCCTTTCGTCTTGGGAGATGCAAGACGAGCCTGCATTCCAGTCACTGCAGGGATATCCGGCCTTACTTCGCGTCAGGGCATCGCGGTGTCCATTCCACTTGAGGCCGCAAACTCAGGGTCCCTCTCACATACCTAGAGCTGAGAGAAGCCTCCTCTTGAGGTGCTTGTGGTAAGGTGGTATTCCTCAGGAGTCGAAGCCAGGGACTAACCTCTCATCTCGTGTTGATTCTTGGTCCACGGAGCTCTTTCGTGTTGCTACAGTGACCTCAGGATCCCTCTAGCCTTGAAACAGTGTTCTTGGGGTTTCTCTGGAGTGCCATCAAGGAAATCAAGGATCCTTTCATGTGTGATGTGCAACACGGAATTGCTCTGCACGCAGTGCAGGGGAATCGGGCCTCATCTCGCGGCGAGGGGGAAGTCTCATGGTTTTTCTCGAGTTGCGGCGGGAACCTGGGGTATATTCTCGAGTTACGACGGGGATTGCCCTTCCACACACGTGTGTGTTCAGCCATGTCAGGACTCCTGCCTAGTTGCGAGGGACAACTCGGGATTCTCCTCGAGGCTTTGCAGGGCAATTGGGACGCCTCTCCAGCTGAGACGGGAGACCAAGGGTCCCTTTCCACGTGCCACAGGAATCCTGGGTCTCCTATCAAGTTTCACGAGGAGTCAGGCATCGTCTCCTTTGGAGGCACTGATCTCCGCATACCTCTGGAGTTTTCAAAGGATTTGCGGCCTCCTGTCCCGATGAGGTGGGGAACTAGGTCTTTCTCTGTGGTCTCCACAGGGGATTCAGACACCCTTTCGTCTTGGGAGATGCAAGACGAGCCTGCATTCCAGTCACTGCAGGGATATCCGGCCTTATTTCGAGTCAGGGCACCGCGGTGTCCATTCCACTTGAGGCCGCAAACTCAGGGTCCCTCTCACATACCTAGAGCTGAGAGAAGCCTCCTCTTGAGGTGCTTGTCGTAAGGTGGTATTCCACTGGAGTCGAAGCCAGGGACTAACCTCTCATCTCGAGTTGATTTTTGGCCCACGGAGCTCTTTCTTGTTGCTACAGTGACCTCAGGATCCCTCTAGCCTTGAAACAGTGTTCTTGGGGTTTCTCTGGAGTGCCATCAAGAAAATCAAGGCTCCTTTCATGTGTGATGTGCAAGACGGAATTGCTCTGCACGCAGTGCAGGGGAATCGGGCCTCATCTCGCATCGAGGGGGAAGTCTCATGGTTTTTCTCGAGTTGCGGCGGGAACCTGGGGTATATTCTCGAGTTACGACGGGGATGGCCCTTCCACCCACGTGTTTCTTCAGCCACGTCAGGACTCCTGCCTAGTTGCGAGGGACAACTCGGGATTCTCCTCGAGGCTTGGCAGGGCAATTGGAACGCCTCTCCAGCTGAGGCGGGAGACCAAGGGTCCCTTTCCACGTGCCACAAGAATCCTGGGACTCCTATCAAGTTTCACGAGGAGTCAGGCATCGTCTCCTTTGGAGGCAATGATCTCCGCGTACCTCTGGAGTTTTCAAAGGATGTGAGGCCTCTGGTCGCGATGAGGTGGGGAACTAGGTGTTTCTCTGTGGTCTCCACAGGGGATTCAGACATCCTTTCATCTTGGGAGATGCAAGACGAGCCTGCATTCAAGTCACTGCAGGGATATCCGGCCTTATTTCGAGTCAGGGCATCGCGGTGTCCATTCCACTTGAGGCCGCAAACTCAGGATCCCTCTCACATACCTAGAGCTGAGAGAAGCCTCCTCTTGAGGTGCTTGTGGTAAGGTGGTATTCCTCAGGAGTCGAAGCCAGGGACTAACCTCTCATCTCGTGTTGATTCTTGGTCCACGGAGCTCTTTCGTGTTGCTACAGTGACCTCAGGATCCCTCTAGCCTTGAAACAGTGTTCTTGGGGTTTCTCTGGAGTGCCATCAAGGAAATCAAGGCTCCTTTCATGTGTGATGTGCAACACGGAATTGCTCTGCACGCAGTGCAGGGGAATCGGGCCTCATCTCGCGGCGAGGGGGAAGTCTCATGGTTTCTCTCGAGTTGCGGCGGGAACCTGGGGTATATTCTCGAGTTACGACGGGGATGGCCCTTCCACACACGTGTGTGTTCAGCCATGTCAGGACTCCTGCCTAGTTGCGAGGGACAACTCGGGATTCTCCTCGAGGCTTTGCAGGGCAATTGGGACGCCTCTCCAGCTGAGACGGGAGACCAAGGGTCCCTTTCCACGTGGCACAGGAATCCTGGGTCTCCTATCAAGTTTCACGAGGAGTCAGGCATCGTCTCCTTTGGAGGCACTGATCTCCGCATACCTCTGGAGTTTTCAAAGGATTTGAGGCCTCCTGTCGCGATGAGGTGGGGAACTAGGTCTTTCTCTGTGGTCTCCACAGGGGATTCAGACACCCTTTCGTCTTGGGAGAGGCAAGACGAGCCTGCATTCCAGTCACTGCAGGGATATCCGGCCTTATTTCGAGTCAGGGCATCGCGGTGTCCATTCCACTTGAGGCCGCAAACTCAGGGTCCCTCTCACATACCTAGAGCTGAGAGAAGCCTCCTCTTGAGGTGCTTGTCGTAAGGTGGTATTCCTCTGGAGTCGAAGCCAGGGACTAACCTCTCATCTCGAGTTGATTTTTAGCCCACGGAGCTCTTTCGTGTTGCTACAGTGACCTCAGATCCCTCTAGCCTTGAAACAGTGTTCTTGGGGTTTCTCTGGAGTGCCATCAAGGAAATCAAGGCTCCTTTCATGTGTGATGTGCAACACGGAATTGCTCTGCACGCACACAGTGCAGGGGAATCGGGCCTCATCTCGCGGCGAGGGGGAAGTCTCATGGTTTTTCTCGAGTTGCGGCGGGAACCTGGGGTATATTCTCGAGTTACGACGGGGATGGCCCTTCCACCCACGTGTTTCTTCAGCGACGTCAGGACTCCTGCCTAGTTGCGAGGGACAACTCTGGATTCTCCTCGAGGCTTTGCAGGGCAATTGGGACGCCTCTCCAGCTGAGACGGGAGACCAAGTGTCCCTTTCCAAGTGCCACAGGAATCCTGGGACTCCTATCAAGTTTCACGAGGAGTCAGGCATCGTCTCCTTTGGAGGCACTGATCTCCTCGTACCTCTCGAGTTTTCAAAGGATGTGAGGCTATCGGTCGCGATGAGGTGGGGAACTAAGTCTTTCTCTGTGCTTTCCACAGGGGATTCAGACATCCTTTCGTCCTGGGAGATGCAAGACGAGCTTGCATTGAAGTCACTGCAGGGATATCCGGCCTTATTTCGAGTCAGGGCATCGCGGTGTCCATTCCACTTGAGGCCGCAAACTCAGGGTCCCTCTCACATGCCTAGAGCTGAGAGAAGCCTCCTCTTGAGGTGCTTGTGGTAAGGTGGTATTCCTCTGGAGACGAATCCAGGGACTAACCTCTCTTTTCGAGTTGATTTTTGGTCCACAGAGTTCTTTCGTGTTGCTACAGTGACCTCAGGATCCCTCTAGCCTTGAAACAGTGTTCTTGGGGTTTCTCTGAAGTGCCATCAAGGAAATCAAGGCTCCTTTCATGTGTGATGTGCAACACGGAATTGCTCTGCACGCAGTACAGGGGAATCGGGCCTCATCTCGCATCGAGGGGGAAGTCTCATGGTTTTTCTCGAGTTGCGGCGGGAACCTGGGGTATATTCTCGAGTTACGACGGGGATGGCCCTTCCACCCACGTGTTTGTTCAGCCACGTCAGGACTCCTGCCTAGTTGCGAGGGACAACTCGGGATTCTCCTCGAGGCTTGGCAGGGCAATTGGAACGCCTCTCCAGCTGAGGCGGGAGACCAAGGGTCCCTTTCCACGTGCCACAAGAATCCTGGGACTCCTATCAAGTTTCACGAGGAGTCAGGCATCGTCTCCTTTGGAGGCACTGATCTCCGCGTACCTCTGGAGTTTTCAAAGGATGTGAGGCCTCCGGTCGCGATGAGGTGGGGAACTAGGTCTTTCTCTGTGGTCTCCACAGGGGATTCAGACATCCTTTCTTCTTGGGAGATGCAAGACGAGCCTGCATTCAAGTCACTGCAGGGATATCCGGCCTTATTTCGAGTCAGGGCATCGCGGTGTCCATTCCACTTGAGGCCGCAAACTCAGGGTCCCTCTCACATACCTAGAGCTGAGAGAAGCCTCCTCTTGAGGTGCTTGCGGTAAGGTGGTATTCCTCAGGAGTCGAAGCCAGGGACTAACCTCTCATCTCGTGTTGATTCTTGGACAACGGAGCTCTTTCGTTTTGCTACAGTGACCTCAGGATCCCTCTAGCCTTGAAACAGTGTTCTTGGGGTTTCTCTGGAGTGCCATGAAGGAAATCAAGGCCCCTTTCATGTGTGATGTGCAACACGGAATTGCTCTGCACAGAGTGCAGGGGAATCGGGCCACATTTTGCGGCGAGGGGGAAGTCTCATGGTTTTTCTCGAGTTGCGGCGGGAACCTGGGGTATATTCTCGAGTTACGACGGGGATGGCCCTTCCACACACGTGTGTGTTCAGCCATGTCAGGACTCCTGCCTAGTTGCGAGGGACAACTCTGGATTCTCCTCGAGGCTTTGCAGGGCAATTGGGACGCCTCTCCAGCTGAGACGGGAGACCAAGGGTCCCTTTCCACGTGCCACAGGAATTCTGGGTCTCCTATCAAGTTTCACGAGGAGTCAGGCATCGTCTCCTTTGGAGGCACTGATCTCCGCATACCTCTGGAGTTTTCAGAGGATGTGAGGCCTCCTGTCACGATGAGGTGGGGAACTAGGTCTTTCTCTGTGGTCTCCACAGGGGATTCAGACACCCTTTCGTCTTGGGAGATGCAAGACGAGCCTGCATTCCAGTCACTGCAGGGATATCTGGCCTTATTTCGAGTCAGGGCATCACGGTGTCCATTCCACTTGAGGCCGCAAACTCAGGGTCCCTCTCACATACCTAGAGCTGAGAGAAGCCTCCTCTTGAGGTGCTTGTCGTGAGGTGGTATTCCTCTGGAGTCGAAGCCAGGGACTAACCTCTCATCTCGAGTTGATTTTTGGCCCACGGAGCTCTTTCGTGTTGCTACAGTGACCTCAGGATCCCTCTAGCCTTGAAACAGTGTTCTTGGGGTTTCTCTGGAGTGCCATCAAGGAAATCAAGGCTCCTTTCATGTGTGATGTGCAAGACGGAATTGCTCTGCACGCAGTACAGGGGAATCGGGCCTCATCTCGCATCGAGGGGGAAGTCTCATGGTTTTTCTCGAGTTGCGGCGGGAACCTGGGGTATATTCTCGAGTTACGACGGGGATGGCCCTTCCACCCACGTGTTTCTTAAGCCACGTCAGGACTCCTGCCTAGTTGCGAGGGACAACTCGGGATTCTCCTCGAGGCTTGGCAGGGCAATTGGAATGCCTTTCCAGCTGAGGCGGGAGACCAAGTGTCCCTTTCCACGGGCCACAAGAATCCTGGGACTCCTATCAAGTTTCACGAGGAGTCAGGCATCGTCTCCTTTGGAGGCACTGATCTCCGCGTACCTCTGGAGTTTTCAAAGGATGTGAGGCCTCCGGTCGCGATGAGGTGGGGAACTAGGTGTTTCTCTGTGGTCTCCACAGGGGATTCAGACATCCTTTCATCTTGGGAGATGCAAGACAAGCCTGCATTCAAGTCACTGCAGGGATATCCGGCCTTATTTCGAGTCAGGGCATCGCGGTGTCCATTCCACTTGAGGCCGCAAATTCAGGATCCCTCTCACATACCTAGAGCTGAGAGAAGCCTCCTCTTGAGGTGCTTGTGGTAAGGTGGTATTCCTCATGAGTCGAAGCCAGGGACTAACCTCTCATCTCGTGTAGATTCTTGGTCCACGGAGCTCTTTCGTGTTGCTACAGTGACCTCAGGATCCCTCTAGCCTTGAAACAGTGTTCTTGGGGTTTCTCTGGAGTGCCATCAAGGAAATCAAGGCTCCTTTCATGTGTGATGTGCAACACGGAATTGCTCTGCATGCAGTGCAGGGGAATCGGGCCTCATCTCGCGGCGAGGGGAAAGTCTCATGGTTTTTCTCGAGTTGCGGCGGGAACCTGGGGTATATTCTCGAGTTACGATGGGGATTGCCCTTCCACACACGTGTGTGTTCAGCCATGTCAGGACTCCTGCCTAGTTGCGAGGCACAACTCGGGATTCTCCTCGAGGCTTTGCAGGGCAATTGGGACGCCTCTCCAGCTGAGACGGGAGACCAAGGGTCCCTTTCCACGTGCCACAGGAATCCTGGGTCTCCTATCAAGTTTCACGAGGAGTCAGGCATCGTCTCCTTTGGAGGCACTGATCTCCGCATACCTCTGGAGTTTTCAAAGGATTTGAGGTCTTCTGTCGCGATGAGGTGGGGAACTAGGTCTTTCTCTGTGGTCTCCACAGGGGATTCAGACACCCTTTCGTCTTGGGAGATGCAAGACGAGCCTGCATTCCAGTCACTGCAGGGATATCCGGCCTTACTTCGAGTCAGGGCATCGCGGTGTCCATTCCACTTGAGGCCGCAAACTCAGGGTCCCTCTCACATACCTAGAGCTGAGAGAAGCCTCCTCTTGAGGTGCTTGTGGTAAGGTGGTATTCCTCAGGAGTCGAAGCCAGGGACTAACCTCTCATCTCGTGTTGATTCTTGGTCCACGGAGCTCGTTCGTGTTGCTACAGTAACCTCAGGATCCCTCTAGCCTTGAAACAGTGTTCTTGGGGTTTCTCTGGAGTGCCATCAAGGAAATCAAGGCTCCTTTCATGTGTGATGTGCAACACGGAATTGCTCTGCATGCACACAGTGCAGGGGAATCGGGCCTCATCTCGCGGCGAGGGGGAAGTCTCATGGTTTTTCTCGAGTTGCGGCGGGAACCTGGGGTATATTCTCGAGTTACGACGGGGATGGCCCTTCCACCCACGTGTTTCTTCAGCGACGTCAGGACTCCTGCCTAGTTGCGAGGGACAACTCTGGATTCTCCTCGAGGCTTTGCAGGGCAATTGGGACGCCTCTCCAGCTGAGGCGGGAGACCAAGTGTCCCTTTCCAAGTGCCACAGGAATCCAGGGGCTCCTATCAAGTTTCACGAGGAGTCAGGCATCGTCTCCTTTGGAGGCACTGATCTCCGCGTACCTCTGGAGTTTTCAAAGGATGTGAGGCTATCGGTCGCGATGAGGTGGGGAACTAAGTCTTTCTCTGTGCTTTCCACAGGGGATTCAGACATCCTTTCGTCCTGGGAGATGCAAGACGAGCCTGCATTGAAGTCACTGTAGGGATATCCGGCCTTATTTCGAGTCAGGGCATCGCGGTGTCCATTCCACTTGAGGCCGCAAACTCAGGGTCCCTCTCACATGCCTAGAGCTGAGAGAAGCCTCCTCTTGAGGTGCTTCTGGTAAGGTGGTATTCCTCTGGAGACGAATCCAGGGACTAACCTCTCTTTTCGAGTTGATTTTTGGTCCACAGAGTTCTTTCGTGTTGCTACAGTGACCTCAGGATCCCTCTAGCCTTGAAACAGTGTTCTTGGGGTTTCTCTGGAGTGCCATCAAGGAAATCAAGGCTCCTTTCATGTGTGATGTGCAAGACGGAATTGCTCTGCACGCAGTACAGGGGAATCGGGCCTCATCTCGCATCGAGTGGGAAGTCTCATGGTTTTTCTCGAGTTGCGGCGGGAACCTGGGGTATATTCTCGAGTTACGACGGGGATGGCCCTTCCACACATGTGTTTGTTCAGCCACGTCACGACTCCTGCCTAGTTGCGAGGGACAACTCGGGATTCTCCTCGAGGCTTGGCAGGGCAATTGGAACGCCTCTCCAGCTGAGGCGGGAGACCAAGGGTCCCTTTCCACGTGCCACAAGAATCCTGGGACTCCTATCAAGTTTCACGAGGAGTCAGGCATCGTCTCCTTTGGAGGCACTGATCTCCGCGTACCTGTGGAGTTTTCAAAGGATGTGAGGCCTCCGGTCGCGATGAGGTGGGGAACTAGGTCTTTCTCTGTGGTCTCCACAGGGGATTCAGACATCCTTTCTTCTTGGGAGATGCAAGACGAGCCTGCATTCAAGTCACTGCAGGGATATCCGGCCTTATTTCGAGTCAGGGCATCGCGGTGTCCATTCCACTTGAGGCCGCAAACTCAGGGTCCCTCTCACATACCTAGAGCTGAGAGAAGCCTCCTCTTGAGGTGCTTGCGGTAAGGTGGTATTCCTCAGGAGTCGAAGCCAGGGACTAACCTCTCATCTCGTGTTGATTCTTGGTCCACGGAGCTCTTTCGTTTTGCTACAGTGACCTCAGGATCCCTCTAGCCTTGAAACAGTGTTCTTGGGGTTTCTCTGGAGTGCCATGAAGGAAATCAAGGCCCCTTTCATGTGTGATGTGCAACACGGAATTGCTCTGCACAGAGTGCAGGGGAATCGGGCCACATTTTGCGGCGAGGGGGAAGTCTCATGGTTTCTCTCGAGTTGCGGCGGGAACCTGGGGTATATTCTCGAGTTACGACGGGGATGGCCCTTCCACACACGTGTGTGTTCAGCCATGTCAGGACTCCTGCCTAGTTGCGAGGGACAACTCGGGATTCTCCTCGAGGCTTTGCAGGGCAATTGGGACGCCTCTCCAGCTGAGACGTGAAACCAAGGGTCCCTTTCCACGTGCCACTGGAATCCTGGGTCTCCTATCAAGTTTCACGAGGAGTCAGGCATCGTCTCCTTTGGAGGCACTGATCTCCGCATACCTCTGGAGTTTTCAAAGGATTTGAGGCCTCCGGTCGCGATGAGGTGGGGAACTAGGTCTTTCTCTGTGGTCTCCACAGGGGATTCAGACACCCTTTCTTCTTGGGAGATGCAAGATGAGCCTGCATTCCAGTCACTGCAGGGATATCCGGCCTTATTTCGCGTCAGGGCATCGCGGTGTCCATTCCACTTGAGGCCGCAAACTCAGGGTCCCTCTCACATACCTAGAGCTGAGAGAAGCCTCCTCTTGAGGTGCTTGTGGTAAGGTGGTATTCCTCTGGAGTCGAAGCCAGGAACTAACCTCTCATCTCGAGTTGATTTTTGGCCCACGGAGCTCTTTCGTGTTGCTACAGTGACCTCAGGATCCCTCTAGCCTTGAAACAGTGTTCTTGGGGTTTCTCTGGAGTGCCATGAAGGAAATCAAGGCTCCTTTCATGTGTGATGTGCAACACAGAATTGCTCTGCACGCAGTGCAGGGGAATCGGGCCTCATCTCGCGGCGAGGGGGAAGTCTCATGGTTTTTCTCGAGTTGCGGCGGGAACCTGGGGTATATTCTCGAGTTACGACGGGGATGGCCCTTCCACCCACGTGTTTGTTCAGCCACGTCAGGACTCTTGCCTAGTTGCGAGACACAACTCGGGATTCTCCTCGAGGCTTGTCAAGGCAATTGGGACGCCTCTCCAGCTGAGGCGGGAGACCAAGTGTCCCTTTCCATGTGCCACAAGAATCCTGGGACACCTATCAATTTTCACGAGGAGTCAGGCATCGTCTCCTTTGGAGGCACTGATCTCCGCGTAACTCTGGAGTTTTCAAAGGATGTGAGGCCTCCGGTCGCGATGAGGTGGGGAGCTGGGTCTTTCTCTGTGGTCTCCACAGGGGATTCAGACATCCTTTCTTCTTGGGAGATGCAAGACAAGCCTGCATTCAAGTCACTGCAGGGATATCCGGCCTTATTTCGAGTCAGGGCATCGCGGTGTCCATTCCACTTGAGGCCGCAAACTCAGGGTCCCTCTCACATACCTAGAGCTGAGAGAAGCCTCCTCTTGAGGTGCTTGTGGTAAGGTGGTATTCCTCAGGAGTCGAAGCCAGGGACTAACCTCTCATCTCGTGTTGATTCTTGGTCCACGGAGCTCTTTCGTGTTGCTACAGTGACCTCAGGATCCCTCTAGCCTTGAAACAGTGTTCTTGGGGTTTCTCTGGAGTGCCATCAAGGAAATCAAGGCTCCTTTCATGTGTGATGTGCAACACGGAATTGCTCTGCACGCAGTGCAGGGGAATCGGGCCTCATCTCGCGGCGAGGGGGAAGTCTCATGGTTTTTCTCGAGTTGCGGTAGGAACCTGGGGTATATTCTCGAGTTACGACGGGGATGGCCCTTCCACACACGTGTGTGTTCAGCCATGTCAGGACTCCTGCCTAGTTGCGAGGGACAACTCGGGATTCTCCTCGAGGCTTGGCAGGGCAATTGGGACGCCTCTCCAGCTGAGACGGGAGACCAAGGGTCCCCTTCCACATGCCACAGGAATCCTGGGTCTCCTATCAAGTTTCACGAGGAGTCAGGCATCGTCTCCTTTGGAGGCACTGATCTCCGCATACCTCTGGAGTTTTCAAAGGATTTGAGGCCTCCTGTCGCGATGAGGTGGGGAACTAGGTCTTTCTCTGTGGTCTCCACAGGGGATTCAGACACCCTTTCGTCTTGGGAGATGCAAGACGAGCCTGCATTCCAGTCACTGCAAGGATATCCGGCCTTATTTCGCGTCAGGGCATCGCGGTGTCCATTCCACTTGAGGCCGCAAACTCAGGGTCCCTCTCACATACCTAGAGCTGAGAGAAGCCTCCTCTTGAGGTGCTTGTGGTAAGGTGGTATTCCTCTGGAGACGAATCCAGGGACTAACTTCTCTTTTCGAGTTGATTTTTGGTCCACAGTGTTCTTTCGTGTTACTACAGTGACCTCAGGATCCCTCTAGCCTTGAAACAGTGTTCTTGGGGTTTCTCTGGAGTGCCATCAAGGAAATCAAGGCTCCTTTCATGTGTGATGTGCAAGACGGAATTGCTCTGCACGCAGTACAGGGGAATCGGGCCTCATCTCGCATCGAGGGGGAAGTCTCATGGTTTTTCTCGAGTTGCGGCGGGAACCTGGGGTATATTCTCGAGTTACGACGGGGATGGCCCTTCCACCCACGTGTTTGTTCAGCCACGTCAGGACTCCTGCCTAGTTGCGAGACACAACTCGGGATTCTCCTCGAGGCTTGGCAAGGCAATTGGGACGCCTCTCCAGCTGAGGCGGGAGACCAAGGGTCCCTTTCCACGTGCCACAAGAATCCTGGGACTCCTATCAATTTTCACGAGGAGTCAGGCATCGTCTCCTTTGGAGGCACTGATCTCCGCGTACCTCTGGAGTTTTCAAAGGATGTGAGGCCTCCGGTCGCGATGAGGTGGGGAACTAGGTCTTTCTCTGTGGTCTCCACAGGGGATTCAGACATCCTTTCTTCTTGGGAGATGCAAGACGAGCCTGCATTCAAGTCACTGCAGGGATATCCGGCCTTATTTCGAGTCAGGGCATCGCGGTGTCCATTCCACTTGAGGCCGCAAACTCAGGGTCCCTCTCACATACCTAGAGCTGAGAGAAGCCTCCTCTTGAGGCGCTTGTGGTAAGGTGGTATTCCTCAGGAGTCGAAGCCAGGGACTAACCTCTCATCTCGTGTTGATTCTTGGTCCACGGAGCTCTTTCGTGTTGCTACAGTGACCTCAGGATCCCTCTAGCCTTGAAACAGTGTTCTTGGGGTTTCTCTGGAGTGCCATCAAGGAAATCAAGGCTCCTTTCCTGTGTGATGTGCAACACGGAATTGCTCTGCACGCAGTGCAGGGGAATCGGGCCTCATCTCGCAGCGAGGGGGAAGTCTCATGGTTTTTCTCGAGTTGCGGCGGGAACCTGGGGTATATTCTCGAGTTACGACGCGGATGGCCCTTCCACACACGTGTGTGTTCAGCCATGTCAGGACTCCTGCCTAGTTGGAAGGGACAACTCGGGATTCTCCTTGAGGCTTTGCAGGGCAATTGGGACGCCTCTCCAGCTGAGACGGGAGACCAAGGGTCCCTTTCCACGTGCCACAGGAATCCTGGGTCTCCTATCAAGTTTCACGAGGAGTCAGGCGTCGTCTCCTTTGGAGGCACTGATCTCCGCGTACCTCTGGAGTTTTCAAAGGATGTGAGGCCTCCGGTCGCCATGAGGTGGGGAACTAGGTCTTTCTCTGTGGTCTCCACAGGGGATTCAGACATCTTTTCTTCTTGGGAGATGCAAGACGAGCCTGCATTCAAGTCACTGCAGGGATATCCGGCCTTATTTCGAGTCAGGGCATCGCGGTGTCCATTCCACTTGAGGCCGCAAACTCAGGGTCCCTCTCACATACCTAGAGCTGAGAGAAGCCTCCTCTTGAGGTGCTTGTGGTAAGGTGGTATTCCTCAGGAGTCGAAGCCAGGGACTAACCTCTCATCTCGTGTTGATTCTTGGTCCACGGAGCTCTTTCGTGTTGCTACAGTGACCTCAGGATCCCTCTAGCCTTGAAACAGTGTTCTTGGGGTTTCTCTGGAGTGCCATGAAGGAAATCAAGGCTCCTTTCATGTGTGATGTGCAACACGGAATTGCTCTGCACGCAGTGCAGGGGAATCGGGCCTCATCTCGCGGCGAGGGGGAAGTCTCATGGTTTTTCTCGAGTTGCGGCGGGAACCTGGGGTATATTCTCGAGTTACGACGGGGATGGCCCTTCCACACACGTGTTTGTTAAGCCACGTCAGGACTCTTGCCTAGTTGCGAGACACAACTCGGGATTCTCCTCGAGGCTTGGCAAGGCAATTGGGACGCCTCTCCAGCTGAGGCGGGAGACCAAGGGTCCCTTTCCACGTGCCACAAGAATCCTGGGACTCCTATCAATTTTCACGAGGAGTCAGGCATCGTCTCCTTTGGAGGCACTGATCTCCGCGTACCTCTGGAGTTTTCAAAGGACGTGAGGCCTCCGGTCGCGATGAGGTCGGGAACTAGGTCTTTCTCTGTGGTCTCCACAGGGGATTCAGACATCCTTTCTTCTTGGGAGATGCAAGACGAGCCTGCATTCAAGTCACTGCAGGGATATCCGGCCTTATTTCGAGTCAGGGCATCACGGTGTCCATTCCACTTGAGGCCGCAAACTCAGGGTCCCTCTCACATACCTAGAGCTGAGAGAAGCCTCCTCTTGAGGTGCTTGTGGTAAGGTGGTATTCCTCAGGAGTCGAAGCCAGGGACTAACCTCTCATCTCGTGTTGATTCTTGGTCCACGGAGCTCTTTCGTGTTGCTACAGTGACCTCAGGATCCCTCTAGCCTTGAAACAGTGTTCTTGGGGTTTCTCTGGAGTGCCATCAAGGAAATCAATGCTCCTTTCATGTGTGATGTGCAACACGGAATTGCTCTGCACGCAGTGCAGGGGAATCGGGCCTCATCTCGCAGCGAGGGGGAAGTCTCATGGTTTTTCTCGAGTTGCGGCGGGAACCTGGGGTATATTCTCGAGTTACGACGCGGATGGCCCTTCCACACACGTGTGTGTTCAGCCATGTCAGGACTCCTGCCTAGTTGGAAGGGACAACTCGGGATTCTCCTTGAGGCTTTGCAGGGCAATTGGGACGCCTCTCCAGCTGAGACGGGAGACCAAGGGTCCCTTTCCACGTGCCACAGGAATCCTGGGACTCCTATCAAGTTTCACGAGGAGTCAGGCATCGTCTCCTTTGGAGGCACTGATCTCCGCATACCTCTGGAGTTTTCAAAGGATTTGCGGCCTCCTGTCGCTATGAGGTGGGGAACTAGGTCTTTCTCTGTGGTCTCCACAGGGGATTCAGACACCCTTTCGTCTTGGGAGATGCAAGACGAGCCTGCATTCCAGTCACTGCAGGGATATCCGGCCTTATTTCGCGTCAGGGCATCGCGGTGTCCATTCCACTTGAGGCCGCAAACTCAGGGTCCCTCTCACATACCTAGAGCTGAGAGAAGCCTCCTCTTGAGGTGCTTGTGGTTAGGTGGTATTCCTCTGGAGACGAATCCAGGGACTAACCTCTCTTTTCGAGTTGATTTTTGGTCCACAGAGTTCTTTCGTGTTGCTACAGTGACCTCAGGATCCCTCTAGCCTTGAAACAGTGTTCTTGGGGTTTCTCTGGAGTGCCATCAAGGAAATCAAGGCTCCTTTCATGTGTGATGTGCAAGACGGAATTGCTCTGCACGCAGTACAGGGGAATCGGGCCTCATCTCGCATCGAGGGGGAAGTCTCATGGTTTTTCTCGAGTTGCGGCGGGAACCTGGGGTATATTCTCGAGTTCCGACGGGGATGGCTCTTCCACCCACGTGTTTGTTCAGCCACGTCAGGACTCCTGCCTAGTTGCGAGGGACAACTCGGGATTCTCCTCGAGGCTTGGCAGGACAATTGGAACGCCGCTCCAGCTGAGGCGGGAGACCAAGGGTCCGTTTCCACGTGCCACAAGAATCCTGGGACTCCTATCAATTTTCACGAGGAGTCAGGCATCGTCTCCTTTGGAGGCACTGATCTCAGCGTACCTCTGGAGTTTTCAAAGGATGTGAGGCCTCCGGTCGCGATGAGGTGGGGAACTAGGTGTTTCTCTGTGGTCTCCACAGGGGATTCAGACATCCTTTCTTCTTGGGAGATGCAAGACGAGCCTGCATTCAAGTCACTGCAGGGATATCCGGCCTTATTTCGAGTCAGGGCATCGCGGTGTCCATTCCACTTGAGGCCGCAAACTCAGGGTCCCTCTCACATACCTAGAGCTGAGAGAAGCCTCCTCTTGAGGTGCTTGTGGTAAGGTGGTATTCCTCAGGAGTCGAAGCCAGGGACTAACCTCTCATCTCGTGTTGATTCTTGGTCCACGGAGCTCTTTCGTGTTGCTACAGTGACCTCAGGATCCCTCTAGCCTTGAAACAGTGTTCTTGGGGTTTCTCTGGAGTGCCATCAAGGAAATCAAGGCTCCTTTCATGTGTGATGTGCAAGACGGAATTGCTCTGCACGCAGTGCAGGGGAATCGGGCCTCATCTCGCGGCGAGGGGGAAGTCTCATGGTTTTTCTCGAGTTGCGGCGGGAACCTGGGGTATATTCTCGAGTTACGACGGGGATGGCCCTTCCACCCACGTGTTTCTTCAGCGACGTCAGGACTCCTGCCTAGTTGCGAGGGACAACTCTGGATTCTCCTCGAGGCTTGGCAGGGCAATTGGGACGCCTCTCCAGCTGAGGCGGGAGACCAAGTGTCCCTTTCCAAGTGCCACAGGAATCCTGGGACTCCTATCAAGTTTCACGAGGAGTCAGGCATTGTCTCCTTTGGAGGCACTGATCTCCGCGTACCTCTGGAGTTTTCAAAGGATGTGAGGCCTCCGGTCGCGATGAGGTGGGGAACTAGGTCTTTCTCTGTGGTCTCCACAGGGGATTCAGACATCCTTTCATCATGGGAGATGAAAGACGAGCCTGCATTCAAGTCACTGCAGGGATATCCAGCCTTATTTCGCGTCAGGGCATCGCGGTGTCCATTCCACTTGAGGCCGCAAACTCAGGGTCCCTCTCACATACCTAGAGCTGAGAGAAGCCTCCTCTTGAGGTGCTTGTGGTAAGGTGGTATTCCTCTGGAGTTGAAGCCAGGGACTAACCTCTCATCTCGAGTTGATTCTTGGTTCACGGAGCTCTTTCGTGTGGCTGCAGTGACCTCAGGATCCCTCTAGCCTTGAAACAGTGTTCTTGGGGATTCTCTGGAGTGCCATCAAGGAAATCAAGGCTCCTTTCATGTGTGATGTGCAACACGGAATTGCTCTGCACGCAGTGCAGGGGAATCGGGCCTCATCTCGCATCGAGGGGGAAGTCTCATGGTTTTTCTCGAGTTGCGGCGGGAACCTGGGGTATATTCTCGAGTTACGACGGGGATGGCCCTTCCACCCACGTGTTTCTTCAGCGACGTCAGGACTCCTGCCTAGTTGCGAGGGACAACTCTGGATTCTCCTCGAGGCTTGGCAGGGCAATTGGGACGCCTCTCCAGCTGAGGCGGGAGACCAAGTGTCCCTTTCCAAGTGCCACAGGAATCCTGGGACTCCTATCAAGTTTCACGAGGAGTCAGGCATTGTCTCCTTTGGAGGCACTGATCTCCGCGTACCTCTGGAGTTTTCAAAGGATGTGAGGCTATCGGTCGCGATGAGGTGGGGAACTAGGTGTTTCTCTGTGGTCTCCACAGGGGATTCAGACATCCTTTCTTCTTGGGAGATGCAAGACGAGCCTGCATTCAAGTCACTGCAGGGATATCCGGCCTTATTTCGAGTCAGGGCATCGCGGTGTCCATTCCACTTGAGGCCGCAAACTCAGGGTCCCTCTCACATACCTAGAGCTGAGAGAAGCCTCCTCTTGAGGTGCTTGCGGTAAGGTGGTATTCCTCAGGAGTCGAAGCCAGGGACTAACCTCTCATCTCGTGTTGATTCTTGGTCCACGGAGCTCTTTCGTGTTGCTACAGTGACCTCAGGATCCCTCTAGCCTTGAAACAGTGTTTTTGGGGTTTCTCTGGAGTGCCATCAAGGAAATCAAGGCTCCTTTCATGTGTGATGTGCAACACGGAATTGCTCTGCACGCAGTGCAGGGGAATCGGGCCTCATCTCGCGGCGAGGAGGAAGTCTCATGGTTTTTCTCGAGTTGCGGCGGGAACCTGGGGTATATTCTCGAGTTACGACGGGGATGGCCCTTCCACACACGTGTGTGTTCAGCCATGTCAGGACTCCTGCCTAGCTGTGAGGGACAACTCGGGATTCTCCTCGAGGCTTTGCAGGGCAATTGGGACGCCTCTCCAGCTGAGACCGGAGACCAAGGATCCCTTTCCACGTGCCACAGGAATCCTGGGTCTCCTATCAAGTTTCACGAGGAGTCAGGCATCGTCTCCTTTGGAGGCACTGATCTCCGCATACCTCTGGAGTTTTCAAAGGATTTGAGGCCTCCTGTCGCGATGAGGTTGGGAACTAGGTCTTTCTCTGTGGTCTCCACAGGGGATTCAGACACCCTTTCGTCTTGGGAGATGCAAGACGAGCCTGCATTCCAGTCACTGCAGGGATATCCGGCCTTATTTCGAGTCAGGGCATCGCGGTGTCCATTCCACTTGAGGCCGCAAACTCAGGGTCCCTCTCACATACCTAGAGCTGAGAGAAGCCTCCTCTTGAGGTGCTTGTGGTAAGGTGGTATTCCTCAGGAGTCGAAGCCAGGGACTAACCTCTCATCTCGTGTTGATTCTTGGTCCACGGAGCTCTTTCTTGTTGCTACAGTGACCTCAGGATCCCTCTAGCCTTGAAACAGTGTTCTTGGGGTTTCTCTGGAGTGCCATCAAGGAAATCAAGGCTCCTTTCATGTGTGATGTGCAACACGGAATTGCTCTGCACGCAGTACAGGGGAATCGGGCCTCATCTCGCATCGAGTGGGAAGTCTCATGGTTTTTCTCGAGTTGCAGCGGGGATGGCCCTTCCACCCACGTGTTTCTTCAGCGACGTCAGGACTCCTGCCTAGTTGCGAGGGACAACTCTGGATTCTCCTCGAGGCTTGGCAGGGCAATTGGGACGCCTCTCCAGCTGAGGCGGGAGACCAAGTGTCCCTTTCCAAGTGCCACAGGAATCCTGGGACTCCTATCAAGTTTCACGAGGAGTCAGGCATCGTCTCCTTTGGAGGCACTGATCTCCGCGTACCTCTGGAGTTTTCAAAGGATGTGAGGTTATCGGTCGCGATGAGGTGGGGAACTAAGTCTTTCTCTGTGCTTTCCACAGGGGATTCAGACATCCTTTCATCCTGGGAGATGCAAGACGAGCCTGCATTGAAGTCACTGCAGGGATATCCGGCCTTATTTCGAGTCAGGGCATCGCGGTGTCCATTCCACTTGAGGCCGCAAACTCAGGGTCCCTCTCACATACCTAGAGCTGAGAGAAGCCTCCTCTTGAGGTGCTTGTGGTTAGGTGGTATTCCTCTGGAGACGAATCCAGGGACTAACCTCTCTTTTCGAGTTAATTTTTGGTCCACAGTGTTCTTTCGTGTTGCTACAGTGACCTCACGATCCCTCTAGCCTTGAAACAGTGTTCTTGGGGTTTCTCTGGAGTGCCATCAAGGAAATCAAGGCTCCTTTCATGTGTGATATGCAAGACGGAATTGCTCTGCACGCAGTACAGGGGAATCGGGCCTCATCTCGCATCGAGGGGGAAGTCTCATGGTTTTTTTCGAGTTGCGGCGGGAACCTGGGGTATATTCTCGAGTTACGACGGGGATGGCCCTTCCACCCACGTGTTTGTTCAGCCACGTCAGGACTCCTGCCTAGTTGCGAGGGACAACTCGGGATTCTCCTCGAGGCTTGGCAGGGCAATTGGAACGCCTCTCCAGCTGAGGCGGGAGACCAAGGGTCCCTTTCCACGTGCCACAAGAATCCTGGGACTCCTATCAAGTTTCACGAGGAGTCAGGCATCGTCTCCTTTGGAGGCACTGATCTCCGCATACCTCTGGAGTTTTCCAAGGATTTGAGGCCTCCGGTCACCATGAGGTTGGGAACTAGGTCTTTCTCTGTGGTCTCCACAGGGGATTCAGACATCCTTTCTTCTTGGGAGATGCAAGACGAGCCTGCATTCCAGTCACTGCAGGGATATCCGGGCTTATTTCGAGTCAGGGCATCGCGGTGTCCATTCCACTTGAGGCCGCAAACTCAGGATCCCTCTCACATACCTAGAGCTGAGAGAAGCCTCCTCTTGAGGTGCTTGTAGTAAGGTGGTATTCCTCAGGAGTCGAAGCCAGGGACTAACCTCTCATCTCGTGTTGATTCTTGGTCCACGGAGCTCTTTGGTGTTGCTACAGTGACCTCAGGATCCCTCTAGCCTTGAAACAGTGTTCTTGGGGTTTCTCTGGAGTGCCATCAAGGAAATCAAGGCTCCTTTCATGTGTGATGTGCAACACGGAATTGCTCTGCACGCAGTGCAGGGGAATCGGGCCTCATCTCGCGGCGAGGGGGAAGTCTCATGGTTTTTCTCGAGTTGCGGCGGGAACCTGGGGTATATTCTCGAGTTACGACGGGGATGGCCCTTCCACCCACGTGTTTCTTCAGCGAAGTCAGGACTCCTGCCTAGTTGCGAGGGACAACTCTGGATTCTCCTCGAGGCTTGGCAGGGCAATTGGGACGCCTCTCCAGCTGAGGCGGGAGACCAAGTGTCCCTTTCCAAGTGCCACAGGAATCCTGGGACTCCTATCAAGTTTCACGAAGAGTCAGGCATCGTCTCCTTTGGAGGCACTGATCTCCGCGTACCTCTGGAGTTTTCAAAGGATGTGAGGCTATCGGTCGCGATGAGGTGGGGAACTAAGTCTTTCTCTGTGCTTTCCACAGGGGATTCAGACATCCTTTCGTCCTGGGAGATGCAAGACGAGCCTGCATTGAAGTCACTGCAGGGATATCCGGCCTTATTTCGAGTCAGGGCATCGCGGTGTCCATTCCACTTGAGGCCGCAAACTCAGGGTCCCTCTCACAGGCCTAGAGCTGAGAGAAGCCTCCTCTTGAGGTGCTTGTGGTAAGGTGGTATTCCTCTGGAGACGAATCCAGGGACTAACCTCTCTTTTCGAGTTGATTTTTGGTCCACAGTGTTCTTTCGTGTTGCTACAGTGACCTCAGGATCCCTCTATCCTTGAAACAGTGTTCTTGGGGTTTCTCTGGAGTGCCATCAAGGAAATCAAGGCTCCTTTCATGTGCGATGTGCAAGACGGAATTGCTCTGCACGCAGTACAGGGGAATCGGGCCTCATCTCGCATCGAGGGGGAAGTCTCATGGTTTTTCTCGAGTTGCGGCGCGAACCTGGGGTATATTCTCGAGTTACGACGGGGATGGCCCTTCCACCCACGTGTTTGTTCAGCCACGTCAGGACTCCTGCCTAGTTGCGAGGGACAACTCGGGATTCTCCTCGAGGCTTGGCAGGGCAATTGGAACGCCTCTCCAGCTGAGGCGGGAGACCAAGGGTCCCTTTCCACGTGCCACAAGAATCCTGGGACTCCTATCAATTTTCACGAGGAGTCAGGCATCGTCTCCTTTGGAGGCACTGATCTCCGCGTACCTCTGGAGTTTTCAAATGATGTGAGGCCTCCGGTCGCGATGAGGTGGGGAACTAGGTCTTTCTCTGTGGTCTCCACAGGGGATTCAGACATCCTTTCTTCTTGGGAGATGCAAGACGAGCCTGCATTCAAGTCACTGCAGGGATATCCGGCCTTATTTCGAGTCAGGGCATCGCGGTGTCCATTCCACTTGAGGCCGCAAACTCAGGGTCCCTCTCACATACCTAGAGCTGAGAGAAGCCTCCTCTTGAGGTGCTTGTGGTAAGGTGGTATTCCTCAGGAGTCGAAGCCAGGGTCTAACCTCTCATCTCGTGTTGATTCCTGGTCCACGGAGCTCTTTCGTGTTGCTACAGTGACCTCAGGATCCCTCTAGCCTTGAAACAGTGTTCTTGGGGTTTCTCTGGAGTGCCATCAAGGAAATCAAGGCTACTTTCATGTGTGATGTGCAACACGGAATTGCTCTGCACGCAGTGCAGGGGAATCGGGCCTCATCTCGCGGCGAGGGGGAAGTCTCATGGTTTTTCTCGAGTTGCGGCGGGAACCTGGGGTATATTCTCGAGTTACGACGGGGATGGCCCTTCCACACACGTGTGTGTTCAGCCATGTCAGGACTCCTGCCTAGTTGTGAGGGACAACTCGGGATTCTCCTCGAGGCTTTTCAGGGCAATTGGGACGCCTCTCCAGCTGAGGCGGGAGACCAAGGGTCCCTTTCCACGTGCCACAGGAATCCTGGGTCTCCTATCAAGTTTTACGAGGAGTCAGGCATCGTCTCCTTTGGAGGCACTGATCTCCGCATACCTCTGGAGTTTTCAAAGGATTTGAGGCCTCCTGTCGCGATGAGGTGGGGAACTAGGTCTTTCTCTGTGGTCTCCACAGGGGATTCAGACACCCTTTCGTCTTGGGAGATGCAAGACGAGCCTGCATTCCAGTCACTGCAGGGATATCCGGCCTTATTTCGAGTCAGGGCATCGCGGTGTCCATTCCACTTGAGGCCGCAAACTCAGGGTCCCTCTCACATACCTAGAGCTGAGAGAAGCCTCCTCTTGAGGTGCTTGTGGTAAGGTGGTATTCCTCTGGAGTCGAAGCCAGGGACTAACCTCTCATCTCGAGTTGATTTTTGGCCCACGGAGCTCTTTCGTGTTGCTACAGTGACCTCAGGATCCCTCTAGCCTTGAAACAGTGTTCTTGGGGTTTCTCTGGAGTGCCATCAAGGAAATCAAGGCTCCTTTCATGTGTGATGTGCAACACGGAATTGCTCTGCACGCAGTGCAGGGGAATCGGGCCTCATCTCGCGGCGAGGGGGAAGTCTCATGGTTTTTCTCGAGTTGCGGCGGGAACCTGGGGTATATTCTCGAGTTACGACGGGGATGGCCCTTCCACACACGTGTTTGTTCAGCCACATCAGGACTCTTGCCTAGTTGCGAGACACAACTCGGGATTCTCCTCGAGGCTTGGCAAGGCAATTGGGACGCCTCTCCAGCTGAGGCGGGAGACCAAGGGTCCCTTTCCACGTGCCACAGGAATCCTGGGACTCCTATCAAGTTTCACGAGGAGTCAGGCATCGTCTCCTTTGGAGGAACTGATCTCCGCGTACCTCTGGAGTTTTCAAAGGATGTGAGGCTATCGGTCGCGATGAGGTGGGGAACTAAGTCTTTCTCTGTGCTTTCCACAGGGGATTCAGACATCCTTTCGTCCTGGGAGATGCAAGACGAGCCTGCATTGAAGTCACTGCAGGGATATCCGGCCTTATTTCGAGTCAGGGCATCGCGGTGTCCATTCCACTTGAGGCCGCAAACTCAGGGTCCCTCTCACATACCTATAGCTGAGAGAAGCCTCCTCTTGAGGTGCTTGTGGTAAGGTGGTATTCCTCTGGAGACGAATCCAGGGACTAACCTGACTTTTCGAGTTGACTTTTGGTCCACAGAGTTCTTTCGTGTTGCTACAGTGACCTCAGGATCCCTCTAGCCTTGAAACAGTGTTCTTGGGGTTTCTCTGGAGTGCCATCAAGGAAATCAAGGCTCCTTTCATGTGTGATGTGCAAGACGGAATGGCTCTGCACGCAGTACAGGGGAATCGGGCCTCATCTCGCATCGAGGGGGAAGTCTCATGGTTTTTCTCGAGTTGCGGCGGGAACCTGGGGTATATTTTCGAGTTACGACGGGGATGGCCCTTCCACCCAAGTGTTTGTTCAGCCACGTCAGGACTCCTGCCTAGTTGCGAGGGACAACTCTGGATTCTCCTCGAGGCTTGGCAGGGCACTTGGGACACCTCTCCAGCTGAGGCGGGAGACCAAGGGTCCCTTTCCACGTGCCACAGGAATCCTGGGACTCCTATCAAGTTTCACGAGGAGTCAGGCATCGTCTCCTTTGGAAGCACTGATCTCCGCGTACCTCTGGAGTTTTCAAAGGATGTGAGGCTATCGTTCGCGATGAGGTGGGGAACTAAGTCTTTCTCTGTGCTTTCCACAGGGGATTCAGACATCCTTTCGTCCTGGGAGATGCAAGACGAGCCTGCATTGAAGTCACTGCAGGGATATCCGGCCTTATTTCGAGTCAGGGCATCGCGGTGTCCATTCCACTTGAGGCCGCAAACTCAGGGTCCCTCTCACATACCTAGAGCTGAGAGAAGCCTCCTCTTGAGGTGCTTGTGGTAAGGTGGTATTCCTCTGGAGACGAATCCAGGGACTAACCTCTCTTTTCGAGTTGATTTTTGGTCCACAGAGTTCTTTCGTGTTGCTACAGTGACCTCAGGATCCCTCTATCCTTGAAACAGTGTTCTTGGGGTTTCTCTGGAGTGCCATCAAAGAAATCAAGGCTCCTTTCATGTGTGATGTGCAAGACGGAATTGCTCTGCACGCAGTGCAGGGGAATCGGGCCTCATCTCGCGGCGAGGGGGAAGTCTCATGGTTTTTCTCGAGTTGCGGCGGGAACCTGGGGTATATTCTCGAGTTACGACGGGGATGGCCCTTCCACCCACGTGTTTGTTCAGCGACGTCAGGACTCCTGCCTAGTTGCGAGGGACAACTCGGGATTCTCCTCGAGGCTTGACAGGGCAATTGGAACGCCTCTCCAGCTGAGGCGGGAGACCAAGGGTCCCTTTCCACGTGCCACAAGAATCCTGGGACTCCTATCAAGTTTCACGAGGAGTCAGGCATCGTCTCCTTTGGAGGCACTGATCTCCGCGTACCTCTGGACTTTTCAAAGGATGTGAGGCCTCCGGTCGCGATGAGGTGGGGAACTAGGTCTTTCTCTGTGGTCTCCACAGGGGATTCAGACATCCTTTCTTCTTGGGAGATGCAAGAAGAGCCTGCATTCAAGTCACTGCAGGGATATCCGGCCTTATTTCGAGTCAGGGCATCGCGGTGTCCATTCCACTTGAGGCCGCAAACTCAGGATCCCTCTCACATACCTAAAGCTGAGAGAAGCCTCCTCTTGAGGTGCTTGTGGTAAGGTGGTATTCCTCAGGAGTCGAAGCCAGGGACTAACCTCTCATCTCGTGTTGATTCTTGGTCCACGGAGCTCTTTCGTGTTGCTACAGTGACCTCAGGATCCCTCTAGCCTTGAAACAGTGTTCTTGGGGTTTCTCTGGAGTGCCATCAAGGAAATCAAGGCTCCTTTCATGTGTGATGTGCAACACGGAATTGCTCTGCACGCAGTGCAGGGGAATCGGGCCTCATCTTGCGGCGAGGGAGAAGTCTCATGGTTTTTCTCGAGTTGCGGCGGGAACCTGGGGTATATTCTCGAGTTACTACGGGGATGGCCCTTCCACACACCTGTGTGTTCAGCCATGTCAGGACTCCTGCCTAGTTGCGAGGGACAACTCGGGATTCTCCTCGAGGCTTTGCAGGGCAATTGGGACGCCTCTCCAGCTGAGACGGGAGACCAAGGGTCCCTTTCCAAGTGCCACAGGAATCCTGGGTCTCCTATCAAGTTTCACGAGGAGTCAGGCATCGGCTCCTTTGGAGGCACTGATCTCCGCATACCTCTGGAGTTTTCAAAGGATTTGAGGCCTCCTGTCGCGATGAGGTGGGGAACTAGGTCTTTCTCTGTGGTCTCCACAGGGGATTCAGACATCCTTTCGTCTTGGGAGATGCAAGACGAGCCTGCATTGAAGTCACTGCAGGGATATCCAGCCTTATTTCGCGTCAGGGCATCGCGGTGTCCATTCCACTTGAGGCCGCAAACTCAGGGTCCCTCTCACATAGCTAGAGCTGAGAGAAGCCTCCTCTTGAGGTGCTTGTGGTAAGGTGGTATTCCTCTGGAGACGAATCCAGGGACTAACCTCTCTATTCGAGTTGAATTTTGGTCCACAGAGTTCTTTCATGTTGCTACAGTGACCTCAGGATCCCTCTATCCTTGAAACAGTGTTCTTGGGGTTTCTCTGGAGTGCCATCAAGGAAGTCAAGGCTCCTTTCATGTGTGATGTGCAAGACGGAATTGCTCTGCACGCAGTACAGGGGAATCGGGCCTCATCTCGCATCGAGGGTGAAGTCTCATGGTTTTTCTCGAGTTGCGGCGGGAACCTGGGGTATATTCTCGAGTTACGACTGGGATGGCCCTTCTACACACGTGTGTGTTCAGCCATGTCAGGACTCCTGCCTAGTTGCGAGGGACAACTCTGGATTCTCCTCGAGGCTTGGCAGGGCAATTGGGACGCCTCTCCAGCTGAGGCGGGAGACCAAGGGTCCCTTTCCACGTGCCACAGGAATCCTGGGTCTCCTATCAAGTTTCACGAGGAGTCAGGCATCGTCTCCTTTGGAGGCACTGATCTCCGCATACCTCTGGAGTTTTCAAAGGATTTGAGGCCTCCTGTCGCGATGAGGTGGGGAACTAGGTCTTTCTCTGTGGTCTCCACAGGGGATTCAGACATCCTTTCTTCTTGGGAGATGCAAGACGAGCCTGCATTCCAGTCACTGCAGGGATATCCGGCCTTATTTCGAGTCAGGGCATCGCGGTGTCCATTCCACTTGAGGCCGCAAACTCAGGGTCCCTCTCACATACCTAGAGCTGAGAGAAGCCTCCTCTTGAGGTGCTTGTGGTAAGGTGGTATTCCTCTGGAGTCGAAGCCAGGGACTAACCTCTTATCTCGAGTTGATTTTTAGTCCACGGAGCTCTTTCGTGTTGCTACAGTGACCTCAGGATCCCTCTATCCTTGAAACAGTGTTCTTGGGTTTTCTCTGGAGTGCCATCAAGGAAATCAAGGCTCCTTTCATGTGTGATGTGCAACACGGAATTGCTCTGCACGCAGAGCAGGGGAATCGGGCCTCATCTCGCGGCGAGGGGGAAGTCTCATGGTTTTACTCGAGTTGCGGCGGGAACCTGCGGTATATTCTCGAGTTACGACGGGGATGGCCCTTCCACCCACGTGTTTCTTCAGCGACGTCAGGACTCCTGCCTAGTTGCGAGGGACAACTCGGGATTCTCCTCGAGGCTTTGCAGGGCAATTGGGACGCCTCTCCAGCTGAGACGGGAGACCAAGGGTTCCTTTCCACGTGCCACAGGAATCCTGGGTCTCCTATCAAGTTTCACGAGGAGTCAGGCATCGTCTCCTTTGGAGGCACTGATCTCCGCATACGTCTGGAGTTTTCAAAGGATTTGAGGCCTCCTGTCGCGATGAGGTGGGGAACTAGGTCTTTCTCTGTGGTCTCCACAGGGGATTCAGACACCCTTTCGTCTTGGGAGATGCAAGACGAGCCTGCATTCCAGTCACTGCAGGGATATCCGGCCTTATTTCGTGTCAGGGCATCGCGGTGTCCATTCCACTTGAGGCCGCAAACTCAGGGTCCCTCTCACATACCTAGAGCTGAGAGAAGCCTCCTCTTGAGGTGCTTGTGGTAAGGTGGTATTCCTCTGGAGTCGAAGCCAGGGACTAACCTCTCATCTCGAGTTGATTTTTGGTCCACGGAGCTCTTTCGTGTTGCGGCAGTGACCTCAGGATCCCTCTAGCCTTGAAACAGTGTTCTTGGGGTTTCTCTGGAGTGCCATGAAGGAAATCAAGGCTCCTTTCATATGTGATGTGCAACACGGAATTGCTCTGCACGCAGTGCAGGGGAATCGGGCCTCATCTCGCGGCGAGGGGGAAGTCTCATGGTTTTTCTCGAGTTGCGGCGGGAACCTGGGGTATATTCTCGAGTTACGACGGGGATGGCCCTTCCACCCACGTGTTTCTTCAGCAACGTCAGGACTCCTGCCTAGTTGCGAGGGACAACTCTGGATTCTCCTCGATGCTTGGCAGGGCAATTGGGACGCCTCTCCAGCTGAGGCGGGAGACCAAGTGTCCCTTTCCAAGTGCCACAGGAATCCTGGGACTCCTATCAAGTTTCACGAGGAGTCAGGCATCGTCTCCTTTGCAGGCACTGATCTCCGTGTACCTCTGGAGTTTTCAAAGGATGTGAGGCCTCCGGTCGCGATGAGGTGGGGAACTAGGTCTTTCTCTGTGGTCTCCACAGGGGATTCAGACATCCTTTCATCTTGGGAGATGCAAGACGAGCCTGCATTGAAGTCTCTGCAGGGATATCCGGCCTTATTTCGAGTCAGGGCATCGCGGTGTCCATTCCACTTGAGGCCGCAAACTCAGGGTCCCTCTCACATACCTAGAGCTGAGAGAAGCCTCCTCTTGAGGTGCTTGTGGTAAGGTGGTATTCCTCTGGAGACGAATCCAGGAACTAACCTCTCTTTTCGAGTTGATTTTTGGTCCACAGAGTTCTTTCGTGTTGCTACAGTGACCTCAGGATCCCTCTATCCTTGAAACAGTGTTCTTGGGGTTTCTCTGGAGTGCCATCAAGGAAATCAAGGCTCCTTTCATGTGTGATGTGCAAGACGGAATTGCTCTGCACGCAGTACAGGGGAATCGGGCCTCATCTCGCATCGAGGGGGAAGTCTCATGGTTTTTCTCGAGTTGCGGCGGGAACCTGGGGTATATTCTCGAGTTACGACGGGGATGGCCCTTCCACCCACGTGTTTGTTCAGCCACGTCAGGACTCCTGCCTAGTTTCGAGGGACAACTCGGGATTCTCCTCGAGGCTTGGCAGGGCAATTGGAACGCCTCTCCAGCTGAGGCGGGAGACCAAGGGTCCCTTTCCACGTGCCACAGGAATCCTGGGACTCCTATCAAGTTTCACGAGGAGTCAGGCATCGTCTCCTTTGGAGGCACTGATCTCCGCGTACCTCTGGAGTTTTCAAAGGATGTGAGGCCTCCGGTCGCGATGAGGTGGGGAACTAGGTGTTTCTCTGTGGTCTCCACAGGGGATTCAGACATCCTTTCTTCTTGGGAGATGCAAGACGAGCCTGCATTCAAGTCACTGCAGGGATATCCGGCCTTATTTCGAGGCAGGGCTTCGCGGTGTCCATTCCACTTGAGGCCGCAAACTCAGGATCCCTCTCACATACCTAGAGCTGAGAGAAGCCTCCTCTTGAGGTGCTTGTGGTAAGGTGGTATTCCTCAGGAGTCGAAGCCAGGGACTAACCTCTCATCTCGTGTTGATTCTTGGTCCACGGAGCTCTTTCGTGTTGCTACAGTGACCTCAGGATCCCTCTAGCCTTGAAACAGTGTTCTTGGGGTTTCTCTGGAGTGCCATCAAGGAAATCAAGGCTCCTTTCATGTGTGATGTGCAACACAGAATTGCTCTGCACGCAGTGCAGGGGAATCGGGCCTCATCTCGCGGCGAGGGGAAAGTCTCATGGTTTTTCTCGAGTTGCGGCGGGAACCTGGGGTATATTCTCGAGTTACGACGGGGATGGCCCTTCCACACACGTGTTTGTTCAGCCACGTCAGGACTCCTGCCTAGTTGCGAGACACAACTCGGGATTCTCCTCGAGGCTTGGCAAGGCAATTGGGACGCCTCTCCAGCTGAGGAGGGAGACCAAGGGTCCCTTTCCACGTACCACAGGAATCCTGGGACTCCTATCAAGTTTCACGAGGAGTCAGGCATCGTCTCCTTTGGAGGCACTGATCTCCGCGTACCTCTGGAGTTTTCAAAGGATGTGAGGCTATCGGTCGCGATGAGGTGGGGAACTAAGTCTTTCTCTGTGCTTTCCACAGGGGATTCAGACATCCTTTCGTCCTGGGAGATGCAAGACGAGCCTGCATTGAAGTCACTGCAGGGATATCCGGCCTTATTTCGAGTCAGGGCATCGCGGTGTCCATTCCACTTGAGGCCGCAAACTCAGGGTCCCTCTCACATACCTAGAGCTGAGAGAAGCCTCCTCTTGAGGTGCTTGTGGTAAGGTGGTATTCCTCTGGAGACGAATCCAGGGACTAACCTCTCTTTTCGAGTTGATTTTTGGTCCACGGAGTTCTTTCGTGTTGCTACAGTGACCTCAGGATCCCTCTAGCCTTGAAACAGTGTTCTTGGGGTTTCTCTGGAGTGCCATGAAGGAAATCAAGGCTCCTTTCATGTGTGATGTGCAAGACGGAATTGCTCTGCACGCAGTACAGGGGAATCGGGCCTCATCTCGCGGCGAGGGGGAAGTCTCATGGTTTTTCTCGAGTTGCGGCGGGAACCTGGGGTATATTCTCGAGTTACGACGGGGATGGCCCTTCCACCCACGTGTTTGTTCAGCCACGTCAGGACTCCTGCCTAGTTGCGAGGGACATCTCGGGATTCTCCTCGAGGCTTGGCAGGGCAATTGGAACGCCTCTCCAGCTGAGGCGGGAGACCAAGGGTCCCTTTCCACGTGCCACAGGAATCCTGGGACTCCTATCAAGTTTCACGAGGAGTCAGGCATCGTCTCCTTTGGAGGCACTGATCTCCGCGTACCTCTGGAGTTTTCAAAGGATGTGAGGCCTCCGGTCGCGATGAGGTGGGGAACTAGGTCTTTCTCTGTGGTCTCCACAGGGGATTCAGACATCCTTTCTTCTTGGGAGATGCAAGACGAGCCTGCATTCAAGTCACTGCAGGGATATCCGGGCTTATTTCGAGTCAGGGCATCGCGGTGTCCATTCCACTTGAGGCCGCAAACTCAGGATCCCTCTCACATACCTAGAGCTGAGAGAAGCCTCCTCTTGAGGTGCTTGTGGTTAGGTGGTATTCCTCAGGAGTCGAAGCCAGGGACTAACCTCTCATCTCGTCTTGATTCTTGGTCCACGGAGCTCTTTCGTGTTGCTACAGTGACCTCAGGATCCCTCTAGCCTTGAAACAGTGTTCTTGGGGTTTCTCTGGAGTGCCATCAAGGAAATCAAGGCTCCTTTCATGTGTGATGTGCAACACGGAATTGCTCTGCACGCAGTGCAGGGGAATCGGGCCTCATCTCGCGGCGAGGGGGAAGTCTCATGGTTTTTCTCGAGTTGCGGTGGGAACCTGGGGTATATTCTCGAGTTACGACGGGGATGGCCCTTCCACACACGTGTGTGTTCAGCCATGTCAGGACTCCTGCCTAGTTGCGAGGGACAACTCGGGATTCTCCTCGAGGCTTTGCAGGGCAATTGGGACGCCTCTCCAGCTGAGGCGGGAGACCAAGGGTCCCTTTCCACGTGCCACAGGAATCCTGGGTCTCCTATCAAGTTTCACGAGGAGTCAGGCATCGTCTCCTTTGGAGGCACTGATCTCCGCATACCTCTGGAGTTTTCAAAGGATTTGAGGCCTCCTGTCGCGATGAGGTGGGGAACTAGGTCTTTCTCTGTGGTCTCCACAGGGGATTCAGACATCCTTTCTTCTTGGGAGATGCAAGACGAGCCTGCATTCCAGTCACGGCAGGGATATCCGCCCTTATTTTGAGTCAGGGCATCGCGGTGTCCATTCCACTTGAGGCCGCAAACTCAGGGTCCCTCTCATATACCTAGAGCTGAGAGAAGCCTCCTCTTGAGGTGCTTGTGGTAAGGTGGTATTCCTCTGGAGTCGAAGCCAGGGACTAACCTCTCATCTCGAGTTGATTTTTGGTCCACGGAGCTCTTTCGTGTTGCTACATTGACCTCAGGATCCCTCTAGCCTTGAAACAGTGTTCTTGGGGTTTCTCTGGAGTGCCATAAAGGAAATCAAGGCTCCTTTCATGTGTGATGTGCAACACAGAATTGCTCTGCACGCAGTGCAGGGGAATCGGGCCTCATCTCGCGGCGAGGGGGAAGTCTCATGTTTTTTCTCGAGTTGCGGCGGGAACCTGGGGTATATTCTCGAGTTACGACGGGGATGGCCCTTCCACACACGTGTTTGTTCAGCCACGTCAGGACTCTTGCCTAGTTGCGAGACACAACTCGGGATTCTCCTCGAGGCTTGGCAAGGCAATTGGGACGCCTCTCCAGCTGTGGAGGGAGACCAAGGGTCCCTTTCCACGTGCCACAGGAATCCTGGGACTCCTATCAAGCTTCACGGGGAGTCAGGCATCGTCTCCTTTGGAGGCACTGATCTCCGCGTACGTCTGGAGTTTTCAAAGGATGTGAGGCCTCCGGTCGCGATGAGGTGGGGAACTAGGTCTTTCTCTGTGGTCTCCACAGGGGATTCAGACATCCTTTCATCTTGGGAGATGCAACACGAGCCTGCGTTCAAGTCACTGCAGGGATATCCAGCCTTATTTCGTGTCAGGGCATCGCTGTGTCCATTCCACTTGAGGCTGCAAACTCAGGGTCCCTCTCACATACCTAGACCTGAGAGAAGCCTCCTCTTGAGGTGCTTGTGGTAAGGTGGTATTCCTCTGGAGTCGAAGCCAGGGACTAACCTCTCATCTCGAGTTGATTTTTGGCCCACGGAGCTCTTTCGTGTTGCTACAGTGACCTCAGGATCCCTCTAGCCTTGAAACAGTGTTCTTGGGGTTTCTCTGGAGTGCCATCAAGGAAATCAAGGCTCCTTTCATTTGTGATGTGCAACACGGAATTGCTCTGCACGCAGAGCAGGGGAATCGGGCCTCATCTCGCGGCGAGGGGGAAGTCTCATGGTTTTTCTCGAGTTGCGGCGGGAACCTCGGGTATATTCTCGAGTTACGACGGGGATGGCCCTTCCACCCACGTGTTTCTTCAGAGACGTCAGGACTCCTGCCTAGTTGCGAGGGACAACTCTGGATTCTCCTCGAGGCTTGGCAGGGCAATTGGGACGCCTCTCCAGCTGAGGCGGGAGACCAAGTGTCCCTTTCCACGTGCCACAGGAATCCTGGGACTCCTATCAAGTTTCACGAGGAGTCAGGCGTCGTCTCCTTTGGAGGCACTGATCTCCGCGTACCTCTGGAGTTTTCAAAGGATGTGAGGCTATCGGTCGCGATGAGGTGGGGAACTAAGTCTTTCTCTGTGCTTTCCACAGGGGATTCAGACATCCTTTCGTCCTGGGAGATGCAAGACGAGCCTGCATTGAAGTCACTGCAGGGATATCCGGCCTTATTTCGAGTCAGGGCATCGCGGTGTCCATTCCACTTGAGGCCGCAAACTCAGGGTCCCTCTCACATACCTAGAGCTGAGAGAAGCCTCCTCTTGAGGTGCTTTTGGTAAGGTGGTATTCCTCTGGAGACGAATCCAGGGACTAACCTCTCTTTTCGAGTTGATTTTTGGTCCACAGAGTTCTTTCGTGTTGCTGCAGTGACCTCAGGATCCCTCTAGCCTTGAAACAGTGTTCTTGGGGTTTCTCTGGAGTGCCATGAAGGAAATCAAGGCTCCTTTCATGTGTGATGTGCAACACGGAATTCCTCTGCACGCAGTGCAGGATAATCGGGCCTCATCTCGCGGCGAGGGGGAAGTCTCATGGTTTTTCTCGAGTTGCGGCGGGAACCTGGGGTATATTCTCGAGTTACGACGGGGATGGCCCTTCCACCCACGTGTTTCTTCAGCGACGTCAGGACTCCTGCCTAGTTGCGAGGGACAACTCTGGATTCTCCTCGAGGCTTGGCAGGGCAATTGGGACGCCTCTCCAGCTGAGGCGGGAGACCAAGTGTCCCTTTCCAAGTGCCACAGGAATCCTGGGACTCCTATCAAGTTTCACGAGGAGTCAGGCATCGTCTCCTTTGGAGGCACTGATCTCCGTGTACCTCTGGAGTTTTCAAAGGATGTGAGGCCTCCGGTCGCGATGAGGTGGGGAACTAGGTCTTTCTCTGTGGTCTCCACAGGGGATTCAGACATCCTTTCATCTTGGGAGATGCAAGACGAGCCTGCATTGAAGTCACTGCAGGGATATCCGGCCTTATTTCGAGTCAGGGCATCGCGGTGTCCATTCCACTTGAGGCCGCAAACTCAGGGTCCCTCTCACATACCTAGAGTTGAGAGAAGCCTCCTCTTGAGGTGCTTGTGGTAAGGTGGTATTCCTCAGGAGTCGAAGCCAGGGACTAACCTCTCATCTCGTGTTGATTCTTGGTCCACGGAGCTCTTTCGTGTTGCTAAAGTGACCTCAGGATCCCTCTAGCCTTGAAACAGTGTTCTTGGGGTTTCTCTGGAGTGCCATCAAGGAAATCAAGGCTCCTTTCATGTGTGATGTGCAACACAGAATTGCTCTGCACGCAGTGCAGGGGAATCGGGCCTCATCTCGCGGCGAGGGGGAAGTCTCATGGTTTTTCTCGAGTTGCGGCGGGAACCTGGGGTATATTCTCGAGTTACGACGGGGATGGCCCTTCCACACACGTGTTTGTTCAGCCACGTCAGGACTCCTGCCTAGTTGCGAGACACAACTCGGGATTCTCCTCGAGGCTTGGCAAGGCAATTGGGACGCCTCTCCAGCTGAGGAGGGAGACCAAGGGTCCCTTTCCACGTACCACAGGAATCCTGGGACTCCTATCAAGTTTCACGAGGAGTCAGGCATCGTCTCCTTTGGAGGCACTGATCTCCGCGTACCTCTGGAGTTTTCAAAGGATGTGAGGCCTCCGGTCGCGATGAGGTGGGGAACTAGGTCTTTCTCTGTGGTCTCCACAGGGGATTCAAACATCCTTTCATCTTGGGAGATGCAAGACGAGCCTGCATTCAAGTCACAGCAGGGATATCCAGCCTTATTTCGCGTCAGGGCATCGCGGTGTCCATTCCACTTGAGGCCGCAAACTCAGGGTCCCTCTCACATACCTAGAGCTGAGAGAAGCCTCCTCTTGAGGTGCTTGTGGTAAGGTGGTATTCCTCTGGAGTCGAAGCCAGGGACTAACCTCTCATCTCGAGTTGATTTTTGGCCCACGGAGCTCTTTCGTGTTGCTACAGTGACCTCAGGATCCCTCTAGCCTTGAAACAGTGTTCTTGGGGTTTCTCTGGAGTGCCATCAAGGAAATCAAGGCTCCTTTCATGTGTGATGTGCAAGACGGAATTGCTCTGCACGCAGTGCAGGGGAATCGGGCCTCATCTCGCGGCGAGGGGGAAGTCTCATGGTTTTTCTCGAGTTGCGGCGGGAACCTGGGGTATATTCTCGAGTTACGACGGGGATGGCCCTTCCACCCACGTGTTTCTTCAGCGATGTCAAGACTCCTGCCTAGTTGCGAGGGACAACTCTGGATTCTCCTCGAGGTTTTGCAGGGCAATTGGGACGCCTCTCCAGCTGAGGCGGGAGACCAAGTGTCCCTTTCCAAGTGCCACAGGAATCCTGGGACTCCTATCAAGTTTCACGAGGAGTCAGGCATCGTCTCCTTTGGAGCCACTGATCTCCGCGTACCTCTGGAGTTTTCAAAGGATGTGAGGCTATCGGTCGCGATGAGGTGGGGAACTAAGTCTTTCTCTGTGCTTTCCAAAGGGGATTCAGACATACTTTTGTCCTGGGAGATGCAAGATGAGCCTGCATTGAAGTCACTGCAGGGATATCCGGCCTTATTTCGAGTCAGGGCATCGCGGTGTCCATTCCACTTGAGGCCGCAAACTCAGGGTCCCTCTCACATACCTAGAGCTGAGAGAAGCCTCCTCTTGAGGTGCTTGTGGTAAGGTGGTATTCCTCTGGAGACGAATCTGGGGACTAACCTCTCTTTTCGAGTTGATTTTTGGTTCACAGAGTTCTTTCGTGTTGCTACAGTGACCTCAGGATCCCTCTAGCCTTGAAACAGTGTTCTTGGGGTTTCTCTGGAGTGCCATCAAGGAAATCAAGGCTCCTTTCATGTGTGATGTGCAAGACGGAATTGCTCTGCACGCAGTACAGGGGAATCGGGCCTCATCTCGTGGCGAGGGGGACGTCTCATGGTTTTTCTCGAGTTGCGGCGGGAACCTGGGGTATATTCTCGAGTTACGACGGGGATGGCCCTTCCACCCACGTGTTTGTTCAGCCACGTCAGGACTCCTGCCTAGTTGCGAGGGACAACTCGGGATTCTCCTCGAGGCTTGGCAGGGCAATTGGAACGCCTCTCCAGCTGAGGCGGGAGACCAAGGGTCCCTTTCCACGTGCCACAAGAATCCTGGGACTCCTATCAAGTTTCACGAGGAGTCAGGCATCGTCTCCTTTGGAGGCACTGATCTCCGCGTACCTCTGGAGTTTTCAAAGGATGTGAGGCCTCCGGTCGCGATGAGGTGGGGAACTAGGTGTTTCTCTGTGGTCTCCACAGGGGATTCAGACATCCTTTCTTCTTGGGAGATGCAAGACGAGCCTGCATTCAAGTCACTGCAGGGATATCCGGCCTTATTTCGAGTCAGGGCTTCGCGGTGTCCATTCCACTTGAGGCCGCAAACTCAGGATCCCTCTCACATACCTAGAGCTGAGAGAAGCCTCCTCTTGAGGTGCTTGTGGTAAGGTGGTATTCCTCAGGAGTCGAAGCCAGGGACTAACCTCTCATCTCGTGTTGATTCTTGGTCCACGGAGTTCTTTCATGTTGCTACAGTGACCTCAGGATCCCTCTAGCCTTGAAACAGTGTTCTTGGGGTTTCTCTGGAGTGCCATCAAGGAAATCAAGGCTCCTTTCATGTGTAATGTGCAACACAGAATTGCTCTACACGCAGTGCAGGGGAATCGGGCCTCATCTCGCGGCGAGGGGGAAGTCTCATGGTTTTTCTCGAGTTGCGGCGGGAACCTGGGGTATATTCTCGAGTTACGACGGGGATGGCCCTTCCACACACGTGTTTGTTCAGCCACGTCAGGACTCCTGCCTAGTTGCGAGACACAACTCGGGATTCTCCTCGAGGCTTGGCAAGGCAATTGGGACGCCTCTCCAGCTAAGGAGGGAGACCAAGGGTCCCTTTCCACGTACCACAGGAATCCTGGGACTCCTATCAAGTTTCACGAGGAGTCAGGCATCGTCTCCTTTGGAGGCACTGATCTCCGCGTACCTCTGGACTTTTCAAAGGATGTGAGGCCTCCGGTCGCGATGAGGTGGGGAACTAGGTCTTTCTCTGTGGTCTCCACAGGGGATTCAGACATCCTTTCGTCTTGGGAGATGCAAAATGAGCCTGCATTCCAGTCACTGCAGGGATATCCGGCCTTATTTCGAGTCAGGGCTTCGCGGTGTCCATTCCAGTTGAGGCCGCAAACTCAGGGTCCCTCTCACATATCTAGAGCTGAGAGAAGCCTCCTCTTGAGGTGCTTGTGGTAAGGTGGTATTCCTCAGGAGTCGAAGCCAGGGACTAACCTCTCATCTCGTGTTGATTCTTGGTCCACGGAGCTCTTTCTTGTTGCTACAGTGACCTCAGGATCCCTCTAGCCTTGAAACAGTGTTCTTGGGGTTTCTCTGGAGTGCCATCAAGGAAATCAAGGCTCCTTTCATGTGTGATGTGCAAGACGGAATTGCTCTGCACGCAGTGCAGGGGAATCGGGCCTCATCTCGCGGCGAGGGGGAAGTCTCATGGTTTTTCTCGAGTTGCGGCAGGAACCTGGGGTATATTCTCGAGTTACGACGGGGATGGCCCTTCCACACACGTGTGTGTTCAGCCATGTCAGGACGCCTGCCTAGTTGCGAGACACAACTCAGGATTCTCCTCGAGGCTTTGCAGGGCAATTGGGACGCCTCTCCAGCTGAGACGGGAGACCAAGGGTCCCTTTCCACGTGCCACAGGAATGCTGGGTCTCCTATCAAGTTTCACGAGGAGTCAGGCATCGTCTCCTTTGGAGGCACTGATCTCCGCATACCTCTGGAGTTTTCAAAGGATTTGAGGCCTCCTGTCGCGATGAGGTGGGGAACTAGGTCTTTCTCTGTGGTCTCCACAGGGGATTCAGACACCCTTTCGTCTTGGGAGATGCAAGATGAGCCTGCATTCCAGTCACTGCAGGGATATCCGGCCTTATTTCGTGTCAGGGCATCGCGGTGTCCATTCCACTTGAGGCCGCAAAATCAGGGTCCCTCTCACATACCTAGAGCTGAGAGAAGCCTCCTCTTGAGGTGCTTGTGGTAAGGTGGTATTCCTCTGGAGTCGAAGCCAGGGACTAACCTCTCATCTCGAGTTGATTTTTGGTCCACGGAGCTCTTTCGTGTTGCGGCAGTGACCTCAGGATCCCTCTAGCCTTGAAACAGTGTTCTTGGGGTTTCTCTGGAGTGCCATGAAGGAAATCAAGGCTCCTTTCATGTGTGATGTGCAACACAGAATTGCTCTGAACGCAGTGCAGGGGAAGCGGGCCTCATCTCGCGGCGAGGGGGAAGTCTCATGGTTTTTCTCGAGTTGCGGCGGGAACCTGGGGTGTATTCTCGAGTTACGACGGGGATGGCCCTTCCACCCACGTGTTTGTTCAGCCACGTCAGGACTCTTGCCTAGTTGCGAGACACAACTCGGGATTCTCCTCGAGGCTTGGCAAGGCAATTGGGACGCCTCTCCAGCTGAGGCGGGAGACCAAGTGTCCCTTTCCAAGTGCCACAGTTATCCTGGGACTCCTATCAAGTTTCACGAGGAGTCAGGCATTGTCTCCTTTGGAGGCACTGATCTCCGCGTACCTCTGGAGTTTTCAAAGGATGTGAGGCCTCCGGTCGCGATGAGGTGGGGAACTAGGTCTTTCTCTGTGGTCTCCACAGGGGATTCAGACATCCTTTCATCTTGGGAGATGCAAGACGAGCCTGCATTCAAGTCACTGCAGGGATATCCAGCCTTATTTCGCGTCAGGGCATCGCGGTGTCCATTCCACTTGAGGCCGCAAACTCAGGGTCCCTCTCACATACCTAGAGCTGAGAGAAGCCTCCTCTTGAGGTGCTTGTGGTAAGGTGGTATTCCTCTGGAGTCGAAGCCAGGGACTAACCTCTCATCTCGAGTTGATTTTTGGCCCACGGAGCTCTTTCGTCTTGCTACAGTGACCTCAGGATCCCTCTAGCCTTGAAACAGTGTTCTTGGGGTTTCTCTGGAGTGCCATCAAGGAAATCAAGGCTCCTTTCATGTGTGATGTGCAACACGGAATTGCTCTGCACGCAGTGCAGGGGAATCGGGCCTCATCTCGCGGCGAGGGGGAAGTCTCATGGTTTTTCTCGAGTTGCGGCGGGAACCTGGGGTATATTCTCGAGTTACGACGGGGATGGCCCTTCCACCCACGTGTTTCTTCAGCGATGTCAGGACTCCTGCCTAGTTGCGAGGGACAACTCTGGATTCTCCTCGAGGCTTTGCAGGGCAATTGGGACGCCTCTCCAGCTGAGGCGGGAGACCAAGTGTCCCTTTCCAAGTGCCACAGGAATCCTGGGACTCCTATCAAGTTTCACGAGGAGTCAGGCATCGTCTCCTTTGGAGCCACTGATCTCCGCGTACCTCTGGAGTTTTCAAAGGATGTGAGGCTATCGGTCGCGATGAGGTGGGGAACTAAGTCTTTCTCTGTGCTTTCCACAGGGTATTCAGACATCCTTTTGTCCTGGGAGATGCAAGACGAGCCTGCATTGAAGTCACTGCAGGGATATCCGGCCTTATTTCGAGTCAGGGCATCGCGGTGTCCATTCCACTTGAGGCCGCAAACTCAGGGTCCCTCTCACATACCTAGAGCTGAGAGAAGCCTCCTCTTGAGGTGCTTGTGGTAAGGTGGTATTCCTCTGGACACGAATCCAGGGACTAACCTCTCTTTTCGAGTTGATTTTTGGTTCACAGAGTTCTTTCGTGTTGCTACAGTGACCTCAGGATCCCTCTATCCTTGAAACAGTGTTCTTGGGGTTTCTCTGGAGTGCCATCAAGGAAATCAAGGCTCCTTTCATGTGTGATGTGCAAGACGGAATTGCTCTGCACGCAGTACAGGGGAATCGGGCCTCATCTCGCGGCGAGGGGGAAGTCTCATGGTTTTTCTCGAGTTGCGGCGGGAACCTGGGGTATATTCTCGAGTTACGACGGGGATGGCCCTTCCACCCACGTGTTTGTTCAGCCACGTCAGGACTCCTGCCTAGTTGCGAGGGACAACTCGGGATTCTCCTCGAGGCTTGGCAGGGCAATTGGAACGCCTCTCCAGCTGAGGCGGGAGACCAAGGGTCCCTTTCCACGTGCCACAGGAATCCTGGGACTCCTATCAAGTTTCACGAGGAGTCAGGCATCGTCTCCTTTGGAGGCACTGATCTCCGCGTACCTCTGGAGTTTTCAAAGGATGTGAGGCCTCCGGTCGCGATGAGGTGGGGAACTAGGTCTTTCTCTGTGGTCTCCACAGGGGATTCAGACATCCTTTCTTCTTGGGAGATGCAAGGCGAGCCTGCATTCAAGTCACTGCAGGGAAATCCGGGCTTATTTCGAGTCAGGGCATCGCGGTGTCCATTCCACTTGAGGCCGCAAACTCAGGATCCCTCTCACATACCTAGAGCTGAGAGAAGCCTCCTCTTGAGGTGCTTGTGGTTAGGTGGTATTCCTCAGGAGTCGAAGCCAGGGACTAACCTCTCATCTCGTGTTGATTCTTGGTCCACGGAGCTCTTTCGTGATGCTACAGTGACCTCAGGATCCCTCTAGCCTTGAAACAGTGTTCTTGGGTTTTCTCTGGAGTGCCATGAAGGAAATCAAGGCTCCTTTCATGTGTGATGTGCAACACGGAATTGCTCTGCACGCAGTGCAGGATAATCGGGCCTCATCTCGCGGCGAGGGGGAAGTCTCATGGTTTTTCTCGAGTTGCGGCGGGAACCTGGGGTATATTCTCGAGTTACGACGGGGATGGCCCTTCCACCCACGTGTTTCTTCAGCGACGTCAGGACTCCTGCCTAGTTGCGAGGGACAACTCTGGATTCTCCTCGAGGCTTGGCAGGGCAATTGGGACGCCTCTCCAGCTGAGGCGGGAGACCAAGTGTCCCTTTCCAAGTGCCACAGGAATCCTGGGACTCCTATCAAGTTTCACGAGGAGTCAGGCATCATCTCCTTTGGAGGCACTGATCTCCGTGTACCTCTGGAGTTTTCAAAGGATGTGAGGCCTCCGGTCGCGATGAGGTGGGGAACTAGGTCTTTCTCTGTGGTCTCCACAGGCAATTCAGACATCCTTTCATCTTGGGAGATGCAAGACGAGCCTGCATTGAAGTCACTGCAGGGATATCCGGCCTTATTTCGAGTCAGGGCATCGCGGTGTCCATTCCACTTGAGGCCGCAAACTCAGGGTCCCTCTCACATACCTAGAGCTGAGAGAAGCCTCCTCTTGAGGTGCTTGTGGTAAGGTGGTATTCCTCTGGAGACGAATCCAGGAACTAACCTCTATTTTCGAGTTGATTTTTGGTCCACAGAGTTCTTTCGTGTTGCTACAGTGACCTCAGGATCCCTCTATCCTTGAAACAGTGTTCTTGGGGTTTCTCTGGAGTGCCATCAAGGAAATCAAGGCTCCTTTCATGTGTGATGTGCAAGACGGAATTGCTCTGCACGCAGTACAGGGGAATCGGGCCTCATCTCGCATCTAGGGGGAAGTCTCATGGTTTTTCTCGAGTTGCGGCGGGAACCTGGGGTATATTCTCGAGTTACGACGGGGATGGCCCTTCCACCCACGTATTTGTTCAGCCACGTCAGGACTCCTGCCTAGTTGCGAGGGACAACTCGGGATTCTCCTCGAGGCTTGGCAGGGCAATTGGAACGCCTCTCCAGCTGAGGCGGGAGACCAAGGGTCCCTTTCCACGTGCCACAAGAATCCTGGGACTCCTATCAAGTTTCACGAGGAGTCAGGCATCGTCTCCTTTGGAGGCACTTATCTCCGCGTACCTCTGGAGTTTTCAAAGGATGTGAGGCCTCCGGTCGCGATGAGGTGGGGAACTAGGTGTTTCTCTGTGGTCTCCACAGGGGATTCAGACATCCTTTCTTCTTGGGAGATGCAAGACGAGCCTGCATTCAAGTCACTGCAGGGATATCCGGCCTTATTTCGAGTCAGGGCTTCGCGGTGTCCATTCCACTTGAGGCCGCAAACTCAGGATCCCTCTCACATACCTAGAGCTGAGAGAAGCCTCCTCTTGAGGTGCTTGTGGTAAGGTGGTATTCCTCAGGAGTCGAAGCCAGGGACTAACCTCTCATCTCGTGTTGATTCTTGGTCCACGGAGCTCTTTCGTGTTGCTACAGTGACCTCAGGATCCCTCTAGCCTTGAAACAGTGTTCTTGGGGTTTCTCTGGAGTGCCATCAAGGAAATCAAGGCTCCTTTCATGTGTGATGTGCAACACAGAATTGCTCTGCACGCAGTGCAGGGGAATCGGGCCTCATCTCGCGGCGAGGGGGAAGTCTCATGGTTTTTCTCGAGTTGCGGCGGGATCCTGGGGTATATTCTCGAGTTACGACGGGGATGGCCCTTCCACACACGTGTTTGTTCAGCCAGGTCAGGACTCCTGCCTAGTTGCGAGACACAACTCGGGATTCTCCTCGAGGCTTGGCAAGGCAATTGGGACGCCTCTCCAGCTGAGGAGGGAGACCAAGGGTCCCTTTCCACGTACCACAGGAATCCTGGGACTCCGATCAAGTTTCACGAGGAGTCAGGCATCGTCTCCTTTGGAGGCACTGATCTCCGCATACCTCTGGAGTTTTCAAAGGATGTGAGGCCTCCGGTCGCGATGAGGTGGGGAACTAGGTCTTTCTCTGTGGTCTCCACAGGGGATTCAAACATCCTTTCATCTTGGGAGATGCAAGAAGAGCCTGCATTCAAGTCACAGCAAGGATATCCAGCCTTATTTCGCGTCAGGGCATCGCGGTGTCCATTCCACTTGAGGCCGCAAACTCAGGGTCCCTCTCACATACCTAGAGCTGAGAGAAGCCTCCTCTTGAGGTGCTTGTGGTAAGGTGGTATTCCTCTGGAGTCGAAGCCAGGGACTAACCTCTCATCTCGAGTTGATTTTTGGCCCACGGAGCTCTTTCGTGTTGGTACAGTGACCTCAGGATCCCTCAAGCCTTGAAACAGTGTTCTTGGGGTTTCTCTGGAGTGCCATCAAGGAAATCAAGGCTCCTTTCATGTGTGATGTGCAACACGGAATTGCTCTGCACGCAGTGCAGGGGAATCGGGCCTCATCTCGCGGCGAGGGGGAAGTCTCATGGTTTTTCTCGAGTTGCGGCGGGAACCTGGGGTATATTCTCGAGTTACGACGGGGATGGCCCTTCCACCCACGTGTTTCTTCAGCGACGTCAGGACTCCTGCCTAGTTGCGAGGGACAACTCTGGATTCTCCTCGAGGCTTGGCAGGGCAATTGGGACGCCTCTCCAGCTGAGGCGGGATACCAAGTGTCCCTTTCCAAGTGCCACAGTAATCCTGGGACTCCTATCAAGTTTCACGAGGAGTCAGGCATCGTCTCCTTTGGAGGCACTGATCTCCGCGTACCTCTGGAGTTTTCAAAGGATGTGAGGCTATCGGTCGCGATGAGGTGGGGAACTAAGTCTTTCTCTGTGCTTTCCACAGGGGATTCAGACATCCTTTCGTCCTGGGAGATGCAAGACGAGCCTGCATTGAAGTCACTGCAGGGATATCCGGCCTTATTTCGAGTCAGGGCATCGCGGTGTCCATTCCACTTGAGGCCGCAAACTCAGGGTCCCTCTCACATACCTAGAGCTGAGAGAAGCCTCCTCTTGAGGTGCTTGTGGTAAGGTGGTATTCCTCTGGAGTCGAAGCCAGGGACTAACCTCTCATCTCGAGTTGATTTTGGCCCACGGAGCTCTTTCGTGTTGCTACAGTGACCTCAGGATCCCTCTATCCTTGAAACAGTGTTCTTGGGGTTTCTCTGGAGTGCCATCAAGGAAATCAAGGCTCCTTTCATGTGTGATGTGCAACACGGAATTGCTCTGCACGCAGTGCAGGGGAATCGGGCCTCATCTCGCGGCGAGGGGGAAGTCTCATGGTTTTTCTCGAGTTGCGGCGGGAACCTGGGGTATATTCTCGAGTTACGACGGGGATGGCCCTTCCACCCACGTGTTTCTTCAGCGACGTCAGGACTCCTGCCTAATTGCGAGGGACAACTCTGGATTCTCCTCGATGCTTGGCAGGGCAATTGGGACGCCTCTCCAGCTGAGGCGGGAGACCAAGTGTCCCTTTCCAAGTGCCACTGGAATCCTGGGACTCCTATCAAGTTTCACGAGGAGTCAGGCATCGTCTCCTTTGGAGGCACTGATCTCCGCATACCTCTGGAGTTTTCAAAGGATGTGAGGCCTCCGGTCGCGATGAGGTGGGGAACTAGGTGTTTCTCTGTGGTCTCCACAGGGGATTCAGACATCCTTTCTTCTTGGGAGATGCAAGACGAGCCTGCGTTCAAGTCACTGCAGGGATATCCGGCCTTATTTCGAGTCAGGGCATTGCGGTGTCCATTCCACTTGAGGCCGCAACTCAGGATCCCTCTCACATACCTAGAGCTGAGAGAAGCCTCCTCTTGAGGTGCTTGTGGTAAGGTGGTATTCCTCAGGAGTCGAAGCCAGGGACTAACCTCTCATCTCGTGTTGATACTTGGTCCACGGAGCTCTTTCGTGTTGCTACAGTGACCTCAGGATCCCTCTAGCCTTGAAACAGTGTTCTTGGGGTTTCTCTGGAGTGCCATCAAGGAAATCAAGGCTCCTTTCATGTGTGATGTGCAACACAGAATTGCTCTGCACGCAGTGCAGGGGAATCGGGCCTCATCTCGCGGCGAGGGGGAAGTCTCATGGTTTTTCTCGAGTTGCGGCGGGAACCTGGGGTATATTCTCGAGTTACGACGGGGATGGCCCTTCCACCCACGTGTTTCTTCAGCGACGTCAGGACTCCTGCCTAATTGCGAGGGACAACTCTGGATTCTCCTCGATGCTTGGCAGGGCAATTGGGACGCCTCTCCAGCTGAGGCGGGAGACCAAGTGTCCCTTTCCAAGTGCCACTGGAATCCTGGGACTCCTATCAAGTTTCACGAGGAGTCAGGCATCGTCTCCTTTGGAGGCACTGATCTCCGCATACCTCTGGAGTTTTCAAAGGATGTGAGGCCTCCGGTCGCGATGAGGTGGGGAACTAGGTGTTTCTCTGTGGTCTCCACAGGGGATTCAGACATCCTTTCTTCTTGGGAGATGCAAGACGAGCCTGCGTTCAAGTCACTGCAGGGATATCCGGCCTTATTTCGAGTCAGGGCATTGCGGTGTCCATTCCACTTGAGGCCGCAACTCAGGATCCCTCTCACATACCTAGAGCTGAGAGAAGCCTCCTCTTGAGGTGCTTGTGGTAAGGTGGTATTCCTCAGGAGTCGAAGCCAGGGACTAACCTCTCATCTCGTGTTGATTCTTGGTCCACGGAGCTCTTTCGTGTTGCTACAGTGACCTCAGGATCCCTCTAGCCTTGAAACAGTGTTCTTGGGGTTTCTCTGGAGTGCCATCAAGGAAATCAAGGCTCCTTTCATGTGTGATGTGCAACACAGAATTGCTCTGCACGCAGTGCAGGGGAATCGGGCCTCATCTCGCGGCGAGGGGGAAGTCTCATGGTTTTTCTCGACTTGCGGCGGGAACCTGGGGTATATTCTCGAGTTACGACGGGGATGGCCCTTCCACACACGTGTGTGTTCAGCCATGTCAGGACTCCTGCCTAGTTGCGAGGGACAACTCGGGATTCTCCTCGAGGCTTTGCAGGGTAATTGGGACGCCTCTCCAGCTGATACGGGAGACAAAGGGTCCCTTTCCACGTGCCACAAGAATCCTGGGTCTCCTATCAAGTTTCACGAGGAGTCAGGCATCGTCTCCTTTGCAGGCACTGATCTCCGCATACCTCTGGAGTTTTCAAAGGATTTGAGGCCTCCTGTCGCGATGAGGTGGGGAACTATGTCTTTCTCTGTGGTCTCCACAGGGGATTCAGACACCCTTTCGTCTTGGGAGATGCAAGACGAGCCTGCATTCCAGTCACTGCAGGGATATTCGGCCTTATTTCGAGTCAGGGCATCGCGGTGTCCATTCCACTTGAGGCCACAAACTCAGGGTCCCTCTCACATACCTAGAGCTGAGAGAAGCCTCCTCTTGAGGTGCTTGTGGTAAGGTGGTATTCCTCTGGAGTCGAAGCCAGGGACTTACCTCTCATCTCGAGTTGATTTTTGGTCCACGGAGCTCTTTCGTGTTGCTACAGGGACTTCAGGATCCCTGTAGCCTTGAAACAGTGTTCTTGGGGTTTCTCTGGAGTGCCATCAAGGAAATCAAGGCTCCTTTCATGTGTGATGTGCAACACAGAATTGCTCTGCACGCAGTGCAGGGGAATCGGGCCTCATCTCGCGGCGAGGGGGAAGTCTCATGGTTTTTCTCGAGTTGCGGCGGGAACCTGGGGTATATTCTCGAGTTACGACGGGGATGGCCCTTCCACCCACGTGTTTCTTCAGCGATGTCAGGACTCCTGCCTAGTTGCGAGGGACAACTCTGGATTCTCCTCGAGGCTTGGCAGGGCAATTGGGACGCCTCTCCAGCTGAGGCGGGAGACCAAGTGTCCCTTTCCGAGTGCCACAGGAATCCTGGGACTCCTATCAAGTTTCACGAGGAGTCAGGCATCGTCTCCTTTGGAGGCACTGATCTCCGCGTACCTCTGGAGTTTTCAAAGGATGTGAGGCCTCCGGTCGCGATGAGGTGGGGAACTAAGTCTTTCTCTGTGCTTTCCACAGGGGATTCAGACATCCTTTCATCTTGGGAGATGCAAGACGAGCCTGCATTGAAGTCACTGCATGGATATCCGGCCTTATTTCGAGTCAGGGCATCGCGGTGTCCATTCCACTTGAGGCCGCAAACTCAGGGTCCCTCTCACATACCTAGAGCTGAGAGAAGCCTCCTCTCGAGGTGCTTGTGGTAAGGTCGTATTCCTCTGGAGACGAATCCAGGGACTAACCTCTCTTTTCGAGTTGATTTTTGGTCCACAGAGTTCTTTCGTGTTGCTACAGTGACCTCAGGATCCCTCTATCCGTGAAACAGTGTTCTTGGGGTTTCTCTGGAGTGCCATCAAGGAAATCAAGGCTCCTTTCATGTGTGATGTGCAACACAGAATTGCTCTGCATGCAGTGCAGGGGAATCGGGCCTCATCTCGCATCGAGGGGGAAGTCTCATGGTTTTTCTCGAGTTGCGGCGGGAACCTGGGGTATATTCTCGAGTTACGACGGGGATGGCCCTTCCACCCACGTGTTTGTTCAGCCACGTCAGGACTCCTGCCTAGTTGCGAGGGACAACTCGGGATTCTCCTCGAGGCTTGGCAGGGCAATTGGAACGCCTCTCCAGCTGAGGCGGGAGACCAAGGGTCCCTTTCCACGTGCCACAAGAATCCTGGGACTCCTATCAAGTTTCACGAGGAGTCAGGCATCGTCTCCTTTGGAGGCACTGATCTCCGCACACCTCTGGAGTTTTCAAAGGATTTGAGGCCTCCTGTCGCGATGAGGTGGGGAACTAGGTCTTTCTCTGTGGTCTCCACAGGTGATTCAGACACCCTTTCGTCTTGGGAGATGCAAGACGAGCCTGCATTCCAGTCACTGCAGGGATATCCGGCCTTATTTCGCGTCAGGGCATCGCGGTGTCCATTCCACTTGAGGCCGCAAACTCAGGGTCCCTCTCACATACCTAGAGCTGAGAGAAGCCTCCTCTTGAGGTGCTTGTGGTAAGGTGGTATTCCTCAGGAGTCGAAGCCAGGGACTAACCTCTCATCTCGTGTTGATTCTTGGTCCACGGAGCTCTTTCGTGTTGCTACAGTGACCTCAGGATCCCTCTAGCCTTGAAACAGTGTTCTTGGGGTTTCTCTGGAGTGCCATGAAGGAAATCAAGGCTGCTTTCATGTGTGATGTGCAAGACGGAAATGCTCTGCACGCAGTACAGGGGAATCGGGCCTCATCTCGCGGCGAGGGGGAAGTCTCATGGTTTTTCTCGAGTTGCGGCGGGAACCTGGGGTATATTCTCGAGTTACTACGGGGATGGCCCTTCCACACACGTGTTTGTTCAGCCACGGCAGGACTCCTGCCTAGTTGCGAGGGACAACTCGGTATTCTCCTCGAGGCTTGGCAGGGCAATTGGAACGCCTCTCCAGCTGAGGCGGGAGACCAAGGGTCACTTTCCACGTGCCACAAGAATCCTGGGACTCCTATCAAGTTTCACGAGGAGTCAGGCATCGTCTCCTTTGGAGGCACTGATCTCCGCGTACCTCTGGAGTTTTCAAAGGATGTGAGGCCTCCGGTCGCGATGAGGTGGAGAACTAGGTGTTTCTCTGTGGTCTCCACAGGGGATTCAGACATCCTTTCTTCTTGGGAGATGCAAGACGAGCCTGCATTCAAGTCACTGCATGGATATCCGGCCTTATTTCGAGTCAGGGCATCGCGGTGTCCATTCCACTTGAGGCCGCAAACTCAGGATCCCTCTCACATACCTAGAGCTGAGAGAAGCCTCCTCTTGAGATGCTTGTGGTAAGGCGGTATTCCTCTGGAGTTGAAGCCAGGGACTAACCTCTCATCTCGAGTTGATTTTTGGTCCACGGAGCTCTTTCGTGTTGGTACACTGACCTCAGGATCCCTCTAGCCTTGAAACAGTGTTCTTGGGGTTTCTCTGGAGTGCCATGAAGGAAATCAAGGCTCCTTTCATGTGTGATGTGCAACACAGAATTGTTCTGCACGCAGTGCAGGGGAATCGGGCCTCATCTCGCGGCGAGGGGGAAGTCTCATGGTTTTTCTCGAGTTGCGGCGGGAACCTGGGGTATATTCTCGAGTTACGACGGGGATGGCCCTTCCACACACGTGTGTGTTCAGCCACGTCAGGACTCTTGCCTAGTTGCGAGAAACAACTCCGGATTCTCCTCGAGGCTTGGCAAGGCAATTGGGACGCCTCTCCAGCTGAGGCGGGAGACCAAGGGTCCCTTTCCACGTGCCACAGGAATCCTGGGACTCCTATCAAGTTTCACGAGGAGTCAGGCATCGTCTCCTTTGGAGGCACTGATCTCCGCGTACCCCTGAACTTTTCAAATGATGTGAGGCCTCCGGTCGCGATGAGGTGGGGAACTAGGTCTTTCTCTGTGGTCTCCACAGGGGATTCAGACATCCTTTCGTCTTGGGAGATGCAAGACGAGCCTGCATTGAAGTCACTGCAGGGATATCCAGCCTTATTTCGAGTCAGGGCATCGCGGTGTCCATTCCACTTGAGGCCGCAAACTCAGGGTCCCTCTCACATACCTAGAGCTGAGAGAATCCTCCTCTTGAGGTGCTTGTGGTAAGGTGGTATTCCTCTGGAGACGAATCCAGGGACTAACCTCTCTTTTCGAGTTGAATTTTGGTCCACAGAGTTCTTTCGTGTTGCTACAGTGACCTCAGGATCCCTCTATCCTTGAAACAGTGTTCTTGGGGTTTCTCTGGAGTGCCATCAAGGAAGTCAAGGCTCCTTTCATGTGTGATGTGCAAGACGGAATTGCTCTGCACGCAGTACAGGGGAATCGGGCCTCATCTCGCATCGAGGGGGAAGTCTCATGATTTTTCTCGAGTTGCGGCGGGAACCTGGGGTATATTCTCGAGTTACGACGGGGATGGCTCTTCCACCCACGTGTTTGTTCAGCCACGTCAGGACTCCTGCCTAGTTGCGAGGGACAACTCTGGATTCTCCTCGAGGCTTGGCAGGGCAATTGGAACGCCTCTCCAGCTGAGGCGGGAGACCAAGGGTCCCTTTCCACGTGCCACAAGAATCCTGGGACTCCTATCAAGTTTCACGAGGAGTCAGGCATCGTCTCCTTTGGAGGCACTGATCTCCGCGTACCTCTGGAGTTTTCAAAGGATGTGAGGCCTCCGGTCGCAATGTGGTGGGGAACTAGGTCTTTCTCTGTGGTCTCCACAGGGGATTCAGACATCCTTTCTTCTTGGGAGATGCAAGACGAGCCTGCATTGAAGTCACTGCAGGGATATCCGGCCTTATTTCGAGTCAGGGCATCGCGGTGTCCATTCCACTTGAGGCTGCAAACTCAGGGTCCTTCTCACATACCTAGAGCTGAGAGAAGCCTCCTCTTGAGGTGCTTGTGGTAAGGTGGTATTCCTCTGGAGACGAATCCAGGGACTAACCTCTCTTTTCGAGTTGATTTTTGGTCCACAGAGTTCTTTTGTGTTGCTACAGTGACCTCAGGATCCCTCTAGCCTTGAAACAGTGTTCTTGGGGTTTCTCTGGAGTGCCATCAAGGAAATCAAGGCTCCTTTCATGTGTGATGTGCAACACGGAATTGCTCTGCACGCAGTACAGGGGAATCGGGCCTCATATCGCATCGAGGGGGAAGTCTCATGGTTTTTCTCGAGTTGCGGCGGGAACCTGGGGTATATTCTCGAGTTACGACGGGGATGGCCCTTCCACACACGTGTTTGTTCAGCCACGTCAGGACTCCTGCCTAGTTGCGAGGGACAACTCGGGATTCTCCTCGAGGCTAGGCAGGGCAATTGGAACGCCTCTCCAGCTGAAGCGGGAGACCAAGGGTCCCTTTCCACGGGCCACAAGAATCCTGGGACTCCTATCAAGTTTCACGAGGAGTCAGGCATCGTCTCCTTTGGAGGCACTGATCTCCGCGTACCTCTGGAGTTTTCAAAGGATGTGAGGCCGCCGGTCGCGATGAGGTGGGGAACTAGGTGTTTCTCTGTGGTCTCCACAGGGGATTCAGACATCCTTTCTTCTTGGGAGATGCAAGACGAGCCTGCATTCAAGTCACTGCAGGGATATCCGGGCTTATTTCGAGTCAGGGCATCGCGGTGTCCATTCCACTTGAGGCCGCAAACTCAGGATCCCTCTCACATACCTAGAGCTGAGAGAAGCCTCCTCTTGAGGTGCTTGTGGTAAGGTGGTATTCCTCAGGAGTCGAAGCCAGGGACTAACCTCTCATCTCGTGTTGATTCTTGGTCCACGGAGCTCTTTCGTGTTGCTACAGTGACCTCAGGATCCCTCTAGCCTTGAAACAGTGTTCTTGGGGTTTCTCTGGAGTGCCATCAAGGAAAGCAAGGCTCCTTTCATGTGTGATGTGCAACACGGAATTGCTCTGCACGCAGTGCAGGGGAATCGGGCCTCATCTCGCGGCGAGGGGAAAGTCTCATGGTTTTTCTCGAGTTGCGGCGGGAACCTGGGGTATATTCTCGAGTTACGACGGGGATGGCCCTTCCACCCACGTGTTTGTTCAGCCACGTCAGGACTCCTGCCTAGTTGCGAGGGACATCTCGGGATTCTCCTCGAGGCTCGGCAGGGCAATTGGGACGCCTCTCCAGCTGAGGCGGGAGACCAAGGGTCCCTTTCCACGTGCCACAGGAATCCTGGGTCTCCTATCAAGTTTCACGAGGAGTCAGGCATCATCTCATTTGGAGGCACTGATCTCCGCATACCTCTGGAGTTTTCAAAGGATTTGAGGCCTCCTGTCGCGATGAGGTGGGGAACTAGGTCTTTCTCTGTGGTCTCCACAGGGGATTCAGACATCCTTTCTTCTTGGGAGATGCAAGACGAGCCTGCATTCCAGTCACTGCAGGGATATCCGGCCTTATTTCGAGTCAGGGCATCGCGGTGTCCATTCCACTTGAGGCCGCAAACTCAGGGTCCCTCTCACATACCTAGAGCTGAGAGAAGCCTCCTCTTGAGGTGCTTGTGGTAAGGTGGTATTCCTCTGGAGTCAAAGCCAGGGACTAACCTCTCATCTCGAGTTGATTTTTGGTCCACGGAGCTCTTTCGTGTTGCTACAGTGACCTCAGGATCCCTCTAGCCTTGAAACAGTGTTCTTGGGGTTTCTCTGGAGTGCCATGAAGGAAATCAAGGCTCCTTTCATGTGTGATGTGCAACACAGAATTGCTCTGCTCGCAGTGCAGGGGAATCGGGCCTCATCTCGCGGCGAGGGGGAAGTCTCATGGTTTTTCTCGAGTTGCGGCGGGAACCTGGGGTATATTCTCGAGTTACGACGGGGATGGCCCTTCCACACACGTGTTTGTTCAGCCACGTCAGGACTCTTGCCTAGTTGCGAGACACAACTCGGGATTCTCCTCGAGGCTTGGCAAGGCAATTGGGACGCCTCTCCAGCTGAGGCGGGAGACCAAGGGTCCCTTTCCACGTGCCACAGGAATCCTGGGACTCCTATCAAGTTTCACGAGGAGTCAGGCATCGTCTCCTTTGGAGGCACTGATCTCCGTGTACCTCTGGAGTTTTCAAAGGATGTGAGGCCTCCGGTCGCGATGAGGTGGGGAACTAGGTCTTTCTCTGTGGTCTCCACAGGGGATTCAGACATCCTTTCATCTTGGGAGATGCAACACGAGCCTGCATTCAAGTCACTGCAGGGATATCCGGCCTTATTTCGCGTCAGGGCATCGCTGTGTCCATTCCACTTGAGGCTGCAAACTCAGGGTCCCTCTCACATACCTAGAGCTGAGAGAAGCCTCCTCTTGAGGTGCTTGTGGTAAGGTGGTATTCCTCTGGAGTCGAAGCCAGGGACTAACCTCTCATCTCGAGTTGATTTTTGGCCCACGGAGCTCTTTCGTGTTGCTACAGTGACCTCAGGATCCCTCTAGCCTTGAAAGAGTGTTCTTGGGGTTTCTCTGGAGTGCCATGAAGGAAATCAAGGCTCCTTTCATGTGTGATGTGCAACACGGAATTGCTCTGCACGCAGAGCAGGGGAATCGGGCCTCATCTCGCGGCGAGGGGGAAGTCTCATGGTTTTTCTCGAGTTGCGGCGGGAACCTGGGGTATATTCTCGAGTTACGACGGGGATGGCCCTTCCACCCACGTGTTTCTTCAGCGACGTCAGGACTCCTGCCTAGTTGCAAGGGACAACTCTGGATTCTCCTCGAGGCTTGGCAGGGCAATTGGGACGCCTCTCCAGCTGAGGCGGGAGACCAAGTGTCCCTTTCCAAGTGCCACAGGAATCCTGGGACTCCTATCAAGTTTCACGAGGAGTCAGGCGTCGTCTCCTTTGGAGGCACTGATCTCCGCATACCTCTGGAGTTTTCAAAGGATTTGAGGCCTCCTGTCGCGATGAGGTGGGGAACTAGGTCTTTCTCTGTGCTTTCCACAGGGGATTCAGACATCCTTTCGTCCTGGGAGATGCAAGACGAGCCTGCATTGAAGTCACTACAGGGATATCCGGCCTTATTTCGAGTCAGGGCATCGCGGTGTCCATTCCACTTGAGGCCGCAAACTCAGGGTCCCTCTCACATACCTAGAGCTGAGAGAAGCCTCCTCTTGAGGTGCTTGTGGTAAGGTGGTATTCCTCTGGAGACGAATCCAGGGACTAACCTCTCTTTTCGAGTTGATTTTTGGTCCACAGAGTTCTTTCTTGTTGCTACAGTGACCTCAGGATCCCTCTATCCTTGAAACAGTGTTCTTGGGGTTTCTCTGGAGTGCCATCAAGGAAATCAAGGCTCCTTTCATGTGTGATGTGCAAGACGGAATTGCTCTGCACGCAGTACAGGGGAATCGGGCCTCATCTCGCATCGAGGGGGAAGTCTCATGGTTTTTCTCGAGTTGCGGTGGGAACCTGGGGTATATTCTCGAGTTACGACGGGGATGGCCCTTCCACCCACGTGTTTGTTCAGCCACGTCAGGACTCCTGCCTAGTTGCGAGGGACAACTCGGGATTCTCCTCGAGGCTTGGCAGGGCAATTGGAACGCCTCTCCAGCTGAGGCGGGAGACCAAGGGTCCCTTTCCACGTGCCACAAGAATCCTGGGACTCCTATCAAGTTTCACGAGGAGTCAGGCATCGTCTCCTTTGGAGGCACTGATCTCCGCGTACCTCTGGAGTTTTCAAAGGATGTGAGGCCTCCGGTCGCGATGAGGTGTGGAACTAGGTGTTTCTCTGTGGTCTCCACAGGGGATTCAGACATCCTTTCTTCTTGGGAGATGCAAGACGAGCCTGCATTCAAGTCACTGCAGGGATATCCGGCCTTATTTCGAGTCAGGGCATCGCGGTGTCCATTCCACTTGAGGCCGCAAACTCAGGATCCCTCTCACATACCTAGAGCTGAGAGAAGCCTCCTCTTGAGGTGCTTGTGGTAAGGTGGTATTCCTCAGGAGTCGAAGCCAGGGACTAACCTCTCATCTCGTGTTGATTCTTGGTCCACGGAGGTCTTTCGTGTTGCTACAGTGACCTCAGGATCCCTCTAGCCTTGAAACAGTGTTCTTGGGGTTTCTCTGGAGTGCCATCAAGGAAATCAAGGCTCCTTTCATGTGTGATGTGCAACACGGAATTGCTCTGCACCCAGTGCAGGGGAATCGGGCCTCATCTCGCGGCGAGGGGGAAGTCTCATGGTTTTTCTCGAGTTGCGGCGGGAACCTGGGGTATATTCTCGAGTTACGACGGGGATGGCCCTTCCACACACGTGTGTGTTCAGCCATGTCAGGACTCCTGCCTAGTTGCAAGGGACAACTCGGGATTCTCCTCGAGGCTTTGCAGGGCAATTGGGACGCCTCTCCAGCTGAGACGGGAGACCAAGGGTCCCTTTCCACGTGCCACAGGAATCCTGGGTCTCCTATCAAGTTTCACGAGGAGTCAGGCATCGTCTCCTTTGCAGGCACTGATCTCCGCATACCTCTGGAGTTTTCAAAGGATTTGAGGCCTCCTGTCGCGATGAGGTGGGGAACTAGGTCTTTCTCTGTGGTCTCCACAGGGGATTCAGACACCCTTTCGTCTTGGGAGATGCAAGACGAGCCTGCATTCAAGTCACTGCAGGAATATCGGCCTTATTTCGCGTCAGGGCATCGCGGTGACCATTCCACTTGAGGCCGCAAAATCAGGGTCCCTCTCACATACCTAGAGCTGAGAGAAGCCTCCTCTTGAAGTGCTTGTGGTAAGGTGGTATTCCTCTGGAGTCGAAGCCAGGGACTAACCTCTCATCTCGAGTTGATTTTTGGTCCACGGAGCTCTTTCGTGTTGCTACAGTGACCTCAGGATCCCTCTAGCCTTGAAACAGTGTTCTTGGGGTTTCTCTGGAGTGCCATGAAGGAAATCAGGGCTCCTTTCATGTGTGATGTGCAACACAGAATTGCTCTGCACGCAGTGCAGGGGAATCGGGCCTCATCTCGCGGCGAGGGGGAAGTCTCATGGTTTTTCTCGAGTTGCGGCGGGAACCTGGGGTATATTCTCGAGTTACGACGGGGATGGCCCTTCCACCCACGTGTTTCTTCAGCGACGTCAGGACTCCTGCCTAGTTGCGAGGGACAACTCTGGATTCTCCTCGAGGCTTGGCAGGGCAATTGGGACGCCTCTCCAGCTGAGGCGGGAGACCAAGTGTCCCTTTCCAAGTGCCACAGGAATCCTGGGACTCCTATCAAATTTCACGAGGAGTCAGGCATCGTCTCCTTTGGAGGCACTGATCTCCGCGTACCTCTGGAGTTTTCAAAGGATGTGAGGCTATCGGTCGCGATGAGGTGGGGAACTAAGTCTTTCTCTGTGCTTTCCACAGGGGATTCAGACATCCTTTCGTCCTGGGAGATGCAAGACGAGCCTGCATTGAAGTCACTGCAGGGATATCCGGCCTTATTTCGAGTCAGGGCATCGCGGTGTCCATTCCACTTGAGGCCGCAAACTCAGGGTCCCTCTCACATACCTAGAGCTGAGAGAAGCCTCCTCTTGAGGTGCTTGTGGTAAGGTGGTATTCCTCTGGAGGCGAAGCCAGGGACTAACCTCTCTTTTCGAGTTGATGTTTGGTCCACAGAGTTCTTTCGTGTTGCTACAGTGACCTCAGGATCCCTCTATCCTTGAAACAGTGTTCTTGGGGTTTCTCTGGAGTGCCATCAAGGAAATCAAGGCTCCTTTCATGTGTGATGTGCAAGACGGAATTGCTCTGCACGCAGTGCAGGGGAATCGGGCCTCATCTCGCATCGAGGGGGAAGTCTCATGGTTTTTCTCGAGTTGCGGCGGGAACCTGGGGTATATTCTCGAGTTACGACGGGGATGGCCCTTCCACCCACGTGTTTCTTCAGCGACGTCAGGACTCCTGCCTAGTTGCGAGGGACAACTCTGGATTCTCCTCGAGGCTTGGCAGGGCAATTGGGACGCCTCTCCAGCTGAGGCGGGAGACCAAGTGTCCCTTTGCAAGTGCCACAGGAATCCTGGGACTCCTATCAAGTTTCACGAGGAGTCAGGCATCGTCTCCTTTGGAGGCACTGATCTCCGCGTACCTCTGGAGTTTTCAAAGGATGTGAGGCCTCCGGTCGCGATGAGGTGGGGAACTAAGTCTTTCTTTGTGCTTTCCACAGGGGATTCAGACATCCTTTCGTCCTGGGAGATGCAAGACGAGCCTGCATTGAAGTCACTGCAGGGATATCCGGCATTATTTCGAGTCAGGGCATCGCGGTGTCCATTCCACTTGAGGCCGCAAACTCAGGATCCCTCTCACATACCTAGAGCTGAGAGAAGCCTCCTCTTGAGGTGCTTGTGGTAAGGTCATATTCCTCAGGAGTCGAAGCCAGGGACTAACCTCTCATCTCGTGTTGATTCTTGGTCCACGGAGCTCTTTCGTGTTGCTACAGTGACCTCAGGATCCCTCTAGCCTTGAAACAGTGTTCTTGGGGTTTCTCTGGAGTGCCATGAAGGAAATCAAGGCTCCTTTCATGTGTGATGTGCAACACGGAATTGCTCTGCACGCAGTGCAGGGGAATCGGGCCTCATCTCGCGGCGAGGGGGAAGTCTCATGGTTTTTCTCGAGTTGCGGCGGGAACCTGGGGTATATTCTCGAGTTACGACGGGGATGGCCCTTCCACCCACGTGTTTCTTCAGCGACGTCAGGACTCCTGCCTAGTTGCGAGGGACAACTCGGGATTCTCCTCGAGGCTTTGCAGGGCAATTGGGACGCCTCTCCAGCTGAGACGGGAGACCAAGGGTCCCTTTCCACGTGCCACAGGAATCCGGGGTCTCCTATCAAGTTTCACGAGGAGTCAGGCATCGTCTCCTTTGGAGGCACTGATCTCCGTGTACCTCTGGAGTTTTCAAAGGATTTGAGGCCTCCTGTCGCGATGAGGTGGGGAACTAGGTCTTTCTCTGTGGTCTCCACAGGGGATTCAGACACCCTTTCGTCTTGGGAGATGCAAGACGAGCCTGTATTCCAGTCACTGCAGGGATATCCGGCCTTATTTCGAGTAAGGGCATCGCGGTGTCCATTCCACTTGAGGCCGCAAACTCAGGGTCCCTCTCACATACCTAGAGCTGAGAGAAGCCTCCTCTTGAGGTGCTTGTGGTAAGGTGGTATTCCTCTGGAGTCGAAGCCAGGGACTAACCTCTCATCTCGAGTTGATTTTTGGTCCACGGAGCTCTTTCGTGTTGCTACAGTGACCTCAGGATCCCTCTAGCCTTGAAACAGTGTTCTTGGGGTTTCTCTGGAGTGCCATGAAGGAAATCAAGGCTCCTTTCATGTGTGATGTGCAACACAGAATTGCTCTGCACGCAGTGCAGGGGAATCGGGCCTCATCTCGCGGCGAGGGGGAAGTCTCATGGTTTTTCTCGAGTTGCGGCGGGAACCTGTGGTATATTCTCGAGTTACGACGGGGATGGCCCTTCCACACACGTGTTTGTTCAGCCACGTCAGGACTCTTGCCTAGTTGCGAGACACAACTCTGGATTCTCCTCGAGGCTTGGCAAGGCAATTGGGACACCTCTCCAGCTGAGGCGGGAGACCAAGTGTCCCTTTCCACGTGCCACAGGAATCCTGGGTCTCCTATCAAGTTTCACGAGGAGTCAGGCATCGTCTCCTTTGGAGGCACTGATCTCCGCGTACCTCTGGAGTTTTCAAAGGATGTGAGGCCTCCGGTCGCGATGAGGTGGGGAACTAGGTCTTTCTCTGTGGTCTCCACAGGGGATTCAGACATCCTTTCATCTTGGGAGATGCAAGACGAGCCTGCATTCAAGTCACTGCAGGGATATCCAGCCTTATTTCGCGTCAGGGCATCGCGGTGTCCATTCCACTTGAGGCCGCAAACTCAGGGTCCCTCTCACATACCTAGAGCTGAGAGAAGCCTCCTCTTGAGGTGCTTGTGGTAAGGTGGTATTCCTCTGGAGTCGAAGCCAGGGACTAACCTCTCATCTCGAGTTGATTTTTGGTCCACGGAGCTCTTTCGTGTTGCTACAGTGACCTCAGGATCCCTCTAGCCTTGAAACAGTGTTCTTGGGGTTTCTCTGGAGTGCCATGAAGGAAATCAAGGCTCCTTTCATGTGTGATGTGCAACACGGAATTGCTCTGCACGCAGGGCAGGGGAATCGGGCCTCATCTCACTGCGAGGGGGAGTCTCATGGTTTTTTTCGAGTTGCGGCGGGAACCTGGGGTATATTCTCGAGTTACGACGGGGATGGCCCTTCCACCCACGTGTTTCTTCAGCGACGTCAGAACTCCTGCCTAGTTGCGAGGGACATCTCTGGATTCTCCTCGAGGCTTGGCAGGGCAATTGGGACGCCTCTCCAGCTGAGGCGGGAGACCAAGTGTCCCTTTCCAAGTGCCACAGGAATCCTGGGACTCCTATCAAGTTTCACGAGGAGTCAGGCATCGTCTCCTTTGGAGGCACTGATCTCCGCGTACCTCTGGAGTTTTCAAAGGATGTGAGGCTATCGGTCGCGATGAGGTGGGGAACTAAGTCTTTCTCTGTGCTTTCCACAGGGGATTCAGACATCCTTTCGTCCTGGAGGACGCAAGACGAGCCTGCATTGAAGTCACTGCAGGGATATCCGGCCTTATTTCGAGTCAGGGCATCGCGGTGTCCATTCCACTTGAGGCCGCAAACTCAGGGTCCCTCTCACATACCTAGAGCTGAGAGAAGCCTCCTCTTGAGGTGCTTGTGGTAAGGTGGTATTCCTCTGGAGACGAATCCAGGGACTAACCTCTCTTTTTGAGTTGATTTTTGGTCCACAGAGTTCTTTCGTGTTGCTACAGTGACCTCAGGATCCCTCTAGCCTTGAAACAGTGTTCTTGGGGTTTCTCTGGAGTGCCATGAAGGAAATCAAGGCTCCTTTCATGTGTGATGTGCAAGACAGAATTGCTCTGCACCCAGTACAGGGGAATCGGGCCTCATCTCGCATCGAGGGGGAAGTCTCATGGTTTTTCTCGAGTTGCGGCGGGAACCTGGGGTATATTCTCGAGTTACGACGGGGATGGCCCTTCCACCCACGTGTTTGTTCAGCCACGTCAGGACTCCTGCCTAGTTGCGAGGGACAACTCTGGATTCTCCTCGAGGCTTTGCAGGGCAATTGGGACGCCTCTCCAGCTGAGACGGGAGACCAAGGGTCCCTTTACATGTGCCACAGGAATCCTGGGTCTCCTATCAAGTTTCACGAGGAGTCAGGCATCATCTCCTTTGGAGGCACTGATCTCCGCATACCTCTGGAGTTTTCAAAGGATTTGAGGCCTCCTGTCGCGATGAGGTGGGGAACTAGGTCTTTCTCTGTGGTCTCCACAGGGGATTCAGACACCCTTTCGTCTTGGGAGATGCAAGACGAGCCTGCATTCCAGTCACTGCAGGGATATCCGGCCTTATTTCGAGTCAGGGCATCACGGTGTCCATTCCACTTGAGGCCACAAACTCAGGGTCCCTCTCACATACCTAGAGCTGAGAGAAGCCTCCTCTTGAGGTGCTTGTGGAAAGGTGGTATTCCTCTGGAGTCGAAGCCAGGGACTAACCTCTCATCTCGAGTTGATTTTTGGTCCACAGAGCTCTTTCGTGTTGCTACAGTGACCTCAGGATCCCTCTAGCCTTGAAACAGTGTTCTTGGGGTTTCTCTGGAGTGCCATGAAGGAAATCAAGGCTCCTTTCATGTGTGATGTGCAACACGGAATTGCTCTGCACGCAGTGCAGGGGAATCGGGCCTCATCTCGCGGCGAGGGGGAAGTCTCATGGTTTTTCTCGAGTTGCGGCGGGAACCTGGGGTATATTCTCGAGTTACGACGGGGATGGCCCTTCCACACACGTGTTTGTTCAGCCACGTCAGGACTCTTGCCTAGTTGCGAGACACAACTCGGGATTCTCCTCGAGGCTTGGCAAGGCAATTGGGACACCTCTCCAGCTGAGGCGGGAGACCAAGGGTCCCTTTCCACGTGCCACAGGAATCCTAGGACTCCTATCAAGTTTCACGAGGAGTCAGGCATCGTCTCCTTTGGAGGCACTGATCTCCGCGTACCTCTGGAGTTTTCAAAGGATGTGAGGCCTCCGGTCGCGATGAGGTGGGGAACTAGGTCTTTCTCTGTGGTCTCCACAGGGGATTCAGACATCCTTTCATCTTGGGAGATGCAAGACGAGCCTGCATTCAAATCACTGCAGGGATATCCAGCCTTATTTCGCGTCAGGGCATCGCGGTGTCCATTCCACTTGAGGCCGCAAACTCAGGGTCCCTCTCACATACCTAGAGCTGAGAGAAGCCTCCTCTTGAGGTGCTTGTGGTAAGGTGGTATTCCTCTGGAGTCGAAGCCAGGGACTAACCTCTCATCTCGAGTTGATTTTTGGTCCACGGAGCTCTTTCGTGTTGCTACAGTGACCTCAGTATCCCTCTAGCCTTGAAACAGTGTTCTTGGGGTTTCTCTGGAGTGCCATCAAGGAAATCAAGGCTCCTTTCATGTGTGATGTGCAACACGGAATTGCTCTGCACGCAGTGCAGGGGAATCGGGCCTCATCTCGCGGCGAGGGGGAAGTCTCATGGTTTTTCTCGAGTTGCGGCGGGAACCTGGGGTATATTCTCGAGTTACGACGGGGATGGCCCTTCCACCCACGTGTTTGTTCAGCCACGTCAGGACTCCTGCCTAGTTGCGAGGGACAACTCGGGATTCTCCTCGAGGCTTGGCAGGGCAATTGGAACGCCTCTCCAGCTGAGGCGGGAGACCAAGGGTCCCTTTCCACGTGCCACAAGAATCCTGGGACTCCTATCAAGTTTCACGAGGAGTCAGGCATCGTCTCCTTTGGAGGCACTGATCTCCGCGTACCTCTGGAGTTTTCAAAGGATGTGAGGCCTCCGGTCGCGATGAGGTGGGGAACTAGGTCTTTCTCTGTGGTCTCCACAGGGGATTCAGACATCCTTTCTTCTTGGGAGATGCAAGACGAGCCTGCATTGAAGTCACTGCAGGGATATCCGGCCTTATTTCGAGTCAGGGCATCGCGGTGTCCATTCCTCTTGAGGCCGCAAACTCAGGATCCCTCTCACATACCTAGAGCTGAGAGAAGCCTCCTCTTGAGGTGCTTGTGGTAAGGTGGTATTCCTCAGGAGTCGAAGCCAGGGACTAACCTCTCAACTCGTGTGGATTCTTGGTCCACGGGGCTCTTTCGTGTTGCTACAGTGACCTCAGGATCCCTCTAGCCTTGAAACAGTGTTCTTGGGGTTTCTCTGGAGTGCCATCAAGGAAATCAAGGCTCCTTTCATGTGTGATGTGCAACACGGAATTGCTCTGCACGCAGTGCAGGGGAATCGGGCCTCATCTCGGGGCGAGGGGGAAGTCTCATGGTTTTTCTCGAGTTGCGGCGGAAACCTGGGGTATATTCTCGAGTTACGACGGGGATGGCCCTTCCACACACGTGTTTCTTCAGCGACGTCAGGACTCCTGCCTAGTTGCGAGGGACAACTCGGGATTCTCCTCGAGGCTTTGCAGGGCAATTGGGACGCCTCTCCAGCTGAGACGGGAGACCAAGGGTCCCTTTCCACGTGCCACAGGAATCCTGGGACTCCTATCAAGTTTCACGAGTAGTCAGGCATCGTATCCTTTGGAGGCACTGATCTCCGCGTACCTCTGGAGTTTTCAAAGGATGTGAGGCTATTGGTCGTGATGAGGTGGGGAACTCAGTCTTTCTCTGTGCTTTCCACAGGGGATTCAGACACCCTTTCGTCTTGGGAGATGCAAGACGAGCCTGCATTGAAGTCACTGCAGGGATATCCGGCCTTATTTCGAGTCAGGGCATCGCGGTGTCCATTCCACTTGAGGCCGCAAACTCAGGGTCCCTCTCACATACCTAGAGCTGAGAGAAGCCTCCTCTTGAGGTGCTTGTGGTAAGGTGGTATTCCTCTGGAGACGAATCCAGGGACTAACCTCTCTTTTCGAGTTGATTTTTGGTCCACAGAGTTCTTTCGTGTTGCTACAGTGACCTCAGGATCCCTCTATCCTTGAAACAGTGTTCTTGGGGTTTCTCTGGAGTGCCATCAAGGAAATCAAGGCTCCTTTCATGTGTGATGTGCAAGACGGAATTGCTCTGCACACAGTACAGGGGAATCGGGCCTCATCTCGCATCGAGGGGGAAGTCTCATGGTTTTTCTCGAGTTGCGGCGGGAACCTGGGGTATATTCTCGAGTTACGACGGGGATGGCCCTTCCACCCACGTGTTTGTTCAGCCACGTCAGGACTCCTGCCTAGTTGCGAGGGACAACTCGGGATTCTCCTCGAGGCTTGGCAGGGCAATTGGAACGCCTCTACAGCTGAGGCGGGAGACCAGCGTCCCTTTCCACGTGCCACAAGAATCCTGGGACTCCTATCAAGTTTCACGAGGAGTCAGGCATCGTCTCCTTTGGAGGCACTGATCTCCGCGTACCTCTGGAGTTTTCAAAGGATGTGAGGCCTCCGGTCGCGATGAGGTGGGGAACTAGGTATTTCTCTGTTGTCTCCACAGGGGATTCAGACATCCTTTCGTATTGGGAGATGCAAGACGAGCCTGCATTCAAGTCACTGCAGGGATATCCGGCCTTATTTCGAGTCAGGGCATCGCGGTGTCCATTCCACTTGAGGCCGCAAACTCAGGATCCCTCTCACATACCTAGAGCTGAGAGAAGCCTCCTCTTGAGGTGCTTGTGGTAAGGTGGTATTCCTCAGGAGTCGAAGCCAGGGACTAACCTCTCATCTCGTGTTGATTCTTGGTCCACGGAGCTCTTTCGTGTTGCTACAGTGACCTCAGGATCCCTCTAGCCTTGAAACAGTGTTCTTGGGGTTTCTCTGGAGTGCCATGAAGGAAATCAAGGCTCCTTTCATGTGTGATGTGCAACACGGAATTGCTCTGCACGCAGTGCAGGCGAATCGGGCCTCATCTCGCGGCGAGGGGGAAGTCTCATGGTTTTTCTCGAGTTGCGGCGGGAACCTGGGGTATATTCTCGAGTTACGACGGGGATGGCCCTTCCACCCACGTGTTTCTTCAGCGACGCCAGGACTCCTGCCTAGCTGCGAGGGACAACTCGGGATTCTCCTCGAGGCTTTGCAGGGCAATTGGGACGCCTCTCCAGCTGAGTCGGGAGACCAAGTGTCCCTTTCCACGTGCCACAGGAATCCTGGGTCTCCTATCAAGTTTCACGAGGAGTCAGGCATCGTCTCCTTTGGAGGCACTGATCTCCGCATCCCTCTGGAGTTTTCAAAGGATTTGAGGCCTCCTGTCGCGATGAGGTGGGGAACTAGGTCTTTCTCTGTGGTCTCCACAGGGGATTCAGACACCCTTTCGTCTTGGGAGATGCAAGACGAGCCTGCATTCCAGTCACTGCAGGGATATCCGGCCTTATTTCGAGTCAGGGCATCACGGTGTCCATTCCACTTGAGGCCACAAACTCAGGGTCCCTCTCACATACCTAGAGCTGAGAGAAGCCTCCTCTTGAGGTGCTTGTGGTAAGGTGGTATTCCTCTGGAGTCGAAGCCAGGGACTAACCTCTCATCTCGAGTTGATTTTTGGTCCACGGAGCTCTTTCGTGTTGCTACAGTGACCTCAGGATCCCTCTAGCCTTGAAACAGTGTTCTTGGGGTTTCTCTGGAGTGCCATCAAGGAAATCAAGGCTCCTTTCATGTGTGATGTGCAACACGGAATTGCTCTGCACGCAGTGCAGGGGAATCGGGCCTCATCTCGCGGCGAGGGGGAAGTCTCATGGTTTTTCTCGAGTTGCGGCGGGAACCTGGGGTATATTCTCGAGTTACGACGGGGATGGCCCTTCCACACACGTGTGTGTTCAGCGACGTCAGGACTCCTGCCTAGTTGCGAGGGACAACTCGGGATTCTCCTCGAGGCTTTGCAGGGCAATTGGGACGCCTCTCCAGCTGAGACGGGAGACCAAGGGTCCCTTTCCACGTGCCACAGGAATCCTGGGTCTCCTATCAAGTTTCACGAGGAGTCAGGCTTCGTCTCCTTTGGAGGCACTGATCTCCGCATACCTCTGGAGTTTTCAAAGGATTTGAGGCCTCCTGTCGCGATGAGGTGGGGAACTAGGTCTTTCTCTGTGGTCTCCACAGGGGATTCAGACACCCTTTCGTCTTGGGAGATGCAAGACGAGCCTGCATTCAAGTCACTGCAGGGATATCCAGCCTTATTTCGCGTCAGGGCATCGCGGTGTCCATTCCACTTGAGGCCGCAAACTCAGGGTCCCTCTCACATACCTAGAGCTGAGAGAAGCCTCCTCTTGAGGTGCTTGTGGTAAGGTGGTATTCCTCTGGAGTCGAAGCCAGGGACTAACCTCTCATCTCGAGTTGATTTTTGGCCCACGGAGCTCTTTCTTGTTGCTACAGTGACCTCAGGATCCCTCTAGCCTTGAAACAGTGTTCTTGGGGTTTCTCTGGAGTGCCATCAAGGAAATCAAGGCTCCTTTCATGTGTGATGTGCAACACGGAATTGCTCTGCACTCAGTGCAGGGGAATCGGGCCTCATCTCGCGGCGAGGGGGAAGTCTCATGGTTTTTCTCGAGTTGCGGCGGGAACCTGGGGTATATTCTCGAGTTACGACGGGGATGGCCCTTCCACCCACGTGTTTCTTCAGCGACGTCAGGACTCCTGCCTAGTTGCGAGGGACAACTCTGGATTCTCCTCGAGGCTTGGCAGGGCAATTGGGACGCCTCTCCAGCTGAGGTGGGAGACCAAGTGTCCCTTTCCAAGTGCCACAGGAATCCTGGGACTCCTATCAAGTTTCACGAGGAGTCAGGCATCGTCTCCTTTGGAGGCACTGATCTCCGCGTACCTCTGGAGTTTTCAAAGGATGTGAGGCTATCGGTCGCGATGAGGTGGGGAATTAAGTCTTTCTCTGTGCTTTCCAGAGGGGATTCAGACATCCTTTCGTCCTGGGAGATGCAAGACGAGCCTGCATTGAAGTCACTGCAGGGATATCCGGCCTTATTTCGAGTCAGGGCATCGCGGTGTCCATTCCACTTGAGGCCGCAAACTCAGGGTCCCTCTCACATACCGAGACCTGAGAGAAGCCTCCTCTTGAGGTGCTTGTGGTAAGGTGGTATTCCTCTGGAGACGAATCCAGGGACTAACCTCTCTTTTTGAGTTGATTTTTGGTCCACAGAGTTCTTTGGTGTTGCTACAGTTACCTCAGGATCCCTCTATCCTTGAAACAGTGTTCTTGGGGTTTCTCTGGAGTGCCATCAAGGAAATCAAGGCTCCTTTCATGTGTGATGTGCAAGACGGAATTGCTCTGCACACAGTACAGGGGAATCGGGCCTCATCTCGCATCGAGGGGGAAGTCTCATGGTTTTTCTCGAGGTGCGGCGGGAACCTGGGGTATATTCTCGAGTTACGACGGGGATGGCCCTTCCACCCACGTGTTTGTTCAGCCACGTCAGGACTCCTGCCTAGTTGCGAGGGACAACTCGGGATTCTCCTCGAGGCTTTGCAGGGCAATTGGGACGCCTCTCCAGCTGAGGCGGGAGACCAAGGGTCCCTTTCCACGTGCCACAGGAATCCTGGGTCTCCTATCAAGTTTCACGAGGAGTCAGGCATCGTCTCCTTTGGAGGCACTGATCTCCGCGTACCTCTGGAGTTTTCAAAGGATTTGAGGCCTCCTGTCGCGATGAGGTGGGGAACTAGGTCTTTCTCTGCGGTCTCCACAGGGGATTAAGACACCCTTTCGTCTTGGGAGATGCAAGACGAGCCTGCATTCCAGTCACTGCAGGGATATCCGGCCTTATTTCGAGTCAGGGCATTGCGGTGTCCATTCCACTTGAGGCCGCAAACTCAGGGTCCCTCTCACATACCTAGAGCTGAGAGAAGCCTCCTCTTGAGGTGCTTGTGGTAAGGTGGTATTCCTCTGGAGTCGAAGCCAGGGACTAACGTCTCATCTCGTGTTGATTTTTGGTCCACGGAGCTCTTTCGTGTTGCTACAGTCACCTCAGGATCCCTCTAGCCTTGAAACAGTGTTCTTGGGGTTTCTCTGGAGTGCCATGAAGGAAATCAAGGCTCCTTTCATGTGTGATGTGCAACACGGAATTGCTCTGCACGCAGTGCAGGGGAATTGGGCCTCATCTCGCGGCGAGGGGGAAGTCTCATGGTTTTTCTCGAGTTGCGGCGGGAACCTGGGGTATATTCTCGAGTTACGACGGGGATGGCCCTTCCACACACATGTTTGTTCAGCCACGTCAGGACTCTTGCCTAGTTGCGAGACACAACTCAGGATTCTCCTCGAGGCTTGGCAGGGCAATTGGGACGCCTCTCCAGCTGAGGCGGGAGACCAAGGGTCCCTTTCCACGTGCCACAGGAATCCTGGGACTCCTATCAAGTTTCACGAGGAGTCAGGCATCGTCTCCTTTGGAGGCACTGATCTCCGCGTACCTCTGGAGTTTTCAAAGGATGTGAGGCCTCCGGTCGCGATGAGGTGGGGAACTAGGTCTTTCTCTGTGGTCTCCACAGGGGATTCAGACATCCTTTCATCTTGGGAGATGCAAGACGAGCCTGCATTCAAGTCACTGCAGGGATATCCGGCCTTATTTCGCGTCAGGGCATCGCGGTGTCCATTCCACTTGAGGCCGCAAACTCAGGGTCCCTCTCACATACCTAGAGCTGAGAGAAGCCTCCTCTTGAGGTGCTTGTGGTAAGGTGGTATTCCTCTGGAGTCGAAGCCAGGGACTAACCTCTCATCTCGAGTTGATTTTTGGCCCACGGAGCTCTTTCGTGTTGCTACAGTGACCTCAGGATCCCTCTAGCCTTGAAACAGTGTTCTTGGGGTTTCTCTGGAGTGCCATCAAGGAAATCAAGGCTCCTTTCATGTGTGATGTGCAACACGGAATTGCTCTGCACGCAGTGCAGGGGAATCGGGCCTCATCTCGCGGCGAGGGGGAAGTCTCATGGTTTTTCTCGAGTTGCAGCGGAACCTGGGGTATATTCTCGAGTTTCGACGGGGATGGCCCTTCCACACACGTCTTTGTTCAGCGACGTCAGGACTCCTGCCTAGTTGCGAGGGACAACTCTGGATTCTCCTCGAGGCTTGGCAGGGCAATTGGGACGCCTCTCCAGCTGAGGCGGGAGACCAAGTGTCCCTTTCCAAGTGCCACAGGAATCCTGGGACTCCTATCAAGTTTCACGAGGAGTCAGGCATCGTCTCCTTTGGAGGCACTGATCTCCGCGTACCTCTGGAGTTTTCAAAGGATGTGAGGCTATCGGTCGCGATGAGGTGGGGAACTAAGTCTTTCTCTGTGCTTTCCACAGGGGATTCAGACATCCTTTCGTCCTGGGAGATGCAAGACGAGCCTGCATTGAAGTCACTGCAGGGATATCCGGCCTTATTTCGAGTCAGGGCATCGCGGTGTCCATTCCACTTGAGGCCGCAAACTCAGGGTCCCTCTCACATACCTAGAGCTGAGAGAAGCCTCCTCTTGAGGTGCTTGTGGTAAGGTGGTATTCCTCTGGAGACGAATCCAGGGACTAACCTCTCTTTTCGAGTTGATTTTTGGTCCACAGAGTTCTTTCGTGTTGCTACAGTGACCTCAGGATCCCTCTATCCTTGAAACAGTGTTCTTGGGGTTTCTCTGGAGTGCCATCAAGGAAGTCAAGGCTCCTTTCATGTGTGATGTGCAAGACGGAATTGCTCTGCACGCAGTACAGGGGAATCGGGCCTCATCTCCCATCGAGGGGGAAGTCTCATGGTTTTTCTCGAGTTGCGGGGGGAACCAGGGGTATATTCTCGAGTTACGACGGGGATGGCCCTTCCACCCACGTGTTTGTTCAGCCACGTCAGGACTCCTGCCTAGTTGCGAGGGACAACTCGGGATTCTCCTCGAGGCTTGGCAGGGCAATTGGAACGCCTCTCCAGCTGAGGCGGGAGACCAAGGGTCCCTTTCCCCGTGCCACAAGAATCCTGGGACTCCTATCAAGTTTCACGAGGAGTCAGGCATCGTCTCCTTTGGAGGCACTGATCTCCGCGTACCTCTGGAGTTTTCAAAGGATGTGAGGCCTCCGGTCGCGATGAGGTGGGGAACTAGGTCTTTCTCTGTGGTCTCCACAGGGGATTCAGACATCCTTTCTTCTTGGGAGATGCAAGACGAGCCTGCATTGAAGTCACTGCAGGGATATCCGGCCTTATTTCGAGTCAGGGCATCGCGTTGTCCATTCCTCTTGAGGCCGCAAACTCAGGATCCCTCTCACATACCTAGAGCTGAGAGAAGCCTCCTCTTGAGGTGCTTGTGGTAAGGTGGTATTCCTCAGGAGTCGAAGCCAGGGACTAACCTCTCATCTCGTGTGGATTCTTGGTCCACGGGGCTCTTTCGTGTTGCTACAGTGACCTCAGGATCCCTCTAGCCTTGAAACAGTGTTCTTGGGGTTTCTCTGGAGTGCCATCAAGGAAATCAAGGTTCCTTTCATGTGTGATGTGCAACACGGAATTGCTCTGCACGCAGTGCAGGGGAATCGGGCCTCATCTCGCGGCGAGGGGGAAGTCTCATGGTTTTTCTCGAGTTGCGGCGGGAACCTGGGGTATATTCTCGAGTTACGTCGGGGATGGCCCTTCCACACACGTGTGTGTTCAGCCACGTCAGGACTCTTGCCTAGTTGCGAGACACAACTCTGGATTCTCCTCGAGGCTTGGCAAGGCAACTGGGACGCCTCTCCAGCTGAGGCGGGAGACCAAGGGTCCCTTTCCACGTGCCACAAGAATCCTGGGACTCCTATCAAGTTTCACGAGGAGTCAGGCATCGTCTCCTTTGGAGGCACTGATCTCCGCGTACCTCTGGAGTTTTCAAAGGATGTGAGGCCTCCGGTCGCGATGAGGTGGGGAACTAGGTCTTTCTCTGTGGTCTCCACAGGGGATTCAGACATCCTTTCTTCTTGGGAGATGCAAGAGGAGCCTGCATTCAAGTCACTGCAGGGATATCCGGCCTTATTTCGAGTCAGGGCATCGCGGTGTCCATTCCACTTGAGGCCGCAAACTCAGGGTCCCTCTCACATACCTAGAGCTGAGAGAAGCCTCCTCTTGAGGTGCTTGTGGTAAGGTGGTATTCCTCAGGAGTCGAAGCCAGGGACTAACCTCTCATCTCGAGTTGATTTTTGGCCCACGGAGCTCTTTCGTGTTGCTACAGTGACCTCAGGATCCCTCTAGCCTTGAAACAGTGTTCTTGGGGTTTCTCTGGAGTGCCATCAAGGAAATCAAGGCTCCTTTCATGTGTGATGTGCAAGACGGAATTGCTCTGCACGCAGTGCAGGGGAATCGGGCCTCATCTCGCGGCGAGGGGGAAGTCTCATGGTTTTTCTCGAGTTGCGGCGGGAACCTGGGGTATATTCTCGAGTTACGACGGGGATGGCCCTTCCACACACGTGTGTGTTCAGCGACGTCAGGACTCCTGCCTAGTTTCGAGGGACAACTCGGGATTCTCCTTGAGGCTTTGCAGGGCAATTGGGACGCCTCTCCAGCTGAGACGGGAGACCAAGGGTCTCTTTCCACGTGCCACAGGAATCCAGGGTCTCCTATCAAGTTTCACGAGGAGTCAGGCATCGTCTCCTTTGGAGGCACTGATCTCCGCATACCTCTGGAGTTTTCAAAGGATTTGAGGCCTCCTGTCGCGAATAGGTGGGGAAGTAGGTCTTTCTCTGTGGTCTCCACAGGGGATTCAGACACCCTTTCGTCTTGGGAGATGGAAGACGAGCCTGCATTCCAGTCACTGCAGGGATATCCGGCCTTATTTCGAGTCAGGGCATCGCGGTGTCCATTCCACTTGAGGCCGCAAACTCAGGGTCCCTCTCACACACCTAGAGCTGAGAGAAGCCTCCTCTTGAGGTGCTTGTGGTAAGGTGGTATTCCTCTGGAGTCGAAGCCAGGGACTAACCTCTCATCTCGAGTTGATTTTTGGTCCACGGAGCTCTTTCTTGTTGCTGCAGTGACCTCAGGATCCCTCTAGCCTTGAAACAGTGTTCTTGGGTTTTCTCTGGAGTGCCATGAAGGAAATCAAGGCTCCTTTCATGTGTGATGTGCAACACAGAATTGCTCTGCACGCAGTGCAGGGGAATCGGGCCTCATCTCGCGGCGAGGGGGAAGTCTCATGGTTTTTCTCGAGTTGCGGCGGGAACCTGGGGTATATTCTCGAGTTAGGACGGGGATGGCCCTTCCACACACGTGTGTGTTCAGCCATGTCAGGACTCCTGCCTAGTTGCGAGACACAACTCGGGATTCTCCTCGAGGCTTGGCAAGGCAATTGGGACGCCTCTCCAGCTGAGGCGGGAGACCAAGTGTCCCTTTCCACGTGCCAAAAGAATCCTGGGACTCCTATCAAGTATCACGAGGAGTCAGGCATCGTCTCCTTTGGAGGCACTGATCTCCGCGTACCTCTGGAGTTTTCAAAGGATGTGAGGCCTCCGGTCGCGATGAGGTGGGGAACTAGGTCTTTCTCTGTGGTCTCCACAGGGGATTCAGACATCCTTTCATCTTGGGAGATGCAAGACGAGCCTGCATTCAAGTCACTGCAGGGATATCCGGGCTTATTTCGAGTCAGGGCATCGCGGTGTCCATTCCACTTGAGGCCGCAAACTCAGGGTCCCTCTCACATACCTAGAGCTGAGAGAAGCCTCCTCTTGAGGTGCTTGTGGTAAGGTGGTATTCCTCTGGAGTCGAAGCCAGGGACTAACCTCTCATCTCGAGTTGATTTTTGGCCCACGGAGCTCTTTCGTGTTGCTACAGTGACCTCAGGATCCCTCTAGCCTTGAAACAGTGTTCTTGGGGTTTCTCTGGAGTGCCATCAAGGAAATCAAGGCTCCTTTCATGTGTGATGTGCAACACGGAATTGCTCTGCACGCAGTGCAGGGGAATCCGGCCTCATCTCGCGGCGAGGGGGAAGTCTCATGGGTTTTCTCGAGTTGCGGCTGGAACCTGGGGTATATTCTCGAGTTACGACGGGGATGGCCCTTCCACCCACGTGTTTCTTCAGCGACGTCAGGACTCCTGCCTAGTTGCGAGGGACAACTCTGATTCTCCTCGAGGCTTGGCAGGGCAATTGGGACGCCTCTCCAGCTGAGACGGGAGACCAAGTGTCCCTTTCCAAGTGCCACAGGAATCCTGGGACTCCTATCAAGTTTCACGAGGAGTCAGGCATCGTCTCCTTTGGAGGCACTGATCTCCGCGTACCTCTGGAGTTTTCAAAGGATGTGAGGCCTCCGGTCGCGATGAGGTGGGGAAATAAGTCTTTCTCTGTGCTTTCCACAGGGGATTCAGACATCCTTTCGTCCTGGGAGATGCAAGACGAGCCTGCATTGAAGTCACTGCAGGGATATCCGGCCTTATTTCGAGTCAGGGCATCGCGGTGTCCATTCCACTTGAGGCCGCAAACTCAGGGTCCCTCTCACATACCTAGAGTTGAGAGAAGCCTCCTCTTGAGGTGCTTGTGGTAAGGTGGTATTCCTCTGGAGACGAATCCAGGGACTAACCTCTCTTTTCGAGTTGATTTTTGGTCCACAGAGTTCTTTCGTGTTGCTACAGTGACCTCAGGATCCCTCTAGCCTTGAAACAGTGTTCTTGGGGTTTCTCTGGAGTGCCATCAAGGAAATCAAGGCTCCTTTCATGTGTGATGTGCAAGACGGAATTGCTCTGCACGCAGGACAGGGGAATCGGGCCTCATCTCGCATCGAGGGGGAAGTCTCATGGTTTTTCTCGAGTTGCGGCGGGAACCTGGGGTATATTCTCGAGTTACGACGGGGATGGCCCTTCCACCCACGTGTTTGTTCAGCCACGTCAGGACTCCTGCCTAGTTGCGAGGGACAACTCGGGATTCTCCTCGAGGTTTGGCAGGGCAATTGGAACGCCTCTCCAGCTGAGGCGGGAGACCAAGGGTCCCTTTCCACGTGCCACAAGAATCCTGGGACTCCTATCAAGTTTCACGAGGAGTCAGGCATCGTCTCCTTTGGAGGCACTGATCTCCGCATACCTCTGGAGTTTTCAAAGGATGTGAGGCCTCCGGCCGCGATGAGGTGGGGAACTAGGTCTTTCTCTGTGGTCTCCACAGGGGATTCAGACATCCTTTCTTCTTGGGAGATGCAAGACGAGCCTGCATTCAAGTCACTGCAGGGATATCCGGCCTTATTTCGAGTCAGGGCATCGCGGCGTCCATTCCACTTGAGGCCGCAAACTCAGGATCCCTCTCACATACCTAGAGCTGAGAGAAGCCTCCTCTTGAGGTGCTTGTGGTAAGGTGGTATTCCTCAGGAGTCGAAGCCAGGGACTAACCTCTCATCTCGTGTTGATTCTTGGTCCACGGAGCTCTTTTGTGTTGCTACAGTGACCTCAGGATCCCTCTAGCCTTGAAACAATGTTCTTGGGGTTTCTCTGGAGTGCCATCAAGGAAATCAAGGCTCCTTTCATGTGTGATGTGCAACACGGAATTGCTCTGCACGCAGTGCAGGGGAATCGGGCCTCATCTCGCGGCGAGGGGCAAGTCTCATGGTTTTTCTCGAGTTGCGGCGGGAACCTGGGGTATATTCTCGAGTTACGACGGGGATGGCCCTTCCACCCACGTGTTTCTTCAGCGACGTCAGGACTCCTGCCTAGTTGCGAGGGACAACTCGGGATTCTCCTCGAGGCTTTGCAGGGCAATTGGGACGCCTCTCCAGCTGAGACGGGAGACCAAGGGTCCCTTTCCACGTGCCACAGGAATCCTGGGTCTCCTATCAAGTTTCACGAGGAGTAGGGCATCGTCTCCTTTGGAGGCACTGATCTCCGCATACCTCTGGAGTTTTCAAAGGATTTGAGGCCTCCTGTCGCGATGAGGTGGGGAACTAGGTCTTTCTCTGTGGTCTCCACAGGGGATTCAGACACCCTTTCGTCTTGGGAGATGCAAGACGAGGCTGCATTCCAGTCACTGCAGGGATATCCGGCCTTATTTCGAGTCAGGGCATCGCGGTGTCCATTCCACTTGAGGCCACAAACTCAGGGTCCCTCTCACATACCTAGAGCTGAGAGAAGCCTCCTCTTGAGGTGCTTGTGGTAAGGTGGTATTCCTCTGGAGTCGAAGCCAGGGACTAACCTCTCATCTCGAGTTGATTTTTGGGCCACGGAGCTCTTTCGTGTTGCTACAGTGACCTCAGGATCCCTCTAGCCTTGAAACAGTGTTCTTGGGGTTTCTCTGGAGTGCCATGAAGGAAATCAAGGCTCCTTTCATGTGTGATGTGCAACACAGAATTGCTCTGCACGCAGTACAGGGGAATCGGGCCTCATCTCGCGGCGAGGGGGAAGTCTCATTGTTTTTCTCGAGTTGCGGCGGGAACCTGGGGTATATTCTCGAGTTACGACGGGGATGGCCCTTCCACACACGTGTTTGTTCAGCCACGTCAGGACTCTTGCCTAGTTGCGAGACACAACTCGGGATTCTCCTCGAGGCTTGGCAAGGCAATTGGGACGCCTCTCCAGCTGAGACGGGAGACCAAGGGGCCCTTTCCATGTGCCACAGGAATCCTGGGACTCCTATCAAGTTTCACGAGGAGTCAGGCATCGTCTCCTTTGGAGGCACTGATCTCCGCGTACCTCTGGAGTTTTCAAAGGATGTGAGGCCTCCGGTCGCGATGAGGTGGGGAACTAGGTCTTTCTCTGTGGTCTCCACAGGGGATTCAGACATCCTTTCATCTTGGGAGATGCAAGACGAGCCTGCATTCAAGTCACTGCAGGGATATCCGGGCTTATTTCGAGTCAGGGCATCGCGGTGTCCATTCCACTTGAGGCCGCAAACTCAGGGTCCCTCTCACATACCTAGAGCTGAGAGAAGCCTCCTCTTGAGGTGCTTGTGGTAAGGTGGTATTCCTCTGGAGTCGAAGCCAGGGACTAACCTCTCATCTCGAGTTGATTTTTGGCCCACGGAGCTCTTTCGTGTTGCTACAGTGACCTCAGGATCCCTCTAGCCTTGAAACAGTGTTCTTGGGGTTTCTCTGGAGTGCCATCAAGGAAATCAAGGCTCCTTTCATGTGTGATGTGCAACACGGAATTGCTCTGCACGCAGTGCAGGGGAATCCGGCCTCATCTCGCGGCGAGGGGGAAGTCTCATGGGTTTTCTCGAGTTGCGGCTGGAACCTGGGGTATATTCTCGAGTTACGACGGGGATGGCCCTTCCACCCACGTGTTTCTTCAGCGACGTCAGGACTCCTGCCTAGTTGCGAGGGACAACTCTGATTCTCCTCGAGGCTTGGCAGGGCAATTGGGACGCCTCTCCAGCTGAGACGGGAGACCAAGTGTCCCTTTCCAAGTGCCACAGGAATCCTGGGACTCCTATCAAGTTTCACGAGGAGTCAGGCATCGTCTCCTTTGGAGGCACTGATCTCCGCGTACCTCTGGAGTTTTCAAAGGATGTGAGGCCTCCGGTCGCGATGAGGTGGGGAAATAAGTCTTTCTCTGTGCTTTCCACAGGGGATTCAGACATCCTTTCGTCCTGGGAGATGCAAGACGAGCCTGCATTGAAGTCACTGCAGGGATATCCGGCCTTATTTCGAGTCAGGGCATCGCGGTGTCCATTCCACTTGAGGCCGCAAACTCAGGGTCCCTCTCACATACCTAGAGTTGAGAGAAGCCTCCTCTTGAGGTGCTTGTGGTAAGGTGGTATTCCTCTGGAGACGAATCCAGGGACTAACCTCTCTTTTCGAGTTGATTTTTGGTCCACAGAGTTCTTTCGTGTTGCTACAGTGACCTCAGGATCCCTCTAGCCTTGAAACAGTGTTCTTGGGGTTTCTCTGGAGTGCCATCAAGGAAATCAAGGCTCCTTTCATGTGTGATGTGCAAGACGGAATTGCTCTGCACGCAGGACAGGGGAATCGGGCCTCATCTCGCATCGAGGGGGAAGTCTCATGGTTTTTCTCGAGTTGCGGCGGGAACCTGGGGTATATTCTCGAGTTACGACGGGGATGGCCCTTCCACCCACGTGTTTGTTCAGCCACGTCAGGACTCCTGCCTAGTTGCGAGGGACAACTCGGGATTCTCCTCGAGGCTTGGCAGGGCAATTGGAACGCCTCTCCAGCTGAGGCGGGAGACCAAGGGTCCCTTTCCACGTGCCACAAGAATCCTGGGACTCCTATCAAGTTTCACGAGGAGTCAGGCATCGTCTCCTTTGGAGGCACTGATCTCCGCATACCTCTGGAGTTTTCAAAGGATGTGAGGCCTCCGGCCGCGATGAGGTGGGGAACTAGGTCTTTCTCTGTGGTCTCCACAGGGGATTCAGACATCCTTTCTTCTTGGGAGATGCAAGACGAGCCTGCATTCAAGTCACTGCAGGGATATCCGGCCTTATTTCGAGTCAGGGCATCGCGGCGTCCATTCCACTTGAGGCCGCAAACTCACGATCCCTCTCACATACCTAGAGCTGAGAGAAGCCTCCTCTTGAGGTGCTTGTGGTAAGGTGGTATTCCTCAGGAGTCGAAGCCAGGGACTAACCTCTCATCTCGTGTTGATTCTTGGTCCACGGAGCTCTTTTGTGTTGCTACAGTGACCTCAGGATCCCTCTAGCCTTGAAACAATGTTCTTGGGGTTTCTCTGGAGTGCCATCAAGGAAATCAAGGCTCCTTTCATGTGTGATGTGCAACACGGAATTGCTCTGCACGCAGTGCAGGGGAATCGGGCCTCATCTCGCGGCGAGGGGCAAGTCTCATGGTTTTTCTCGAGTTGCGGCGGGAACCTGGGGTATATTCTCGAGTTACGACGGGGATGGCCCTTCCACCCACGTGTTTCTTCAGCGACGTCAGGACTCCTGCCTAGTTGCGAGGGACAACTCGGGATTCTCCTCGAGGCTTTGCAGGGCAATTGGGACGCCTCTCCAGCTGAGACGGGAGACCAAGGGTCCCTTTCCACGTGCCACAGGAATCCTGGGTCTCCTATCAAGTTTCACGAGGAGTAGGGCATCGTCTCCTTTGGAGGCACTGATCTCCGCATACCTCTGGAGTTTTCAAAGGATTTGAGGCCTCCTGTCGCGATGAGGTGGGGAACTAGGTCTTTCTCTGTGGTCTCCACAGGGGATTCAGACACCCTTTCGTCTTGGGAGATGCAAGACGAGGCTGCATTCCAGTCACTGCAGGGATATCCGGCCTTATTTCGAGTCAGGGCATCGCGGTGTCCATTCCACTTGAGGCCACAAACTCAGGGTCCCTCTCACATACCTAGAGCTGAGAGAAGCCTCCTCTTGAGGTGCTTGTGGTAAGGTGGTATTCCTCTGGAGTCGAAGCCAGGGACTAACCTCTCATCTCGAGTAGATTTTTGGGCCACGGAGCTCTTTCGTGTTGCTACAGTGACCTCAGGATCCCTCTAGCCTTGAAACAGTGTTCTTGGGGTTTCTCTGGAGTGCCATGAAGGAAATCAAGGCTCCTTTCATGTGTGATGTGCAACACAGAATTGCTCTGCACGCAGTACAGGGGAATCGGGCCTCATCTCGCGGCGAGGGGGAAGTCTCATTGTTTTTCTCGAGTTGCGGCGGGAACCTGGGGTATATTCTCGAGTTACGACGGGGATGGCCCTTCCACACACGTGTTTGTTCAGCCACGTCAGGACTCTTGCCTAGTTGCGAGACACAACTCGGGATTCTCCTCGAGGCTTGGCAAGGCAATTGGGACGCCTCTCCAGCTGAGACGGGAGACCAAGGGGCCCTTTCCATGTGCCACAGGAATCCTGGGACTCCTATCAAGTTTCACGAGGAGTCAGGCATCGTCTCCTTTGGAGGCACTGATCTCCGCGTACCTCTGGAATTTTCAAAGGATGTGAGGCCTCCGGTCGCGATGAGGTGGGGAACTAGGTCTTTCTCTGTGGTCTCCACAGGGGATTCAGACATCCTTTCATCTTGGGAGATGCAAGACGAGCCTGCATTCAAGTCACTGCAGGGATATCCAGCCTTATTTTGAGTCAGGGCATCGCGGCGTCCATTCCACTTGAGGCCGCAAACTCACGATCCCTCTCACATACCTAGAGCTGAGAGAAGCCTCCTCTTGAGGTGCTTGTGGTAAGGTGGTATTCCTCAGGAGTCGAAGCCAGGGACTAACCTCTCATCTCGTGTTGATTCTTGGTCCACGGAGCTCTTTTGTGTTGCTACAGTGACCTCAGGATCCCTCTAGCCTTGAAACAGTGTTCTTGGGGTTTCTCTGGAGTGCCATCAAGGAAATCAAGGCTCCTTTCATGTGTGATGTGCAACACAGAATTGCTCTGCACGCAGTGCAGGGGAATCGGGCCTCATCTCGCGGCGAGGGGGAAGTCTCATGGTTTTTCTCGAGTTGCGGCGGGAACCTGGGGTATATTCTCGAGTTACGACGGGGATGGCCCTTCCACACACGTGTTTCTTCAGCGACGTCAGGACTCCTGCCTAGTTGCGAGGGACAACTCGGGATTCTCCTCGAGGCTTTGCAGGGCAATTGGGACGCCTCTCCAGCTGAGACGGGAGACCAAGGGTCCCTTTCCACGTGCCACAGGAATCCGGGGTCTCCTATCAAGTTTCACGAGGAGTCAGGCATCGTCTCCTTTGGAGGCACTGATCTCCGCATACCTCTGGAGTTTTCAAAGGATTTGAGGCCTCCTGTCGCGATGAGGTGGGGAACTAGGTCTTTCTCTGTGGTCACCACAGGGGATTCAGACACCCTTTCGTCTTGGGAGATGCAAGACGAGCCTGCATTCCAGTCACTGCAGGGATATCCGGCCTTATTTCGAGTCAGGGCATCGCGGTGTCCATTCCACTTGAGGCCACAAATTCAGGGTCCCTCTCACATACCTAGAGCTGAGAGAAGCCTCCTCTTGAGGTGCTTGTGGTAAGGTGGTATTCCTCTGGAGTCGAAGCCAGGGACTAACCTCTCATCTCGAGTTGATTTTTGGGCCACGGAGCTCTTTCGTGTTGCTACAGTGACCTCAGGATCCCTCTAGCCTTGAAACAGTGTTCTTGGGGTTTCTCTGGAGTGCCATGAAGGAAATCAAGTCTCCTTTCATGTGTGATGTGCAACACAGAATTGCTCTGCACGCAGTGCAGGGGAATCGGGCCTCATCTCGCGGCGAGGGGGAAGTCTCATTGTTTTTCTCGAGTTGCGGCGGGAACCTGGGGTATATTCTCGAGTTACGACGGGGATGGCCCTTCCACACACGTGTTTGTTCAGCCACGTCAGGACTCTTGCCTAGTTGCGAGACACAACTCGGGATTCTCCTCGAGGCTTGGCAAGGCAATTGGGACGCCTCTCCAGCTGAGACGGGAGACCAAGGGGCCCTTTCCACGTGCCACAGGAATCCTGGGACTCCTATCAAGTTTCACGAGGAGTCAGGCATCGTCTCCTTTGGAGGCACTGATCTCCGCGTACCTCTGGAGTTTTCAAAGGATGTGAGGCTATCGGTCGCGATGATGTGGGGAACTAAGTCTTTCTCTGTGCTTTCCACAGGGGATTCAGACATCCTTTCGTCCTGGGAGATGCAAGACCAGCCTGCATTCAAGTCACTGCAGGGATATCCGGCCTTATTTCGAGTCAGGGCATCGCGGTGTCCATTCCACTTGAGGCCGCAAACTCAGGGTCCCTCTCACATACCTAGAGCTGAGAGAAGCCTCCTCTTGAGGTGCTTGTGGTAAGGTGGTATTCCTCTGGAGACGAATCCAGGGACTAACCTCTCTTTTCGAGTTGATTTTTGGTCCACAGAGTTCTTTCGTGTTTCTACAGTGACCTCAGGATCCCTCTATCCTTGAAACAGTGTTCTTGGGGTTTCTCTGGAGTGCCATCAAGGAAATCAAGGCTCCTTTCATGTGTGATGTGCAAGACGGAATTGCTCTGCACGCAGTACAGGGGAATCGGGCCTCATCTCGCATCGAGGGGGAAGTCTCATGGTTTTTCTCGAGTTGCGGCGGGAACCTGGGGTATATTCTCGAGTTACGACGGGGATGGCCCTTCCACCCACGTGTTTGTTCAGCCACGTCAGGACACCTGCCTAGTTGCGAGGGACAACTCGGGATTCTCCTCGAGGCTTGGCAGGGCAATTGGAACGCCTCTCCAGCTGAGGCGGGAGACCAAGGGTCCCTTTCCACGTGCCACAAGAATCCTGGGACTCCTATCAAGTTTCACGAGGAGTCAGGCATCGTCTCCTTTGGAGGCACTGATCTCCGCGTACCTCTGAAGTTTTCAAAGGATATGAGGCCTCCTGTCGCGATGAGGTGGGAAACTAGGTCTTTCTCTATGGTCTCCACAGGGGATTCAGACATCCTTTCTTCTTGGGAGATGCAAGACGAGCCTGCATTCCAGTCACTGCAGGGATATCCGGCCTTATTTCGAGTCAGGGCATCGCGGTGTCCATTCCACTTGAGGCCGCAAACTCAGGATCCCTCTCACATACCTAGAGCTGAGAGAAGCCTCCTCTTGAGGTGCTTGTGGTAAGGTGGCATTCCTCAGGAGTCGAAGCCAGGGACTAACCTCTCATCTCGTGTTGATTCTTGGTCCACGGAGCTCTTTCATGTTGCTACAGTGACCTCAGGATCCCTCTAGCCTTGAAACAGTGTTCTTGGGGTTTCTCTGGAGTGCCATCAAGGAAATCAAGGCTCCTTTCATGTGTGATGTGCAACACGGAAGTGCTCTGCATGCAGTGCAGGGGAATCGGGCCTCATCTCGTGGCGAGGGGGAAGTCTCATGGTTTTTCTCGAGTTGCGGCGGGAACCTGGGGTATATTCTCGAGTTACGACGGGGATGGCCCTTCCACACACGTGTGTGTTCAGCGACGTCAGGACTCCTGCCTAGTTGCGAGGGACAACTCGGGATTCTCCTCGAGGCTTTGCAGGGCAATTGGGACGCCTCTCCAGCTGAGACGGGAGACCAAGGGTCCCTTTCCACGTGCCACAGGAATCCAGGGTCTCCTATCAAGTTTCACGAGGAGTCAGGCATCGTCTCCTTTGGAGGAACTGATCTCCGCATACCTCTGGAGTTTTCAAAGGATTTGAGGCCTCCTGTCGCGAATAGGTGGGGAACTAGGTCTTTCTCTGTGGTCTCCACAGCGGATTCAGACACCCTTTCGTCTTGGGAGATGGAAGACGAGCCTGCATTCCAGTCACTGCAGGGATATCCGGCCTTATTTCGAGTCAGGGCATCGCGGTGTCCATTCCACTTGAGGCCGCAAACTCAGGGTCCCTCTCACACACCTAGAGCTGAGAGAAGCCTCCTCTTGAGGTGCTTGTGGTAAGGTGGTATTCCTCTGGAGTCGAAGCCAGGGACTAACCTCTCATCTCGAGTTGATTTTTGGTCCACGGAGCTCTTTCTTGTTGCTACAGTGACCTCAGGATCCCTCTAGCCTAGAAACAGTGTTCTTGGGGTTTCTCTGGAGTGCCATGAAGGAAATCAAGGCTCCTTTCATGTGTGATGTGCAACACGGAATTGCTCTGCACGCAGTGCAGGGGAATCGGGCCTCATCTCGCGGCGAGGGGGAAGTCTCATGGTTTTTCTCGAGTTGCGGCGGGAACCTGGGGTATATTCTCGAGTTACGACGGGGATGGCCCTTCCACACACGTGTTTCTTCAGCGACGTCAGGACTCCTGCCTAGTTGCGAGGGACAACTCTGGATTCTCCTCGAGGCTTGGCAGGGCAATTGGGACGCCTCTCCAGCTGAGGCGGGAGACCAAGTGTCCCTTTCCAAGTGCCACAGGAATCCTGGGACTCCTATCAAGTTTCACGAGGAGTCAGGCATCGTCTCCTTTGGAGGCACTGATCTCCGCGTACCTCTGGAGTTTTCAAAGGATGTGAGGCTATCGGTCGCGATGAGGTGGGTAACTAAGTCTTTCTCTGTGCTTTGCACAGGGGATTCAGACATCCTTTCGTCCTGGGAGATGCAAGACGAGCCTGCATTGAAGTCACTGCAGGGATATCCGGCCTTATTTCGAGTCAGGGCATCGCGGTGTCCATTCCACTTGAGGCCGCAAACTCAGGGTCCCTCTCACATACCTAGAGCTGAGAGAAGCCTCCTCTTGAGGTGCTTGTGGTAAGGTGGTATTCCTCTGGAGACGAATCCAGGGACTAACCTCTCTTTTCGAGTTGATTTTTGGTCCACAGAGATCTTTCGTGTTGCTACAGTGACCTCAGGATCCCTCTATCCTTGAAACAGTGTTCTTGGGGTTTCTCTGGAGTGCCATCAAGGAAATCAAGGCTCCTTTCATGTGTAATGTGCAAGACGGAATTGCTCTGCACGCAGTACAGGGGAATCGGGCCTCATCTCGCATCGAGGGGGAAGTCTCATGGTTTTTCTCGAGTTGCGGCGGGAACCTGGGGTATATTCTCGAGTTACGACGGGGATGGCCCTTCCACCCACGTGTTTGTTCAGCCACGTCAGGACTCCTGCCTAGTTGCGAGGGACAACTCGGGATTCTCCTCGAGGCTTGGCAGGGCAATTGGGACGCCTCTCCAGCTGAGGCGGGAGAGCAAGGGTCCCTTTCCACGTGCCACAAGAATCCTGGGACTCCTATCAAGTTTCCCGAGGAGTCAGGCATCGTCTCCTTTGGAGGCACTGATCTCCGCGTACCTCTGGAGTTTTCAAAGGATGTGAGGCCTCCGGTCGCGATGAGGTGGGAAACTATGTCTTTCTCTGTGGTCTCCACAGGGGATTCAGACATCCTTTCTTCTTGGGAGATGCAAGACGAGCCTGCATTCCAGTCACTGCAGGGATATCCGGCCGTATTTCGAGTCAGGGAATCGCGGTGTCCATTCCACTTGAGGCCGCAAACTCAGGATCCCTCTCACATACCTAGAGCTGAGAGAAGCCTCCTCTTGAGGTGCTTGTGGTAATGTGGCATTCCTCAGGAGTCGAAGCCAGGGACTAACCTCTCATCTCGTGTTGATTCTGTGTCCACGGAGCTCTTTCATGTTGCTACAGTGACCTCAGGATCCCTCTAGCCTTGAAACAGTGTTCTTGGGGTTTCTCTGGAGGGCCATCAAGGAAATCAAGGCTCCTTTCATGTGTGATGTGCAACACGGAATTGCTCTGCACGCAGTGCAGGGGAATCGGGCCTCATCTCGCGGCGAGGGGGAAGTCTCATGGTTTTTCTCGAGTTGCGGCGGGAACCTGGGGTATATTCTCGAGTTACGACGGGGATGGCCCTTCCACCCACGTGTTTCTTCAGCGACGTCAGGACTCCTGCCTAGTTGCGAGGGACAACTCGGGATTCTCCTCGAGGCTTTGCAGGGCAATTGGGACGCCTCTCCAGCTGAGACGGGACACCAAGGGTCCCTTTCCACGTGCCACAGGAATCCTGGGTCTCCTATCAAGTTTCACGAGGAGTAGGGCATCGTCTCCTTTGGAGGCACTGATCTCCGCATACCTCTGGAGTTTTCAAAGGATTTGAGGCCTCCTGTCGCGATGAGGTGGGGAACTAGGTCTTTCTCTGTGGTCTCCACAGGGGATTCAGACACCCTTTCGTCTTGGGAGATGCAAGACGAGCCTGCATTCCAGTCACTGCAGGGATATCCGGCCTTATTTCGAGTCAGGGCATCGCGGTGTCCATTCCACTTGAGGCCACAAACTCAGGGTCCCTCTCACATACCTAGAGCTGAGAGAAGCCTCCTCTTGAGGTGCTTGTGGTAAGGTGGTATTCCTCTGGAGTCGAAGCCAGGGACTAACCTCTCATCTCGAGTTGATTTTTGGGCCACGGAGCTCTTTCGTGTTGCTACAGTGACCTCAGGATCCCTCTAGCCTTGAAACAGTGTTCTTGGGGTTTCTCTGGAGTGCCATGAAGGAAATCAAGGCTCCTTTCATGTGTGATGTGCAACACAGAATTGCTCTGCACGCAGTGCAGGGGAATCGGGCCTCATCTCGCGGCGAGGGGGAAGTCTCATTGTTTTTCTCGAGTTGCGGCGGGAACCTGGGGTATATTCTCGAGTTACGACGGGGATGGCCCTTCCACCCACGTGTTTGTTCAGCCACGTCAGGACTCTTGCCTAGTTGCGAGACACAACTCGGGATTCTCCTCGAGGCTTGGCAAGGCAATTGGGAAGCCTCTCCAGCTGAGACGGGAGACCAAGGGGCCCTTTCCACGTGCCACAGGAATCCTGGGACTCCTATCAAGTTTCACGAGGAGTCAGGCATCGTCTCCTTTGGAGGCACTGATCTCCCCGTACGTCTGGAGTTTTCAAAGGATGTGAGGCCTCCGGTCGCGATGAGGTGGGGAACTAGGTCTTTCTCTGTGGTCTCCACAGGGGATTCAGACATCCTTTCTTCTTGGGAGATGCAAGACGAACCTGCATTCAAGTCACTGCAGGGATATCCGGCCTTATTTCGAGTCAGGGCATCGCGGCGTCCATTCCACTTGAGGCCGCAAACTCACGATCCCTCTCACATACCTAGAGCTGAGAGAAGCCTCCTCTTGAGGTGCTTCTGGTAAGGTGGTATTCCTCAGGGTCGAAGCCAGGGACTAACCTCTAATCTCGTGTTGATTCTTGGTCCAGGGAGCTCTTTTGTGTTGCTACAGTGACCTCAGGATCCCTCTAGCCTTGAAACAGTGTTCTTGGGGTTTCTCTGGAGTGCCATCAAGGAAATCAAGGCTCCTTTCATGTGTGATGTGCAACACGGAATTGCTCTGCACGCAGTGCAGGGGAATCGGGCCTCATCTCGCGGCGAGGGGGAAGTCTCATGGTTTTTCTCGAGTTGCGGCGGGAACCTGGGGTATATTCTCGAGTTACGACGGGGATGGCCCTTCCACCCACGTGTTTCTTCAGCGACGTCAGGACTCCTGCCTAGTTGCGAGGGACAACTCGGGATTCTCCTCGAGGCTTTGCAGGGCAATTGGGACGCCTCTCCAGCTGAGACGGGAGACCAAGGGTCCCTTTCCACGTGCCACAGGAATCCTGGGTCTCCTATCAAGTTTCACGAGGAGTAGGGCATCGTCTCCTTTGGAGGCACTGATCTACGCATACCTCTGGAGTTTTCAAAGGATTTGAGGCCTCCTGTCGCGATGAGGTGGGGAACTAGGTCTTTCTCTGTGGTCTCCACAGGGGATTCAGACACCCTTTCATCTTGGGAGATGCAAGACGAGCCTGCATTCCAGTCACTGCAGGGATATCCGGCCTTATTTCGAGTCAGGGCATCGCGGTGTCCATTCCACTTGAGGCCACAAACTCAGGGTCCCTCTCACATACCTAGAGCTGAGAGAAGCCTCCTCTTGAGGTGCTTGTGGTAAGGTGGTATTCCTCTGGAGTCGAAGCCAGGGACTAACCTCTCATCTCGAGTTGATTTTTGGCCCACGGAGCTCTTTCGTGTTGCTACAGTGACCTCAGGATCCCTCTAGCCTTGAAACAGTGTTCTTGGGGTTTCTCTGGATTGCCATGAAGGAAATCAAGGCTCCTTTCATGTGTGATGTGCAACACAGAATTGCTCTGCACGCAGTGCAGGGGAATCGGGCCTCATCTCGCGGCGAGGGGGAAGTCTCATTGTTTTTCTCGAGTTGCGGCGGGAACCTGGGGTATATTCTCGACTTACGACCGGGATGGCCCTTCCACACACGTGTTTGTTCAGCCACGTCAGGACTCTTGCCTAGTTGCGAGACACAACTCGGGATTCTCCTCGAGGCTTGGCAAGGCAATTGGGACGCCTCTCCAGCTGAGACGGGAGACCAAGGGGCCCTTTCCACGTGCCACAGGAATCCTGGGACTCCTATCAAGTTTCACGAGGAATCCGGCATCGTCTCCTTTGGAGGCACTGATCTCCGCGTACGTCTGGAGTTTTCAAAGGATGTGAGGCCTCCGGTCGCGATGAGGTGGGGAACTAGGTCTTTCTCTGTGGTCTCCACAGGGGATTCAGACATCCTTTCTTCTTGGGAGATGCAAGACGAGCCTGCATTCAAGTCACTGCAGGGATATCCGGCCTTATTTCGAGTCAGGGCATCGCGGCGTCCATTCCACTTGAGGCCGCAAACTCACGATCCCTCTCACATACCTAGAGCTGAGAGAAGCCTCCTCTTGAGGTGCTTGTGGTAAGGCGGTATTCCTCAGGAGTCGAAGCCAGGGACTAACCTCTAATCTCGTGTTGATTCTTGGTCCAGGGAGCTCTTTTGTGTTGCTACAGTGACCTCAGGATCCCTCTAGCCTTGAAACAGTGTTCTTGGGGTTTCTCTGGAGTGCCATCAAGGAAATCAAGGCTCCTTTCATGTGTGATGTGCAACACGGAATTGCTCTGCACGCAGTGCAGGGGAATCGGGCCTCATCTCGCGGTGAGGGGGAAGTCTCATGGTTTTTCTCGAGTTGCGGCGGGAACCTGGGGTATATTCTCGAGTTACGACGGGGATGGCCCTTCCACCCACGTGTTTCTTCAGCGACGTCAGGACTCCTGCCTAGTTGCGAGGGACAACTCGGGATTCTCCTCGAGGCTTTGCAGGGCAATTGGGACGCCTCTCCAGCTGAGACGGGAGACCAAGGGTCCCTTTCCACGTGCCACAGGAATCCAGGGTCTCCTATCAAGTTTCACGAGGAGTCAGGCATCGTCTCCTTTGGAGGCACTGATCTCCGCATACCTCTGGAGTTTTCAAAGGATTTGAGGCCTCCTGTCGCGAATAGGTGGGGAACTAGGTCTTTCTCTGTGGTCTCCACAGCGGATTCAGACACCCTTTCGTCTTGGGAGATGGAAGACGAGCCTGCATTCCAGTCACTGCAGGGATATCCGGCCTTATTTCGAGTCAGGGCATCGCGGTGTCCATTCCACTTGAGGCCGCAAACTCAGGGTCCCTCTCACACACCTAGAGCTGAGAGAAGCCTCCTCTTGAGGTGCTTGTGGTAAGGTGGTATTCCTCTGGAGTCGAAGCCAGGGACTAACCTCTCATCTCGAGTTGATTTTTGGTCCACGGAGCTCTTTCTTGTTGCTACAGTGACCTCAGGATCCCTCTAGCCTTGAAACAGTGTTCTTGGGGTTTCTCTGGAGTGCCATGAAGGAAATCAAGGCTCCTTTCATGTGTGATGTGCAACACGGAATTGCTCTGCACGCAGTGCAGGGGAATCGGGCCTCATCTCGCGGCGAGGGGGAAGTCTCATGGTTTTTCTCGAGTTGCGGCGGGAACCTGGGGTATATTCTCGAGTTACGACGGGGATGGCCCTTCCACACACGTGTTTCTTCAGCGACGTCAGGACTCCTGCCTAGTTGCGAGGGACAACTCTGGATTCTCCTCGAGGCTTGGCAGGGCAATTGGGACGCCTCTCCAGCTGAGGCGGGAGACCAAGTGTCCCTTTCCAAGTGCCACAGGAATCCTGGGACTCCTATCAAGTTTCACGAGGAGTCAGGCATCGTCTCCTTTGGAGGCACTGATCTCCGCGTACCTCTGGAGTTTTCAAAGGATGTGAGGCTATCGGTCGCGATGAGGTGGGGAACTAAGTCTTTCTCTGTGCTTTGCACAGGGGATTCAGACATCCTTTCGTCCTGGGAGATGCAAGACGAGCCTGCATTGAAGTCACTGCAGGGATATCCGGCCTTATTTCGAGTCAGGGCATCGCGGTGTCCATTCCACTTGAGGCCGCAAACTCAGGGTCCCTCTCACATACCTAGAGCTGAGAGAAGCCTCCTCTTGAGGTGCTTGTGGTAAGGTGGTATTCCTCTGGAGACGAATCCAGGGACTAACCTCTCTTTTCGAGTTGATTTTTGGTCCACAGAGATCTTTCGTGTTGCTACAGTGACCTCAGGATCCCTCTATCCTTGAAACAGTGTTCTTGGGGTTTCTCTGGAGTGCCATCAAGGAAATCAAGGCTCCTTTCATGTGTAATGTGCAAGACGGAATTGCTCTGCACGCAGTACAGGGGAATCGGGCCTCATCTCGCATCGAGGGGGAAGTCTCATGGTTTTTCTCGAGTTGCGGCGGGAACCTGGGGTATATTCTCGAGTTACGACGGGGATGGCCCTTCCACCCACGTGTTTGTTCAGCCACGTCAGGACTCCTGCCTAGTTGCGAGGGACAACTCGGGATTCTCCTCGAGGCTTGGCAGGGCAATTGGGACGCCTCTCCAGCTGAGGCGGGAGAGCAAGGGTCCCTTTCCACGTGCCACAAGAATCCTGGGACTCCTATCAAGTTTCCCGAGGAGTCAGGCATCGTCTCCTTTGGAGGCACTGATCTCCGCGTACCTCTGGAGTTTTCAAAGGATGTGAGGCCTCCGGTCGCGATGAGGTGGGAAACTATGTCTTTCTCTGTGGTCTCCACAGGGGATTCAGACATCCTTTCTTCTTGGGAGATGCAAGACGAGCCTGCATTCCAGTCACTGCAGGGATATCCGGCCGTATTTCGAGTCAGGGAATCGCGGTGTCCATTCCACTTGAGGCCGCAAACTCAGGATCCCTCTCACATACCTAGAGCTGAGAGAAGCCTCCTCTTGAGGTGCTTGTGGTAATGTGGCATTCCTCAGGAGTCGAAGCCAGGGACTAACCTCTCATCTCGTGTTGATTCTGTGTCCACGGAGCTCTTTCATGTTGCTACAGTGACCTCAGGATCCCTCTAGCCTTGAAACAGTGTTCTTGGGGTTTCTCTGGAGGGCCATCAAGGAAATCAAGGCTCCTTTCATGTGTGATGTGCAACACGGAATTGCTCTGCACGCAGTGCAGGGGAATCGGGCCTCATCTCGCGGCGAGGGGGAAGTCTCATGGTTTTTCTCGAGTTGCGGCGGGAACCTGGGGTATATTCTCGAGTTACGACGGGGATGGCCCTTCCACCCACGTGTTTCTTCAGCGACGTCAGGACTCCTGCCTAGTTGCGAGGGACAACTCGGGATTCTCCTCGAGGCTTTGCAGGGCAATTGGGACGCCTCTCCAGCTGAGACGGGACACCAAGGGTCCCTTTCCACGTGCCACAGGAATCCTGGGTCTCCTATCAAGTTTCACGAGGAGTAGGGCATCGTCTCCTTTGGAGGCACTGATCTCCGCATACCTCTGGAGTTTTCAAAGGATTTGAGGCCTCCTGTCGCGATGAGGTGGGGAACTAGGTCTTTCTCTGTGGTCTCCACAGGGGATTCAGACACCCTTTCGTCTTGGGAGATGCAAGACGAGCCTGCATTCCAGTCACTGCAGGGATATCCGGCCTTATTTCGAGTCAGGGCATCGCGGTGTCCATTCCACTTGAGGCCACAAACTCAGGGTCCCTCTCACATACCTAGAGCTGAGAGAAGCCTCCTCTTGAGGTGCTTGTGGTAAGGTGGTATTCCTCTGGAGTCGAAGCCAGGGACTAACCTCTCATCTCGAGTTGATTTTTGGGCCACGGAGCTCTTTCGTGTTGCTACAGTGACCTCAGGATCCCTCTAGCCTTGAAACAGTGTTCTTGGGGTTTCTCTGGAGTGCCATGAAGGAAATCAAGGCTCCTTTCATGTGTGATGTGCAACACAGAATTGCTCTGCACGCAGTGCAGGGGAATCGGGCCTCATCTCGCGGCGAGGGGGAAGTCTCATTGTTTTTCTCGAGTTGCGGCGGGAACCTGGGGTATATTCTCGAGTTACGACGGGGATGGCCCTTCCACACACGTGTTTGTTCAGCCACGTCAGGACTCTTGCCTAGTTGCGAGACACAACTCGGGATTCTCCTCGAGGCTTGGCAAGGCAATTGGGACGCCTCTCCAGCTGAGACGGGAGACCAAGGGGCCCTTTCCACGTGCCACAGGAATCCTGGGACTCCTATCAAGTTTCACGAGGAGTCAGGCATCGTCTCCTTTGGAGGCACTGATCTCCGCGTACGTCTGGAGTTTTCAAAGGATGTGAGGCCTCCGGTCGCGATGAGGTGGGGAACTAGGTCTTTCTCTGTGGTCTCCACAGGGGATTCAGACATCCTTTCTTCTTGGGAGATGCAAGACGAACCTGCATTCAAGTCACTGCAGGGATATCCGGCCTTATTTCGAGTCAGGGCATCGCGGCGTCCATTCCACTTGAGGCCGCAAACTCACGATCCCTCTCACATACCTAGATCTGAGAGAAGCCTCCTCTTGAGGTGCTTGTGGTAAGGTGGTATTCCTCAGGAGTCGAAGCCAGGGACTAACCTCTAATCTCGTGTTGATTCTTGGTCCACGGAGCTCTTTTGTGTTGCTACAGTGACCTCAGGATCCCTCTAGCCTTGAAACAGTGTTCTTGGGGTTTCTCTGGAGTGCCATCAAGGAAATCAAGGCTCCTTTCATGTGTGATGTGCAACACGGAATTGCTCTGCACGCAGTGCAGGGGAATCGGGCCTCATCTCGCGGCGAGGGGGAAGTCTCATGGTTTTTCTCGAGTTGCGGCGGGAACCTGGGGTATATTCTCGAGTTACGACGGGGATGGCCCTTCCACCCACGTGTTTCTTCAGCGACGTCAGGACTCCTGCCTAGTTGCGAGGGACAACTCGGGATTCTCCTCGAGGCTTTGCAGGGCAATTGGGACGCCTCTCCAGCTGAGACGGGAGACCAAGGGTCCCTTTCCACGTGCCACAGGAATCCTGGGTCTCCTATCAAGTTTCACGAGGAGTAGGGCATCGTCTCCTTTGGAGGCACTGATCTACGCATACCTCTGGAGTTTTCAAAGGATTTGAGGCCTCCTGTCGCGATGAGGTGGGGAACTAGGTCTTTCTCTGTGGTCTCCACAGGGGATTCAGACACCCTTTCGTCTTGGGAGATGCAAGACGAGCCTGCATTCCAGTCACTGCAGGGATATCCGGCCTTATTTCGAGTCAGGGCATCGCGGTGTCCATTCCACTTGAGGCCACAAACTCAGGGTCCCTCTCACATACCTAGAGCTGAGAGAAGCCTCCTCTTGAGGTGCTTGTGGTAAGGTGGTATTCCTCTGGAGTCGAAGCCAGGGACTAACCTCTCATCTCGAGTTGATTTTTGGCCCACGGAGCTCTTTCGTGTTGCTACAGTGACCTCAGGATCCCTCTAGCCTTGAAACAGTGTTCTTGGGGTTTCTCTGGATTGCCATGAAGGAAATCAAGGCTCCTTTCATGTGTGATGTGCAACACAGAATTGCTCTGCACGCAGTGCAGGGGAATCGGGCCTCATCTCGCGGCGAGGGGGAAGTCTCATTGTTTTTCTCGAGTTGCGGCGGGAACCTGGGGTATATTCTCGAGTTACGACCGGGATGGCCCTTCCACACACGTGTTTGTTCAGCCACGTCAGGACTCTTGCCTAGTTGCGAGACACAACTCGGGATTCTCCTCGAGGCTTGGCAAGGCAATTGGGACGCCTCTCCAGCTGAGACGGGAGACCAAGGGGCCCTTTCCACGTGCCACAGGAATCCTGGGACTCCTATCAAGTTTCACGAGGAGTCAGGCATCGTCTCCTTTGGAGGCACTGATCTCCGCGTACGTCTGGAGTTTTCAAAGGATGTGAGGCCTCCGGTCGCGATGAGGTGGGGAACTAGGTCTTTCTCTGTGGTCTCCACAGGGGATTCAGACATCCTTTCTTCTTGGGAGATGCAAGACGAGCCTGCATTCAAGTCACTGCAGGGATATCCGGCCTTATTTCGAGTCAGGGCATCGCGGCGTCCATTCCACTTGAGGCCGCAAACTCACGATCCCTCTCACATACCTAGAGCTGAGAGAAGCCTCCTCTTGAGGTGCTTGTGGTAAGGCGGTATTCCTCAGGAGTCGAAGCCAGGGACTAACCTCTAATCTCGTGTTGATTCTTGGTCCAGGGAGCTCTTTTGTGTTGCTACAGTGACCTCAGGATCCCTCTAGCCTTGAAACAGTGTTCTTGGGGTTTCTCTGGAGTGCCATCAAGGAAATCAAGGCTCCTTTCATGTGTGATGTGCAACACGGAATTGCTCTGCACGCAGTGCAGGGGAATCGGGCCTCATCTCGCGGTGAGGGGGAAGTCTCATGGTTTTTCTCGAGTTGCGGCGGGAACCTGGGGTATATTCTCGAGTTACGACGGGGATGGCCCTTCCACCCACGTGTTTCTTCAGCGACGTCAGGACTCCTGCCTAGTTGCGAGGGACAACTCGGGATTCTCCTCGAGGCTTTGCAGGGCAATTGGGACGCCTCTCCAGCTGAGACGGGAGACCAAGGGTCCCTTTCCACGTGCCACAGGAATCCTGGGTCTCCTATCAAGTTTCACGAGGAGTAGGGCATCGTCTCCTTTGGAGGCACTGATCTCCGCATACCTCTGGAGTTTTCAAAGGATTTGAGGCCTCCTGTCGCGATGAGGTGGGGAACTAGGTCTTTCTCTGTGGTCTCCACAGGGGATTCAGACACCCTTTCGTCTTGGGAGATGCAAGACTAGCCTGCATTCCAGTCACTGCAGGGATATCCGGCCTTATTTCGAGTCAGGGCATCGCGGTGTCCATTCCACTTGAGGCCACAAACTCAGGGTTCCTCTCACATACCTAGAGCTGAGAGAAGCCTCCTCTTGAGGTGCTTGTGGTAAGGTGGTATTCCTCTGGAGTCGAAGCCAGGGACTAACCTCTCATCTCGAGTTGATTTTTGGGTCACGGAGCTCTTTCGTGTTGCTACAGTGACCTCAGGATCCCTCTAGCCTTGAAACAGTGTTCTTGGGGTTTCTCTGGAGTGCCATGAAGGAAATCAAGGCTCCTTTCATGTGTGATGTGCAACACAGAATTGCTCTGCACGCAGTGCAGGGGAATCGGGCCTCATCTCGCGGCGAGGGGGAAGTCTCATTGTTTTTCTCGAGTTGCGGCGGGAACCTGGGGTATATTCTCGAGTTACGACGGGGATGGCCCTTCCACACACGTGTTTGTTCATCCACGTCAGGACTCTTGCCTAGTTGCGAGACAATACTCGGGATTCTCCTCGAGGCTTGGCAAGGCAATTGGGACGCCTCTCCAGCTGAGACGGGAGACCAAGGGGCCCTTTCCACGTGCCACAGGAATCCTGGGACTCCTATCAAGTTTCACGAGGAGTCAGGCATCGTCTCCTTTGGAGGCACTGATCTCCGCGTACCTCTGGAGTTTTCAAAGGATGTGAGGCCTCCGGTCGCGATGAGGTGGGGAACTAGGTCTTTCTCTGTGGTCTCCACAGGGGATTCAGACATCCTTTCATCTTGGGAGATGCAAGACGAGCCTGCATTCAAGTCACTGCAGGGATATCCAGCCTTATTTCGCGTCAGGGCATCGCGGTGTCCATTCCACTTGAGTCCGCAAACTCAGGGTCCCTCTCACATACCTAGAGCTGAGAGAAGCCTCCTCTTGAGGTGCTTGTGGTAAGGTGGTATTCCTCAGGAGTCGAAGCCAGGGACTAACCTCTCATCTCGAGTTGATTTTTCGCCCACGGAGCTCTTTCGTGTGCTACAGTGACCTCAGGATCCCTCTAGCCTTGAAACAGTGTTCTTGGGGTTTCTCTGGAGTGCCATCAAGGAAATCAAGGCTCCTTTCATGTGTGATGTGCAACACGGAATTGCTCTGCACGCAGTGCAGGGGAATCGGGCCTCATCTCGCGGCGAGGGGGAAGTCTCATGGTTTTTCTCGAGTTGCGGCGGGAACCTGGGGTATATTCTCGAGTTACGACTGGGATGGCCCTTCCACCCACGTGTTTCTTCAGCGACGTCAGGACTCCTGCCTAGTTGCGAGGGACAACTCTGGATTCTCCTCGAGGCTTGGCAGGGCAATTGGGACGCCTTTCCAGCTGAGGCGGGAGACCAAGTGTCCCTTTCCAAGTGCCACAGGAATCCTGGGACTCCTATCAAGTTTCACGAGGAGTCAGGCATCGTCTCCTTTGGAGGCACTGATCTCCGCGTACCTCTGGAGTTTTCAAAGGATGTGAGGCCTCCGGTCGCGATGAGGTGGGGAAATAAGTCTTTCTCTGTGCTTTCCACAGGGGATTCAGACATTCTTTCGTCCTGGGAGATGCAAGACGAGCCTGCATTGAAGTCACTGCAGGGATATCCGGCCTTATTTCGAGTCAGGGCATCGCGGTGTCCATTCCACTTGAGGCCGCAAACTCAGGGTCCCTCTCACATACCTAGAGCTGAGAGAAGCCTCCTCTTGAGGTGCTTGTGGTAAGGTGGTATTCCTCTGGAGACGAATCCAGGGACTAACCTCTCTTTTCGAGTTGATTTTTGGTCCACAGAGTTCTTTCGTGTTGCTACAGTGACCTCAGGATCCCTCTATCCTTGAAACAGTGTTCTTGGGGTTTCTCTGGAGTGCCATCAAGGAAATCAAGGCTCCTTTCATGTGTGATGTGCAAGACGGAATTGCTCTGCACGCAGTACAGGGGAATCCGGCCTCATCTCGCATCGAAGGGCAAGTCTCATGGTTTTTCTCGAGTTGCGGCGGGAACCTGGGGTATATTCTCGAGTTACGACGGGGATGGCCCTTCCACACACGTGTTTGTTCAGCCACGTCGGACTCCTGCCTAGTTGCGAGGGACAACTCGGGATACTCCTTGAGGCTTGGCAGGGCAATTGGAACGCCTCTCCAGCTGAGGCGGGAGACCAAGGGTCCCTTTCCACGTGCCACAAGAATCCTGGGACTCCTATCAAGTTTCACGAGGAGTCAGGCATCGTCTGCTTTGGAGGCACTGATCTCCGCGTACCTCTGGAGTTTTCAAAGGATGTGAGGCCTCCGGTCGCGATGAGGTGGGGAACTAGGTCTTTCTCTGTGTTCTCCACAGGGGATTCAGACATCCTTTCTTCTTGGGAGATGCAAGACGAGCCTGCATTCAAGTCACTGCAGGGATATCCGGCCTTATTTCGAGTCAGGTCATCGCGGTGTCCATTCCACTTGAGGCCGCAAACTCAGGGTCCCTCTCACATACCTAGAGCTGAGAGAAGCCTCCTCTTGAGGTGCTTGTGGTAAGGTGGTATTCCTCTGGAGTCGAAGCCAGGGACTAACCTCTCATCTCGAGTTGATTTTTGGTCCACGGAGTTCTTTCGTGTTGCTACAGTGACCTCAGGATCCCTCTAGCCTTGAAACAGTGTTCTTGGGGTTTCTCTGGAGTGCCATGAAGGAAATCAAGGCTCCTTTCATGTGTGATGTGCAACACAGTATTGCTCTGCACGCAGTGCAGGGGAATCGGGCCTCATCTCGCGGCGAGGGGGAAGTCTCATGGTTTTTCTCGAGTTGCGGCGGGAACCTGGGGTATATTCTCGAGTTACGACGGGGATGGCCCTTCCACACACGTGTTTGTTCAGCCACGTCAGGACTCTTGCCTAGTTGCGAGACACAACTCGGGATTCTCCTCGAGGCTTGGCAAGGCAATTGGGACGCCTCTCCAGCTGAGACGGGAGACCAAGGGTCCCTCTCCACGTGCCACAGGAATCCTGGGACTCCTATCAAGTTTCACGAGGAGTCAGGCATCGTCTCCTTTGGAGGCACTTATCTCCGCGTACCTCTGGAGTTTTCAAAGGATGTGAGGCCTCCGGTCGCGATGAGGTGGGGAACTAGGTCTTTCTCTGTGGTCTCCACAGGGGATTCAGACATCCTTTCATCTTGGGAGATGCAAGACGAGCCTGCATTCAAGTCACTGCAGGGATATCCAGCCTTATTTCCCGTCAGGGCATCGCGGTGTCCATTCCACTTGAGGCCGCAAACTCAGGGTCCCTCACACATACCTAGAGCTGAAAGAAGCCTCCTCTTGAGGTGCTTGTGGTAATGTGGTATTCCTCTGGAGTCGAAGCCAGGGACTAACCTCTCATCTCGAGTTGATTTTTGGCCCACGGAGCTCTTTCGTGTTGCTACAGTGACCTCAGGATCCCTCTAGCCTTGAAACAGTGTTCTTGGGGTTTCTCTGGAGTGCCATCAAGGAAATCAAGGCTCCTTTCATGTGTGATGTGCAACACGGAATTGCTCTGCACGCAGTGCAGGGGAATCGGGCCTCATCTCGCGGCGAGGGGGAAGTCTCATGGTTTTTCTCGAGTTGCGGCGGGAACCTGGGGTATATTCTCGAGTTACGACGGGGATGGCCCTTCCACACACGTGTGTGTTCAGCCATGTCAGGACTCCTGCCTAGTTGCGAGGGACAACTCGGGAATCTCCTCGAGGATTTGCAGGGCAATTGGGACGCCTCTCCAGCTGAGACGGGAGACCAAGTGTCCCTTTCCACGTGCCACAGGAATCCTGGGTCTCCTATCAAGTTTCACGAGGAGTCAGGCATCGTCTCCTTTGGAGGCACTGATCTCCGCATACCTCTGGAGTTTTCAAAGGATTTGAGGACTCCTGTCGCGATGAGGTGGGGAACTAGGTCTTTCTCTGTGGTCTCCACAGGGGATTCAGACACCCTTTCGTCTTGGGAGATGCAAGACGAGCCTGCATTCCAGTCACTGCAGGGATATCCGGCCTTATTTCGCGTCAGGGCATCGCGGTGTCCATTCCACTTGAGGCCGCAAACTCAGGGTCCCTCTCACATACCTAGAGCTGAGAGAAGCCTCCTCTTGAGGTGCTTGTGGTAAGGTGGTATTCCTCTGGAGTCGATGCCAGGGACTAACCTCTCATCTCGAGTTGATTTTTGGTCCACGGAGCTCTTTCGTGTTGCTACAGTGACCTCAGGATCCCTCTAGCCTTGATACAGTGTTCTTGGGGTTTCTCTGGAGTGCCATGAAGGAAATCAAGGCTCCTTTCATGTGTGATGTGCAACACGGAATTGCTCTGCATGCAGTGCAGGGGAATCGGGCCTCATCTCGCGGCGAGGGGGAAGTCTCATGGTTTTTCTCGAGTTGCGGCGGGAACCTGGGGTATATTCTCGAGTTACGACGGGGATGGCCCTTCCACACACGTGTTTGTTCAGCCTCGTCAGGACTCTTGCCTAGTTGCGAGACACAACTCGGGATTCTCCTCGAGGCTTGGCAAGGCAATTGGGACGCCTCTCCAGCTGAGGCGGGAGACCAAGGGTCCCTTTCCACGTGCCACAGGAATCCTGGGACTCCTATCAAGTTTCACGAGGAGTCAGGCATCGTCTCCTTTGGAGGCACTGATCTCCGCGTACCTCTGGAGTTTTCAAAGGATGTGAGGCCTCCGGTCGCGATGAGGTGGGGAACTAGGTCTTTCTCTGTGGTCTCCACAGGGGATTCAGACATCCTTTCATCTTGGGAGATGCAAGACGAGCCTGCATTCAAGTCACTGCAGGGATATCCAGCCTTATTTCGCGTCAGGGCATCGCGGTGTCCATTCCACTTGAGGCCGCAAACTCAGGGTCCCTCTCACATACCTATAGCTGAGAGAAACCTCCTCTTGAGGTGCTTGTGGTAAGGTGGTATTCCTCTGGAGTCGAAGCCAGGGACTAACCTCTCATCTCGAGTTGATTTTTGGCCCACGGAGCTCTTTCGTGTTGCTACAGTGACCTCAGGATCCCTCTAGCCTTGAAACAGTGTTCTTGGGGTTTCTCTAGAGTGCCATCAAGGAAATCAAGGCTCCTTTCATGTGTGATGTGCAACACGGAATTGCTCTGCACGCAGTGCAGGGGAATCGGGCCTCATCTCGCGGCGAGGGGGAAGTCTCATGGTTTTTCTCGAGTTGCGGCGGGAACCTGGGGTATATTCTCGAGTTACGACGGGGATGGCCCTTCCACACACGTGTTTCTTCAGCGACGTCAGGACTCCTGCCTAGTTGCGAGGGACAACTCGGGATTCTCCTCGAGGCTTGGCAGGGCAATTGGAACGCCTCTCCAGCTGAGTCGGGAGACCAAGGGTCCCTTTCCACGTGCCACAAGAATCCTGGGACTCCTATCAATTTTCACGAGGAGTCAGGCATCGTCTCCTTTGGAGGCACTGATCTCCGCGTACCTCTGGAGTTTTCAAAGGATGTGAGGCCTGCGGTCGCGATGAGGTGGGGAATTAGGTGTTTCTCTGTGGTCTCCACAGGGGATTCAGACATCCTTTCTTCTTGGGAGATGCAAGACGAGCCTGCATTCAAGTCACTGCAGGGATATCCGGCCTTATATCGAGTCAGGGCATCGCGGTGTCCATTCCACTTGAGGCCGCAAACTCAGAATCCCTCTCACATACCTAGAGCTGAGAGAAGCCTCCTCTTGAGGTGCTTGTGGTAAGGTGGTATTCCTCAGGAGTCGAAGCCAGGGACGAACCTCTCATCTCGTGTTGATTCTTGGTCCACGGAGCTCTTTCGTGTTGCTACAGTGACCTCAGGATCCCTCTAGCCTTGAAACAGTGTTCTTGGGGTTTCTCTGGAGTGCCATCAAGGAAATCAAGGCTCCTTTCATGTGTGATGTGCAACACGGAATTGCTCTGCACGCAGTGCAGGGGAATCGGGCCTCATCTCGCGGCGAGGGGGAAGTCTCATGGTTTTTCTCGAGTTGCGGCGGGAACCTGCGGTATATTCTCGAGTTACGACGGGGATGGCCCTTCCACACACGTGTGTCTTCAGCGACGTCAGGACTCCTGCCTAGTTGCGAGGGACAACTCGGGATTCTCCTCGAGGATTTGCAGGGCAATTGAGACGCCTCTCCAGCTGAGACGGGAGACCAAGTGTCCCTTTCCACGTGCCACAGGAATCCTGGGACTCCTATCAAGTTTCACGAGGAGTCAGGCATCGTCTCCTTTGGAGGCACTGATCTCCGCATACCTCTGGAGTTTTCAAAGGATGTGAGGCCTCCTGTCGCGATGAGGTGGGGAACTAGGTCTTTCTCTGTGGTCTCCACAGGGGATTCAGACACCCTTTCGTCTTGGGAGATGCAAGACGAGCCTGCATTCCAGTCACTGCAGGACTATCCGGCCTTATTTCGAGTCAGGGCATCGCGGTGTCCATTCCACTTGAGGCCGCAAACTCAGGGTCCCTCTCACATACCTAGAGCTGAGAGAAGCCTCCTCTTGAGGTGCTTGTGGTAAGGTGGTATTCCTCAGGAGTCGAAGCCAGGGACTAACCTCTCATCTCATGTTGATTCTCGGTCCACAGAGCTCTTTCGTGTTGCTACAGTGACCTCAGGATCCCTCTAGCCTTGAAACAGTGTTCTTGGGGTTTCTCTGGAGTGCCATCAAGGAAATCAAGGCTCCTTTCATGTGTGATGTGCAACACGGAATTGCTCTGCACGCAGTGCAGGGGAATCGGGCCTCATCTCGCGGCGAGGGGGAAGTCTCATGGTTTTTCTCGAGTTGCGGCGGGAACCTGGGGTATATTCTCGAGTTACGACGGGGATGGCCCTTCCACCCACGTGTTTCTTCAGCGACGTCAGGACTCCTGCCTAGTTGCGAGGGACAACTCTGGATTCTCCTCGAGGCTTGGCAGGGCAATTGAGACGCCTCTCCAGCTGAGGCGGGAGACCAAGTGTCCCTTTCCAAGTGCCACAGGAATCCTGGGACTCCTATAAAGTTTCACGAGGAGTCAGGCATCGTCTCCTTTGGAGGCACTGATCTCCGCGTACCTCTGGAGTTTTCAAAGGATGTGAGGCTATCGGTCGCGATGAGGTGGGGAACTAAGTCTTTCTCTGTGCTTTCCACAGGGGATTCAGACATCCTTTCGTCCTGGGAGATGCAAGACGAGCCTGCATTGAAGTCACTGCAGGGATATCCGGCCTTATTTCGAGTCAGGGCATCGCGGTGTCCATTCCACTTGAGGCCGCAAACTCAGGGTCCCTCTCACATACCTAGAGCTGAGAGAAGCCTCCTCTTGAGGTGCTTGTGGTAAGGTGGTATTCCTCTGGAGACGAATCCAGGGACTAACCTCTCTTTTCGAGTTAATTTTTGGTCCACAGAGTTCTTTCGTGTTGCTACAGTGACCTCAGGATCCCTCTAGCCTTGAAACAGTGTTCTTGGGGTTTCTCTGGAGTGCCATCAAGGAAATCAAGGCTCCTTTCATGTGTGATGTGCAAGACGGAATTGCTCTGCACGCAGTACAGGGGAATCGGGCCTCATCTCGCATCGAGGGGGAAGTCTCATGGTTTTTCTCGAGTTGCGGCGGGAACCTGGGATATATTCTCGAGTTACGACGGGGATGGCCCTTCCACACACGTGTTTGTTCAGCCACGTCAGGACTCCTGCCTAGTTGCGAGGGACAACTCGGGATTCTCCTCGAGGCTTGGCAGGGCAATTGGAACGCCTCTCCAGCTGAGGCGGGAGACCAAGGGTCCCTTTCCACGTGCCACAAGAATCCTGGGACTCCTATCAAGTTTCACGAGGAGTCAGGCATCGTCTCCTTTGGAGGCACTGATCTCCGCGTACCTCTGGAGTTTTCAAAGGATGTGAGGCCTCCGGTCGCGATGAGCTGTGGAACTAGGTGTTTCTCTGTGGTCTCCACAGGGGTTTCAGACATCCTTTCTTCTTGGGAGATGCAAGACGAGCCTGCATTCAAGTCACTGCAGGGATATCCGGCCTTATTTCGAGTCAGGGCATCGCGGTGTCCATTCCACTTGAGGCCGCAAACTCAGGGTCCCTCTCACATACCTAGAGCTGAGAGAAGCCTCCTCTTGAGGTGCTTGTGGTAAGGTGGTATTCCTCTGGAGTCGAAGCCAGGGACTAACCTCTCATCTCGAGTTGATTTTTGGCCCATGGAGCTCTTTCGTGTTGCTACAGTGACCTCAGGATCCCTCTAGCCTTGAAACAGTGTTCTTGGGGTTTCTCTGGAGTGCCATCAAGGAAATCAAGGCTCCTTTCATGTGTGATGTGCAACACGGAATTGCTCTGCGCGCAGTGCAGGGGAATCGGGCCTCATCTCGCGGTGAGGGGGAAGTCTCATGGTTTTTCTCGAGTTGCGGCGGGAACCTGGGGTATATTCTCGAGTTACGACGGGGATGGCCCTTCCACCCACGTGTTTCTTCAGCGACGTCAGGACTCCTGCCTAGTTGCGAGGGACAACTCTGGGTTCTCCTCGAGGCTTGGCAGGGCAATTGGGACGCCTCTCCAGCTGAGGCGGGAGACCAAGTGTCCCTTTCCAAGTGCCACAGGAATCCTGGGACTCCTATCAAGTTTCACGAGGAGTCAGGCATCGTCTCCTTTGGAGGCACTGATTTCCGCGTACCTCTGGAGTTTTCAAAGGATGTGAGGCTATCGGTCGCGATGAGGTGGGGAACTAAGTCTTTCTCTGTGCTTTCCACAGGGGATTCAGACACCCTTTCGTCCTGTGAGATGCAAGACGAGCCTGCATTGAAGTCACTGCAGGGATATCCGGCCTTATTTCGAGTGAGGGCATCGCGGTGTCCATTCCACTTGAGGCCGCAAACTCAGGGTCCCTCTCACATACCTAGAGCTGAGAGAAGCCTCCTCTTGAGGTGCTTGTGGTAAGGTGGTATTCCTCTGGAGACGAATCCAGGGACTAACCTCTCTTTTCGAGTTGATTTTTGGTCCACAGAGTTCTTTCGTGTTGCTACAGTGACCTCAGGATCCCTCTATCCTTGAAACAGTGTTCTTGGGGTTTCTCTGGAGTGCCATGAAGGAAATCAAGGCTCCTTTCATGTGTGATGTGCAAGACGGAATTGCTCTGCACGCAGTGCAGGGGAATCGGGCCTCATCTCGCGGCGAGGGGGAAGTCTCATGGTTTTTCTCGAGTTGCGGCGGGAACCTGGGGTATATTCTCGAGTTACGACGGGGATGGCCCTTCCACCCACGTGTGTGTTCAGCCACGTCAGGACTCTTGCCTAGTTGCGAGACACAACTCGGGATTCTCCTCGAGGCTTGGCAAGGCAATTGGGACGCCTCTCCAGCTGAGGCGGGAGACCAAGGGTCCCTTTCCACGTGCCACAGGAATCCTGGGACTCCTATCAAGTTTCACGAGGAGTCAGGCATCATCTCCTTTGGAGGCACTGATCTCCGCGTACCTCTGGAGTTTTCAAAGGATGTGAGGCCTCCGGTCGCGATGAGGTGGGGAACTAGGTCTTTCTCTGTGGTCTCCACAGGGGATTCAGACATCCTTTCATCTTGGGAGATGCAAGACGAGCCTGCATTCAAGTCACTGCAGGGATATCCAGCCTTATTTCGCGTCAGGGCATCGCGGTGTCCATTCCACTTGAGGCCGCAAACTCAGGGTCCCTCTCACATACCTAGAGCTGAGAGAAGCCTCCTCTTGAGGTGCTTGTGGTAAGGTGGTATTCCTCTGGAGTCGAAGCCAGGGACTAACCTCTCATCTCGAGTTGATTTTTGGCCCACGGAGCTCTTTCGTGTTGCTACAGTGACCTCAGGATCCCTCTAGCCTTGAAACAGTGTTCTTGGGGTTTCTCTGGAGTGCCATGAAGGAAATCAAGGCTCCTTTCATGTGTGATGTGCAACACGGAATTGCTCTGCACGCAGTGCAGGGGAATCGGGCCTCATCTCGCGGCGAGGGGGAAGTCTCATGGTTTTTCTCGAGTTGCGGCGGGAACCTGGGGTATATTCTCGAGTTACGACGGGGATGGCCCTTCCACCCACGTGTTTCTTCAGCGACGTCAGGACTCCTGCCTAGTTGTGAGGGACAATTCGGGATTCTCCTCGAGGCTTTGCAGGGCAATTGGGACGCCTCTCCAGCTGAGACGGGAGACCAAGGGTCCCTTTCCACGTGCCACAGGAATCCTGGGTCTCCTATCAATTTTCCTGAGGAGTCAGGCATCGTCTCCTTTGGAGGCACTGATCTCCGCATACCTCTGGAGTTTTCAAAGGATTTGAGGCCTCCTGTCGCGATGAGGTGGGGAACTAGGTCTTTCTCTGTGGTCTCCACAGGGGATTCAGACACCCTTTCGTCTTGGGAGATGCAAGACGAGCCTGCATTCCAGTCACTGCAGGGATATCCGGCCTTATTTCGAGTCAGGGCATCGCGGTGTCCATTCCACTTGAGGCCGCAAACTCAGGGTCCCTCTCACATACCTAGAGCTGAGAGAAGCCTCCTCTTGAGGTGCTTGTGGTAAGGTGGTATTCCTCTGGAGTCGAAGCCAGGGACTAACCTCTCTTTTCGAGTTGATTTTTGGTCCACAGAGTTCTTTCGTGTTGCTACAGTGACCTCAGGATCCCTCTAGCCTTGAAACAGTGTTCTTGGGGTTTCTCTGGAGTGCCATCAAGGAAATCAAGGCTCCTTTCATGTGTGATGTGCAAGACGGAATTGCTCTGCTCGCCGTACAGGGGAATCGGGCCTCATCTCGCATCGAGGGGGAAGTCTCATGGTTTTTCTCGAGTTGCGGCGGGAACCTGGGATATATTCTCGAGTTACGACGGGGATGGCCCTTCCACCCACGTGTTTGTTCAGCCACGTCAGGACTCCTGCCTAGTTGCGAGGGACAACTCGGGATTCTCCTCGAGGCTTGGCAGGGCAATTGGAACGCCTCTCCAGCTGAGGCGGGAGACCAAGGGTCCCTTTCCAAGTGCCACAAGAATCCTGGGACTCCTATCAAGTTTCACGAGGAGTCAGGCATCGTCTCCTTTGGAGGCACTGATCTCCGCGTACCTCTGGAGTTTTCAAAGGATGTGAGGCCTCCGGTCGCGATGAGGTGGGGAACTAGGTGTTTCTCTGTGGTCTCCACAGGGGTTTCAGACATCCTTTCTTCTTGGGAGATGCAAGACGAGCCTGCATTCAAGTCACTGCAGGGATATCCGGCCTGATTTCGAGTCAGGGCATCGCGGTGTCCATTCCACTTGAGGCCGCAAACTCAGGGTCCCTCTCACATACCTAGAGCTGAGAGAAGCCTCCTCTTGAGGTGCTTGTGGTAAGGTGGTATTCCTCTGGAGTCGAAGCCAGGGACTAACCTCTCATCTCGAGTTGATTTTTGGCCCACGGAGCTCTTTCGTGTTGCTACAGTGACCTCAGGATCCCTCTAGCCTTGAAACAGTGTTCTTGGGGTTTCTCTGGAGTGCCATCAAGGAAATCAAGGCTCCTTTCATGTGTGATGTGCAACACGGAATTGCTCTGCACGCAGTGCAGGGGAATCGGGCCTCATCTCGCGGTGAGGGGGAAGTCTCATGGTTTTTCTCGAGTTGCGGCGGGAACCTGGGGTATATTCTCGAGTTACGACGGGGATGGCCCTTCCACCCACGTGTTTCTTCAGCGACGTCAGGACTCCTGCCTAGTTGCGAGGGACAACTCTGGATTCTCCTCGAGGCTTGGCAGGGCAATTGGGACGCCTCTCCAGCTGAGGCGGGAGACCAAGTGTCCCTTTCCAAGTGCCACAGGAATCCTGGGACTCCTATCAAGTTTCACGAGGAGTCAGGCATCGTCTCCTTTGGAGGCACTGATTTCCGCGTACCTCTGGAGTTTTCAAAGGATGTGAGGCTATCGGTCGCGATGAGGTGGGGAACTAAGTCTTTCTCTGTGCTTTCCACAGGGGATTCAGACACCCTTTCGTCCTGTGAGATGCAAGACGAGCCTGCATTGAAGTCACTGCAGGGATATCCGGCCTTATTTCGAGTGAGGGCATCGCGGTGTCCATTCCACTTGAGGCCGCAAACTCAGGGTCCCTCTCACATACCTAGAGCTGAGAGAAGCCTCCTCTTGAGGTGCTTGTGGTAAGGTGGTATTCCTCTGGAGACGAATCCAGGGACTAACCTCTCTTTTCGAGTTGATTTTTGGTCCACAGAGTCCTTTTGTGTTGCTACAGTGACCTCAGGATCCCTCTATCCTTGAAACAGTGTTCTTGGGGTTTCTCTGGAGTGCCATGAAGGAAATCAAGGCTCCTTTCATGTGTGATGTGCAACACGGAATTGCTCTGCACGCAGTGCAGGGAAATCGGGCCTCATCTCGCGGCGAGGGGGAAGTCTCATGGTTTTTCTCGAGTTGCGGCGGGAACCTGGGGTATATTCTCGAGTTCCGACGGGGATGGCCCTTCCACCCACGTGTGTGTTTAGTCACGTTAGGACTCTTGCCTAGTTGCGAGACACAACTCGGGATTCTCCTCGAGGCTTGGCAAGGCAATTGGGACGCCTCTCCAGCTGAGGCGGGAGACCAAGTGTCCCTTTCCAAGTGCCACAGGAAACCTGGGACTTCTATCAAGTTTCACGAGGAGTCAGGCATCGTCTCCTTTGGAGGCACTGATCTCCGCGTACCTCTGGAGTTTTCAAAGGATGTGAGGCCTCCGGTCGCGATGAGGTGGGGAACTAGGTCTTTCTCTGTGGTCTCCACAGGGGATTCAGACATCCTTTCATCTTGGGAGATGCAAGACGAGCCTGCATTCAAGTCACTGCAGGGATATCCAGCCTTATTTCGCGTCAGGGCATCGCGGTGTCCATTCCACTTGAGGCCGCAAACTCAGGGTCCCTCTCACATACCTAGAGCTGAGAGAAGCCTCCTCTTGAGGTGCTTGTGGTAAGGTGGTATTCCTCTGGAGTCGAAGCCAGGGACTAACCTCTCATCTCGAGTTGATTTTTGGCCCACGGAGCTCTTTCGTGTTGCTACAGTGACCTCAGGATCCCTCTAGCCTTGAAACAGTGTTCTTGGGGTTTCTCTGTAGTGCCATGAAGGAAATCAAGGCTCCTTTCATGTGTGATGTGCAACACGGAATTGCTCTGCACGCAGTGCAGGGGAATCGGGCCTCATCTCGCGGCGAGGGGGAAGTCTCATGGTTTTTCTCGAGTTGCGGCGGGAACCTGGGGTATATTCTCGAGTTACGACGGGGATGGCCCTTCCACCCACGTGTTTCTTCAGCGACGTCAGGACTCCTGCCTAGTTGCGAGGGACAACTCTGGATTCTCCTCGAGGCTTGGCAGGGCAATTGGGACGCCTCTCCAGCTGAGGCGGGAGACCAAGTGTCCCTTTCCAAGTGACACAGGAATCCTGGGATTCCTATCAAGTTTCACGAGGAGTCAGGCATCGTCTCCTTTGGAGGCACTGATCTCCGCGTACCTCTGGAGTTTTCAAAGGATGTGAGGCTATCGGTTGCGATGAGGTGGGGAACTAAGTCTTTCTCTGTGCTTTCCACAGGGGATTCAGACATCCTTTCGTCCTGGGAGATGCAAGACGAGCCTGCATTCAAGTCACTGCAGGGATATCCGGCCTTATTTCGAGTCAGGGCATCGCGGTGTCCATTCCACTTGAGGCCGCAAACTCAGGGTCCCTCTCACATACCTAGAGCTGAGAGAAGCCTCCTCTTGAGGTGCTTGTGGTAAGGTGGTATTCCTCTGGAGACGAATCCAGGGACTAACCTCTCTTTTCGAGTTGATTTTTGGTCCACAGAGTTCTTTCGTGTTGCTACAGTGACCTCAGGATCCCTCTATCCTTGAAATAGTGTTCTTGGGGTTTCTCTGGAGTGCCATCAAGGAAATCAAGGCTCCTTTCAAGTGTGATGTGCAAGACGGAATTGCTCTGCACGCAGTACAGGGGAATCGGGCCTCATCTCGCATCGAGGGGGAAGTCTCATGGTTTTTCTCGAGTTGCGGCGGAAACCTGGGGTATATTCTCGAGTTACGACGGGGATGGCCCTTCCACCCACGTGTTTCTTCAGCCACGTCAGGACTCCTGCCTAGTTGCGAGGGACAACTCGGGATTCTCCTCGAGGCTTGGCAGGGCAATTGGAACGCCTCTCCAGCTGAGGCGGGAGACCAAGGGTCCCTTTCCACGTGCCACAAGAATCCTGGGACTCCTATCAAGTTTCACGAGGAGTCAGGCATCGTCTCCTTTGGAGGCACTGATCTCCGCGTACCTCTGGAGTTTTCGAAGGATGTGAGGCCTCTGGTCGCGATGAGGTGGGGAACTAGGTGTTTCTCTGTGGTCTCCACAGGGGATTCAGACATCCTTTCTTCTTGGGAGATGCAAGACGAGCCTGCATTCAAGTCACTGCAGGGATATCCGGCCTTATTTCGAGTCAGGGCATCGCGGTGTCCATTCCACTTGAGGCCGCAAACTCAGGATCCCTCTCACATACCTAGAGCTGAGAGAAGCCTCCTCTTGAGGTGCTTGTGGTAAGGTGGTATTCCTCTGGAGTCGAAGCCAGGGACTAACCTCTCATCTCGAGTTGATTTTTGGTCCACGGAGCTCTTTCGTGTTGCTACAGTGACCTCAGAATCCCTCTAGCCTTGAAACAGTGTTCTTGGGGTTTCTCTGGAGTGCCATGAAGGAAATCAAGGCTCCTTTCATGTGTGATGTGCAACACAGAATTGCTCTGCACGCAGTGCAGGGGAATCGGGCCTCATCTCGCGGCGAGGGGGAAGTCTCATGGTTTTTCTCGAGTTGCTGCGGGAACCTGGGGTATATTCTCGAGTTACCACGGGGATGGCCCTTCCACACACGTGTTTGTTCAGCCACGTCAGGACTCTTGCCTAGTTGCGAGACACAACTCGGGATTCTCCTCGAGGCTTGGCAAGGCAATTGGGACGCCTCTCCAGCTGAGGCGGGAGACCAAGGGTCCCTTTCCACGTGCCACAGGAATCCTGGGACTCCTATCAAGTTTCACGAGGAGTCAGGCATCATCTCCTTTGGAGGCACTGATCTCCGCGTACCTCTGGAGTTTTCAAAGGATGTGAGGCCTCCGGTCGCGATGAGGTGGGGAACTAGGTCTTTTTCTGTGGTCTCCACAGGGGATTCAGACATCTTTTCATCTTGGGAGATGCAAGACGAGCCTGCATTCAAGTCACTGCAGGGATATCCAGCCTTATTTCGCGTCAGGGCATCGCGGTGTCCATTCCACTTGAGGCCGCAAACTCAGGGTCCCTCTCACATACCTAGAGCTGAGAGAAGCCTCCTCTTGAGGTGCTTGTGGTAAGGTGGTATTCCTCTGGAGTCGAAGCCAGGGACTAACCTCTCATCTCGTGTTGATTCTTGGTCCACGTAGCTCTTTCGTGTTGCTACAGTGACCTCAGGATCCCTCTAGCCTTGAAACAGTGTTCTTGGGGTTTCTCTGGAGTGCCATGAAGGAAATCAAGGCTCCTTTCATGTGTGATGTGCAACACGGAATTGCTCTGCACGCAGTGCAGGGGAATCGGGCCTCATCTCGCGGCGAGGGGGAAGTCTCATGGTTTTTCTCGAGTTGCGGCGGGAACCTGGGGTATATTCTCGAGTTACGACGGGGATGGCCCTTCCACACACGTGTGTGTTCAGCCATGTCAGGACTCCGGCCTAGTTGCGAGGGACAACTCGGGATTCTCCTCGAGGCTTGGCAGGGCAATTGGAACGCCTCTCCAGCTGAGACGGGAGACCAAGGGTCCCTTTCCACGTGCCACAGGAATCCTGGGTCTCCTATCAAGTTTCACGAGGAGTCAGGCATCGTCTCCTTTGGAGGCACTGATCTCCGCATACCTCTGGAGTTTTCAAAGGATTTGAGGCCTCCTGTCGCGATGAGGTGGGGAACTAGGTCTTTCTCTGTGGTCTCCACAGGGGATTCATACACCCTTTCGTCTTGGGAGATGCAAGACGAGCCTGCATTCCAGTCACTGCAGGGATATCCGGCCTTATTTCGAGTCAGGGCATCGCGGTGTCCATTCCACTTGAGGCCGCAAACTCAGGGTCCCTCTCACATACCTAGAGCTGAGAGAAGCCTCCTCTTGAGGTGCTTGTGGTAAGGTGGTATTCCTCTGGAGTCGAAGCCAGGGACTAACCTCTCATCTCGAGTTGATTCTTGGTCCACGGAGCTCTTTCGTGTTGCTACAGTGACCTCAGGATCCCTCTAGCCTTGAAACAGTGATCTTGGGGTTTCTCTGGAGTGCCATGAAGGAAATCAAGGCTCCTTTCATGTGTGATGTGCAACACAGAATTGCTCTGCATGCAGTGCAGGGGAATCGGGCCTCATCTCGCGGCGAGGGGGAAGTCTCATGGTTTTTCTCGAGTTGCGGCGGGAACCTGGGGTATATTCTCGAGTTACGACGGGGATGGCCCTTCCACACACGTGTTTGTTCAGCCACGTCAGGACTCTTGCCTAGTTGCGAGACACAACTCGGGATTCTCCTCGAGGCTTGGCAAGGCAATTAGGATGCCTCTCCAGCTGAGGCGGGAGACCAAGGGTCCCTTTCCACGTGCCACAGGAATCCTGGGACTCCTATCAAGTTTCACGAGGAGTCAGGCATCGTCTCCATTGGAGGCACTGATCTCCGCGTACCTCTGGAGTTTTCAAAGGATGTGAGGCCTCCGGTCGCGATGAGGTGGGGAACTAGGTCTCTCTCTGTGGTCTCCACAGGGGATTCAGACATCCTTTCATCTTGGGAGATGCAAGACGAGCCTGCATTCAAGTCACTGCAGGGATATCCAGCCTTATTTCGCGTCAGGGCATCGCGGTGTCCATTCCACTTGAGGCCGCAAACTCAGGGTCCCTCTCACATACCTATAGCTGAGAGAAGCCTCCTCTTGAGGTGCTTGTGGTAAGGTGGTATTCCTCTGGAGTCGAAGCCAGGGACTAACCTCTCATCTCGAGTTGATTTTTGGCCCTCGGAGCTCTTTCGTGTTGCTACAGTGACCTCAGGATCCCTCTAGCCTTGAAACAGTGTTCTTGGGGTTTCTCTGGAGTGCCATGAAGGAAATCAAGGCTCCTTTCATGTGTGATGTGCAACACGGAATTGCTCTGCACGCAATGCAGGGGAATCGGGCCTCATCTCGCGGCGAGGGGGAAGTCTCATGGTTTTTCTCGAGTTGCGGCGGGAACCTGGGGTATATTCTCGAGTTACGACGGGGATGGCCCTTCCACACACGTGTGTGTTCAGCCATGTCAGGACTCCTGCCTAGTTGCGAGGGACAACTCGGGATTCTCCTCGAGGCTTTGCAGGGCAATTGGGACGCCTCTCCAGCTGAGACGGGAGATCAAGGGTCCCTTTCCACGTGCCACAGGAATCCTGGGTCTCCTATCAAGTTTCACGAGGAGTCAGGCATCGTCTCCTTTGGAGGCACTGATCTCCGCGTACCTCTGGAGTTTTCAAAGGATGTGAGGCTATCGGTCGTGATGAGGTGGGGAACTAAGTCTTTCTCTGTGCTTTCCACAGGGGATTCAGACATCCTTTCGTCCTGGGAGATGCAAGACGAGCCTGCATTGAAGTCACTGCAGGGATATCCGGCCTTATTTCGAGTCAGGGCATCGCGGTGTCCATTACACTTGAGGCCGCAAACTCAGGGTCCCTCTCACATACCTAGAGCTGAGAGAAGCCTCCTCTTGAGGTGCTTGTGGTAAGGTGGTATTCCTCAGGAGTCGAAGCCAGGGACTAACCTCTCATCTCGTGTTGATTCTTGGTCCACGGAGCTCTTTCGTGTTGCTACAGTGTCCTCAGGATCCCTCTAGCCTTGAAACAGTGTTCTTGGGGTTTCTCTGGAGTGCCATCAAGGAAATCAAGGCTCCTTTCATGTGTGATGTGCAACACGGAATTGCTCTGCACGCAATGCAGGGGAATCGGGCCTCATCTCGCGGTGAGGGGGAAGTCTCATGGTTTTTCTCGAGTTGCGGCGGGAACCTGGGGTATATTCTCGAGTTACGACGGGGATGGCCCTTCCACACACGTGTTTCTTCAGCGACGTCAGGACTCCTGCCTAGTTGCGAGGGACAACTCGGGATTTTCCTCGAGGCTTTGCAGGGCAATTGGGACGCCTCTCCAGCTGAGACGGGAGACCAAGGGTCCCTTTCCACGTGCCACAGGAATCCTGGGTCTCCTATCAAGTTTCACGAGGAGTCAGGCATCGTCTCCTTTGGAGGCACTGATCTCCGCGTACCTCTGGAGTTTTCAAAGGATGTGAGGCCGCCGATCGCGATGAGGTGGGGAACTAGGTCTTTCTCTGTGGTCTCCACAGGGGATTCAGACATCCTTTCATCTTGGGAGATGCAAGACGAGCCTGCATTCAAGTCACTGCAGGGATATCCAGCCTTATTTCGCGTCAGGGCATCGCGGTGTCCATTCCACTTGAGGCCGCAAACTCAGGGTCCCTCTCACATACCTAGAGCTGAGAGAAGCCTCCTCTTGAGGTGCTTGTGGTAAGGTGGTATTCCTCTGGAGTCGAAGCCAGGGACTAACCTCTCATCTCGAGTTGATTTTTGGCCCACGGAGCTCTTTCGTGTTGCTACAGTGACCTCAGGATCCCTCTAGCCTTGAAACAGTGTTCTTGGGGTTTCTCTGGAGTGCCATCAAGGAAATCAAGGCTCCTTTCATGTGTGATGTGCAACACGGAATTGCTCTGCACGCAGTGCAGGGGAATCGGGCCTCATCTCGCGGCGAGGGGGAAGTCTCATGGTTTTTCTCGAGTTGCGGCGGGAACCTGGGGTATATTCTCGAGTTACGACGGGGATGGCCCTTCCACCCACGTGTTTCTTCAGCGACGTCAGGACTCCTGCCTAGTTGCGAGGGACAACTCTGGATTCTCCTCGAGGCTTGGCAGGGCAATTGGGACGCCTCTCCAGCTGAGACGGGAGACCAAGTGTCCCTTTCCAAGTGCCACAGGAATCCTGGGACTCCTATCAAGTTTCACGAGGAGTCAGGCATCGTCTCCTTTGGAGGCACTGATCTCCGCGTACCTCTGGAGTTTTCAAAGGATGTGAGGCCTCCGGTCGCGATGAGGTGGGGAACTAAGTCTTTCTCTGTGCTTTCCACAGGGGATTCAGACATCCTTTCGTCTTGGGAGATGCAAGACGAGCCTGCATTCCAGTCACTGCAATGATATCCGGCCTTATTTCGAGTCAGGGCATCGCGGTGTCCATTCCACTTGAGGCCGCAAACTCAGGGTCCCTCTCACATACATAGAGCTGAGAGAAGCCTCCTCTTGAGGTGCTTGTGGTAAGGTGGTATTCCTCTGGAGACGAATCCAGGGACTAATCTCTCTTTTCGAGTTGATTTTTAGTCCACAGAGTTCTTTCGTTTTGCTACAGTGACCTCAGGATCCCTCTATCCTTGAAACAGTGTTCTTGGGGTTTCTCTGGAGTGCCATGAAGGAAATCAAGGCTCCTTTCATGTGTGATGTGCAAGACGGAATTGCTCTACACGCAGTGCAGGGGAATCGGGCCTCATCTCGCGGCGAGGGGGAAGTCTCATGGTTTTTCTCGAGTTGCGGCGGGAACCTGGGGTATATTCTCGAGTTATGACGGGGATGGCCCTTCCACACACGTGTGTGTTCAGCCATGTCAGGACTCCTGCCTGGTTGCGAGGGATAACTCTGGATTCTCCTCGAGGCTTTGCAGGGCAATTGGGACGCCCCTCCAGCTGAGACGGGAGACCAAGTGTCCCCTTCCAAGTGCCACAGGAATCCTGGGTCTCCTATCAAGTTTCACGAGGAGTCAGGCATCGTCTCCTTTGGAGGCACTGATCTCCGCGTACCTCTGGAGTTTTCAAAGGATGTGAGGCCTCCGGTCGCGATGAGGTGGGGAACTAAGTGTTTCTCTGTGGTCTCCACAGGGGATTCAGACATCCTTTCTTCTTGGGAGATGCAAGACGAGCCTGCATTCAAGTCACTGCAGGGATATCCAGCCTTATTTCGCGTCAGGGCATCGCGGTGTCCATTCCACTTGAGGCCGCAAACTCAGGGTCCCTCTCACATACATAGAGCTGAGAGAAGCCTCCTCTTGAGGTGCTTGTGGTAAGGTGGTATTCCTCTGGAGTCGAAGCCAGGGACTAACCTCTCATCTCGAGTTGATTTTTGGCCCACGGAGCTCTTTCGTGTTGCTACAGTGACCTCAGGATCCCTCTAGCCTTGAAACAGTGTTCTTGGGGTTTCTCTGGAGTGCCATCAAGGAAATCAAGGCTCCTTTCATGTGTGATGTGCAACACGGAATTGCTCTGCACGCAGTGCAGGGGAATCGGGCCTCATCTCGCGGCGAGGGGGAAGTCTCATGGTTTTTCTCGAGTTGCGGCGGGAACCTGGGGTATATTCTCAAGTTACGACGGGGATGGCCCTTCCACCCACGTGTTTCTTCAGCCACGTCAGGACTCCTGCCTAGTTGCGAGGGACAACTCTGGATTCTCCTCGAGACCTGGCAGGGCAATTGGGACGCCTCTCCAGCTGAGGCGGGAGACCAAGTGTCCCTTTCCAAGTGCCACAGGAATCCTGGGACTCCTATCAAGTTTCACGAGGAGTCAGGCATCGTCTCCTTTGGAGGCACTGATCTCCGCGTACCTCTGGAGTTTTCAAAGGATGTGAGGCTATCGGTCGCGATGAGGTGGGGAACTAAGTCTTTCTCTGTGCTTTCCACAGGGGATTCAGACATCCTTTCGTCCTGGGAGATGCAAGACGAGCCTGCATTCCAGTCACTGCAGGGATATCCGGCCTTATTTCGAATCAGGGCATCGCGGTGTCCATTACACTTGAGGCCGCAAACTCAGGGTCCCTCTCACATACCTAGAGCTGAGAGAAGCCTCCTCTTGAGGTGCTTGTGGTAAGGTGGTATTCCTCAGGAGTCGAATCCAGGGACTAACCTCTCATCTCGTGTTGATTCTTGGTCCACGGAGCTCTTTCGTGTTGCTACAGTGTCCTCAGGATCCCTCTAGCCTTGAAACAGTGTTCTTGGGGTTTCTCTGGAGTGCCATCAAGGAAATCAAGGCTCCTTTCATGTGTGATGTGCAACACGTAATTGCTCTGCACGCAATGCAGGGGAATCGGGCCTCATCTCGCGGTGAGGGGGAAGTCTCATGGTTTTTCTCGAGTTGCGGCGGGAACCTGGGGTATATTCTCGAGTTACGACGGGGATGGCCCTTCCACACACGTGTTTCTTCAGCGACGTCAGGACTCCTGCCTAGTTGCGAGGGACAACTCGGGATTTTCCTCGAGGCTTTGCAGGGCAATTGGGACGCCTCTCCAGCTGAGACGGGAGACCAAGGGTCCCTTTCCACGTGCCACAGGAATCCTGGGTCTCCTATCAAGTTTCACAAGGAGTCAGGCATCGTCTCCTTTGGAGGCACTGATCTCCGCATACCTCTGGAGTTTTCAAAGGATTTGAGGCCTCCTGTCGCGATGAGGTGGGGAACTAGGTCTTTCTCTGTGGTCTCCACAGGGGATTCAGACACCCTGTCATCTTGGGAGATGCAAGACGAGCCTGCATTCCAGTCACTGCAGGGATATCCGGCCTTATTTCGAGTCAGGGCATCGCGGTGTCCATTCCACTTGAGGCCGCAAACTCAGGGTCCCTCTCACATACCTAGAGCTGAGAGAAGCCTCCTCTTGAGGTGCTTGTGGTAAGGTGGTATTCCTCTGGAGTCGAAGCCAGGGACTAACCTCTCATCTCGAGTTGATTTTTGGTCCACGGAGCTCTTTCGTGTTGCTACAGTGACCTCAGGATCCCTCTAGCCTTGAAACAGTGTTCTTGGGGTTTTTCTGGAGTGCCATGAAGGAAATCAAGGCTCCTTTCATGTGTGATGTGCAACACAGAATTGCTCTGCACGCAGTGCAGGGGAATCGGGCCTCATCTCGCGGCGAGGGGGAAGTCTCATGGTTTTTCTCGAGTTGCGGCGGGAACCTGGGGTATATTCTCGAGTTACGACGGGGATGGCCCTTCCACCCACGTGTTTGTTCAGCCACGTCAGGACTCTTGCCTAGTTGCGAGACACAACTCGGGATTCTCCTCGAGGCTTGGCAAGGCAATTGGGACGCCTCTCCAGCTGAGGCGGGAGACCAAGGGTCCCTTTCCACGTGCCACAGGAATCCTGGTACTCCTATCAAGTTTCACGAGGAGTCAGGCATCGTCTCCTTTGGAGGCACTGATCTCCGCGTACCTCTGGAGTTTTCAAAGGATGTGAGGCCTCCGATCGCGATGAGGTGGGGAACTAGGTCTTTCTCTGTGGTCTCCACAGGGGATTCAGACATCCTTTCATCTTGGGAGATGCAAGACGAGCCTGCATTCAAGTCACTGCAGGGATATCCAGCCTTATTTCGCGTCAGGGCATCGCGGTGTCCATTCCACTTGAGGCCGCAAACTCAGGGTCCCTCTCACATACCTAGAGCTGAGAGAAGCCTCCTCTTGAGGTGCTTGTGGTAAGGTGGTATTCCTCTGGAGTCGAAGCCAGGGACTAACCTCTCATCTCGAGTTGATTTTTGGCCCACGGAGCTCTTTCGTGTTGCTACAGTGACCTCAGGATCCCTCTAGCCTTGAAACAGTGTTCTTGGGGTTTCTCTGGAGTGCCATCAAGGAAATCAAGGCTCCTTTCATGTGTGATGTGCAACACGGAATTGCTCTGCACGCAGTGCAGGGGAATCGGGCCTCATCTCGCGGCGAGGGGGAAGTCTCATGGTTTTTCTCGAGTTGCGGCGGGAACCTGGGGTATATTCTCGAGTTACGACGGGGATGGCCCTTCCACCCACGTGTTTCTTCAGCGACGTCAGGACTCCTGCCTAGTTGCGAGGGACAACTCTGGATTCTCCTCGAGGCTTGGCAGGGCAATTGGGACGCCTCTCCAGCTGAGACGGGAGACCAAGTGTCCCTTTCCAAGTGCCACAGGAATCCTGGGACTCCTATCAAGTTTCACGAGGAGTCAGGCATCGTCTCCTTTGGAGGCACTGATCTCCGCGTACCTCTGGAGTTTTCAAAGGATGTGAGGCCTCCGGTCGCGATGAGGTGGGGAACTAAGTCTTTCTCTGTGCTTTCCACAGGGGATTCAGACATCCTTTCGTCCTGGGAGATGCAAGACGAGCCTGCATTGAAGTCACTGCAATGATATCCGGCCTTATTTCGAGTCAGGGCATCGCGGTGTCCATTCCACTTGAGGCCGCAAACTCAGGGTCCCTCTCACATACCTAGAGCTGAGAGAAGCCTCCTCTTGAGGTGCTTGTGGTAAGGTGGTATTCCTCTGGAGACGAATCCAGGGACTAATCTCTCTTTTCGAGTTGATTTTTGGTCCACAGAGTTCTTTCGTGTTGCTACAGTGACCTCAGGATCCCTCTATCCTTGAAACAGTGTTCTTGGGGTTTCTCTGGAGTGCCATGAAGGAAATCAAGGCTCCTTTCATGTGTGATGTGCAAGACGGAATTGCTCTACACGCAGTGCAGGGGAATCGGGCCTCATCTCGCAGCGAGGGGGAAGTCTCATGGTTTTTCTCGAGTTGCGGCGGGAACCTGGGGTATATTCTCGAGTTATGACGGGGATGGCCCTTCCACACACGTGTGTGTTCAGCCATGTCAGGACTCCTGCCTGGTTGCGAGGGATAACTCTGGATTTTCCTCGAGGCTTTGCAGGGCAATTGGGACGCCCCTCCAGCTGAGACGGGAGACCAAGTGTCCCTTTCCAAGTGCCACAGGAATCCTGGGTCTCCTATCAAGTTTCACGAGGAGTCAGGCATCGTCTCCTTTGGAGGCACTGATCTCCGCATACCTCTGGAATTTTCAAAGGATTTGAGGAATCCTGTCGCGATGAGGTGGGGAACTAGGTCTTTCTCTGTGGTCTCCACAGGGGATTCAGACTCCCTTTCGTCTTGGGAGATGCAAGACGAGCCTGCATTCCAGTCACTGCAGGGACATCCGGCCTTATTTTGAGTCAGGGCATCGCGGTGTCCATTCCACTTGAGGCCGCAAACTCAGGGTCCCTCTCACATACCTAGATCTGAGAGAAGCCTCCTCTTGAGGTGCTTGTGGTAAGGTGGTATTCCTCTGGAGTCGAAGCCAGGGACTAACCTCTCATCTCGAGTTGATTTTTGGCCCACGGAGCTCTTTCGTGTTGCTACAGTGACCTCAGGATCCCTCTAGCCTTGAAACAGTGTTCTTGGGGTTTCTCTGGAGTGCCATCAAGGAAATCAAGGCTCCTTTCATGTGTGATGTGCAAGACGGAATTGCTCTGCACGCAGTGCAGGGGAATCGGGCCTCATCTCGCTGCGAGGGGGAAGTCTCATGGTTTTTCTCGAGTTGCGGCGGGAACCTGGGGTATATTCTCGAGTTACGACGGGGATGGCCCTTCCACCCACGTGTTTCTTCAGCCACATCAGGACTCCTGCCTAGTTGCGAGGGACAACTCTGGATTCTCCTCGAGGCTTGGCAGGGCAATTGGGACGCCTCTCCAGCTGAGGCGGGAGACCAAGTGTCCCTTTCCAAGTGCCACAGGAATCCTGGGACTCCTATCAAGTTTCAAGAGGAGTCAGGCATGGTCTCCTTTGGAGGCACTGATCTCCGCGTACCTCTGGAGTTTTCAAAGGATGTGAGGCTATCGGTCGCGATGATGTGGGGAACTAAGTCTTTCTCTGTGCTTTCCACAGGGGATTCAGACATCCTTTCGTCCTGGGAGATGCAAGACGAGCCTGCATTGAAGTCACTGCAGGGATATCCGGCCTTATTTCGAGTCAGGGCATCGCGGTGTCCAATCCACTTGAGGCCGCAAACTCAGGGTCCCTCTCACATACCTAGAGCTGAGAGAAGCCTCCTCTTGAGGTGCTTGTGGTAAGGTGGTATTCCTCTGGAGACGAATCCAGGGACTAACCTCTCTTTTCGAGTTGATTTTTGGTCCACAGAGTTCTTTCGTGTTGCTACAGTGACCTCAGGATCCCTCTATCCCTGAAACAGTGTTCTTTGGGATTCTCTGGAGTGCCATCAAGGAATCAAGGCTCCTTTCATGTGTGATGTGCAAGACGGAATTGCTCTGCACGCAGTACAGGGGAATCGGGCCTCATCTCGCATCGAGGGGGAAGTCTCATGGTTTTTCTCGAGTTGCGGCGGGAACCTGGGGTATATTCTCGAGTTACGACGGGGATGGCCCTTCCACACACGTGTGTGTTCAGCCATGTCAGGACTCCTGCCTAGTTGCGAGGGATAACTATGGATTCTCCTCGAGGCTTTGCAGGGCAATTGGGACGCCCCTCCAGCTGAGACGGGAGACCAAGTGTCCCTTTCCAAGTGCCACAGGAATCCTGGGTCTCCTATCAAGTTTCACGAGGAGTCAGGCATCGTCTCCTTTGGAGGCACTGATCTCCGCATACCTCTGGAATTTTCAAAGGATTTGAGGCCACCTGTCGCGATGAGGTGGGGAACTAGGTCTTTCTCTGTGGTCTCCACAGGGGATTCAGACACCCTTTCATCTTGGGAGATGCAAGACGAGCCTGCATTCCAGTCACTGCAGGGATATCCGGCCTTATTTCGAGTCAGGGCATCGCGGTGTCCATTCCACTTGAGGCCGCAAACTCATGGTCCCTCTCACATACCTAGAGCTGAGAGAAGCCTCCTCTTGAGGTGCTTGTGGTAAGGTGGTATTCCTCTGGAGTCGAAGCCAGGGACTAACCTCTCATCTCGAGTTGATTTTTGGCCCACGGAGCTCTTTCGTGTTGCTACAGTGACCTCAGGATCCCTCTAGCCTTGAAACAGTGTTCTTGGGGTTTCTCTGGAGTGCCATCAAGGAAATCAAGGCTCCTTTCATGTGTGATGTGCAAGACGGAATTGCTCTGCACGCAGTGCTGGGGAATCGGGCCTCATCACGCGGCGAGGGGGAAGTCTCATGGTTTTTCTCGAGTTGCGGCGGGAACCTGGGGTATATTCTCGAGTTACGACGGGAATGGCCCTTCCACCCACGTGTTTGTTCAGCCACGTCAGGACTCCTGCCTAGTTGCGAGACACAACTCGGGATTCTCCTCGAGGCTTGGCAGGGCAATTGGAACGCCTCTCCAGCTGAGGCGGGAGACCAAGGGTCCCTTTCCACGTGCCACAAGAATCCTGGGACTCCTATCAAGTTTCACGAGGAGTCAGGCATCGTCTCCTTTGGAGGCACTGATCTCCGCGTACCTCTGGAGTTTTCAAAGGATGTGAGGCCTCCGGTCGCGATGAGGTGGGGAACTAAGTGTTTCTCTGTGGTCTCCACAGGGGATTCAGACATCCTTTCTTCTTGGGAGATGCAAGACGAGCCTGCATTCAAGTCACTGCAGGGATATCCAGCCTTATTTCGCGTCAGGGCATCGCGGTGTCCATTCCACTTGAGGCCGCAAACTCAGGGTCCCTCTCACATACATAGAGCTGAGAGAAGCCTCCTCTTGAGGTGCTTGTGGTAAGGTGGTATTCCTCTGGAGTCGAAGCCAGGGACTAACCTCTCATCTCGAGTTGATTTTTGGTCCACGGAGCTCTTTCGTGTTGCTACAGTGACCTCAGGATCCCTCTAGCCTTGAAACAGTGTTCTTGGGGTTTTTCTGGAGTGCCATGAAGGAAATCAAGGCTCCTTTCATGTGTGATGTGCAACACAGAATTGCTCTGCACGCAGTGCAGGGGAATCGGGCCTCATCTCGCGGCGAGGGGGAAGTCTCATGGTTTTTCTCGAGTTGCGGCGGGAACCTGGGGTATATTCTCGAGTTACGACGGGGATGGCCCTTCCACCCACGTGTTTGTTCAGCCACGTCAGGACTCTTGCCTAGTTGCGAGACACAACTCGGGATTCTCCTCGAGGCTTGGCAAGGCAATTGGGACGCCTCTCCAGCTGAGGCGGGAGACCAAGGGTCCCTTTCCACGTGCCACAGGAATCCTGGGTCTCCTATCAAGTTTCACGAGGAGTCAGGCATCGTCTCCTTTGGAGGCACTGATCTCCGCGTACCTCTGGAGTTTTCAAAGGATGTGAGGCCTCCGATCGCGATGAGGTGGGGAACTAGGTCTTTCTCTGTGGTCTCCACAGGGGATTCAGACATCCTTTCATCTTGGGAGATGCAAGACGAGCCTGCCTTCAAGTCACTGCAGGGATATCCAGCCTTATTTCGCGTCAGGGCATCGCGGTGTCCATTCCACTTGAGGCCGCAAACTCAGGGTCCCTCTCACATACCTAGAGCTGAGAGAAGCCTCCTCTTGAGGTGCTTGTGGTAAGGTGGTATTCCTCTGGAGTCGAAGCCAGGGACTAACCTCTCATCTCGAGTTGATTTTTGGCCCACGGAGCTCTTTCGTGTTGCTACAGTGACCTCAGGATCCCTCTAGCCTTGAAACAGTGTTCTTGGGGTTTCTCTGGAGTGCCATCAAGGAAATCAAGGCTCCTTTCATGTGTGATGTGCAACACGGAATTGCTCTGCACGCAGTGCAGGGGAATCGGGCCTCATCTCGCGGCGAGGGGGAAGTCTCATGGTTTTTCTCGAGTTGCGGCGGGAACCTGGGGTATATTCTCGAGTTACGACGGGGATGGCCCTTCCACACACGTGTTTGTTCAGCCACGTCAGGACTCTTGCCTAGTTGCGAGACACAACTCGGGATTCTCCTCGAGGCTTGGCAAGGCCATTGGGACGCCTCTCCAGCTGAGGCGGGAGACCAAGGGTCCCTTTCCACGTGCCACAGGAATCCTGGGACTCCTATCAAGTTTCACGAGGAGTCAGGCATCGTCTCCTTTGGAGGCACTGATCTCCGCGTACCTCTGGAGTTTTCAAAGGATGTGAGGCCTCCGGTCGCGATGAGGTGGGGAACTAGGTCTTTCTCTGTGGTCTTCACAGGGGATTCAGACATCCTTTCATCTTGGGAGATGCAAGACGAGCCTGCATTCAAGTCACTGCAGGGATATCCAGCCTTATTTCGCGTCAGGGCATCGCGGTGTCCATTCCACTTGAGGCCGCAAACTCAGGGTCCCTCTCACATACCTAGAGCTGAGAGAAGCCTCATCTCGAGGTGCTTGTGGTAAGGTGGTATTCTTCTGGAGTCGAAGCCAGGGACTAACCTCTCATCTCGAGTTGATTTTTGGCCCACGGAGCTCTTTCGTGTTGCTACAGTGACCTCAGGATCCCTCTAGCCTTGAAACAGTGTTCTTGGGGTTTCTCTGGAGTGCCATCAAGGAAATCAAGGCTCCTTTCATGTGTGATGTGCAACACGGAATTCCTCTGCACGCAGTGCAGGGGAATCGGGCCTCATCTCGCGGCGAGGGGGAAGTCTCACGGTTTTTCTCGAGTTGCGGCGGGAACCTGGGGTATATTCTCGAGTTCCGACGGGGATGGCCCTTCCACCCACGTGTTTCTTCAGCGACGTCAGGACTCCTGCCTAGTTGCGAGGGACAACTCTGGATTCTCCTCGAGGCTTGGCAGGGCAATTGGGACGCCTCTCCAGCTGAGGCGGGAGACCAAGTGTCCCTTTCCAAGTGCCACAGGAATCCTGGGACTCCTATCAATTTTCACGAGGAGTCAGGCATCGTCTCCTTTGGAGGCACTGATCTCCGCGTACCTCTGGAGTTTTCAAAGGATGTGAGGCTATCGGTCGCGATGAGGTGGGGAACTAAGTCTTTCTCTGTGCTTTCCACAGGGGATTCAGACATCCTTTCGTCCTGGGAGATGCAAGACGAGCCTGCATTGAAGTCACTGCAGGGATATCCGGCCTTATTTCGAGTCAGGGCATCGCGGTGTCCATTACACTTGAGGCCGCAAACTCAGGGTCCCTCTCACATACCTAGAGCTGAGAGAAGCCTCCTCTTGAGGTGCTTGTGGTAAGGTGGTATTCCTCAGGAGTCGAAGCCAGGGACTAACCTCTCATCTCGTGTTGATTCTTGGTCCACGGAGCTCTTTCGTGTTGCTACAGTGTCCTCAGGATCCCTCTAGCCTTGAAACAGTGTTCTTGGGGTTTCTCTGGAGTGCCATCAAGGAAATCAAGGCTCCTTTCATGTGTGATGTGCAACACGTAATTGCTCTGCACGCAATGCAGGGGAATCGGGCCTCATCTCGCGGTGAGGGGGAAGTCTCATGGTTTTTCTCGAGTTGCGGCGGGAACCTGGGGTATATTCTCGAGTTACGACGGGGATGGCCCTTCCACACACGTGTTTCTTCAGCGACGTCAGGACTCCTGCCTAGTTGCGAGGGACAACTCGGGATTTTCCTCGAGGCTTTGCAGGGCAATTGGGACGCCTCTCCAGCTGAGACGGGAGACCAAGGGTCCCTTTCCACGTGCCACAGGAATCCTGGGTCTCCTATCAAGTTTCACAAGGAGTCAGGCATCGTCTCCTTTGGAGGCACTGATCTCCGCATACCTCTGGAGTTTTGAAAGGATTTGAGGCCTCCTGTCGCGATGAGGTGGGGAACTAGGTCTTTCTCTGTGGTCTCCACAGGGGATTCAGACACCCTGTCGTCTTGGGAGATGCAAGACGAGCCTGCATTCCAGTCACTGCAGGGATATCCGGCCTTATTTCGAGTCAGGGCATCGCGGTGTCCATTCCACTTGAGGCCGCAAACTCAGGGTCCCTCTCACATACCTAGAGCTGAGAGAAGCCTCCTCTTGAGGTGCTTGTGGTAAGGTGGTATTCCTCTGGAGTCGAAGCCAGGGACTAACCTCTCATCTCGAGTTGATTTTTGGTCCACGGAGCTCTTTCGTGTTGCTACAGTGACCTCAGGATCCCTCTAGCCTTGAAACAGTGTTCTTGGGGTTTTTCTGGAGTGCCATGAAGGAAATCAAGGCTCCTTTCATGTGTGATGTGCAACACAGAATTGCTCTGCACGCAGTGCAGGGGAATCGGGCCTCATCTCGCGGCGAGGGGGAAGTCTCATGGTTTTTCTCGAGTTGCGGCGGGAACCTGGGGTATATTCTCGAGTTACGACGGGGATGGCCCTTCCACCCACGTGTTTGTTCAGCCACGTCAGGACTCTTGCCTAGTTGCGAGACACAACTCGGGATTCTCCTCGAGGCTTGGCAAGGCAATTGGGACGCCTCTCCAGCTGAGGCGGGAGACCAAGGGTCCCTTTCCACGTGCCACAGGAATCCTGGTACTCCTATCAAGTTTCACGAGGAGTCAGGCATCGTCTCCTTTGGAGGCACTGATCTCCGCGTACCTCTGGAGTTTTCAAAGGATGTGAGGCCTCCGATCGCGATGAGGTGGGGAACTAGGTCTTTCTCTGTGGTCTCCACAGGGGATTCAGACATCCTTTCATCTTGGGAGATGCAAGACGAGCCTGCATTCAAGTCACTGCAGGGATATCCGGCCTTATTTCGCGTCAGGGCATCGCGGTGTCCATTCCACTTGAGGCCGCAAACTCAGGGTCCCTCTCACATACCTAGAGCTGAGAGAAGCCTCCTCTTGAGGTGCTTGTGGTAAGGTGGTATTCCTCTGGAGTCGAAGCCAGGGACTAACCTCTCATCTCAAGTTGATTTTTGGCCCACGGAGCTCTTTCGTGTTGCTACAGTGACCTCAGGATCCCTCTAGCCTTGAAACAGTGTTCTTGGGGTTTCTCTGGAGTGCCATCAAGGAAATCAAGGCTCCTTTCATGTGTGATGTGCAACACGGAATTGCTCTGCACGCAGTGCAGGGGAATCGGGCCTCATCTCGCGGCGAGGGGGAAGTCTCATGGTTTTTCTAGAGTTGCGGCGGGAACCTGGGGTATATTCTCGAGTTACGACGGGGATGGCCCTTCCACCCACGTGTTTCTTCAGCGACGTCAGGACTCCTGCCTAGTTGCGAGGGACAACTCTGGATTCTCCTCGAGGCTTGACAGGGCAATTGGGACGCCTCTCCAGCTGAGACGGGAGACCAAGTGTCCCTTTCCAAGTGCCACAGGAATCCTGGGACTCCTATAAAGTTTCACGAGGAGTCAGGCATCGTCTCCTTTGGAGGCACTGATCTCCGCGTACCTCTGGAGTTTTCAAAGGATGTGAGGCCTCCGGTCGCGATGAGGTGGGGAACTAAGTCTTTCTCTGTGCTTTCCACAGGGGATTCAGACATCCTTTCGTCCTGGGAGATGCAAGACGAGCCTGCATTGAAGTCACTGCAATGATATCCGGCCTTATTTCGAGTCAGGGCATCGCGGTGTCCATTCCACTTGAGGCCGCAAACTCAGGGTCCCTCTCACATACCTAGAGCTGAGAGAAGCCTCCTCTTGAGGTGCTTGTGGTAAGGTGGTATTCCTCTGGAGACGAATCCAGGGACTAATCTCTCTTTTCGAGTTGATTTTTAGTCCACAGAGTTCTTTCGTTTTGCTACAGTGACCTCAGGATCCCTCTATCCTTGAAACAGTGTTCTTGGGGTTTCTCTGGAGTGCCATGAAGGAAATCAAGGCTCCTTTCATGTGTGATGTGCAAGACGGAATTGCTCTACACGCAGTGCAGGGGAATCGGGCCTCATCTCGCGGCGAGGGGGAAGTCTCATGGTTTTTCTCGAGTTGCGGCGGGAACCTGGGGTATATTCTCGAGTTATGACGGGGATGGCCCTTCCACACACGTGTGTGTTCAGCCATGTCAGGACTCCTGCCTGGTTGCGAGGGATAACTCTGGATTTTCCTCGAGGCTTTGCAGGGCAATTGGGACGCCCCTCCAGCTGAGACGGGAGACCAAGTGTCCCTTTCCAAGTGCCACAGGAATCCTGGGTCTCCTATCAAGTTTCACGAGGAGTCAGGCATCGTCTCCTTTGGAGGCACTGATCTCCGCATACCTCTGGAATTTTCAAAGGATTTGAGGAATCCTGTCGCGATGAGGTGGGGAACTAGGTCTTTCTCTGTGGTCTCCACAGGGGATTCAGACTCCCTTTCGTCTTGGGAGATGCAAGACGAGCCTGCATTCCAGTCACTGCAGGGACATCCGGCCTTATTTTGAGTCAGGGCATCGCGGTGTCCATTCCACTTGAGGCCGCAAACTCAGGGTCCCTCTCACATACCTAGATCTGAGAGAAGCCTCCTCTTGAGGTGCTTGTGGTAAGGTGGTATTCCTCTGGAGTCGAAGCCAGGGACTAACCTCTCATCTCGAGTTGATTTTTGGCCCACGGAGCTCTTTCGTGTTGCTACAGTGACCTCAGGATCCCTCTAGCCTTGAAACAGTGTTCTTGGGGTTTCTCTGGAGTGCCATCAAGGAAATCAAGGCTCCTTTCATGTGTGATGTGCAAGACGGAATTGCTCTGCACGCAGTGCAGGGGAATCGGGCCTCATCTCGCTGCGAGGGGGAAGTCTCATGGTTTTTCTCGAGTTGCGGCGGGAACCTGGGGTATATTCTCGAGTTACGACGGGGATGGCCCTTCCACCCACGTGTTTCTTCAGCCACATCAGGACTCCTGCCTAGTTGCGAGGGACAACTCTGGATTCTCCTCGAGGCTTGGCAGGGCAATTGGGACGCCTCTCCAGCTGAGGCGGGAGACCAAGTGTCCCTTTCCAAGTGCCACAGGAATCCTGGGACTCCTATCAAGTTTCAAGAGGAGTCAGGCATGGTCTCCTTTGGAGGCACTGATCTCCGCGTACCTCTGGAGTTTTCAAAGGATGTGAGGCTATCGGTCGCGATGATGTGGGGAACTAAGTCTTTCTCTGTGCTTTCCACAGGGGATTCAGACATCCTTTCGTCCTGGGAGATGCAAGACGAGCCTGCATTGAAGTCACTGCAGGGATATCCGGCCTTATTTCGAGTCAGGGCATCGCGGTGTCCAATCCACTTGAGGCCGCAAACTCAGGGTCCCTCTCACATACCTAGAGCTGAGAGAAGCCTCCTCTTGAGGTGCTTGTGGTAAGGTGGTATTCCTCTGGAGACGAATCCAGGGACTAACCTCTCTTTTCGAGTTGATTTTTGGTCCACAGAGTTCTTTCGTGTTGCTACAGTGACCTCAGGATCCCTCTATCCCTGAAACAGTGTTCTTTGGGATTCTCTGGAGTGCCATCAAGGAATCAAGGCTCCTTTCATGTGTGATGTGCAAGACGGAATTGCTCTGCACGCAGTACAGGGGAATCGGGCCTCATCTCGCATCGAGGGGGAAGTCTCATGGTTTTTCTCGAGTTGCGGCGGGAACCTGGGGTATATTCTCGAGTTACGACGGGGATGGCCCTTCCACACACGTGTGTGTTCAGCCATGTCAGGACTCCTGCCTAGTTGCGAGGGATAACTATGGATTCTCCTCGAGGCTTTGCAGGGCAATTGGGACGCCCCTCCAGCTGAGACGGGAGACCAAGTGTCCCTTTCCAAGTGCCACAGGAATCCTGGGTCTCCTATCAAGTTTCACGAGGAGTCAGGCATCGTCTCCTTTGGAGGCACTGATCTCCGCATACCTCTGGAATTTTCAAAGGATTTGAGGCCTCCTGTCGCGATGAGGTGGGGAACTAGGTCTTTCTCTGTGGTCTCCACAGGGGATTCAGACACCCTTTCGTCTTGGGAGATGCAAGACGAGCCTGCATTCCAGTCACTGCAGGGATATCCGGCCTTATTTCGAGTCAGGGCATCGCGGTGTCCATTCCACTTGAGGCCGCAAACTCATGGTCCCTCTCACATACCTAGAGCTGAGAGAAGCCTCCTCTTGAGGTGCTTGTGGTAAGGTGGTATTCCTCTGGAGTCGAAGCCAGGGACTAACCTCTCATCTCGAGTTGATTTTTGGCCCACGGAGCTCTTTCGTGTTGCTACAGTGACCTCAGGATCCCTCTAGCCTTGAAACAGTGTTCTTGGGGTTTCTCTGGAGTGCCATCAAGGAAATCAAGGCTCCTTTCATGTGTGATGTGCAAGACGGAATTGCTCTGCACGCAGTGCTGGGGAATCGGGCCTCATCACGCGGCGAGGGGGAAGTCTCATGGTTTTTCTCGAGTTGCGGCGGGAACCTGGGGTATATTCTCGAGTTACGACGGGGATGGCCCTTCCACCCACGTGTTTGTTCAGCCACGTCAGGACTCCTGCCTAGTTGCGAGGGACAACTCGGGATTCTCCTCGAGGCTTGGCAGGGCAATTGGAACGCCTCTCCAGCTGAGGCGGGAGACCAAGGGTCCCTTTCCACGTGCCACAAGAATCCTGGGACTCCTATCAAGTTTCACGAGGAGTCAGGCATCGTCTCCTTTGGAGGCACTGATCTCCGCGTACCTCTGGAGTTTTCAAAGGATGTGAGGCCTCCGGTCGCGATGAGGTGGGGAACTAAGTGTTTCTCTGTGGTCTCCACAGGGGATTCAGACATCCTTTCTTCTTGGGAGATGCAAGACGAGCCTGCATTCAAGTCACTGCAGGGATATCCAGCCTTATTTCGCGTCAGGGCATCGCGGTGTCCATTCCACTTGAGGCCGCAAATTCAGGGTCCCTCTCACATACATAGAGCTGAGAGAAGCCTCCTCTTGAGGTGCTTGTGGTAAGGTGGTATTCCTCTGGAGTCGAAGCCAGGGACTAACCTCTCATCTCGAGTTGATTTTTGGTCCACGGAGCTCTTTCGTGTTGCTACAGTGACCTCAGGATCCCTCTAGCCTTGAAACAGTGTTCTTGGGGTTTTTCTGGAGTGCCATGAAGGAAATCAAGGCTCCTTTCATGTGTGATGTGCAACACAGAATTGCTCTGCACGCAGTGCAGGGGAATCGGGCCTCATCTCGCGGCGAGGGGGAAGTCTCATGGTTTTTCTCGAGTTGCGGCGGGAACCTGGGGTATATTCTCGAGTTACGACGGGGATGGCCCTTCCACCCACGTGTTTGTTCAGCCACGTCAGGACTCTTGCCTAGTTGCGAGACACAACTCGGGATTCTCCTCGAGGCTTGGCAAGGCAATTGGGACGCCTCTCCAGCTGAGGCGGGAGACCAAGGGTCCCTTTCCACGTGCCACAGGAATCCTGGGTCTCCTATCAAGTTTCACGAGGAGTCAGGCATCGTCTCCTTTGGAGGCACTGATCTCCGCGTACCTCTGGAGTTTTCAAAGGATGTGAGGCCTCCGATCGCGATGAGGTGGGGAACTAGGTCTTTCTCTGTGGTCTCCACAGGGGATTCAGACATCCTTTCATCTTGGGAGATGCAAGACGAGCCTGCCTTCAAGTCACTGCAGGGATATCCAGCCTTATTTCGCGTCAGGGCATCGCGGTGTCCATTCCACTTGAGGCCGCAAACTCAGGGTCCCTCTCACATACCTAGAGCTGAGAGAAGCCTCCTCTTGAGGTGCTTGTGGTAAGGTGGTATTCCTCTGGAGTCGAAGCCAGGGACTAACCTCTCATCTCGAGTTGATTTTTGGCCCACGGAGCTCTTTCGTGTTGCTACAGTGACCTCAGGATCCCTCTAGCCTTGAAACAGTGTTCTTGGGGTTTCTCTGGAGTGCCATCAAGGAAATCAAGGCTCCTTTCATGTGTGATGTGCAACACGGAATTGCTCTGCACGCAGTGCAGGGGAATCGGGCCTCATCTCGCGGCGAGGGGGAAGTCTCATGGTTTTTCTCGAGTTGCGGCGGGAACCTGGGGTATATTCTCGAGTTACGACGGGGATGGCCCTTCCACCCACGTGTTTCTTCAGCGACGTCAGGACTCCTGCCTAGTTGCGAGGGACAACTCTGGATTCTCCTCGAGGCTTGGCAGGGCAATTGGGACGCCTCTCCAGCTGAGACGGGAGACCAAGTGTCCCTTTCCAAGTGCCACAGGAATCCTGGGACTCCTATCAAGTTTCACGAGGAGTCAGGCATCGTCTCCTTTGGAGGCACTGATCTCCGCGTACCTCTGGAGTTTTCAAAGGATGTGAGGCCTCCGGTCGCGATGAGGTGGGGAACTAAGTATTTCTCTGTGCTTTCCACAGGGGATTCAGACATCCTTTCGTCCTGGGAGATGCAAGACGAGCCTGCATTGAAGTCACTGCAATGATATCCGGCCTTATTTCGAGTCAGGGCATCGCGGTGTCCATTCCACTTGAGGCCGCAAACTCAGGGTCCCTCTCACATACCTAGAGCTGAGAGAAGCCTCCTCTTGAGGTGCTTGTGGTAAGGTGGTATTCCTCTGGAGTCGAAGCCAGGGACTAACCTCTCATCTCGAGTTGATTTTTGGTCCACGGAGCTCTTTCGTGTTGCTACAGTGACCTCAGGATCCCTCTAGCCTTGAAACAGTGTTCTTGGGGTTTTTCTGGAGTGCCATGAAGGAAATCAAGGCTCCTTTCATGTGTGATGTGCAACACAGAATTGCTCTGCACGCAGTGCAGGGGAATCGGGCCTCATCTCGCGGCGAGGGGGAAGTCTCATGGTTTTTCTCGAGTTGCGGCGGGAACCTGGGGTATATTCTCGAGTTACGACGGGGATGGCCCTTCCACCCACGTGTTTGTTCAGCCACGTCAGGACTCTTGCCTAGTTGCGAGACACAACTCGGGATTCTCCTCGAGGCTTGGCAAGGCAATTGGGACGCCTCTCCAGCTGAGGCGGGAGACCAAGGGTCCCTTTCCACGTGCCACAGGAATCCTGGTACTCCTATCAAGTTTCACGAGGAGTCAGGCATCGTCTCCTTTGGAGGCACTGATCTCCGCGTACCTCTGGAGTTTTCAAAGGATGTGAGGCCTCCGATCGCGATGAGGTGGGGAACTAGGTCTTTCTCTGTGGTCTCCACAGGGGATTCAGACATCCTTTCATCTTGGGAGATGCAAGACGAGCCTGCATTCAAGTCACTGCAGGGATATCCAGCCTTATTTCGCGTCAGGGCATCGCGGTGTCCATTCCACTTGAGGCCGCAAACTCAGGGTCCCTCTCACATACCTAGAGCTGAGAGAAGCCTCCTCTTGAGGTGCTTGTGGTAAGGTGGTATTCCTCTGGAGTCGAAGCCAGGGACTAACCTCTCATCTCAAGTTGATTTTTGGCCCACGGAGCTCTTTCGTGTTGCTACAGTGACCTCAGGATCCCTCTAGCCTTGAAACAGTGTTCTTGGGGTTTCTCTGGAGTGCCATCAAGGAAATCAAGGCTCCTTTCATGTGTGATGTGCAACACGGAATTGCTCTGCACGCAGTGCAGGGGAATCGGGCCTCATCTCGCGGCGAGGGGGAAGTCTCATGGTTTTTCTCGAGTTGCGGCGGGAACCTGGGGTATATTCTCGAGTTACGACGGGGATGGCCCTTCCACCCACGTGTTTCTTCAGCGACGTCAGGACTCCTGCCTAGTTGCGAGGGACAACTCTGGATTCTCCTCGAGGCTTGGCAGGGCAATTGGGACGCCTCTCCAGCTGAGACGGGAGACCAAGTGTCCCTTTCCAAGTGCCACAGGAATCCTGGGACTCCTATCAAGTTTCACGAGGAGTCAGGCATCGTCTCCTTTGGAGGCACTGATCTCCGCGTACCTCTGGAGTTTTCAAAGGATGTGAGGCCTCCGGTCGCGATGAGGTGGGGAACTAAGTCTTTCTCTGTGCTTTCCACAGGGGATTCAGACATCCTTTCGTCCTGGGAGATGCAAGACGAGCCTGCATTGAAGTCACTGCAATGATATCCGGCCTTATTTCGAGTCAGGGCATCGCGGTGTCCATTCCACTTGAGGCCGCAAACTCAGGGTCCCTCTCACATACCTAGAGCTGAGAGAAGCCTCCTCTTGAGGTGCTTGTGGTAAGGTGGTATTCCTCTGGAGACGAATCCAGGGACTAATCTCTCTTTTCGAGTTGATTTTTAGTCCACAGAGTTCTTTCGTTTTGCTACAGTGACCTCAGGATCCCTCTATCCTTGAAACAGTGTTCTTGGGGTTTCTCTGGAGTGCCATGAAGGAAATCAAGGCTCCTTTCATGTGTGATGTGCAAGACGGAATTGCTCTACACGCAGTGCAGGGGAATCGGGCCTCATCTCGCGGCGAGGGGGAAGTCTCATGGTTTTTCTCGAGTTGCGGCGGGAACCTGGGGTATATTCTCGAGTTATGACGGGGATGGCCCTTCCACACACGTGTGTGTTCAGCCATGTCAGGACTCCTGCCTGGTTGCGAGGGATAACTCTGGATTTTCCTCGAGGCTTTGCAGGGCAATTGGGACGCCCCTCCAGCTGAGACGGGAGACCAAGTGTCCCTTTCCAAGTGCCACAGGAATCCTGGGTCTCCTATCAAGTTTCACGAGGAGTCAGGCATCGTCTCCTTTGGAGGCACTGATCTCCGCATACCTCTGGAATTTTCAAAGGATTTGAGGAATCCTGTCGCGATGAGGTGGGGAACTAGGTCTTTCTCTGTGGTCTCCACAGGGGATTCAGACTCCCTTTCGTCTTGGGAGATGCAAGACGAGCCTGCATTCCAGTCACTGCAGGGACATCCGGCCTTATTTTGAGTCAGGGCATCGCGGTGTCCATTCCACTTGAGGCCGCAAACTCAGGGTCCCTCTCACATACCTAGATCTGAGAGAAGCCTCCTCTTGAGGTGCTTGTGGTAAGGTGGTATTCCTCTGGAGTCGAAGCCAGGGACTAACCTCTCATCTCGAGTTGATTTTTGGCCCACGGAGCTCTTTCGTGTTGCTACAGTGACCTCAGGATCCCTCTAGCCTTGAAACAGTGTTCTTGGGGTTTCTCTGGAGTGCCATCAAGGAAATCAAGGCTCCTTTCATGTGTGATGTGCAAGACGGAATTGCTCTGCACGCAGTGCAGGGGAATCGGGCCTCATCTCGCTGCGAGGGGGAAGTCTCATGGTTTTTCTCGAGTTGCGGCGGGAACCTGGGGTATATTCTCGAGTTACGACGGGGATGGCCCTTCCACCCACGTGTTTCTTCAGCCACATCAGGACTCCTGCCTAGTTGCGAGGGACAACTCTGGATTCTCCTCGAGGCTTGGCAGGGCAATTGGGACGCCTCTCCAGCTGAGGCGGGAGACCAAGTGTCCCTTTCCAAGTGCCACAGGAATCCTGGGACTCCTATCAAGTTTCAAGAGGAGTCAGGCATGGTCTCCTTTGGAGGCACTGATCTCCGCGTACCTCTGGAGTTTTCAAAGGATGTGAGGCTATCGGTCGCGATGATGTGGGGAACTAAGTCTTTCTCTGTGCTTTCCACAGGGGATTCAGACATCCTTTCGTCCTGGGAGATGCAAGACGAGCCTGCATTGAAGTCACTGCAGGGATATCCGGCCTTATTTCGAGTCAGGGCATCGCGGTGTCCAATCCACTTGAGGCCGCAAACTCAGGGTCCCTCTCACATACCTAGAGCTGAGAGAAGCCTCCTCTTGAGGTGCTTGTGGTAAGGTGGTATTCCTCTGGAGACGAATCCAGGGACTAACCTCTCTTTTTGAGTTGATTTTTGGTCCACAGAGTTCTTTCGTGTTGCTACAGTGACCTCAGGATCCCTCTATCCCTGAAACAGTGTTCTTTGGGATTCTCTGGAGTGCCATCAAGGAATCAAGGCTCCTTTCATGTGTGATGTGCAAGACGGAATTGCTCTGCACGCAGTACAGGGGAATCGGGCCTCATCTCGCATCGAGGGGGAAGTCTCATGGTTTTTCTCGAGTTGCGGCGGGAACCTGGGGTATATTCTCGAGTTACGACGGGGATGGCCCTTCCACACACGTGTGTGTTCAGCCATGTCAGGACTCCTGCCTAGTTGCGAGGGATAACTATGGATTCTCCTCGAGGCTTTGCAGGGCAATTGGGACGCCCCTCCAGCTGAGACGGGAGACCAAGTGTCCCTTTCCAAGTGCCACAGGAATCCTGGGTCTCCTATCAAGTTTCACGAGGAGTCAGGCATCGTCTCCTTTGGAGGCACTGATCTCCGCATACCTCTGGAATTTTCAAAGGATTTGAGGCCTCCTGTCGCGATGAGGTGGGGAACTAGGTCTTTCTCTGTGGTCTCCACAGGGGATTCAGACACCCTTTCGTCTTGGGAGATGCAAGACGAGCCTGCATTCCAGTCACTGCAGGGATATCCGGCCTTATTTCGAGTCAGGGCATCGCGGTGTCCATTCCACTTGAGGCCGCAAACTCATGGTCCCTCTCACATACCTAGAGCTGAGAGAAGCCTCCTCTTGAGGTGCTTGTGGTAAGGTGGTATTCCTCTGGAGTCGAAGCCAGGGACTAACCTCTCATCTCGAGTTGATTTTTGGCCCACGGAGCTCTTTCGTGTTGCTACAGTGACCTCAGGATCCCTCTAGCCTTGAAACAGTGTTCTTGGGGTTTCTCTGGAGTGCCATCAAGGAAATCAAGGCTCCTTTCATGTGTGATGTGCAAGACGGAATTGCTCTGCACGCAGTGCTGGGGAATCGGGCCTCATCACGCGGCGAGGGGGAAGTCTCATGGTTTTTCTCGAGTTGCGGCGGGAACCTGGGGTATATTCTCGAGTTATGACGGGGATGGCCCTTCCACACACGTGTGTGTTCAGCCATGTCAGGACTCCTGCCTGGTTGCGAGGGATAACTCTGGATTTTCCTCGAGGCTTTGCAGGGCAATTGGGACGCCCCTCCAGCTGAGACGGGAGACCAAGTGTCCCTTTCCAAGTGCCACAGGAATCCTGGGTCTCCTATCAAGTTTCACGAGGAGTCAGGCATCGTCTCCTTTGGAGGCACTGATCTCCGCATACCTCTGGAATTTTCAAAGGATTTGAGGAATCCTGTCGCGATGAGGTGGGGAACTAGGTCTTTCTCTGTGGTCTCCACAGGGGATTCAGACTCCCTTTCGTCTTGGGAGATGCAAGACGAGCCTGCATTCCAGTCACTGCAGGGACATCCGGCCTTATTTTGAGTCAGGGCATCGCGGTGTCCATTCCACTTGAGGCCGCAAACTCAGGGTCCCTCTCACATACCTAGATCTGAGAGAAGCCTCCTCTTGAGGTGCTTGTGGTAAGGTGGTATTCCTCTGGAGTCGAAGCCAGGGACTAACCTCTCATCTCGAGTTGATTTTTGGCCCACGGAGCTCTTTCGTGTTGCTACAGTGACCTCAGGATCCCTCTAGCCTTGAAACAGTGTTCTTGGGGTTTCTCTGGAGTGCCATCAAGGAAATCAAGGCTCCTTTCATGTGTGATGTGCAAGACGGAATTGCTCTGCACGCAGTGCAGGGGAATCGGGCCTCATCTCGCTGCGAGGGGGAAGTCTCATGGTTTTTCTCGAGTTGCGGCGGGAACCTGGGGTATATTCTCGAGTTACGACGGGGATGGCCCTTCCACCCACGTGTTTCTTCAGCCACATCAGGACTCCTGCCTAGTTGCGAGGGACAACTCTGGATTCTCCTCGAGGCTTGGCAGGGCAATTGGGACGCCTCTCCAGCTGAGGCGGGAGACCAAGTGTCCCTTTCCAAGTGCCACAGGAATCCTGGGACTCCTATCAAGTTTCACGAGGAGTCAGGCATCGTCTCCTTTGGAGGCACTGATCTCCGCGTACCTCTGGAGTTTTCAAAGGATGTGAGGCTATCGGTCGCGATGATGTGGGGAACTAAGTCTTTCTCTGTGCTTTCCACAGGGGATTCAGACATCCTTTCGTCCTGGGAGATGCAAGACGAGCCTGCATTGAAGTCACTGCAGGGATATCCGGCCTTATTTCGAGTCAGGGCATCGCGGTGTCCAATCCACTTGAGGCCGCAAACTCAGGGTCCCTCTCACATACCTAGAGCTGAGAGAAGCCTCCTCTTGAGGTGCTTGTGGTAAGGTGGTATTCCTCTGGAGACGAATCCAGGGACTAACCTCTCTTTTCGAGTTGATTTTTGGTCCACAGAGTTCTTTCGTGTTGCTACAGTGACCTCAGGATCCCTCTATCCCTGAAACAGTGTTCTTTGGGATTCTCTGGAGTGCCATCAAGGAATCAAGGCTCCTTTCATGTGTGATGTGCAAGACGGAATTGCTCTGCACGCAGTACAGGGGAATCGGGCCTCATCTCGCATCGAGGGGGAAGTCTCATGGTTTTTCTCGAGTTGCGGCGGGAACCTGGGGTATATTCTCGAGTTACGACGGGGATGGCCCTTCCACACACGTGTGTGTTCAGCCATGTCAGGACTCCTGCCTAGTTGCGAGGGATAACTATGGATTCTCCTCGAGGCTTTGCAGGGCAATTGGGACGCCCCTCCAGCTGAGACGGGAGACCAAGTGTCCCTTTCCAAGTGCCACAGGAATCCTGGGTCTCCTATCAAGTTTCACGAGGAGTCAGGCATCGTCTCCTTTGGAGGCACTGATCTCCGCATACCTCTGGAATTTTCAAAGGATTTGAGGCCTCCTGTCGCGATGAGGTGGGGAACTAGGTCTTTCTCTGTGGTCTCCACAGGGGATTCAGACACCCTTTCGTCTTGGGAGATGCAAGACGAGCCTGCATTCCAGTCACTGCAGGGATATCCGGCCTTATTTCGAGTCAGGGCATCGCGGTGTCCATTCCACTTGAGGCCGCAAACTCATGGTCCCTCTCACATACCTAGAGCTGAGAGAAGCCTCCTCTTGAGGTGCTTGTGGTAAGGTGGTATTCCTCTGGAGTCGAAGCCAGGGACTAACCTCTCATCTCGAGTTGATTTTTGGCCCACGGAGCTCTTTCGTGTTGCTACAGTGACCTCAGGATCCCTCTAGCCTTGAAACAGTGTTCTTGGGGTTTCTCTGGAGTGCCATCAAGGAAATCAAGGCTCCTTTCATGTGTGATGTGCAAGACGGAATTGCTCTGCACGCAGTGCTGGGGAATCGGGCCTCATCACGCGGCGAGGGGGAAGTCTCATGGTTTTTCTCGAGTTGCGGCGGGAACCTGGGGTATATTCTCGAGTTACGACGGGGATGGCCCTTCCACCCACGTGTTTGTTCAGCCACGTCAGGACTCCTGCCTAGTTGCGAGGGACAACTCGGGATTCTCCTCGAGGCTTGGCAGGGCAATTGGAACGCCTCTCCAGCTGAGGCGGGAGACCAAGGGTCCCTTTCCACGTGCCACAAGAATCCTGGGACTCCTATCAAGTTTCACGAGGAGTCAGGCATCGTCTCCTTTGGAGGCACTGATCTCCGCGTACCTCTGGAGTTTTCAAAGGATGTGAGGCCTCCGGTCGCGATGAGGTGGGGAACTAAGTGTTTCTCTGTGGTCTCCACAGGGGATTCAGACATCCTTTCTTCTTGGGAGATGCAAGACGAGCCTGCATTCAAGTCACTGCAGGGATATCCAGCCTTATTTCGCGTCAGGGCATCGCGGTGTCCATTCCACTTGAGGCCGCAAATTCAGGGTCCCTCTCACATACATAGAGCTGAGAGAAGCCTCCTCTTGAGGTGCTTGTGGTAAGGTGGTATTCCTCTGGAGTCGAAGCCAGGGACTAACCTCTCATCTCGAGTTGATTTTTGGTCCACGGAGCTCTTTCGTGTTGCTACAGTGACCTCAGGATCCCTCTAGCCTTGAAACAGTGTTCTTGGGGTTTTTCTGGAGTGCCATGAAGGAAATCAAGGCTCCTTTCATGTGTGATGTGCAACACAGAATTGCTCTGCACGCAGTGCAGGGGAATCGGGCCTCATCTCGCGGCGAGGGGGAAGTCTCATGGTTTTTCTCGAGTTGCGGCGGGAACCTGGGGGATATTCTCGAGTTACGACGGGGATGGCCCTTCCACCCACGTGTTTGTTCAGCCACGTCAGGACTCTTGCCTAGTTGCGAGACACAACTCGGGATTCTCCTCGAGGCTTGGCAAGGCAATTGGGACGCCTCTCCAGCTGAGGCGGGAGACCAAGGGTCCCTTTCCACGTGCCACAGGAATCCTGGGTCTCCTATCAAGTTTCACGAGGAGTCAGGCATCGTCTCCTTTGGAGGCACTGATCTCCGCGTACCTCTGGAGTTTTCAAAGGATGTGAGGCCTCCGATCGCGATGAGGTGGGGAACTAGGTCTTTCTCTGTGGTCTCCACAGGGGATTCAGACATCCTTTCATCTTGGGAGATGCAAGACGAGCCTGCCTTCAAGTCACTGCAGGGATATCCAGCCTTATTTCGCGTCAGGGCATCGCGGTGTCCATTCCACTTGAGGCCGCAAACTCAGGGTCCCTCTCACATACCTAGAGCTGAGAGAAGCCTCCTCTTGAGGTGCTTGTGGTAAGGTGGTATTCCTCTGGAGTCGAAGCCAGGGACTAACCTCTCATCTCGAGTTGATTTTTGGCCCACGGAGCTCTTTCGTGTTGCTACAGTGACCTCAGGATCCCTCTAGCCTTGAAACAGTGTTCTTGGGGTTTCTCTGGAGTGCCATGAAGGAAATCAAGGCTCCTTTCATGTGTGATGTGCAACACGGAATTGCTCTGCACGCAGTGCAGGGGAATCGGGCCTCATCTCGCGGCGAGGGGGAAGTCTCATGGTTTTTCTCGAGTTGCGGCGGGAACCTGGGGTATATTCTCGAGTTACGACGGGGATGGCCCTTCCACCCACGTGTTTCTTCAGCGACGTCAGGACTCCTGCCTAGTTGCGAGGGACAACTCTGGATTCTCCTCGAGGCTTGGCAGGGCAATTGGGACGCCTCTCCAGCTGAGACGGGAGACCAAGTGTCCCTTTCCAAGTGCCACAGGAATCCTGGGACTCCTATCAAGTTTCACGAGGAGTCAGGCATCGTCTCCTTTGGAGGCACTGATCTCCGCGTACCTCTGGAGTTTTCAAAGGATGTGAGGCCTCCGGTCGCGATGAGGTGGGGAACTAAGTATTTCTCTGTGCTTTCCACAGGGGATTCAGACATCCTTTCGTCCTGGGAGATGCAAGACGAGCCTGCATTGAAGTCACTGCAATGATATCCGGCCGTATTTCGAGTCAGGGCATCGCGGTGTCCATTCCACTTGAGGCCGCAAACTCAGGGTCCCTCTCACATACCTAGAGCTGAGAGAAGCCTCCTCTTGAGGTGCTTGTGGTAAGGTGGTATTCCTCTGGAGACGAATCCAGGGACTAATCTCTCTTTTCGAGTTGATTTTTAGTCCACAGAGTTCTTTCGTTTTGCTACAGTGACCTCAGGATCCCTCTATCCTTGAAACAGTGTTCTTGGGGTTTCTCTGGAGTGCCATGAAGGAAATCAAGGCTCCTTTCATGTGTGATGTGCAAGACGGAATTGCTCTACACGCAGTGCAGGGGAATCGGGCCTCATCTCGCGGCGAGGGGGAAGTCTCATGGTTTTTCTCGAGTTGCGGCGGGAACCTGGGGTATATTCTCGAGTTATGACGGGGATGGCCCTTCCACACACGTGTGTGTTCAGCCATGTCAGGACTCCTGCCTGGTTGCGAGGGATAACTCTGGATTCTCCTCGAGGCTTTGCAGGGCAATTGGGACGCCCCTCCAGCTGAGACGGGAGACCAAGTGTCCCTTTCCAAGTGCCACAGGAATCCTGGGTCTCCTATCAAGTTTCACGAGGAGTCAGGCATCGTCTCCTTTGGAGGCACTGATCTCCGCATACCTCTGGAATTTTCAAAGGATTTGAGGAATCCTGTCGCGATGAGGTGGGGAACTAGGTCTTTCTCTGTGGTCTCCACAGGGGATTCAGACTCCCTTTCGTCTTGGGAGATGCAAGACGAGCCTGCATTCCAGTCACTGCAGGGACATCCGGCCTTATTTTGAGTCAGGGCATCGCGGTGTCCATTCCACTTGAGGCCGCAAACTCAGGGTCCCTCTCACATACCTAGATCTGAGAGAAGCCTCCTCTTGAGGTGCTTGTGGTAAGGTGGTATTCCTCTGGAGTCGAAGCCAGGGACTAACCTGTCATCTCGAGTTGATTTTTGGCCCACGGAGCTCTTTCGTGTTGCTACAGTGACCTCAGGATCCCTCTAGCCTTGAAACAGTGTTCTTGGGGTTTCTCTGGAGTGCCATCAAGGAAATCAAGGCTCCTTTCATGTGTGATGTGCAAGACGGAATTGCTCTGCACGCAGTGCAGGGGAATCGGGCCTCATCTCGCTGCGAGGGGGAAGTCTCATGGTTTTTCTCGAGTTGCGGCGGGAACCTGGGGTATATTCTCGAGTTACGACGGGGATGGCCCTTCCACCCACGTGTTTCTTCAGCCACATCAGGACTCCTGCCTAGTTGCGAGGGACAACTCTGGATTCTCCTCGAGGCTTGGCAGGGCAATTGGGACGCCTCTCCAGCTGAGGCGGGAGACCAAGTGTCCCTTTCCAAGTGCCACAGGAATCCTGGGACTCCTATCAAGTTTCAAGAGGAGTCAGGCATGGTCTCCTTTGGAGGCACTGATCTCCGCGTACCTCTGGAGTTTTCAAAGGATGTGAGGCTATCGGTCGCGATGATGTGGGGAACTAAGTCTTTCTCTGTGCTTTCCACAGGGGATTCAGACATCCTTTCGTCCTGGGAGATGCAAGACGAGCCTGCATTGAAGTCACTGCAGGGATATCCGGCCTTATTTCGAGTCAGGGCATCGCGGTGTCCAATCCACTTGAGGCCGCAAACTCAGGGTCCCTCTCACATACCTAGAGCTGAGAGAAGCCTCCTCTTGAGGTGCTTGTGGTAAGGTGGTATTCCTCTGGAGACGAATCCAGGGACTAACCTCTCTTTTTGAGTTGATTTTTGGTCCACAGAGTTCTTTCGTGTTGCTACAGTGACCTCAGGATCCCTCTATCCCTGAAACAGTGTTCTTTGGGATTCTCTGGAGTGCCATCAAGGAATCAAGGCTCCTTTCATGTGTGATGTGCAAGACGGAATTGCTCTGCACGCAGTACAGGGGAATCGGGCCTCATCTCGCATCGAGGGGGAAGTCTCATGGTTTTTCTCGAGTTGCGGCGGGAACCTGGGGTATATTCTCGAGTTACGACGGGGATGGCCCTTCCACACACGTGTGTGTTCAGCCATGTCAGAACTCCTGCCTAGTTGCGAGGGATAACTATGGATTCTCCTCGAGGCTTTGCAGGGCAATTGGGACGCCCCTCCAGCTGAGACGGGAGACCAAGTGTCCCTTTCCAAGTGCCACAGGAATCCTGGGTCTCCTATCAAGTTTCACGAGGAGTCAGGCATCGTCTCCTTTGGAGGCACTGATCTCCGCATACCTCTGGAATTTTCAAAGGATTTGAGGCCTCCTGTCGCGATGAGGTGGGGAACTAGGTCTTTCTCTGTGGTCTCCACAGGTGATTCAGACACCCTTTCGTCTTGGGAGATGCAAGACGATCCTGCATTCAAGTCACTGCAGGGATATCCAGCCTTATTTCGCGTCAGGGCATCGCGGTGTCCATTCCACTTGAGGCCGCAAACTCAGGGTCCCTCTCACATACATAGAGCTGAGAGAAGCCTCCTCTTGAGGTGCTTGTGGTAAGGTGGTATTCCTCTGGAGTCGAAGCCAGGGACTAACCTCTCATCTCGAGTTGATTTTTGGCCCACGGAGCTCTTTCGTGTTGCTACAGTGACCTCAGGATCCCTCTAGCCTTGAAACAGTGTTCTTGGGGTTTCTCTGGAGTGCCATCAAGGAAATCAAGGCTCCTTTCATGTGTGATGTGCAACACGGAATTGCTCTGCACGCAGTGCAGGGGAATCGGGCCTCATCTCGCGGCGAGGGGGAAGTCTCATGGTTTTTCTCGAGTTGCGGCGGGAACCTGGGGTATATTCTCGAGTTACGACGGGGATGGCCCTTCCACCCACGTGTTTCTTCAGCGACGTCAGGACTCCTGCCTAGTTGCGAGGGACAACTCTGGATCCTCCTCGAGACTTGGCAGGGCAATTGGGACGCCTCTCCAGCTGAGACGGGAGACCAAGTGTCCCTTTCCAAGTGCCACAGGAATCCTGGGACTCCTATCAAGTTTCACGAGGAGTCAGGCATCGTCTCCTTTGGAGGCACTGATCTCCGCGTACCTCTGGAGTTTTCAAAGGATGTGAGGCCTCCGGTCGCGATGAGGTGGGGAACTTAGTCTTTCTCTGTGCTTTCCACAGGGGATTCAGACATCCTTTCGTCCTGGGAGATGCAAGACAAGCCTGCATTGAAGTCACTGCAGGGATATCCGGCCTTATTTCGAGTCAGGGCATCGCGGTGTCCATTCCACTTGAGGCCGCAAACTCAGGGTCCCTCTCACATACCTAGAGCTGAGAGAAGCCTCCTCTTGAGGTGCTTGTGGTAAGGTGGTATTCCTCTGGAGACGATGCCAGGGACTAACCTCTCTTTTCGAGTTGATTTTTGGTCCACAGAGTTCTTTCGTTTTGCTACAGTGACCTCAGGATCCCTCTATCCTTGAAACAGTGTTCTTGGGGTTTCTCTGGAGTGCCATCAAGGAAATCAAGGCTCCTTTCATGTGTGATGTGCAAGACGGAATTGCTCTACACGCAGTGCAGGGGAATCGGGCCTCATCTCGCGGCGAGGGGGAAGTCTCATGGTTTTTCTAGAGTTGCGGCGGGAACCTGGGGTATATTCTCGAGTTATGAAGGGGATGGCCCTTCCACACACGTGTGTGTTCAGCCATGTCAGGACTCCTGCCTGGTTGCGAGGGATAACTCTGGATTCTCCTCGAGGCTTTGCAGGGCAATTGGGACGCCCCTCCAGCTGAGACGGGAGACCAAGTGTCCCTTTCCAAGTGCCACAGGAATCCTGGGTCTCCTATCAAGTTTCACGAGGAGTCAGGCATCGTCTCCTTTGGAGGCACTGATCTCCGCATACCTCTGGAATTTTCAAAGGATTTGAGGAATCCTGTCGCGATGAGGTGGGGAACTAGGTCTTTCTCTGTGGTCTCCACAGGGGATTCAGACTCCCTTTCGTCTTGGGAGATGCAAGACGAGCCTGCATTCCAGTCACTGCAGGGACATCCGGCCTTATTTTGAGTCAGGGCATCGCGGTGTCCATTCCACTTGAGGCCGCAAACTCAGGGTCCCTCTCACATACCTAGATCTGAGAGAAGCCTCCTCTTGAGGTGCTTGTGGTAAGGTGGTATTCCTATGGAGTCGAAGCCAGGGACTAACCTCTCTTTTCGAGTTGATTTTTGGTCCACAGAGTTCTTTCGTTTTGCTACAGTGACCTCAGGATCCCTCTATCCTTGAAACAGTGTTCTTGGGGTTTCTCTGGAGTGCCATGAAGGAAATCAAGGCTCCTTTCATGTGTGATGTGCAAGACGGAATTGCTCTACACGCAGTGCAGGGGAATCGGGCCTCATCTCGCGGCGAGGGGGAAGTCTCATGGTTTTTCTCGAGTTGCGGCGGGAACCTGGGGTATATTCTCGAGTTACGACGGGGATGGCCCTTCCGCACACGTGTGTGTTCAGCCATGTCAGGACTCCTGCCTAGTTGCGAGGGATAACTATGGATTCTCCTCGAGGCTTTGCAGGGCAATTGGGACGCCCCTCCAGCTGAGACGGGAGACCAAGTGTCCCTTTCCAAGTGCCACAGGAATCCTGGGTCTCCAATCAAGTTTCACGAGGAGTCAGGCATCGTCTCCTTTGGAGGCACTGATCTCCGCATACCTCTGGAATTTTCAAAGGATTTGAGGCCTCCTGTCGCGATGAGGTGGGGAACTAGGTCTTTCTCTGTGGTCTCCACAGGGGATTCAGACACCCTTTCGTCTTGGGAGATGCAAGACGAGCCTGCATTCCAGTCACTGCAGGGATATCCGGCCTTATTTCGAGTCAGGGCATCGCGGTGTCCATTGCACTTGAGGCCGCAAACTCATGGTCCCTCTCACATACCTAGAGCTGAGAGAAGCCTCCTCTTGAGGTGCTTGTGGTAAGGTGGTATTCCTCTGGAGTCGAAGCCAGGGACTAACCTCTCATCTCGAGTTGATTTTTGGTCCACGGAACTCTTTCGTGTTGCTACAGTGACCTCAGGATCCCTCTAGCCTTGAAACAGTGTTCTTGGGGTTTCTCTGGAGTGCCATCAAGGAAATCAAGGCTCCTTTCATGTGTGATGTGCAAGACGGAATTGCTCTGCACGCAGTGCAGGGGAATCGGGCCTCATCTCGCGGCGAGGGGGAAGTCTCATGGTTTTTCTCGAGTTGCGGCGGGAACCTGGGGTATATTCTCAAGTTACGACGGGGATGGCCCTTCCACCCACGTGTTTCTTCAGCCACGTCAGGACTCCTGCCTAGTTGCGAGGGACAACTCTGGATTCTCCTCGAGGCCTGGCAGGGCAATTGGGACGCCTCTCCAGCTGAGGCGGGAGACCAAGTGTCCCTTTCCAAGTGCCACAGGAATCCTGGGACTCCTATCAAGTTTCACGAGGAGTCAGGCATCGTCTCCTTTGGAGGCACTGATCTCCGCGTACCTCTGGAGTTTTCAAAGGATGTGAGGCTATCGGTCGCGATGAGGTGGGGAACTAAGTCTTTCTCTGTGCTTTCCACAGGGGATTCAGACATCCTTTCGTCCTGGGAAATGCAAGACGAGCCTGCATTGAAGTCACTGCAGGGATATCCGGCCTTATTTCGAGTCAGGGCATCGCGGTGTCCATTACACTTGAGGCCGCAAACTCAGGGTCCCTCTCACATACCTAGAGCTGAGAGAAGCCTCCTCTTGAGGTGCTTGTGGTAAGGTGGTATTCCTCAGGAGTCGAAGCCAGGGACTAACCTCTCATCTCGTGTTGATTCTTGGTCCACGGAGCTCTTTCGTGTTGCTACAGTGTCCTCAGGATCCCTCTAGCCTTGAAACAGTGTTCTTGGGGTTTTTCTGGAGTGCCATGAAGGAAATCAAGGCTCCTTTCATGTGTGATGTGCAACACGGAATTGCTCTGCACGCAGTGCAGGGGAATCGGGCCTCATCTCGCGGTGAGGGGGAAGTCTCATGGTTTTTCTCGAGTTGCGGCGGGAACCTGGGGTATATTCTCGAGTTACGACGGGGATGGCCCTTCCACCCACGTGTTTGTTCAGCCACGTCAGGACTCCTGCCTAGTTGCGAGGGACAACTCGGGATTCTCCTCGAGGCTTGGCAAGGCAATTGGGACGCCTCTCCAGCTGAGGCGGGAGACCAAGGGTCCCTTTCCACGTGCCACAGGAATCCTGGTAATCCTATCAAGTTTCACGAGGAATCCGGCATCGTCTCCTTTGGAGGCACTGATCTCCGCGTACCTCTGGAGTTTTCAAAGGATGTGAGGCCTCCGATCGCGATGAGGTGGGGAACTAGGTCTTTCTCTGTGGTCTCCACAGGGGATTCAGACATCCTTTCATCTTGGGAGATGCAAGACGAGCCTGCATTCAAGTCACTGCAGGGATATCCAGCCTTATTTCGCGTCAGGGCATCGCGGTGTCCATTCCACTTGAGGCCGCAAACTCAGGGTCCCTCTCACATACCTAGAGCTGAGAGAAGCCTCCTCTTGAGGTGCTTGTGGTAAGGTGGTATTCCTCTGGAGTCGAAGCCAGGGACTAACCTCTCATCTCGAGTTGATTTTTGGCCCACGGAGCTCTTTCGTGTTGCTACAGTGACCTCAGGATCCCTCTAGCCTTGAAACAGTGTTCTTGGGGTTTCTCTGGAGTGCCATCAAGGAAATCAAGGCTCCTTTCATGTGTGATGTGCAACACGGAATTGCTCTGCACGCAGTGCAGGGGAATCGGGCCTCATCTCGCTGCGAGGGGGAAGTCTCATGGTTTTTCTCGAGTTGCGGCGGGAACCTGGGGTATATTCTCGAGTTACGACGGGGATGGCCCTTCCACCCACGTGTTTCTTCAGCGACGTCAGGACTCCTGCCTAGTTGCGAGGGACAACTCTGGATTCTCCTCGAGGCTTGGCAGGGCAATTGGGACGCCTCTCCAGCTGAGACGGGAGACCAAGTGTCCCTTTCCAAGTGCCACAGGAATCCTGGGACTCCTATCAAGTTTCACGAGGAGTCAGGCATCGTCTCCTTTGGAGGCACTGATCTCCGCGTACCTCTGGAGTTTTCAAAGGATGTGAGGCCTCCGGTCGCGATGAGGTGGGGAACTAAGTCTTTCTCTGTGCTTTCCACAGGGGATTCAGACATCCTTTCGTCCTGGGAGATGCAAGACGAGCCTGCATTGAAGTCACTGCAATGATATCCGGCCTTATTTCGAGTCAGGGCATCGCGGTGTCCATTCCACTTGAGGCCGCAAACTCAGGGTCCCTCTCACATACCTAGAGCTGAGAGAAGCCTCCTCTTGAGGTGCTTGTGGTAAGGTGGTATTCCTCTGGAGACGAATCCAGGGACTAATCTCTCTTTTCGAGTTGATTTTTAGTCCACAGAGTTCTTTCGTTTTGCTACAGTGACCTCAGGATCCCTCTATCCTTGAAACAGTGTTCTTGGGGTTTCTCTGGAGTGCCATGAAGGAAATCAAGGCTCCTTTCATGTGTGATGTGCAAGACGGAATTGCTCTACACGCAGTGCAGGGGAATCGGGCCTCATCTCGCGGCGAGGGGGAAGTCTCATGGTTTTTCTCGAGTTGCGGCGGGAACCTGGGGTATACTCTCGAGTTATGACGGGGATGGCCCTTCCACACACGTGTGTGTTCAGCCATGTCAGGACTCCTGCCTGGTTGCGAGGGATAACTCTGGATTCTCCTCGAGGCTTTGCAGGGCAATTGGGACGCCCCTCCAGCTGAGACGGGAGACCAAGTGTCCCTTTCCAAGTGCCACAGGAATCCTGGGTCTCCTATCAAGTTTCACGAGGAGTCAGGCATCGTCTCCTTTGGAGGCACTGATCTCCGCATACCTCTGGAATTTTCAAAGGATTTGAGGCCTCCTGTCGCGATGAGGTGGGGAACTAGGTCTTTCTCTGTGGACTCCACAGGGGATTCAGACTCCCTTTCGTCTTGGGAGATGCAAGACGAGCCTGCATTCCAGTCACTGCAGGGATATCCGGCCTTATTTTGAGTCAGGGCATCGCGGTGTCCATTCCACTTGAGGCCGCAAACTCAGGGTCCCTCTCACATACCTAGATCTGAGAGAAGCCTCCTCTTGAGGTGCTTGTGGTAAGGTGGTATTCCTCTGGAGTCGAAGCCAGGGACTAACCTCTCATCTCGAGTTGATTTTTGGCCCACGGAGCTCTTTCGTGTTGCTACAGTGACCTCAGGATCCCTCTAGCCTTGAAACAGTGTTCTTGGGCTTTCTCTGGAGTGCCATCAAGGAAATCAAGGCTCCTTTCATGTGTGATGTGCAAGACGGAATTGCTCTGCACGCAGTGCAGGGGAATCGGGCCTCATCTCGCTGCGAGGGGGAAGTCTCATGGTTTTTCTCGAGTTGCGGCGGGAACCTGGGGTATATTCTCGAGTTACGACGGGGATGGCCCTTCCACCCACGTGTTTCTTCAGCCACATCAGGACTCCTGCCTAGTTGCGAGGGACAACTCTGGATTCTCCTCGAGGCTTGGCAGGGCAATTGGGACGCCTCTCCAGCTGAGGCGGGAGACCAAGTGTCCCTTTCCAAGTGCCACAGGAATCCTGGGACTCCTATCAAGTTTCAGGAGGAGTCAGGCATCGTCTCCTTTGGAGGCACTGATCTCCGCGTACCTCTGGAGTTTTCAAAGGATGTGAGGCTATCGGTCGCGATGATGTGGGGAACTAAGTCTTTCTCTGTGCTTTCCACAGGGGATTCAGACATCCTTTCGTCCTGGGAGATGCAAGACGAGCCTGCATTGAAGTCACTGCAGGGATATCCGGCCTTATTTCGAGTCAGGGCATCGCGGTGTCCAATCCACTTGAGGCCGCAAACTCAGGGTCCCTCTCACATACCTAGAGCTGAGAGAAGCCTCCTCTTGAGGTGCTTGTGGTAAGGTGGTATTCCTCTGGAGACGAATCCAGGGACTAACCTCTCTTTTCGAGTTGATTTTTGGTCCACAGAGTTCTTTCGTGTTGCTACAGTGACCTCAGGATCCCTCTATCCCTGAAACAGAGTTCTTTGGGATTCTCTGGAGTGCCATCAAGGAATCAAGGCTCCTTTCATGTGTGATGTGCAAGACGGAATTGCTCTGCACGCAGTGCAGGGGAATCGGGCCTCATCTCGCATCGAGGGGGAAGTCTCATGGTTTTTCTCGAGTTGCGGCGGGAACCTGGGGTATATTCTCGAGTTACGACGGGGATGGCCCTTCCACACACGCGTGTGTTCAGCCATGTCAGGACTCCTGCCTAGTTGCGAGGGATAACTATGGATTCTCCTCGAGGCTTTGCAGGGCAATTGGGACGCCCCTCCAGCTGAGACGGGAGACCAAGTGTCCCTTTCCAAGTGCCACAGGAATCCTGGGTCTCCTATCAAGTTTCACGAGGAGTCAGGCATCGTCTCCTTTGGAGGCACTGATCTCCGCATACCTCTGGAATTTTCAAAGGATTTGAGGCCTCCTGTCGCGATGAGGTGGGGAACTAGGTCTTTCTCTGTGGTCTCCACAGGGGATTCAGACACCCTTTCGTCTTGGGAGATGCAAGACGAGCCTGCATTCCCGTCACTGCAGGGATATCCGGCCTTATTTCGAGTCAGGGCATCGCGGTGTCCATTCCACTTGAGGCCGCAAACTCATGGTCCCTCTCACATACCTAGAGCTGAGAGAAGCCTCCTCTTGAGGTGCTTGTGGTAAGGTGGTATTCCTCAGGAGTCGAAGCCAGGGACTAACCTCTCATCTCGAGTTGATTTTTGGCCCACGGAGCTCTTTTGTGTTGCTACAGTGACCTCAGGATCCCTCTAGCCTTGAAACAGTGTTCTTGGGGTTTCTCTGGAGTGCCATCAAGGAAATCAAGGCTCCTTTCATGTGTGATGTGCAAGACGGAATTGCTCTGCACGCAGTGCTGGGGAATCGGGCCTCATCTCGCGGCGAGGGGGAAGTCTCATGGTTTTTCTCGAGTTGCGGCGGGAACCTGGGGTATATTCTCAAGTTACGACGGGGATGGCCCTTCCACCCACGTGTTTCTTCAGCCACGTCAGGACTCCTGCCTAGTTGCGAGGGACAACTCTGGATTCTCCTCGAGGCCTGGCAGGGCAATTGGGACGCCTCTCCAGCTGAGGCGGGAGACCAAGTGTCCCTTTCCAAGTGCCACAGGAATCCTGGGACTCCTATCAAGTTTCACGAGGAGTCAGGCATCGTCTCCTTTGGAGGCACTGATCTCCGTGTACCTCTGGAGTTTTCAAAGGATGTGAGGCTATCGGTCGCGATGATGTGGGGAACTAAGTCTTTCTCTGTGCTTTCCACAGGGGATTCAGACATCCTTTCGTCCTGGGAGATGCAAGACGAGCCTGCATTGAAGTCACTGCAGGGATATCCGGCCTTATTTCGAGTCAGGGCATCGTGGTGTCCATTCCACTTGAGGCCGCAAACTCAGGGTCCCTCTCACATACCTAGAGCTGAGAGAAGCCTCCTCTTGAGGTGCTTGTGGTAAGGTGGTATTCCTCTGGAGACGAATCCAGGGACTAACCTCTCTTTTCGAGATGATTTTTGGTCCACAGAGTTCTTTCGTGTTGCTACAGTGACCTCAGGATCCCTCTATCCCTGAAACAGTGTTCTTGGGGTTTCTCTGGAGTGCCATCAAGGAAATCAAGGCTCCTTTCATGTGTGATGTGCAAGACGGAATTGCTCTACACGCAGTGCAGGGGAATCGGGCCTCATCTCGCGGCGAGGGGGAAGTCTCATGGTTTTTCTAGAGTTGCGGCGGGAACCTGGGGTATATTCTCGAGTTATGAAGGGGATGGCCCTTCCACACACGTGTGTGTTCAGCCATGTCAGGACTCCTGCCTGGTTGCGAGGGATAACTCTGGATTCTCCTCGAGGCTTTGCAGGGCAATTGGGACGCCCCTCCAGCTGAGACGGGAGACCAAGTGTCCCTTTCCAAGTGCCACAGGAATCCTGGGTCTCCTATCAAGTTTCACGAGGAGTCAGGCATCGTCTCCTTTGGAGGCACTGATCTCCGCATACCTCTGGAATTTTCAAAGGATTTGAGGAATCCTGTCGCGATGAGGTGGGGAACTAGGTCTTTCTCTGTGGTCTCCACAGGGGATTCAGACTCCCTTTCGTCTTGGGAGATGCAAGACGAGCCTGCATTCCAGTCACTGCAGGGACATCCGGCCTTATTTTGAGTCAGGGCATCGCGGTGTCCATTCCACTTGAGGCCGCAAACTCAGGGTCCCTCTCACATACCTAGATCTGAGAGAAGCCTCCTCTTGAGGTGCTTGTGGTAAGGTGGTATTCCTCTGGAGTCGAAGCCAGGGACTAACCTCTCATCTCGAGTTGATTTTTGGCCCACGGAGCTCTTTCGTGTTGCTACAGTGACCTCAGGATCCCTCTAGCCTTGAAACAGTGTTCTTGGGGTTTCTCTGGAGTGCCATCAAGGAAATCAAGGCTCCTTTCATGTGTGATGTGCAAGACGGAATTGCTCTGCACGCAGTGCAGGGGAATCGGGCCTCATCTCGCTGCGAGGGGGAAGTCTCATGGTTTTTCTCGAGTTGCGGCGGGAACCTGGGGTATATTCTCGAGTTACGACGGGGATGGCCCTTCCACCCACGTGTTTCTTCAGCCACATCAGGACTCCTGCCTAGTTGCGAGGGACAACTCTGGATTCTCCTCGAGGCTTGGCAGGGCAATTGGGACGCCTCTCCAGCTGAGGCGGGAGACCAAGTGTCCCTTTCCAAGTGCCACAGGAATCCTGGGACTCCTATCAAGTTTCAAGAGGAGTCAGGCATGGTCTCCTTTGGAGGCACTGATCTCCGCGTACCTCTGGAGTTTTCAAAGGATGTGAGGCTATCGGTCGCGATGATGTGGGGAACTAAGTCTTTCTCTGTGCTTTCCACAGGGGATTCAGACATCCTTTCGTCCTGGGAGATGCAAGACGAGCCTGCATTGAAGTCACTGCAGGGATATCCGGCCTTATTTCGAGTCAGGGCATCGCGGTGTCCAATCCACTTGAGGCCGCAAACTCAGGGTCCCTCTCACATACCTAGAGCTGAGAGAAGCCTCCTCTTGAGGTGCTTGTGGTAAGGTGGTATTCCTCTGGAGACGAATCCAGGGACTAACCTCTCTTTTCGAGTTGATTTTTGGTCCACAGAGTTCTTTCGTGTTGCTACAGTGACCTCAGGATCCCTCTATCCCTGAAACAGTGTTCTTTGGGATTCTCTGGAGTGCCATCAAGGAATCAAGGCTCCTTTCATGTGTGATGTGCAAGACGGAATTGCTCTGCACGCAGTACAGGGGAATCGGGCCTCATCTCGCATCGAGGGGGAAGTCTCATGGTTTTTCTCGAGTTGCGGCGGGAACCTGGGGTATATTCTCGAGTTACGACGGGGATGGCCCTTCCACACACGTGTGTGTTCAGCCATGTCAGGACTCCTGCCTAGTTGCGAGGGATAACTATGGATTCTCCTCGAGGCTTGGCAGGGCAATTGGGACGCCCCTCCAGCTGAGACGGGAGACCAAGTGTCCCTTTCCAAGTGCCACAGGAATCCTGGGTCTCCTATCAAGTTTCACGAGGAGTCAGGCATCGTCTCCTTTGGAGGCACTGATCTCCGCATACCTCTGGAATTTTCAAAGGATTTGAGGCCTCCTGTCGCGATGAGGTGGGGAACTAGGTCTTTCTCTGTGGTCTCCACAGGGGATTCAGACACCCTTTCGTCTTGGGAGATGCAAGACGAGCCTGCATTCCAGTCACTGCAGGGATATCCGGCCTTATTTCGAGTCAGGGCATCGCGGTGTCCATTCCACTTGAGGCCGCAAACTCATGGTCCCTCTCACATACCTAGAGCTGAGAGAAGCCTCCTCTTGAGGTGCTTGTGGTAAGGTGGTATTCCTCTGGAGTCGAAGCCAGGGACTAACCTCTCATCTCGAGTTGATTTTTGGCCCACGGAGCTCTTTCGTGTTGCTACAGTGACCTCAGGATCCCTCTAGCCTTGAAACAGTGTTCTTGGGGTTTCTCTGGAGTGCCATCAAGGAAATCAAGGCTCCTTTCATGTGTGATGTGCAAGACGGAATTGCTCTGCACGCAGTGCTGGGGAATCGGGCCTCATCACGCGGCGAGGGGGAAGTCTCATGGTTTTTCTCGAGTTGCGGCGGGAACCTGGGGTATATTCTCGAGTTACGACGGGGATGGCCCTTCCACCCACGTGTTTGTTCAGCCACGTCAGGACTCCTGCCTAGTTGCGAGGGACAACTCGGGATTCTCCTCGAGGCTTGGCAGGGCAATTGGAACGCCTCTCCAGCTGAGGCTGGAGACCAAGGGTCCCTTTCCACGTGCCACAAGAATCCTGGGACTCCTATCAAGTTTCACGAGGATTCAGGCATCGTCTCCTTTGGAGGCACTGATCTCCGCGTACCTCTGGAGTTTTCAAAGGATGTGAGGCCTCCGGTCGCGATGAGGTGGGGAACTAAGTGTTTCTCTGTGGTCGCCACAGGGGATTCAGACATCCTTTCTTTTTGGGAGATGCAAGACGAGCCTGCATTCAAGTCACTGCAGGGATATCCAGCCTTATTTCGCGTCAGGGCATCGCGGTGTCCATTCCACTTGAGGCCGCAAACTCAGGGTCCCTCTCACATACCTAGAGCTGAGAGAAGCCTCCTCTTGAGGTGCTTGTGGTAAGGTGGTATTCCTCTGGAGACGAATCCAGGGACTAACCTCTCTTTTCGAGTTGATTTTTGGTCCACAGAGTTCTTTCGTTTTGCTACAGTGACCTCAGGATCCCTCTATCCTTGAAACAGTGTTCTTGGGGTTTCTCTGGAGTGCCATGAAGGAAATCAAGGCTCCTTTCATGTGTGACGTGCAAGACGGAATTGCTCTACACGCAGTGCAGGGGAATCGGGCCTCATCTCGCGGCGAGGGGGAAGTCTCATGGTTTTTCTCGAGTTGCGGCGGGAACCTGGGGTATATTCTCGAGTTACGACGGGGATGGCCCTTCCGCACACGTGTGTGTTCAGCCATGTCAGGACTCCTGCCTAGTTGCGAGGGATAACTATGGATTCTCCTCGAGGCTTTGCAGGGCAATTGGGACGCCCCTCCAGCTGAGACGGGAGACCAAGTGTCCCTTTCCAAGTGCCACAGGAATCCTGGGTCTCCAATCAAGTTTCACGAGGAGTCAGGCATCGTCTCCTTTGGAGGCACTGATCTCCGCATACCTCTGGAATTTTCAAAGGATTTGAGGCCTCCTGTCGCGATGAGGTGGGGAACTAGGTCTTTCTCTGTGGTCTCCACAGGGGATTCAGACACCCTTTCGTCTTGGGAGATGCAAGACGAGCCTGCATTCCAGTCACTGCAGGGATATCCGGCCTTATTTCGAGTCAGGGCATCGCGGTGTCCATTGCACTTGAGGCCGCAAACTCATGGTCCCTCTCACATACCTAGAGCTGAGAGAAGCCTCCTCTTGAGGTGCTTGTGGTAAGGTGGTATTCCTCTGGAGTCGAAGCCAGGGACTAACCTCTCATCTCGAGTTGATTTTTGGTCCACGGAACTCTTTCGTGTTGCTACAGTGACCTCAGGATCCCTCTAGCCTTGAAACAGTGTTCTTGGGGTTTCTCTGGAGTGCCATCAAGGAAATCAAGGCTCCTTTCATGTGTGATGTGCAAGACGGAATTGCTCTGCACGCAGTGCAGGGGAATCGGGCCTCATCTCGCGGCGAGGGGGAAGTCTCATGGTTTTTCTCGAGTTGCGGCGGGAACCTGGGGTATATTCTCAAGTTACGACGGGGATGGCCCTTCCACCCACGTGTTTCTTCAGCCACGTCAGGACTCCTGCCTAGTTGCGAGGGACAACTCTGGATTCTCCTCGAGGCCTGGCAGGGCAATTGGGACGCCTCTCCAGCTGAGGCGGGAGACCAAGTGTCCCTTTCCAAGTGCCACAGGAATCCTGGGACTCCTATCAAGTTTCACGAGGAGTCAGGCATCGTCTCCTTTGGAGGCACTGATCTCCGCGTACCTCTGGAGTTTTCAAAGGATGTGAGGCTATCGGTCGCGATGAGGTGGGGAACTAAGTCTTTCTCTGTGCTTTCCACAGGGGATTCAGACATCCTTTCGTCCTGGGAAATGCAAGACGAGCCTGCATTGAAGTCACTGCAGGGATATCCGGCCTTATTTCGAGTCAGGGCATCGCGGTGTCCATTACACTTGAGGCCGCAAACTCAGGGTCCCTCTCACATACCTAGAGCTGAGAGAAGCCTCCTCTTGAGGTGCTTGTGGTAAGGTGGTATTCCTCAGGAGTCGAAGCCAGGGACTAACCTCTCATCTCGTGTTGATTCTTGGTCCACGGAGCTCTTTCGTGTTGCTACAGTGTCCTCAGGATCCCTCTAGCCTTGAAACAGTGTTCTTGGGGTTTTTCTGGAGTGCCATGAAGGAAATCAAGGCTCCTTTCATGTGTGATGTGCAACACGGAATTGCTCTGCACGCAGTGCAGGGGAATCGGGCCTCATCTCGCGGTGAGGGGGAAGTCTCATGGTTTTTCTCGAGTTGCGGCGGGAACCTGGGGTATATTCTCGAGTTACGACGGGGATGGCCCTTCCACCCACGTGTTTGTTCAGCCACGTCAGGACTCCTGCCTAGTTGCGAGGGACAACTCGGGATTCTCCTCGAGGCTTGGCAAGGCAATTGGGACGCCTCTCCAGCTGAGGCGGGAGACCAAGGGTCCCTTTCCACGTGCCACAGGAATCCTGGGACTCCTATCAAGTTTCACGAGGAATCCGGCATCGTCTCCTTTGGAGGCACTGATCTCCGCGTACCTCTGGAGTTTTCAAAGGATGTGAGGCCTCCGATCGCGATGAGGTGGGGAACTAGGTCTTTCTCTGTGGTCTCCACAGGGGATTCAGACATCCTTTCATCTTGGGAGATGCAAGACGAGCCTGCATTCAAGTCACTGCAGGGATATCCAGCCTTATTTCGCGTCAGGGCATCGCGGTGTCCATTCCACTTGAGGCCGCAAACTCAGGGTCCCTCTCACATACCTAGAGCTGAGAGAAGCCTCCTCTTGAGGTGCTTGTGGTAAGGTGGTATTCCTCTGGAGTCGAAGCCAGGGACTAACCTCTCATCTCGAGTTGATTTTTGGCCCACGGAGCTCTTTCGTGTTGCTACAGTGACCTCAGGATCCCTCTAGCCTTGAAACAGTGTTCTTGGGGTTTCTCTGGAGTGCCATCAAGGAAATCAAGGCTCCTTTCATGTGTGATGTGCAACACGGAATTGCTCTGCACGCAGTGCAGGGGAATCGGGCCTCATCTCGCGGCGAGGGGGAAGTCTCATGGTTTTTCTCGAGTTGCGGCGGGAACCTGGGGTATATTCTCGAGTTACGACGGGGATGGCCCTTCCACCCACGTGTTTCTTCAGCGACGTCAGGACTCCTGCCTAGTTGCGAGGGACAACTCTGGATTCTCCTCGAGGCTTGGCAGGGCAATTGGGACGCCTCTCCAGCTGAGACGGGAGACCAAGTGTCCCTTTCCAAGTGCCACAGGAATCCTGGGACTCCTATCAAGTTTCACGAGGAGTCAGGCATCGTCTCCTTTGGAGGCACTGATCTCCGCGTACCTCTGGAGTTTTCAAAGGATGTGAGGCCTCCGGTCGCGATGAGGTGGGGAACTAAGTCTTTCTCTGTGCTTTCCACAGGGGATTCAGACATCCTTTCGTCCTGGGAGATGCAAGACGAGCCTGCATTGAAGTCACTGCAATGATATCCGGCCTTATTTCGAGTCAGGGCATCGCGGTGTCCATTCCACTTGAGGCCGCAAACTCAGGGTCCCTCTCACATACCTAGAGCTGAGAGAAGCCTCCTCTTGAGGTGCTTGTGGTAAGGTGGTATTCCTCTGGAGACGAATCCAGGGACTAATCTCTCTTTTCGAGTTGATTTTTAGTCCACAGAGTTCTTTCGTTTTGCTACAGTGACCTCAGGATCCCTCTATCCTTGAAACAGTGTTCTTGGGGTTTCTCTGGAGTGCCATGAAGGAAATCAAGGCTCCTTTCATGTGTGATGTGCAAGACGGAATTGCTCTACACGCAGTGCAGGGGAATCGGGCCTCATCTCGCGGCGAGGGGGAAGTCTCATGGTTTTTCTCGAGTTGCGGCGGGAACCTGGGGTATACTCTCGAGTTATGACGGGGATGGCCCTTCCACACACGTGTGTGTTCAGCCATGTCAGGACTCCTGCCTGGTTGCGAGGGATAACTCTGGATTCTCCTCGAGGCTTTGCAGGGCAATTGGGACGCCCCTCCAGCTGAGACGGGAGACCAAGTGTCCCTTTCCAAGTGCCACAGGAATCCTGGGTCTCCTATCAAGTTTCACGAGGAGTCAGGCATCGTCTCCTTTGGAGGCACTGATCTCCGCATACCTCTGGAATTTTCAAAGGATTTGAGGCCTCCTGTCGCGATGAGGTGGGGAACTAGGTCTTTCTCTGTGGACTCCACAGGGGATTCAGACTCCCTTTCGTCTTGGGAGATGCAAGACGAGCCTGCATTCCAGTCACTGCAGGGATATCCGGCCTTATTTTGAGTCAGGGCATCGCGGTGTCCATTCCACTTGAGGCCGCAAACTCAGGGTCCCTCTCACATACCTAGATCTGAGAGAAGCCTCCTCTTGAGGTGCTTGTGGTAAGGTGGTATTCCTCTGGAGTCGAAGCCAGGGACTAACCTCTCATCTCGAGTTGATTTTTGGCCCACGGAGCTCTTTCGTGTTGCTACAGTGACCTCAGGATCCCTCTAGCCTTGAAACAGTGTTCTTGGGCTTTCTCTGGAGTGCCATCAAGGAAATCAAGGCTCCTTTCATGTGTGATGTGCAAGTCGGAATTGCTCTGCACGCAGTGCAGGGGAATCGGGCCTCATCTCGCTGCGAGGGGGAAGTCTCATGGTTTTTCTCGAGTTGCGGCGGGAACCTGGGGTATATTCTCGAGTTACGACGGGGATGGCCCTTCCACCCACGTGTTTCTTCAGCCACATCAGGACTCCTGCCTAGTTGCGAGGGACAACTCTGGATTCTCCTCGAGGCTTGGCAGGGCAATTGGGACGCCTCTCCAGCTGAGGCGGGAGACCAAGTGTCCCTTTCCAAGTGCCACAGGAATCCTGGGACTCCTATCAAGTTTCAGGAGGAGTCAGGCATCGTCTCCTTTGGAGGCACTGATCTCCGCGTACCTCTGGAGTTTTCAAAGGATGTGAGGCTATCGGTCGCGATGATGTGGGGAACTAAGTCTTTCTCTGTGCTTTCCACAGGGGATTCAGACATCCTTTCGTCCTGGGAGATGCAAGACGAGCCTGCATTGAAGTCACTGCAGGGATATCCGGCCTTATTTCGAGTCAGGGCATCGCGGTGTCCAATCCACTTGAGGCCGCAAACTCAGGGTCCCTCTCACATACCTAGAGCTGAGAGAAGCCTCCTCTTGAGGTGCTTGTGGTAAGGTGGTATTCCTCTGGAGACGAATCCAGGGACTAACCTCTCTTTTCGAGTTGATTTTTGGTCCACAGAGTTCTTTCGTGTTGCTACAGTGACCTCAGGATCCCTCTATCCCTGAAACAGTGTTCTTTGGGATTCTCTGGAGTGCCATCAAGGAATCAAGGCTCCTTTCATGTGTGATGTGCAAGACGGAATTGCTCTGCACGCAGTGCAGGGGAATCGGGCCTCATCTCGCATCGAGGGGGAAGTCTCATGGTTTTTCTCGAGTTGCGGCGGGAACCTGGGGTATATTCTCGAGTTACGACGGGGATGGCCCTTCCACACACGCGTGTGTTCAGCCATGTCAGGACTCCTGCCTAGTTGCGAGGGATAACTATGGATTCTCCTCGAGGCTTTGCAGGGCAATTGGGACGCCCCTCCAGCTGAGACGGGAGACCAAGTGTCCCTTTCCAAGTGCCACAGGAATCCTGGGTCTCCTATCAAGTTTCACGAGGAGTCAGGCATCGTCTCCTTTGGAGGCACTGATCTCCGCATACCTCTGGAATTTTCAAAGGATTTGAGGCCTCCTGTCGCGATGAGGTGGGGAACTAGGTCTTTCTCTGTGGTCTCCACAGGGGATTCAGACACCCTTTCGTCTTGGGAGATGCAAGACGAGCCTGCATTCCCGTCACTGCAGGGATATCCGGCCTTATTTCGAGTCAGGGCATCGCGGTGTCCATTCCACTTGAGGCCGCAAACTCATGGTCCCTCTCACATACCTAGAGCTGAGAGAAGCCTCCTCTTGAGGTGCTTGTGGTAAGGTGGTATTCCTCAGGAGTCGAAGCCAGGGACTAACCTCTCATCTCGAGTTGATTTTTGGCCCACGGAGCTCTTTTGTGTTGCTACAGTGACCTCAGGATTCCTCTAGCCTTGAAACAGTGTTCTTGGGGTTTCTCTGGAGTGCCATCAAGGAAATCAAGGCTCCTTTCATGTGTGATGTGCAAGACGGAATTGCTCTGCACGCAGTGCTGGGGAATCGGGCCTCATCTCGCGGCGAGGGGGAAGTCTCATGGTTTTTCTCGAGTTGCGGCGGGAACCTGGGGTATATTCTCAAGTTACGACGGGGATGGCCCTTCCACCCACGTGTTTCTTCAGCCACGTCAGGACTCCTGCCTAGTTGCGAGGGACAACTCTGGATTCTCCTCGAGGCCTGGCAGGGCAATTGGGACGCCTCTCCAGCTGAGGCGGGAGACCAAGTGTCCCTTTCCAAGTGCCACAGGAATCCTGGGACTCCTATCAAGTTTCACGAGGAGTCAGGCATCGTCTCCTTTGGAGGCACTGATCTCCGTGTACCTCTGGAGTTTTCAAAGGATGTGAGGCTATCGGTCGCGATGATGTGGGGAACTAAGTCTTTCTCTGTGCTTTCCACAGGGGATTCAGACATCCTTTCGTCCTGGGAGATGCAAGACGAGCCTGCATTGAAGTCACTGCAGGGTTATCCGGCCTTATTTCGAGTCAGGGCATCGTGGTGTCCATTCCACTTGAGGCCGCAAACTCAGGGTCCCTCTCACATACCTAGAGCTGAGAGAAGCCTCCTCTTGAGGTGCTTGTGGTAAGGTGGTATTCCTCTGGAGACGAATCCAGGGACTAACCTCTCTTTTCGAGATGATTTTTGGTCCACAGAGTTCTTTCGTGTTGCTACAGTGACCTCAGGATCCCTCTATCCCTGAAACAGTGTTCTTTGGGATTCTCTGGAGTGCCATCAAGGAAATCAAGGCTCCTTTCATGTGTGATGTGCAAGACGGAATTGCTCTGCACGCAGTACAGGGGAATCGGGCCTCATCTCGCATCGAGGGGGAAGTCTCATGGTTTTTCTCGAGTTGCGGCGGGAACCTGGGGTATATTCTCGAGTGACGACGGGGATGGCCCTTCCACACACGTATTTGTTCAGCCACGTCAGGACTCCTGCCTAGTTGCGAAGGACAACTCGGGATTCTCCTCGAGGCTTGGCAGGGCAATTGGAACGCCTCTCCAGCTGAGGCGGGAGACCAAGGGTCCCTTTCCACGTGCCACAAGAATCCTGGGACTCCTATCAAGTTTCACGAGGAGTCAGGCATCGTCTCCTTTGGAGGCACTGATCTCCGCGTTCCTCTGGAGTTTTCAAAGGATGTGAGGCCTGCGGTCGCGATCAGGTGGGGAATTAGGTGTTTCTCTGTGGTCTACACAGGGGATTCAGCATCCTTTCTTCTTGGGAGATGCAAGACGAGCCTGCATTCAAGTCACTGCAGGGATATCCGGCCTTATTTCGAGTCAGGGCATCGCGGTGTCCATTCCACTTGAGGCCGCAAACTCAGGATCCCTCTCACATACCTAGAGCTGAGAGAAGCCTCCTCTTGAGGTCCTTGTGGTAAGGTGGTATTCCTCAGGAGTCGAAGCCAGGGACTAACCTTTCATCTCGTGTTGATTCTTGGTCCACGGAGCTCTTTCGTGTTGCTACAGTGACCTCAGGATCCCTCTAGCCTTGAAACAGTGTTCTTGGGGTTTCTCTGGAGTGTCATGAAGGAAATCAAGGCTCCTTTCATGTGTGATGTGCAACACGGAATTGCTCTGCACGCAGTGCAGGGGAATCGGGCCGCATCTCACGGCGAGGGGGAAGTCTCATGGTTTTTCTCGAGTTGCGGCGGGAACCTGGGGTATATTCTCGAGTTACGACGGGGATGGCCCTTCCACCCACGTGTTCCTTCAGCGACGTCAGGACTCCTGCCTAGTTGCGAGGGACAACTCGGGATTCTCCTCGAGGCTTTGCAGGGCAATTGGGACGCATCTCCAGCTGAGACTGGAGACCAAGGGTCCCTTTCCACGTGCCACAGGAATCCTGGGTCTCCTATCAAGTTTCACGAGGAGTCAGGCATCGTCTCCTTTGGAGGCACTGATCTCCGCATACCTCTGGAGTTTTCAAAGGATTTGAGGCCTCCTGTCGCGATGAGGTGGGGAACTAGGTCTTTCTCTGTGGTCTCCACAGGGGATTCAGACACCCTGTCGTCTTGGGAGATGCAAGACGAGCCTGCATTCCAGTCACTGCAGGGATATCCGGCCTTATTTCGAGTCAGGGCATCGCGGTGTCCATTCCACTTGAGGCCGCAAACTCAGGGTCCCTCTCACATACCTAGAGCTGAGAGAAGCCTCCTCTTGAGGTGCTTGTGGTAAGGTGGTATTCCTCTGGAGTCGAAGCCAGGGACTAACCTCTCATCTCGAGTTGATTTTTGGTCCACGGAGCTCTTTCGTGTTGCTACAGTGACCTCAGGATCCCTCTAGCCTTGAAACAGTGTTCTTGGGGTTTTTCTGAAGTGCCATCAAGGAAATCAAGGCTCCTTTCATGTGTGATGTGCAAGATGGAATTGCTCTGCACGCAGTGCAGGGGAATCGGGCCTCATCTCGCGGCGAGGGGGAAGTCTCATGGTTTTTCTCGAGTTGCGGCGGGAACCTGGGGTATATTCTCGAGTTACGACGGGGATGGCCCTTCCACACACGTGTGTGTTCAGCCATGTCAGGACTCCTGCCTGGTTGCGAGGGATAACTCTGGATTCTCCTCGAGGCTTTGCAGGGCAATTGGGACGCCCCTCCAGCTGAGACGGGAGACCAAGTGTCCCTTTCCAAGTGCCACAGGAATCCTGGGTCTCCTATCAAGTTTCACGAGGAGTCAGGCATCGTCTCCTTTGGAGGCACTGATCTCCGCATACCTCTGGAATTTTCAAAGGATTTGAGGCCTCCTGTCGCGATGAGGTGGGGAACTAGGTCTTTCTCTGTGGTCTCCACAGGGGATTCAGACTCCCTTTCGTCTTGGGAGATGCAAGACGAGCCTGCATTCCAGTCACTGCAGGGATATCCGGCCTTATTTCGAGTCAGGGCATCGCGGTGTCCATTCCACTTGAGGCCGCAAACTCAGGGTCCCTCTCACATACCTAGAGCTGAGAGAAGCCTCCTCTTGAGGTGCTTGTGGTAAGGTGGTATTCCTCTGGAGTCGAAGCCAGGGACTAACCTCTCATCTCGAGTTGATTTTTGGCCCACGGAGCTCTTTCGTGTTGCTACAGTGACCTCAGGATCCCTCTAGCCTTGAAACAGTGTTCTTGGGGTTTCTCTGGAGTGCCATCAAGGAAATCAAGGCTCCTTTCATGTGTGATGTGCAAGACGGAATTGCTCTGCACGCAGTACAGGGGAATCGGGCCTCATCTCGCGGCGAGGGGGAAGTCTCATGGTTTTTCTCGAGTTGCGGCGGGAACCTGGGGTATATTCTCGAGTTACGACGGGGATGGCCCTTCCACCCACGTGTTTCTTCAGCCACATCAGGACTCCTGCCTAGTTGCGAGGGACAACTCTGGATTCTCCTCGAGACTTGGCAGGGCAATTGGGACGCCTCTCCAGCTGAGGCGGGAGACCAAGTGTCCCTTTGCAAGTGCCACAGGAATCCTGGGACTCCTATCAAGTTTCACGAGGAGTCAGGCATCGTCCCCTTTGGAGGCACTGATCTCCGCGTACCTCTGGAGTTTTCAAAGGATGTGAGGCTATCGGTCGCGATGATGTGGGGAACTAAGTCTTTCTCTGTGCTTTCCACAGGGGATTCAGACAACCTTTCGTCCTGGGAGATGCAAGACGAGCCTGCATTGAAGTCACTGCAGGGATATCCGGCCTTATTTCGAGTCAGGGCATCGCGGTGTCCAATCCACTTGAGGCCGCAAACTCAGGGTCCCTCTCACATACCTAGAGCTGAGAGAAGCCTCCTCTTGAGGTGCTTGTGATAAGGTGGTATTCCTCTGGAGATGAATCCAGGGACTAACCTCTCTTTTCGAGTTGATTTTTGGTCCACAGAGTTCTTTCGTGTTTCTACAGTGACCTCAGGATCCTTCTATCCCTGAAACAGTGTTCTTTGGGATTCTCTGGAGTGCCATCAAGGAATCAAGGCTCCTTTCATGTGTGATGTGCAAGACGGAATTGCTCTGCACGCAGTACAGGGGAATCGGGCCTCATCTCGCATCGAGGGGGAAGTCTCATGGTTTTTCTCGAGTTGCGGCGGGAACCTGGGGTATATTCTCGAGTTACGACGGGGATGGCCCTTCCACACACGTGTGTGTTCAGCCATGTCAGGACTCCTGCCTAGTTGCGAGGGATAACTATGGATTCTCCTCGAGGCTTTGCAGGGCAATTGGGACGTCCCTCCAGCTAAGACGGGAGACCAAGTGTCCCTTTCCAAGTGCCACAGGAATCCTGGGTCTCCTATCAAGTTTCACGAGGAGTCAGGCATCGTCTCCTTTGGAGGCACTGATCTCCGCATACCTCTGGAATTTTCAAAGGATTTGAGGCCTCCTGTCGCGATGAGGTGGGGAACTAGGTCTTTCTCTGTGGTCTCCACAGGGGATTCAGACACCCTTTCGTCTTGGGAGATGCAAGACGAGCCTGCATTCCAGTCACTGCAGGGATATCCGGCCTTATTTCGAGTCAGGGCATCGCGGTGTCCATTCCACTTGAGGCCGCAAACTCATGGTCCCTCTCACATACCTAGAGCTGAGAGAAGCCTCCTCTTGAGGTGCTTGTGGTAAGGTGGTATTCCTCTGGAGTCGAAGCCAGGGACTAACCTCTCATCTCGAGTTGATTTTTGGCCCACGGAGCTCTTTCGTGTTGCTACAGTGACCTCAGGATCCCTCTAGCCTTGAAACAGTGTTCTTGGGCTTTCTCTGGAGTGCCATCAAGGAAATCAAGGCTCCTTTCATGTGTGATGTGCAAGACGGAATTGCTCTGCACGCAGTGCAGGGGAATCGGGCCTCATCTCGCGGCGAGGGGGAAGTCTCATGGTTTTTCTCGAGTTGCGGCGGGAACCTGGGGTATATTCTCAAGTTACGACGGGGATGGCCCTTCCACCCACGTGTTTCTTCAGCCACGTCAGGACTCCTGCCTAGTTGCGAGGGACAACTCTGGATTCTCCTCGAGGCCTGGCAGGGCAATTGGGACGCCTCTCCAGCTGAGGCGGGAGACCAAGTGTCCCTTTCCAAGTGCCACAGGAATCCTGGGACTCCTATCAAGTTTCACGAGGAGTCAGGCATCGTCTCCTTTGGAGGCACTGATCTCCGCGTACCTCTGGAGTTTTCAAAGGATGTGAGGCTATCGTTCGCGATGATGTGGGGAACTAAGTCTTTCTCTGTGCTTTCCACAGGGGATTCAGACATCCTTTCGTCCTGGGAGATGCAAGACGAGCCTGCATTGAAGTCACTGCAGGGATATCCGGCCTTATTTCGAGTCAGGGCATCGCGGTGTCCATTCCACTTGAGGCCGCAAACTCAGGGTCCCTCTCACATACCTAGAGCTGAGAGAAGCCTCCTCTTGAGGTGCTTGTGGTAAGGTGGTATTCCTCTGGAGACGAATCCAGGGACTAACCTCTCTTTTCGAGTTGATTTTTGGTCCACAGAGTTCTTTCGTGTTGCTACAGTGACCTCAGGATCCCTCTATCCCTGAAACAGTGTTCTTTGGGATTCTCTGGAGTGCCATCAAGGAAATCAAGGCTCCTTTCATGTGTGATGTGCAAGACGGAATTGCTCTGCACGCAGTACAGGGGAATCGGGCCTCATCTCGCATCGAGGGGGAAGTCTCATGGTTTTTCTCGAGTTGCGGCGGGAACCTGGGGTATATTCTCGAGTGACGACGGGGATGGCCCTTCCACCCACGTATTTGTTCAGCCACGTCAGGACTCCTGCCTAGTTGCGAAGGACAACTCGGGATTCTCCTCGAGGCTTGGCAGGGCAATTGGAACGCCTCTCCAGCTGAGGCGGGAGACCAAGGGTCCCTTTCCACTTGCCAGAAGAATCCTGGGACTCCTATCAAGTTTCACGAGGAGTCAGGCATCGTCTCCTTTGGAGGCACTGATCTCCGCGTTCCTCTGGAGTTTTCAAAGGATGTGAGGCCTGCGGTCGCGATGAGGTGGGGAATTAGGTGTTTCTCTGTGGTCTACACAGGGGATTCAGCATCCTTTCTTCTTGGGAGATGCAAGACGAGCCTGCATTCAAGTCACTGCAGGGATATCCGGCCTTATTTCGAGTCAGGGCATCGCGGTGTCCATTCCACTTGAGGCCGCAAACTCAGGATCCCTCTCACATACCTAGAGCTGAGAGAAGCCTCCTCTTGAGGTGCTTGTGGTAAGGTGGTATTCCTCAGGAGTCGAAGCCAGGGACTAACCTTTCATCTCGTGTTGATTCTTGGTCCACGGAGCTCTTTCGTGTTGCTACAGTGACCTCAGGATCCCTCTAGCCTTGAAACAGTGTTCTTGGGGTTTCTCTGGAGTGTCATGAAGGAAATCAAGGCTCCTTTCATGTATGATGTGCAACACGGAATTGCTCTGCACGCAGTGCAGGGGAATCGGGCCGCATCTCACGGCGAGGGGGAAGTCTCATGGTTTTTCTCGAGTTGCGGCGGGAACCTGGGGTATATTCTCGAGTTACGACGGGGATGGCCCTTCCACCCACGTGTTCCTTCAGCGACGTCAGGACTCCTGCCTAGTTGCGAGGGACAACTCGGGATTCTCCTCGAGGCTTTGCAGGGCAATTGGGACGCATCTCCAGCTGAGACGGGAGACCAAGGGTCCCTTTCCACGTGCCACAGGAATCCTGGGTCTCCTATCAAGTTTCACGAGGAGTCAGGCATCGTCTCCTTTGGAGGCACTGATCTCCGCATACCTCTGGAGTTTTCAAAGGATTTGAGGCCTCCTGTCGCGATGAGGTGGGGAACTAGGTCTTTCTCTGTGGTCTCCACATGGGATTCAGACACCCTTTCGTCTTGGGAGATGCAAGACGAGCCTGCATTCCAGTCACTGCAGGGATATCCGGCCTTATTTCGAGTCAGGGCATCGCGGTGCCCATTCCACTTGAGGCCGCAAACTCAGGGTCCCTCTCACATACCTAGAGCTGAGAGAAGCCTCCTCTTGAGGTGCTTGTGGTAAGGTGGTATTCCTCTGGAGTCGAAGCCAGGGACTAACCTCTCATCTCGAGTTGATTTTTTGTCCACGGAGCTCTTTCGTGTTGCTACAGTGACCTCAGGATCCCTCTAGCCTTGAAACAGTGTTCTTGGGGTTTCTCTGGAGTGCCATGAAGGAAATCAAGGCTCCTTTCATGTGTGATGTGCAACACAGAATTGCTCTGCACGCAGTGCAGGGGAATCGGGCCTCATCTCGCGGCGAGGGGGAAGTCTCATGGTTTTTCTCGAGTTGCGGCGGGAACCTGGGGTATATTCTCGAGTTACGACGGGGATGGCCCTTCCACACACGTGTTTGTTCAGCCACGTCAGGACTCTTGCGTAGTTGCGAGACACAACTCGGGATTCTCCTCGAGGCTTGGCAAGGCAATTGGGACGCCTCTCCAGCTGAGGCGGGAGACCAAGGGTCCCTTTCCACGTGCCACAGGAATCCTGGGACTCCTATCAAGTTTCACGAGGAGTCAGGCATCGTCTCCTTTGGAGGCACTGATCTCCGCGTACCTCTGGAGTTTTCAAAGGATGTGAGGCCTCCGGTCGCGATGAGGTGGGGAACTAGGTCTTTCTCTGTGGTCTCCACAGGGGATTCAGACATCCTTTCATCTTGGGAGATGCAAGACGAGCCTGCATTCAAGTCACTGCAGGGATATCCAGCCTTATTTCGCGTCAGGGCATCGCAGTGTCCATTCCACTTGAGGCCGCAAACTCAGGGTCCCTCTCACATACCTAGAGCTGAGAGAAGCCTCCTCTTGAGGTGCTTGTGGTAAGGTGGTATTCCTCTGGAGTCGAAGCCAGGGACTAACCTCTCATCTCGAGTTGATTTTTGGCCCACGGAGCTCTTTCGTGTTGCTACAGTGACCTCAGGATCCCTCTAGCCTTGAAATAGTGTTCTTGGGGTTTCTCTGCAGTGCCATCAAGGAAATCAAGGCTCCTTTCATGTGTGATGTGCAACACGGAATTGCTCTGCACGCAGTGAAGGGGAATCGGGCCTCATCTCGCGGCGAGGGGGAAGTCTCATGGTTTTTCTCGAGTTGCGGCGGGAACCTGGGGTATATTCTCGAGTTACGACGGGGATGGCCCTTCCACACACGTGTTTCTTCAGCGACGTCAGGACTCCTGCCTAGTTGCGAGGGACAACTCGGGATTCTCCTCGAGGCTTGGCAGGGCAATTGGAACGCCTCTCCAGCTGAGGCGGGAGACCAAGTGTCCCTTTCCACGTGCCACAAGAATCCTGGGACTCCTATCAAGTTTCACGAGGAGTCAGGCATCGTCTCCTTTGGAGGCACTGATCTCCGCGTACCTCTGGAGTTTTCAAAGTATGTGAGGCCTGCGGTCGCGATGAGGTGGGGAACTAGGTGTTTCTCTGTGGTCTCCACAGGGGATTCAGACATCCTTTCTTCTTGGGAGATGCAAGACGAGCCTGCATTCAAGTCACTGCAGGGATATCCGGCCTTATATCGAGTCAGGGCATCGCGGTGTCCATTCCACTTGAGGCCGCAAACTCAGAATCCCTCTCACATACCTAGAGCTGAGAGAAGCCTCCTCTTGAGGTGCTTGTGGTAAGGTGGTATTCCTCAGGAGTCGAAGCCAGGGACTAACCTCTCATCTCGTGTTGATTCTTGGTCCACGGAGCTCTTTCGTGTTGCTACAGTGACCTCAGGATCCCTCTAGCCTTGAAACAGTGTTCTTGGGGTTTCTCTGGAGTGCCATCAAGGAAATCAAGGCTCCTTTCATGTGTGATGTGCAACACGGAATTGCTCTGCACGCAGTGCAGGGGAATCGGGCCTCATCTCGCGGCGAGGGGGAAGTCTCATGGTTTTTCTCGAGTTGCGGCGGGAACCTGGGGTATATTCTCGAGTTACGACGGGGATGGCCCTTCCACACACGTGTGTGTTCAGCCATGTCAGGACGCCTGCATAGTTGCGAGGGACAACTCGGAATTCTCCTCGAGGCTTTGCAGGGCAATTGGGACGCCTCTCCAGCTGAGGCGGGAGACCAAGGGTCCCTTTCCACGTTCCACAGGAATCCTGGGTCTCCTATCAAGTTTCACGAGGAGTCAGGCATCGTCCCCTTTGGAGGCACTGATCTCCGCATACCTCTGGAGTTTTCAAAGGATTTGAGGCCTCCTGTCGCGATGAGGTGGGGAACTAGGTCTTTCTCTGTGGTCTCCACACGGGATTCAGACACCCTTTCGTCTTGGGAGATGCAAGACGAGCCTGCATTCAAGTCACTGCAGGGATATCCGGCCTTATTTCGCGTCAGGGCATCGCGGTGTCCATTCCACTTGAGGCCGCAAACTCAGGGTCCCTCTCACTTACCTAGAGCTGAGAGAAGCCTCCTCTTGAGGTGCTTGTGGTAAGGTGGTATTCCTCTGGAGTCGAAGCAAGGGACTAACCTCTCATCTCGAGTTGATTTTTGGCCCACGGAGATCTTTCGTGTTGCTACTGTGACCTCAGGATCCCTCTAGCCTTGAAACAGTGTTCTTGGGGTTTCTCTGGAGTGGCATGAAGGAAATCAAGGCCCTTTCATGTGTGATGTGCAAGACGGAATTGCTCTGCACGCAGTACAGGGGAATCGGGCCTCATCTCGCATCGAGGGGGAAGTCTCATGGTTTTTCTCGAGTTGCGGCGGGAACCTGGGGTATATTCTCGAGTTACGACGGGGATGGCCCTTCCACCCACGTGTTTGTTCAGCCACGTCAGGACTCCTGCCTAGTTGCGAGGGACAACTCGGGATTCTCCTCGAGGCTTGGCAGGGCAATTGGAACGCCTCTCCAGCTGAGGCGGGAGACCAAGGGTCCCTTTCCACGTGCCACAAGAATCCTGGGACTCCTATCAAGTTTCACGAGGAGTCAGGCATCGTCTCCTTTGGAGGCACTGATCTCCGCGTACCTCTGGAGTTTTCAAAGGATGTGAGGCCTCCGGTCGCGATGAGGTGGGGAACTAGGTCTTTCTCTGTGGTCTCCACAGGGGATTCAGACATCCTTTCTTCTTGGGAGATGCAAGACGAGCCTGCATTCAAGTCACTGCAGGGATATCCGGCCTTATTTCGAGTCAGGGCATCGCGGTGTCCATTCCACTTGAGGCCGCAAACTCAGGATCCCTCTCACATACCTAGAGCTGAGAGAAGCCTCCTCTTGAGGTGCTTGTGGTAAGGTGGTATTCCTCAGGAGTCGAAGCCAGGGACTAACCTCTCATCTCGTGTTGATTCGTGGTCCACGGAGCTCTTTCGTGTTGCTACAGTGACCTCAGGATCCCTCTAGCCTTGAAACAGTGTTCTTGGGGTTTCTCTGGAGTGCCATGAAGGAAATCAAGGCTCCTTTCATGTGTGATGTGCAAGACGGAATTGCTCTACACGCAGTGCAGGGGAATCGGGCCTCATCTCTCGGCGAGGGGGAAGTCTCATGGTTTTTCTCGAGTTGCGGCGGGAACCTGGGGTATATTCTCGAGTTACGACGGGGATGGCCCTTCCACACACGTGTGTGTTCAGCCATGTCAGGACTCCTGCCTAGTTGCGAGGGATAACTCTGGATTCTCCTCGAGGCTTTGGAGGGCAATTGGGACGCCCCTCCAGCTGAGACGGGAGACCAAGTGTCCCTTTCCAAGTGCCACAGGAATCCTGGGTCTCCTATCAAGTTTCACGAGGAGTCAGGCATCGTCTCCTTTGGAGGCACTGATCTCCGCATACACCTGGAATTTTCAAAGGATTTGAGGCCTCCTGTCGCGATGAGGTGGGGAACTAGGTCTTTCTCTGTGGTCTCCACAGGGGATTCAGACACCCTTTCGTCTTGGGAGATGCAAGACGAGCCTGCATTCCAGTCACTGCAGGGATATCCGGCCTTATTTCGTGTCAGGGCATCGTGGTGTCCATTCCACTTGAGGCCGCAAACTCAGGGTCCCTCTCACATACCTAGAGCTGAGAGAAGCCTCCTCTTGAGGTGCTTGTGGTAAGGTGGTATTCCTCTGGAGTCGAAGCCAGGGACTAACCTCTCATCTCGAGTTGATTTTTGGCCCACGGAGCTCTTTCGTGTTGCTACAGTGACCTCAGGATCCCTCTAGCCTTGAAACAGTGTTCTTGGGGTTTCTCTGGAGTGCCATCAAGGAAATCAAGGCTCCTTTCATGTGTGATGTGCAAGACGGAATTGCTCTGCACGCAGTGCAGGGGAATCGGGCCTCATCTCGCTGCGAGGGGGAAGTCTCATGGTTTTTCTCGAGTTGCGGCGGGAACCTGGGGTATATTCTCGAGTTACGACGGGGATGGCCCTTCCACCCACGTGTTTCTTCAGCGACGTCAGGACTCCTGCCTAGTTGCGAGGGACAACTCTGGATTCTCCTCGAGGCTTGGCAGGGCAATTGGGACGCCTCTCCAGCTGAGGCGGGAGACCAAGTGTCCCTTTCCAAGTGCCACAGGAATCCTGGGACTCCTATCAAGTTTCACGAGGAGTCAGGCATCGTCTCCTTTGGAGGCACTGATCTCCGCGTACCTCTGGAGTTTTCAAAGGATGTGAGGCTATCGGTCGCGATGAGATGGGGAACTAAGTCTTTCTCTGTGCTTTCCACAGGGGATTCAGACATCCTTTCGTCCTGGGAGATGCAAGACGAGCCTGCATTGAAGTCACTGCAGGGATATCCGGCCTTATTTCGAGTCAGGGCATCGCGGTGTCCATTCCACTTGAGGCCGCAAACTCAGGGTCCCTCTCACATACCTAGAGCTGAGAGAAGCCTCCTCTTGAGGTGCTTGTGGTAAGGTGGTATTCCTCTGGAGACGAATCCAGGGACTAACCTCTCTTTTCGAGTTGATTTTTGGTCCACAGAGTTCTTTCGTGTTGCTACAGTGACCTCAGGATCCCTCTATCCTTGAAACAGTGTTCTTGGGGTTTCTCTGGAGTGCCATCAAGGAAATCAAGGCTCCTTTCATGTGTGATGTGCAAGACGGAATTGCTCTGCACGCAGTACAGGGGAATCGGGCCTCATCTCGCATCGAGGGGAAGTCTCATGGTTTTTCTCGAGTTCGGCGGGAACCTGGGGTATATTCTCGAGTTACGACGGGGATGGCCCTTCCACCCACGTGTTTGTTCAGCCACGTCAGGACTCCTGCCTAGTTGCGAGGGACAACTCGGGATTCTCCTCGAGGCTTGGCAGGTCAATTGGAACGCCTCTCCAGCTGAGGCGGGAGACCAAGGGTCCCTTTCCACGTGCCACAAGAATCCTGGGACTCCTATCAAGTTTCACGAGGAGTCAGGCATCGTCTCCTTTGGAGGCACTGATCTCCGCGTACCTCTGGAGTTTTCAAATGATGTGAGGCCTCCGGTCGCGATGAAGTGGGGAACTAGGTCTTTCTCTGTGGTCTCCACAGGGGATTCAGACATCCTTTCTTCTTGGGAGATGCAAGACGAGCCTGCATTCAAGTCACTGCAGGGATATCCGGCCTTATTTCGAATCAGGGCATCGCGGTGTCCATTCCACTTGAGGCCGCAAACTCAGGATCCCTCTCACATACCTAGAGCTGAGAGAAGCCTCCTCTTGAGGTGCTTGTGGTAAGGTGGTATTCCTCAGGAGTCGAAGCCAGGGACTAACCTCTCATCTCGTGTTGATTCTTGGTCCACGGAGCTCTTTCGTGTTGCTACAGTGACCTCAGGATCCCTCTAGCCTTGAAACAGTGTTCTTGGGGTTTCTCTGGAGTGCCATCAAGGAAATCAAGGCTCCTTTCATGTGTGATGTGCAACACGGAATTGCTCTGCACGCAGTGCAGGGGAATCGGGCCTCATCTCGCGGCGAGGGGGAAGTCTCATGGTTTTTCTAGAGTTGCGGCGGGAACCTGGGGTATATTCTCGAGTTACGATGGGGATGGCCCTTCCACCCACGTGTTTCTTCAGCCACGTCAGGACTCCTGCCTAGTTGCGAGGGACAACTCGGGATTCTCCTCGAGGCTTTGCAGGGCAATTGGGACGCCTCTCCAGCTGAGGCGGGAGACCAAGGGTCCCTTTCCACGTGCCACAGGAATCCTGGGTCTCCTATCAAGTTTCACGAGGAGTCAGGCATCGTCTCCTTTGGAGGCACTGATCTCCGCATACCTCTGGAGTTTTCAAAGGATTTGAGGCCTCCTGTCTCGATGAGGTGGGGAACTAAGTCTTTCTCTGTGGTCTCCACAGGGGATTCAGACACCCTTTCGTCTTGGGAGATGCAAGACGAGCCTGCATTCCAGTCACTGCAGGGATATCCGGCCTTATTTCGAGTCAGGGCATCGCGGTGTCCATTCCACTTGAGACCGCAAACTCAGGGTCCCTCTCACATACCTAGAGCTGAGAGAAGCCTCCTCTTGAGGTGCTTGTGGTAAGGTGGTATTCCTCTGGATTCGAAGCCAGGGACTAACCTCTCATCTCGAGTTGATTTTTGGCCCACGGAGTTCTTTCGTGTTGCTACAGTGACCTCAGGATCCCTCTAGCCTTGAAACAGTGTTCTTGGGGTTTCTCTGGAGTGCCATCAAGGAAATCAAGGCTCCTTTCATGTGTGATGTGCAACACAGAATTGCTCTGCACGCAGTGCAGGGGAATCGGGCCTCATCTCGCGGCGAGGGGGAAGTCTCATGGTTTTTCTCGAGTTGCGGCGGGAACCTGGGGTATATTCTCGAGTTACGACGGGGATGGCCCTTCCACACACGTGTTTGTTCAGCCACGTCAGGACTCTTGCCTAGTTGCGAGACACAACTCGGGATTCTCCTCGAGGCTTGGCAAGGCAATTGGGACGCCTCTCCAGCTGAGGCGGGAGACCAAGGGTCCCTTTCCACGTGCCACAGGAATCCTGGGACTCCTATCAAGTTTCACGAGGAGTCAGGCATCGTCTCCTTTGGAGGCACTTATCTCCGCGTACCTCTGGAGTTTTCAAAGGATGTGAGGCCTCCGATCGCGATGAGGCGGGGAACTAGGTCTTTCTCTGTGGTCTCCACAGGGGATTCAGACATCCTTTCATCTTGGGAGATGCAAGACGAGCCTGCATTCAAGTCACTGCAGGGATATCCGGCCTTATTTCGAGTCAGGGCATCGCGGTGTCCATTCCACTTGAGGCCGCAAACTCAGGGTCCCTCTCACATACCTAGAGCTGAGAGAAGCCTCCTCTTGAGGTGCTTGTGGTAAGGTGGTATTCCTCTGGAGTCGAAGCCAGGGACTAACCTCTCATCTCGAGTTGATTTTTGGCCCACGGAGCTCTTTCGTGTTGCTACAGTGACCTCAGGATCCCTCTAGCCTTGAAACAGTGTTCTTGGGGTTTCTCTGGAGTGCCATCAAGGAAATCAAGGCTCCTTTCATGTGTGATGTGCAAGACGGAATTGCTCTGCACGCAGTGCAGGGGAATCGGGCCTCATCTCGCTGCGAGGGGGAAGTCTCATGGTTTTTCTCGAGTTGCGGCGGGAACCTGGGGTATATTCTCGAGTTACGACGGGGATGGCCCTTCCACCCACGTGTTTCTTCAGCGACGTCAGGACTCCTGCCTAGTTGCGAGGGACAACTCTGGATTCTCCTCGAGGCTTGGCAGGGCAATTGGGACGCCTCTCCAGCTGAGGCGGGAGACCAAGTGTCCCTTTCCAAGTGCCACAGGAATCCTGGGACTCCTACCAAGTTTCACGAGGAGTCAGGCATCGTCTCCTTTGGAGGCACTGATCTCCGCGTACCTCTGGAGTTTTCAAAGGATGTGAGGCTATCGGTCGCGATGAGATGGGGAACTAAGTCTTTCTCTGTGCTTTCCACAGGGGATTCAGACATCCTTTCGTCCTGGGAGATGCAAGACGAGCCTGCATTGAAGTCACTGCAGGGATATCCGGCCTTATTTCGAGTCAGGGCATCGCGGTGTCCATTCCACTTGAGGCCGCAAACTCAGGGTCCCTCTCACATACCTAGAGCTGAGAGAAGCCTCCTCTTGAGGTGCTTGTGGTAAGGTGGTATTCCTCTGGAGACGAATCCAGGGACTAACCTCTCTTTTCGAGTTGATTTTTGGTCCACAGAGTTCTTTCGTGTTGCTACAGTGACCTCAGGATCCCTCTATCCTTGAAACAGTGTTCTTGGGGTTTCTCTGGAGTGCCATCAAGGAAATCAAGGCTCCTTTCATGTGTGATGTGCAAGACGGAATTGCTCTGCACGCAGTACAGGGGAATCGGGCCTCATCTCGCATCGAGGGGAAGTCTCATGGTTTTTCTCGAGTTCGGCGGGAACCTGGGGTATATTCTCGAGTTACGACGGGGATGGCCCTTCCACCCACGTGTTTGTTCAGCCACGTCAGGACTCCTGCCTAGTTGCGAGGGACAACTCGGGATTCTCCTCGAGGCTTGGCAGGTCAATTGGAACGCCTCTCCAGCTGAGGCGGGAGACCAAGGGTCCCTTTCCACGTGCCACAAGAATCCTGGGACTCCTATCAAGTTTCACGAGGAGTCAGGCATCGTCTCCTTTGGAGGCACTGATCTCCGCGTACCTCTGGAGTTTTCAAATGATGTGAGGCCTCCGGTCGCGATGAAGTGGGGAACTAGGTCTTTCTCTGTGGTCTCCACAGGGGATTCAGACATCCTTTCTTCTTGGGAGATGCAAGACGAGCCTGCATTCAAGTCACTGCAGGGATATCCGGCCTTATTTCGAATCAGGGCATCGCGGTGTCCATTCCACTTGAGGCCGCAAACTCAGGATCCCTCTCACATACCTAGAGCTGAGAGAAGCCTCCTCTTGAGGTGCTTGTGGTAAGGTGGTATTCCTCAGGAGTCGAAGCCAGGGACTAACCTCTCATCTCGTGTTGATTCTTGGTCCACGGAGCTCTTTCGTGTTGCTACAGTGACCTCAGGATCCCTCTAGCCTTGAAACAGTGTTCTTGGGGTTTCTCTGGAGTGCCATCAAGGAAATCAAGGCTCCTTTCATGTGTGATGTGCAACACGGAATTGCTCTGCACGCAGTGCAGGGGAATCGGGCCTCATCTCGCGGCGAGGGGGAAGTCTCATGGTTTTTCTAGAGTTGCGGCGGGAACCTGGGGTATATTCTCGAGTTACGATGGGGATGGCCCTTCCACCCACGTGTTTCTTCAGCCACGTCAGGACTCCTGCCTAGTTGCGAGGGACAACTCGGGATTCTCCTCGAGGCTTTGCAGGGCAATTGGGACGCCTCTCCAGCTGAGGCGGGAGACCAAGGGTCCCTTTCCACGTGCCACAGGAATCCTGGGTCTCCTATCAAGTTTCACGAGGAGTCAGGCATCGTCTCCTTTGGAGGCACTGATCTCCGCATACCTCTGGAGTTTTCAAAGGATTTGAGGCCTCCTGTCGCGATGAGGTGGGGAACTAAGTCTTTCTCTGTGGTCTCCACAGGGGATTCAGACACCCTTTCGTCTTGGGAGATGCAAGACGAGCCTGCATTCCAGTCACTGCAGGGATATCCGGCCTTATTTCGAGTCAGGGCATCGCGGTGTCCATTCCACTTGAGACCGCAAACTCAGGGTCCCTCTCACATACCTAGAGCTGAGAGAAGCCTCCTCTTGAGGTGCTTGTGGTAAGGTGGTATTCCTCTGGATTCGAAGCCAGGGACTAACCTCTCATCTCGAGTTGATTTTTGGCCCACGGAGTTCTTTCGTGTTGCTACAGTGACCTCAGGATCCCTCTAGCCTTGAAACAGTGTTCTTGGGGTTTCTCTGGAGTGCCATCAAGGAAATCAAGGCTCCTTTCATGTGTGATGTGCAACACAGAATTGCTCTGCACGCAGTGCAGGGGAATCGGGCCTCATCTCGCGGCGAGGGGGAAGTCTCATGGTTTTTCTCGAGTTGCGGCGGGAACCTGGGGTATATTCTCGAGTTACGACGGGGATGGCCCTTCCACACACGTGTTTGTTCAGCCACGTCAGGACTCTTGCCTAGTTGCGAGACACAACTCGGGATTCTCCTCGAGGCTTGGCAAGGCAATTGGGACGCCTCTCCAGCTGAGGCGGGAGACCAAGGGTCCCTTTCCACGTGCCACAGGAATCCTGGGACTCCTATCAAGTTTCACGAGGAGTCAGGCATCATCTCCTTTGGAGGCACTGATCTCCGCGTACCTCTGGAGTTTTCAAAGGATGTGAGGCCTCCGGTCGCGATGAGGTGGGGAACTAGGTCTTTCTCTGTGTTCTCCACAGGGGATTCAGACATCCTTTCATCTTGGGAGATGCAAGACGAGCCTGCATTCAAGTCACTGCAGGGATATCCAGCCTTATTTCGCGTCAGGGCATCGCGGTGTCCATTCCACTTGAGGCCGCAAACTCAGGGTCCCTCTCACATACCTAGAGCTGAGAGAAGCCTCCTCTTGAGGTGCTTGTGGTAAGGTGGTATTCCTCTGGAGTCGAAGCCAGGGACTAACCTCTCATCTCGAGTTGATTTTTGGCCCACGGAGCTCTTTCGTGTTGCTACAGTGACCTCAGGATCCCTCTAGCCTTGAAACAGTGTTCTTGTGGTTTCTCTGGAGTGCCATCAAGGAAATCAAGGCTCCTTTCATGTGTGATGTGCAACACGGAATTGCTCTGCACGCAGTGCAGGGGAATCAGGCCTCATCTCGCGGCGAGGGGGAAGTCTCATGGTTTTTCTCGAGTTGCGGCGGGAACCTGGGGTATATTCTCGAGTTACGACGGGGATGGCCCTTCCACACACGTGTTTGTTCAGCGACGTCAGGACTCCTGCCTAGTTGCGAGCGACAACTCTGGATTCTCCTCGAGGCTTGGCAGGGCAATTGGGACGCCTCTCCAGCTGAGGCGGGAGACCAAGTGTCCCTTTCCAAGTGCCACAGGAATCCTGGGACTCCTATCAAGTTTCACGAGGAGTCAGGCATCGTCTCCTTTGGAGGCACTGATCTCCGCGTACCTCTGGAGTTTTCAATGGATGTGAGGCTATCGGTCGCGATGAGGTGGGGAACTAAGTCTTTCTCTATGCTTACCACAGAGGATTCAGACATCCTTTCGTCCTGGGAGATGCAAGACGAGCCTGCATTCCAGTCACTGCAGGGATATCCGGCCTTATTTCGAGTCAGGGCATCGCGGTGTCCATTCCACTTGAGGCCGCAAACTCAGGGTCCCTCTCACATACCTAGAGCTGAGAGAAGCCTCCTCTTGAGGTGCTTATGGTAAGGTGGTATTCCTCTGGAGTCGAAGCCAGGGACTAACCTCTCATCTCGAGTTGATTTTTGGTCCACGGAGCCCTTTCGTGTTGCTACAGTGACCTCAGGATCCCTATAGCCTTGAAACAGTGCTCTTGGGGTTTCTCTGGAGTGCCATGAAGGAAATCAAGGCTCCTTTCATGTGTGATGTGCAACACAGAATTGCTCTGCACGCAGTGCAGGGGAATCGGGCCTCATCTCGCGGCGAGGGGGAAGTCTCATGGTTTTTCTAGAGTTGCGGCGGGAACCTGGGGTATATTCTCGAGTTACGACGGGGATGGCCCTTCCACACACGTGTTTGTTCAGCCACGTCAGGACTCCTGCCTAGTTGCGAGGGACAACTCGGGATTCTCCTCGAGGCTTGGCAGGGCAATTGGAACGCCTCTCCAGCTGAGGCGGGAGACCAAGGGTCCCTTTCCACGTGCCACAAGAATCCTGGGACTCCTTTCAAGTTTCACGATGAGTCAGGCATCGTCTCCTTTGGAGGCACTGATCTCCGCGTACCTCTGGAGTTTTCAAAGGATGTGAGGCCTGCGGTCGCGATGAGGTGGGGAACTAGGTGTTTCTCTGTGGTCTCCACAGGGGATTCAGACATCCTTTCGTCCTGGGAGATGCAAGACGAGCCTGCATTCAAGTCACTGCAGGGATATCCGGCCTTATTTCGAGTCAGGTCATCGCGGTGTCCATTCCACTTGAGGCCGCAAACTCAGGGTCCCTCTCACATACCTAGAGCTGAGAGAAGTCTCCTCTTGAGGTGCTTGTGGTAAGGTGGTATTCCTCTGGAGACGAATCCAGGGACTAACCTCTCTTTTCGAGTTGATTTTTGGTCCACAGAGTTCTTTCGTGTTGCTACTGTGACCTCAGGATCCCTCTATCCTTGAAACAGTGTTCTTGGGGTTTCTCTGGAGTGCCATCAAGGAAATCAAGGCTCCTTTCATGTGTGATGTGCAACACGGAATTGCTCTGCACGCAGTACAGGGGAATCGGGCCTCATCTCGCATCGAGGGGGAAGTCTCATGGTTTTTCTCGAGTTCGGCGGGAACCTGGGGTATATTCTCGAGTTACGACGGGGATGGCCCTTCCACCCACGTGTTTGTTCAGCCACGTCAGGACTCCTGCCTAGTTGCGAGGGACAACTCGGGATTCTCCTCGAGGCTTGGCAGGGCAATTGGAACGCCTCTCCAGCTGAGGCGGGAGACCAAGGGTCCCTTTCCACGTGCCACAAGAATCCTGGGACACCTATCAAGTTTCACGAGGAGTCAGGCATCGTCTCCTTTGGAGGCACTGATCTCCGCGTACCTCTGGAGTTTTCAAAGGATGTGAGGCCTCCGGTCGCGATGAAGTGGGGAACTAGGTCTTTCTCTGTGGTCTCCACAGGGGATTCAGACATCCTTTCTTCTTGGGAGATGCAAGACGAGCCTGCATTCAAGTCACTGCAGGGATATCCGGCCTTATTTCGAATCAGGGCATCGCGGTGTCCATTCCACTTGAGGCCGCAAACTCAGGATCCCTCTCACATACCTAGAGCTGAGAGAAGCCTCCTCTTGAGGTGCTTGTGGTAAGGTGGTATTCCTCAGGAGTCGAAGCCAGGGACTAACCTCTCATCTCGTGTTGATTCTTGGTCCACGGAGCTCTTTCGTGTTGCTACAGTGACCTCAGGATCCCTCTAGCCTTGAAACAGTGTTCTTGGGGTTTCTCTGGAGTGCCATCAAGGAAATCAAGGCTCCTTTCATGTGTGATGTGCAACACGGAATTGCTCTGCACGCAGTGCAGGGGAATCGGGCCTCATCTCGCGGTGAGGGGGAAGTCTCATGGTTTTTCTAGAGTTGCGGCGGGAACCTGGGGTATATTCTCGAGTTACGATGGGGATGGCCCTTCCACCCACGTGTTTCTTCAGCCACGTCAGGACTCCTGCCTAGTTGCGAGGGACAACTCGGGATTCTCCTCGAGGCTTTGCAGGGCAATTGGGACGCCTCTCCAGCTGAGGCGGGAGACCAAGTGTCCCTTTCCAAGTGCCACAGGAATCCTGGGACTCCTATCAAGTTTCACGAGGAGTCAGGCATCGTCTCCTTTGGAGGCACTGATCTCCGCGTACCTCTGGAGTTTTCAAAGGATGTGAGGCTATCGGTCGCGATTAGGTGGGGAACTAAGTCTTTCTCTATGCTTTCCACAGGGGATTCAGACATCCTTTCGTCCTGGGAGATGCAAGACGAGCCTGCATTCCAGTCACTGCAGGGATATCCGGCCTTATTTCGAGTCAGGGCATCGCGGTGTCCATTCCACTTGAGGCCGCAAACTCAGGGTCCCTCTCACATACCTAGAGCTGAGAGAAGCCTCCTCTTGAGGTGCTTGTGGTAAGGTGGTATTCCTCTGGAGTCGAAGCCAGGGACTAACCTCTCATCTCGAGTTGATTTTTGGTCCACGGAGCTCTTTCGTGTTGCTACAGTGACCTCAGGATCCCTCTAGCCTTGAAACAGTGTTCTTGGGGTTTCTCTGGAGTGCCATCAAGGAAATCAAGGCTCCTTTCATGTGTGATGTGCAACACAGAATTGCTCTGCACGCAGTGCAGGGGAATCGGGCCTCATCTCGCGGTGAGGGGGAAGTCTCATGGTTTTTCTCGAGTTGCGGCGGGAACCTGGGGTATATTCTCGAGTTACGACGGGGATGGCCCTTCCACACACGTGTTTGTTCAGCCACGTCAGGACTCCTGCCTAGTTGCGAGGGACAACTCGGGATTCTCCTCGAGGCTTGGCAGGGCAATTGGAACGCCTCTCCAGCTGAGGCGGGAGACCAAGGGTCCCTTTCCACGTGCCACAAGAATCCTGGGACTCCTTTCAAGTTTCACGATGAGTCAGGCATCGTCTCCTTTGGAGGCACTGATCTCCGCGTACCTCTGGAGTTTTCAAAGGATGTGAGGCCTGCGGTCGCGATGAGGTGGGGAACTAGGTGTTTCTCTGTGGTCTCCACAGGGGATTCAGACATCCTTTCTTCTTGGGAGATGCAAGACGAGCCTGCATTCAAGTCACTGCAGGGATATCCGGCCTTATTTTGAGTCAGGGCATTGCGGTGTCCAATCCACTTTAGGCCGCAAACTCAGGATCCCTCTCACATACCTAGAGCTGAGAGAAGCCTCCTCTTGAGGTGCTTGTGGTAAGGTGGTATTCCTCAGGAGTCGAAGCCAGGGACTAACCTCTCATCTCGTGTTGATTCTTGGTCCACGGAGCTCTTTCATGTTGCTACAGTGACCTCAGGATCCCTCTAGCCTTGAAACAGTGTTCTTGGGGTTTCTCTGGAGTGCCATCAAGGAAATCAAGGCTCCTTTCATGTGTGATGTGCAACACGGAATTGCTCTGCACGCAGTGCAGGGGAATCGGGCCTCATCTCGCGGCGAGGGGGAAGTCTCATGGTTTTTCTCGAGTTGCGGCGGGAACCTGGGGTATATTCTCGAGTTACGACGGGGATGGCCCTTCGACCCACGTGTGTGTTCAGCCATGTCAGGACTCCTGCCTAGTTGCGAGGGACAACTCGGGATTCTCCTCGAGGCTATGCAGGGCAATTGGGACGCCTCTCCAGCTGAGACGGGAGACCAAGGGTCCCTTTCCACGTGCCACAGGAATCCTGGGTCTCCTATCAAGTTTCACGAGGAGTCAGGCATCGTCTCCTTTGGAGGCACTGATCTCCGCATACCTCTGGAGTTTTCAAAGGATTTGAGGCCTCCTGTCGCGATGAGGTGGGGAACTAGATCTTTCTCTGTGGTCTCCACAGGGGATTCAGACACCCTTTCGTCTTGGGAGATGCAAGACGAGCCTGCATTCCAGTCACTGCAGGGATATCCGGCCTTATTTTGAGTCAGGGCATCACGGTGTCCATTCCACTTGAGGCCGCAAACTCAGGGTCCCTCTCACATACCTAGAGCTGAGAGAAGCCTCCTCTTGAGGTGCTTGTGGTAAGGTGGTATTCCTCTGGAGTCGAAGCCAGGGACTAACCTCTCATCTCGAGTTGATTTTTGGTCCACAGAGCTCTTTCGTGTTGCTACAGTGACCTCAGGATCCCTCTAGCCTTGAAACAGTGATCTTGGGGTTTCTCTGGAGTGCCATGAAGGAAATCAAGGCTCCTTTCATGTGTGATGTGCAACACAGAATTGCTCTGCACGCAGTGCAGGGGAATCGGGCCTCATCTCGCGGCGAGGGGGAAGTCTCATGGTTTTTCTCGAGTTGCGGCGGGAACCTGGGGTATATTCTCGAGTTACGACGGGGATGGCCCTTCCACCCACGTGTTTGTTCAGCCACGTCAGGACTCTTGCCTAGTTGCGAGACACAACTCGGGATTCTCCTCGAGGCTTGGCAAGGCAATTGGGACGCCTCTCCAGCTGAGGCGGGAGAACAAGGGTCCCTTTCCACGTGCCACAGGATTCCTGGGACTCCTATCAAGTTTCACGAGGAGTCAGGCATCGTGTCCTTTGGAGGCACTGATCTCCGCGTACCTCTGGAGTTTTCAAAGGATGTGAGGCCTCCGGTCGCGATGAGGTGGGGAACTAGGTCTTTCTCTGTGGTCTCCACAGGGGATTCAGACATCCTTTCATCTTGGGAGATGCAAGACGAGCCTGCATTCAAGTCACTGCAGGGATATCCAGCCTTATTTCGCGTCAGGGCATCGCGGTGTCCATTCCACTTGAGGCCGCAAACTCAGGGTCCCTCTCACATACCTAGAGCTGAGAGAAGCCTCCTCTTGAGGTGCTTGTGGTAAGGTGGTATTCCTCTGGAGTCGAAGCCAGGGACTAACCTCTCATCTCGAGTTGATTTTTGGCCCACGGAGCTCTTTCGTGTTGCTACAGTGACCTCAGGATCCCTCTAGCCTTGAAACAGTGTTCTTGGGGTTTCTCTGGAGTGCCATCAAGGAAATCAAGGCTCCTTTCATGTGTGATGTGCAACACGGGATTGCTCTGCACGCAGTGCAGGGGAATCGGGCCTCATCTCGCGGCGAGGGGGAAGTCTCATGGTTTTTCTCGAGTTGCGGCGGGAACCTGGGGTATATTCTCGAGTTACGACGGGGATGGCCCTTCCACCCACGTGTTTGTTCAGCCACGTCAGGACTCCTGCCTAGTTGTGAAGGACAACTCGGGATTCTCCTCGAGGCTTGGCAGGGCAATTGGAACGCCTCTCCAGCTGAGGCGGGAGACCAAGGGTCCCTTTCCACGTTCCACAAGAATCCTGGGTCTCCTATCAAGTTTCACGAGGAGTCAGGCATCGTCTCCTTTGGAGGCACTGATCTCCGCGTACCTCTGGAGTTTTCAAAGGATGTGAGGCCTCCGGTCGCGATGAGGTGGGGAATTAGGTGTTTCTCTCTGGTCTCCACAGGGGATTCAGACATCCTTTCTTCTTGGGAGATGCAAGACGAGCCTGCATTCAAGTCACTGCAGGGATATCCGGCCTTATTTCGAGTCAGGGCATCGCGGTGTCCATTCCACTTGAGGCCGCAAACTCAGGATCCCTCTCACATACCTAGAGCTGAGAGAAGCCTCCTCTTGAGGTGCTTGTGGTAAGGTGGTATTCCTCAGGAGTTGAAGCCAGGGACTAACCTCTCATCTCGTGTTGATTCTTGGTCCACGGAGCTCTTTCGTGTTGCTACAGTGACCTCAGGATCCCTTTATCCTTGAAACAGTGTTCTTGGGGTTTCTCTGGAGTGCCATCAAGGAAATCAAGGCTCCTTTCTTGTGTGATGTGCAACACGGAATTGCTCTGCAAGCAGTGCAGGGGAATCGGGCCTCATCTCGCGGCGAGGGGGAAGTCTCATGGTTTTTCTCGAGTTGCGGCGGGAACCTGGGGTATATTCTCGAGTTACGACGGGGATGGCCCTTCCAAACACGTGTTTCTTCAGCAACGTCAGGACTCCTGCCTAGTTGCGAGGGACAACTCTGGATTCTCCTCGAGGCTTGGCAGGGCAATTGGGACGCCTCTCCAGCTGAGGCGGGAGACCAAGTGTCCCTTTCCAAGTGCCACAGGAATCCTGGGACTCCTATCAAGTTTCACGAGGAGTCAGGCATCGTCTCCTTTGGAGGCACTGATCTCCGCGTACCTCTGGAGTTTTCAAAGGATGTGAGGCTATCGGTCGCGATGAGGTGGGGAACTAAGTCTTTCTCTGTGCTTTCCACAGGGGATTCAGACATCCTTTCGTCCTGGGAGATGCAAGACGAGCCTGCATTGAAGTCACTGCAGGGATATCCGGCCTTATTTCGAGTCAGGGCATCGCGGTGTCCATTCCACTTGAGGCCGCAAACTCAGGGTCCCTCTCACATACCTAGAGCTGAGAGAAGCCTCCTCTTGAGGTGCTTGTGGTAAGGTGGTATTCCTCTGGAGACGAATCCAGGGACTAACCTCTCTTTTCGAGTTGATTTTTGGTCCACAGAGTTCTTTCGTGTTGCTACAGTGACCTCAGGATCCCTCTATCCTTGAAACAGTGTTCTTGGGGTTTCTCTGGAGTGCCATCAAGGAAATCAAGGCTCCTTTCATTTGTGATGTGCAAGACGGAATTGCTCTGCACGCAGTACAGGGGAATCGGGCCTCATCTCGCATCGAGGGGGAAGTCTCATGGTTTTTCTCGAGTTGCGGTGGGAACCTGGGGTATATTCTCGAGTTACGACGGGGATGGCCCTTCCACCCACGTATTTGTTCAGCCACGTCAGGACTCCTGCCTAGTTGCGAAGGACAACTCGGGATTCTCCTCGAGGCTTGGCAGGGCAATTGGAACGCCTCTCCAGCTGAGGCGGGAGACCAAGAGTCCCTTTCCACGTGCCAGAAGAATCCTGGGACTCCTATCAAGTTTCACGAGGAGTCAGGCATCGTCTCCTTTGGAGGCACTGATCTCCGCGTTCCTCTGGAGTTTTCAAAGGATGTGAGGCCTGCGGTCGCGATGAGGTGGGGAATTAGGTGTTTCTCTGTGGTCTCCACAGGGGATTCAGACATCCTTTCTTCTTGGGAGATGCAAGACGAGCCTGCATTCAAGTCACTGCAGGGATATCCGGCCTTATTTCGAGTCAGGGCATCGCGGTGTCCATTCCACTTGAGGCCGCAAACTCAGGATCCCTCTCACATACCTAGAGCTGAGAGAAGCCTCCTCTTGAGGTGCTTGTGGTAAGGTGGTATTCCTCAGGAGTCGAAGCCAGGGACTAACCTCTCATCTCGTGTTGATTCTTGGTCCACGGAGCTCTTTCGTGTTGCTACAGTGACCTCAGGATCCCTCTAGCCTTGAAACAGTTTTCTTGGGGTTTCTCTGGAGTGCCATGAAGGAAATCAAGGCTCCTTTCATGTGTGATGTGCAACACGGAATTGCTCTGCACGCAGTGCAGGGGAATCGGGCCGCATCTCACGGCGAGGGGGAAGTCTCATGGTTTTTCTCGAGTTGCGGCGGGAACCTGGGGTATATTCTCGAGTTACGACGGGGATGGCCCTTCCACCCACGTGTTCCTTCAGCGACGTCAGGACTCCTGCCTAGTTGCGAGGGACAACTCGGGAATCTCCTCGAGGATTTGCAGGGCAATTGGGACGCCTCTCCAGCTGAGACGGGAGACCAAGTGTCCCTTTCCACGTGCCACAGGAATCCTGGGTCTCCTATCAAGTTTCACGAGGAGTCAGGCATCGTCTCCTTTGGAGGCACTGATCTCCGCATACCTCTGGAGTTTTCAAAGGATTTGAGGACTCCTGTCGCGATGAGGTGGGGAACTAGGTCTTTCTCTGTGGTCTCCACAGGGGATTCAGACACCCTTTGGTCTTGGGAGATGCAAGACGAGCCTGCATTCCAGTCACTGCAGGGATATCCGGCCTTATTTCGCGTCAGGGCATCGCGGTGTCCATTCCACTTGAGGCCGCAAACTCAGGGTCCCTCTCACATACCTAGAGCTGAGAGAAGCCTCCTCTTGAGGTGCTTGTGGTAAGGTGGTATTCCTCTGGAGTCGATGCCAGGGACTAACCTCTCATCTCGAGTTGATTTTTGGTCCACGGAGCTCTTTCGTGTTGCTACAGTGACCTCAGGATCCCTCTAGCCTTGATACAGTGTTCTTGGGGTTTCTCTGGAGTGCCATGAAGGAAATCAAGGCTCCTTTCATGTGTGATGTGCAACACGGAATTGCTCTGCATGCAGTGCAGGGGAATCGGGCCTCATCTCGCGGCGAGGGGGAAGTCTCATGGTTTTTCTCGAGTTGCGGCGGGAACCTGGGGTATATTCTCGAGTTACGACGGAGATGGCCCTTCCACACACGTGTTTGTTCAGCCTCGTCAGGACTCTTGCCTAGTTGCGAGACACAACTCGGGATTCTCCTCGAGGCTTGGCAAGGCAATTGGGACGCCTCTCCAGCTGAGGCGGGAGACCAAGGGTCCCTTTCCACGTGCCACAGGAATCCTGGGACTCCTATCAAGTTTCACGAGGAGTCAGGCATCGTCTCCTTTGGAGGCACTGATCTCCGCGTACCTCTGGAGTTTTCAAAGGATGTGAGGCCTCCGGTCGCGATGAGGTGGGGAACTAGGTCTTTCTCTGTGGTCTCCACAGGGGATTCAGACATCCTTTCATCTTGGGAGATGCAAGACGAGCCTGCATTCAAGTCACTGCAGGGATATCCAGCCTTATTTCGCGTCAGGGCATCGCGGTGTCCATTCCACTTGAGGCCGCAAACTCAGGGTCCCTCTCACATACCTATAGCTGAGAGAAACCTCCTCTTGAGGTGCTTGTGGTAAGGTGGTATTCCTCTGGAGTCGAAGCCAGGGACTAACCTCTCATCTCGAGTTGATTTTTGGCCCACGGAGCTCTTTCGTGTTGCTACAGTGACCTCAGGATCCCTCTAGCCTTGAAACAGTGTTCTTGGGGTTTCTCTAGAGTGCCATCAAGGAAATCAAGGCTCCTTTCATGTGTGATGTGCAACACGGAATTGCTCTGCACGCAGTGCAGGGGAATCGGGCCTCATCTCGCGGCGAGGGGGAAGTCTCATGGTTTTTCTCGAGTTGCGGCGGGAACCTGGGGTATATTCTCGAGTTACGACGGGGATGGCCCTTCCACACACGTGTTTCTTCAGCGACGTCAGGACTCCTGCCTAGTTGCGAGGGACAACTCGGGATTCTCCTCGAGGCTTGGCAGGGCAATTGGAACGCCTCTCCAGCTGAGTCGGGAGACCAAGGGTCCCTTTCCACGTGCCACAAGAATCCTGGGACTCCTATCAAGTTTCACGAGGAGTCAGGCATCGTCTCCTTTGGAGGCACTGATCTCCGCGTACCTCTGGAGTTTTCAAAGGATGTGAGGCCTGCGGTCGCGATGAGGTGGGGAATTAGGTGTTTCTCTGTGGTCTCCACAGGGGATTCAGACATCCTTTCTTCTTGGGAGATGCAAGACGAGCCTGCATTCAAGTCACTGCAGGGATATCCGGCCTTATATCGAGTCAGGGCATCGCGGTGTCCATTCCACTTGAGGCCGCAAACTCAGAATCCCTCTCACATACCTAGAGCTGAGAGAAGCCTCCTCTTGAGGTGCTTGTGGTAAGGTGGTATTCCTCAGGAGTCGAAGCCAGGGACGAACCTCTCATCTCGTGTTGATTCTTGGTCCACGGAGCTCTTTCGTGTTGCTACAGTGACCTCAGGATCCCTCTAGCCTTGAAACAGTGTTCTTGGGGTTTCTCTGGAGTGCCATCAAGGAAATCAAGGCTCCTTTCATGTGTGATGTGCAACACGGAATTGCTCTGCACGCAGTGCAGGGGAATCGGGCCTCATCTCGCGGCGAGGGGGAAGTCTCATGGTTTTTCTCGAGTTGCGGCGGGAACCTGCGGTATATTCTCGAGTTACGACGGGGATGGCCCTTCCACACACGTGTGTCTTCAGCGACGTCAGGACTCCTGCCTAGTTGCGAGGGACAACTCGGGATTCTCCTCGAGGATTTGCAGGGCAATTGAGACGCCTCTCCAGCTGAGACGGGAGACCAAGGGTCCCTTTCCACGTGCCACAGGAATCCTGGGACTCCTATCAAGTTTCACGAGGAGTCAGGCATCGTCTCCTTTGGAGGCACTGATCTCCGCATACCTCTGGAGTTTTCAAAGGATGTGAGGCCTCCTGTCGCGATGAGGTGGGGAACTAGGTCTTTCTCTGTGGTCTCCACAGGGGATTCAGACACCCTTTCGTCTTGGGAGATGCAAGACGAGCCTGCATTCCAGTCACTGCAGGACTATCCGGCCTTATTTCGAGTCAGGGCATCGCGGTGTCCATTCCACTTGAGGCCGCAAACTCAGGGTCCCTCTCACATACCTAGAGCTGAGAGAAGCCTCCTCTTGAGGTGCTTGTGGTAAGGTGGTATTCCTCAGGAGTCGAAGCCAGGGACTAACCTCTCATCTCATGTTGATTCTCGGTCCACGGAGCTCTTTCGTGTTGCTACAGTGACCTCAGGATCCCTCTAGCCTTGAAACAGTGTTCTTGGGGTTTCTCTGGAGTGCCATCAAGGAAATCAAGGCTCCTTTCATGTGTGATGTGCAACACGGAATTGCTCTGCACGCAGTGCAGGGGAATCGGGCCTCATCTCGCGGCGAGGGGGAAGTCTCATGGTTTTTCTCGAGTTGCGGCGGGAACCTGGGGTATATTCTCGAGTTACGACGGGGATGGCCCTTCCACACACGTGTGTGTTCAGCCATGTCAGGACTCCTGCCTAGTTGCGAGGGACAACTCGGGAATCTCCTCGAGGATTTGCAGGGCAATTGGGACGCCTCTCCAGCTGAGACGGGAGACCAAGGGTCCCTTTCCACGTGCCACAGGAATCCTGGGTCTCCTATCAAGTTTCACGAGGAGTCAGGCATCGTCTCCTTTGGAGGCACTGATCTCCGCATACCTCTGGAGTTTTCAAAGGATTTGAGGCCTCCTGTCGCGATGAGGTGGGGAACTAGGTCTTTCTCTGTGGTCTCCACAGGGGATTCAGACACCCTTTCGTCTTGGGAGATGCAAGACGAGCCTGCATTCCAGTCACTGCAGGGATATCCGGCCTTATTTCGCGTCAGGGCATCGCGGTGTCCATTCCACTTGAGGCCGCAAACTCAGCGTCCCTCTCACATACCTAGAGCTGAGAGAAGCCTCCTCTTGAGGTGCTTGTGGTAATGTGGTATTCCTCTGGAGTCGATGCCAGGGACTAACCTCTCATCTCGAGTTGATATTTGGTCCACGGAGCTCTTTCGTGTTGCTACAGTGACCTCAGGATCCCTCTAGCCTTGATACAGTGTTCTTGGGGTTTCTCTGGAGTGCCATGAAGGAAATCAAGGCTCCTTTAATGTGTGATGTGCAACACGGAATTGCTCTGCACGCAGTGCAGGGGAATCGGGCCTCATCTCGCGGCGAGGGGGAAGTCTCATGGTTTTTCTCGAGTTGCGGCGGGAACCTGGGGTATATTCTCGAGTTACGACGGGGATGGCCCTTCCACACACGTGTTTGTTCAGCCACGTCAGGACTCTTGCCTAGTTGCGAGACACAACTCGGGATTCTCCTCGAGGCTTGGCAAGGCAATTGGGACGCCTCTCCAGCTGAGGCGGGAGACCAAGGGTCCCTTTCCACGTGCCACAGGAATCCTGGGACTCCTATCAAGTTTCACGAGGAGTCAGGCATCGTCTCCTTTGGAGGCACTGATCTCCGCGTACCTCTGGAGTTTTCAAAGGATGTGAGGCCTCCGGTCGCGATGAGGTGGGGAACTAGGTCTTTCTCTGTGTTCTCCACAGGGGATTCAGACATCCTTTCATCTTGGGAGATGCAAGACGAGCCTGCATTCAAGTCACTGCAGGGATATCCAGCCTTATTTCGCGTCAGGGCATCGCGGTGTCCATTCCACTTGAGGCCGCAAACTCAGGGTCCCTCTCACATACCTAGAGCTGAGAGAAACCTCCTCTTGAGGTGCTTGTGGTAAGGTGGTATTCCTCTGGAGTCGAAGCCAGGGACTAACCTCTCATCTCGAGTTGATTTTTGGCCCACGGAGCTCTTTCGTGTTGCTACAGGGACCTGAGGATCCCTCTAGCCTTGAAACAGTGTTCTTGGGGTTTCTCTGGAGTGCCATCAAGGAAATCAAGGCTCCTTTCATATGTGATGTGCAACACGGAATTGCTCTGCACGCAGTGCAGGGGAATCGGGCCTCATCTCGCGGCGAGGGGGAAGTCTCATGGTTTTTCTCGAGTTGCAGCGGGAACCTGGGGTATATTCTCGAGTTACGACGGGGATGGCCCTTCCACACACGTGTTTCTTCAGCGACGTCAGGACTCCTGCCTAGTTGCGAGGGACAACTCGGGATTCTCCTCGAGGCTTGGCAGGGCAATTGGAACGCCTCTCCAGCTGAGGCGGGAGACCAAGGGTCCCTTTCCACGTGCCACAAGAATCCTGGGACTCCTATCAAGTTTCACGAGGAGTCAGGCATCGTCTCCTTTGGAGGCACTGATCTCCGCGTACCTCTGGAGTTTTCAAAGGATGTGAGGCCTGCGGTCGCGATGAGGTGGGGAATTAGGTGTTTCTCTGTGGTCTCCACAGGGGATTCAGACATCCTTTCTTCTTGGGAGATGCAAGACGAGCCTGCATTCAAGTCACTGCAGGGATATCCGGCCTTATATCGAGTCATGGCATCGCGGTGTCCATTCCACTTGAGGCTGCAAACTCAGAATCCCTCTCACATACCTAGAGCTGAGAGAAGCCTCCTCTTGAGGTGCTTGTGGTAAGGTGGTATTCCTCAGGAGACGAAGCCAGGGACGAACCTCTCATCTCGTGTTGATTCTTGGTCCACGGAGCTCTTTCGTGTTGCTACAGTGACCTCAGGATCCCTCTAGCCTTGAAACAGTGTTCTTGGGGTTTCTCTGGAGTGCCATCAAGGAAATCAAGGCTCCTTTCATGTGTGATGTGCAACACAGAATTGCTCTGCACGCAGTGCAGGGGAATCGGGCCTCATCTCGCGGCGAGGGGGAAGTCTCATGGTTTTTCTCGAGTTGCGGCGGGAACCTGGGGTATATTCTCGAGTTACGACGGGGATGGCCTTTCCACACACGTGTGTCTTTAGCGACGTCAGGACTCCTGCCTAGTTGCGAGGGACAACTCGGGATTCTCCTCGAGGATTTGCAGGGCAATTGAGACGCCTCTCCAGCTGAGACGGGAGACCAAGGGTCCCTTTCCACGTGCCACAGGAATCCTGGGACTCCTATCAAGTTTCACGAGGAGTCAGGCATCGTCTCCTTTGGAGGCACTGATCTCCGCATACCTCTGGAGTTTTCAAAGGATGTGAGGCCTCCTGTCGCGATGAGGTGGGGAACTAGGTCTTTCTCTGTGCTTTCCACAGGGGATTCAGACACCCTTTCGTCTTGGGAGATGCAAGACGAGCCTGCATTCCAGTCACTGCAGGGATATCCGGCCTTATTTCGAGTCAGGGCATCGCGGTGTCCATTCCACTTGAGGCCGCAAACTCAGGGTCCCTCTCACATACCTAGAGCTGAGAGAAGCCTCCTCTTGAGGTGCTTGTGGTAAGGTGGTATTCCTCTGGAGTCGAAGCCAGGGACTAACCTCTCATCTCGAGTTGATTTTTGGTCCACGGAGCTCTTTCGTGTTGCTACAGTGACCTCAGGATCCCTCTAGCCTTGAAACAGTGTTCTTGGGGTTTCTCTGGAGTGCCATGAAGGCAATCAAGGCTCCTTTCATGTGTGATGTGCAACACGGAATTGCTCTGCACGCAGTGCAGGGGAATCGGGCCTCATCTCGCATCGAGGGGGAAGTCTCATGGTTTTTCTCGAGTTGCGGCGGGAACCTGGGGTATACTCTCGAGTTACGACGCTGATGGCCCTTCCAAACACGTGTTTGTTCAGCCATGTCAGGACTCTTGCCTAGTTGCGAGACACAACTCGGGATTCTCCTCGAGTCTTGACAAGGCAATTGGGACGCCTCTCCAGCTGAGGCGGGAGACCAAGGGTCCCTTTCCACGTGCCACAGGAATCCTGGGACTCCTATCAAGTTTCACGAGGAGTCAGGCATCGTCTCCTTTGGAGGCACTGATCTCCGCGTACCTCTGGAGTTTTCAAAGGGTGTGAGGCCTCCGGTCGCGATGAGGTGGCGAACTAGGTGTTTCTCTGTGGTCTCCACAGGGGATTCAGACATCCTTTCATCTTGGGAGATGCAAGACGAGCCTGCATTCAAGTCACTGCAGGGATATCCAGCCTTATTTCGCGTCAGGGCATCCCGGTGTCCATTCCACTTGAGGCCGCAAACTCAGGGTCCCTCTCACATACCTAGAGCTGAGAGAAGCCTCCTCTTGAGGTGCTTGTGGTAAGGTGGTATTCCTCAGGAGTCGAAGCCAGGGACTAACATCTCATCTCGTGTTGATTCTTGGTCCACGGAGCTCTTTCGTGTTGCTACAGTGACCTCAGGATCCCTCTAGCCTTGAAACAGTGTTCTTGGGGTTTCTCTGGAGTGCCATCAAGGAAATCAAGGCTCCTTTCATGTGTGATGTGCAACACGGAATTGCTCTGCACGCAGTGCAGGGGAATCGGGCCTCATCTCGCGGCGAGGGGGAAGTCTCATGGTTTTTCTCGAGTTGCGGCGGGAACCTGGGGTATATTCTCGAGTTACGACGGGGATGGCCCTTCCACACACGTGTGTGTTCAGCCACGTCAGGACTCCTGCCTAGTTGCGAGGGACAACTCGGGATTCTCCTCGAGGCTTTGCAGGGCAATTGGGACGCCTCTCCAGCTGAGACGGGAGACCAAGGGTCCCTTTCCACGTGCCACAGGAATCCTGGGTCTCCTATCAAGTTTCACGAGGAGTCAGGCATCGTCTCCTTTGGAGGCACTGATCTCCGCGTACCTCTGGAGTTTTCAAAGGATGTGAGGCCTGCGGTCGCGATGAGGTGGGGAATTAGGTGTTTCTCTGTGGTCTCCACAGGGGATTCAGACATCCTTTCTTCTTGGGAGATGCAAGACGAGCCTGCATTCAAGTCACTGCAGGGATATCCGGCCTTATATCGAGTCATGGCATCGCGGTGTCCATTCCACTTGAGGCCGCAAACTCAGAATCCCTCTCACATACCTAGAGCTGAGAGAAGCCTCCTCTTGAGGTGCTTGTGGTAAGGTGGTATTCCTCAGGAGACGAAGCCAGGGACGAACCTCTCATCTCGTGTTGATTCTTGGTCCACGGAGCTCTTTCGTGTTGCTACAGTGACCTCAGGATCCCTCTAGCCTTGAAACAGTGTTCTTGGGGTTTCTCTGGAGTGCCATCAAGGAAATCAAGGCTCCTTTCATGTGTGATGTGCAACACAGAATTGCTCTGCACGCAGTGCAGGGGAATCGGGCCTCATCTCGCGGCGAGGGGGAAGTCTCATGGTTTTTCTCGAGTTGCGGCGGGAACCTGGGGTATATTCTCGAGTTACGACGGGGATGGCCCTTCCACACACGTGTGTCTTTAGCGACGTCAGGACTCCTGCCTAGTTGCGAGGGACAACTCGGGATTCTCCTCGAGGATTTGCAGGGCAATTGAGACGCCTCTCCAGCTGAGACGGGAGACCAAGGGTCCCTTTCCACGTGCCACAGGAATCCTGGGACTCCTATCAAGTTTCACGAGGAGTCAGGCATCGTCTCCTTTGGAGGCACTGATCTCCGCATACCTCTGGAGTTTTCAAAGGATGTGAGGCCTCCTGTCGCGATGAGGTGGGGAACTAGGTCTTTCTCTGTGCTTTCCACAGGGGATTCAGACACCCTTTCGTCTTGGGAGATGCAAGACGAGCCTGCATTCCAGTCACTGCAGGGATATCCGGCCTTATTTCGAGTCAGGGCATCGCGGTGTCCATTCCACTTGAGGCCGCAAACTCATGGTCCCTCTCACATACCTAGAGCTGAGAGAAGCCTCCTCTTGAGGTGCTTGTGGTAAGGTGGTATTCCTCTGGAGTCGAAGCCAGGGACTAACCTCTCATCTCGAGTTGATTTTTGGTCCACGGAGCTCTTTCGTGTTGCTACAGTGACCTCAGGATCCCTCTAGCCTTGAAACAGTGTTCTTGGGGTTTCTCTGGAGTGCCATGAAGGCAATCAAGGCTCCTTTCATGTGTGATGTGCAACACGGAATTGCTCTGCACGCAGTGCAGGGGAATCGGGCCTCATCTCGCATCGAGGGGGAAGTCTCATGGTTTTTCTCGAGTTGCGGCGGGAACCTGGGGTATACTCTCGAGTTACGACGCTGATGGCCCTTCCAAACACGTGTTTGTTCAGCCATGTCAGGACTCTTGCCTAGTTGCGAGACACAACTCGGGATTCTCCTCGAGTCTTGACAAGGCAATTGGGACGCCTCTCCAGCTGAGGCGGGAGACCAAGGGTCCCTTTCCACGTGCCACAGGAATCCTGGGACTCCTATCAAGTTTCACGAGGAGTCAGGCATCGTCTCCTTTGGAGGCACTGATCTCCGCGTACCTCTGGAGTTTTCAAAGGGTGTGAGGCCTCCGGTCGCGATTAGGTGGCGAACTAGGTGTTTCTCTGTGGTCTCCACAGGGGATTCAGACATCCTTTCATCTTGGGAGATGCAAGACGAGCCTGCATTCAAGTCACTGCAGGGATATCCAGCCTTATTTCGCGTCAGGGCATCCCGGTGTCCATTTCACTTGAGGCCGCAAACTCAGGGTCCCTCTCACATACCTAGAGCTGAGAGAAGCCTCCTCTTGAGGTGCTTGTGGTAAGGTGGTATTCCTCAGGAGTCGAAGCCAGGGACTAACCTCTCATCTCGTGTTGATTCTTGGTCCACGGAGCTCTTTCGTGTTGCTACAGTGACCTCAGGATCCCTCTAGCCTTGAAACAGTGTTCTTGGGGTTTCTCTGGAGTGCCATCAAGGAAATCAAGGCTCCTTTCATGTGTGATGTGCAACACGGAATTGCTCTGCACGCAGTGCAGGGGAATCGGGCCTCATCTCGCGGCGAGGGGGAAGTCTCATGGTTTTTCTCGAGTTGCGGCGGGAACCTGGGGTATATTCTCGAGTTACGACGGGGATGGCCCTTCCACACACGTGTGTGTTCAGCCACGTCAGGACTCCTGCCTAGTTGCGAGGGACAACTCGGGATTCTCCTCGAGGCTTTGCAGGGCAATTGGGACGCCTCTCCAGCTGAGACGGGAGACCAAGGGTCCCTTTCCACGTGCCACAGGAATCCTGGGTCTCCTATCAAGTTTCACGAGGAGTCAGGCATCGTCTCCTTTGGAGGCCCTGATCTCCGCATACCTCTGGAGTTTTCAAAGGATTTGAGGCCTCCTGTCGCGATGAGGTGGGGAACTAGGTCTTTCTCTGTGGTCTCCACAGGGGATTCAGACACCCTTTTGTCTTGGGAGATGCAAGACGAGCCTGCATTCCAGTCACTGCAGGGATATCAGGCCTTATTTCAAGTTAGGGCATCGCGGTGTCCATTCCACTTGAGGCCGCAAACTCAGGGTCCCTCTCACATACCTAGAGCTGAGAGAAGCCTCCTCTTGAGGTGCTTGTGGTAAGGTGGTATTCCTCTGGAGTCGAAGCCAGGGACTAACCTCTCATCTCGAGTTGATTTTTGGTCCACGGAGCTCTTTCGTGTTGCTACAGTGACCTCAGGATCCCTCTAGCCTTGAAACAGTATTCTTGGGGTTTCTCTGGAGTGCCATGAAGGAAATCAAGGCTCCTTTCATGTGTGATGTGCAACACGGAATTGCTCTGCACGCAGTGCAGGGGAATCGGGCCTCATCTCGTGGCGAGGGGGAAGTCTCATGGTTTTTCTCGAGTTGCGGCGGGAACCTGGGGTATATTCTCGAGTTACGACGGGGATGGCCCTTCCACCCACGTGTTTCTTCAGCGACGTCAGGACTCCTGCCTAGTTGCGAGGGACAACTCTGGATTCTCCTCGAGGCTTGGCAGGGCAATTGGGACGCCTCTCCAGCTGAGGCGGGAGACCAAGTGTCCCTTTCCAAGTGCCACAGGAATCCTGGGACTCCTATCAAATTTCACGAGGAGTCAGGCATCGTCTCCTTTGGAGGCACTGATCTCCGCGTACCTCTGGAGTTTTCAAAGGATGTGAGGCTCCGGTCGCGATGAGGTGGGGAACTAGGTGTTTCTCTGTGGTCTCCACAGGGGATTCAGACATCCTTTCTTCTTGGGAGATGCAAGACGAGCCTGCATTCAAGTCACTGCAGGGATATCCGGCCTTATTTCGAGTCAGGGCATCGCGGTGTGCATTCCACTTGAGGCCGAAAACTCAGGGTCCCTCTCACATACCTAGAGCTGAGAGAAGCCTCCTCTTGAGGTGCTTGTGGTAAGGTGGTATTCCTCTGGAGACGAATCCAGGGACTAACCTCTCTTTTCGAGTTGATTTTTGGTCCACAGATTTCTTTCGTGTTGCTACAGTGACCTCAGGATCCCTCTATCCTTGATACAGTGTTCTTGGGGTTTCTCTGGAGTGCCATCAAGGAAATCAAGGCTCCTTTCATGTGTGATGTGCAGGACGGAATTGCTCTGCACGCAGTACAGGGGAATCGGGCCTCATCTCGCATCGAGGGGGAAGTCTCATGGTTTTTCTCGAGTTGCGGCGGGAACCTGGGGTATATTCTCGAGTTACGACGGGGATGGCCCTTCCACCCACGTGTTTGTTCAGCCACGTCAGGACTCCTGCCTAGTTGCGAGGGACAACTCGGGATTCTCCTCGAGGCTTGGCAGGGCAATTGGAACGCCTCTCCAGCTGAGGCGGGAGACCAAGGGTCCCTTTCCACGTGCCACAAGAATCCTGGGACTCCTATCAAGTTTCACGAGGAGTCAGGCATCGTCTCCTTTGGAGGCACTGATCTCCGCGTACCTCTGGAGTTTTCAAAGGATGTGAGGCTATCGGTCGCGATGAGGTGGGGAACTAGGTGTTTCTCTGTGGTCTCCACAGGGGATTCAGACATCCTTTCTTCTTGGGAGATGCAAGACGAGCCTGCATTCAAGTCACTGCAGGGATATCCGGCCTTATTTCGAGTCAGGGCATCGCGGTGTCCATTCCACTTGAGGCCGCAAACTCAGGATCCCTCTCACATACCTAGAGCTGAGAGAAGCCTCCTCTTGAGGTGCTTGTGGTAAGGTGGTATTCCTCAGGAGTCGAAGCCAGGGACTAACCTCTCATCTCGTGTTGATTCTTGGTCCACGGAGCTCTTTCGTGTTGCTACAGTGACTTCAGGATCCCTCTAGCCTTGAAACAGTGTTCTTGGGGTTTCTCTAGAGTGCCATCAAGGAAATCAAGGCTCCTTTCATGTGTGATGTGCAACACAGAATTGCTCTGCACGCAGTGCATGGGAATCGGGCCTCATCTCGCGGCGAGGGGGAAGTCTCATGGTTTTTCTCGAGTTGCGGCGGGAACCTGGGGTATATTCTCGAGTTACGACGGGGATGGCCCTTCCACCCACGTGTTTCTTCAGCGACGTCAGGACTCCCTCCTAGTTGCGAGGGACAACTCTGGATTCTCCTCGAGGCTTTGCAGGGCAATTGGGACGCCTCTCCAGCTGAGACGGGAGACCAAGGGTCCCTTTCCACGTGTCACAGGAATCCTGGGTCTCCTATCAAGTTTCACGAGGAGTCAGGCATCGTCTCCTTTGGAGGCACTGATCTCCGCATACCTCTGGAGTTTTCAAAGGATTTGAGGCCTCCTGTCGCGATGAGGTGGGGAACTAGGTCTTTCTCTGTGGTCTCCACAGGGGATTCAGACACCCTTTCATCTTGGGAGATGCAAGACGAGCCTGCATTGAAGTCACTGCAGGGATATCCGGCCTTATTTCGAGTCAGGGCATCGCGGTGTCCATTCCACTTGAGGCCGCAAACTCATGGTCCCTCTCACATACCTAGAGCTGAGAGAAGCCTCCTCTTGAGGTGCTTGTGGTAAGGTGGTATTCCTCTGGAGTCGAAGCCAGGGACTAACCTCTCATCTCGAGTTGATTTTTGGTCCACGGAACTCTTTCGTGTTGCTACAGTGACCTCAGGATCCCTCTAGCCTTGAAACAGTGTTCTTGGGGTTTCTCTGGAGTGCCATCAAGGAAATCAAGGCTCCTTTCATGTGTGATGTGCAACACGGAATTGCTCTTCACGCAGTGCAGGGGAATCGGGCCTCATCTCGCGGCGAGGGGGAAGTCTCATGGTTTTTCTCGAGTTGCGGCGGGAACCTGGGGTATATTCTCGAGTTACGACGGGGATGGCCCTTCCACACACGTGTTTGTTCAGCCACGTCAGGACTCTTGCCTAGTTGCGAGACACAACTCGGGATTCTCCTCGAGGCTTGGCAAGGTAATTGGGACGCCTCTCCAGCTGAGGCGGGAGACCAAGGGTCCCTTTTCACGTGCCACAGGAATCCTGGGACTCCTATCAAGTTTCACGAGGAGTCAGGCATCGTCTCCTTTGGAGGCACTGATCTCCGCGTACCTCTGGAGTTTTCAAAGGATGTGAGGCCTCCGGTCGCGATGAGGTGGGGAACTACGTCTTTCTCTGTGGTCTCCACAGGGGATTCAGACATCCTTTCATCTTGGGAGATGCAAGACGAGCCTGCATTCAAGTCACTGCAGGGATATCCAGCCTTATTTCGCGTCAGGGCATCGCGGTGTCCATTCCACTTGAGGCCGCAAACTCAGGGTCCCTCTCACATACCTAGAGCTGAGAGAAGCCTCCTCTTGAGGTGCTTGTGGTAAGGTGGTATTCCTCTGGAGTCGAAGCCAGGGACTAACCTCTCATCTCGAGTTGATTTTTGGCCCACGGAGCTCTTTGGTGTTGCTACAGTGACCTCAGGATCCCTCTAGCCTTGAAACAGTGTTCTTGGGGTTTCTCTGGAGTGCCATCAAGGAAATCAAGGCTCCTTTCATGTGTGATGTGCAACACGGAATTGCTCTGCACGCAGTGCAGGGGAATCGGGGTTCATCTTGCGGCGAGGGGGAAGTCTCATGGTTTTTCTCGAGTTGCGGCGGGAACCTGGGGTATATTCTCGAGTTACGACGGGGATGGCCCTTCCACCCACGTGTTTCTTCAGCGACGTCAGGACTCCTGCCTAGTTGCGAGGGACAACTCGGGATTCTCCTCGAGGCTTGGCAGGGCAATTGGGACGCCTCTCTAGCTGAGGCGGGAGACCAAGTGTCCCTTTCCAAGTGCCACAGGAATCCTGGGACTCCTATCAAGTTTCACGAGGAGTCAGGCATCGTCTCCTTTGGAGGCACTGATCTCCGCGTACCTCTGGAGTTTTCAAAGGATGTGAGGCTATCGGTCGCGATGAGGTGGGGAACTAAGTCTTTCTCTGTGCTTTCCACAGGGGATTCAGACATCCTTTCGTCCTGGGAGATGCAAGACGAGCCTGCATTGAAGTCACTGCAGGGATATCCGGCCTTATTTCGAGTCAGGGCATCGCGGTGTCCATTCCACTTGAGGCCGCACACTCAGGGTCCCTCTCACATACCTAGAGCTGAGAGAAGCCTCCTCTTGAGGTGCTTGTGGTAAGGTGGTATTCCTCTGGAGACGAATCCAGGGACTAACCTCTCTTTTCGAGTTGATTTTTGGTCCACAGAGTTCTTTCGTGTTGCTACAGTGACCTCAGGATCCCTCTATCCTTGAAACAGTGTTCTTGGGGTTTCTCTGGAGTGCCATCAAGGAAATCAAGGCTCCTTTCATGTGTGATGTGCAACACGGAATTGCTCTGCACGCAGTGCAGGGGAATCGGGGCTCATCTTGCGGCGAGGGGGAAGTCTCATGGTTTTTCTCGAGTTGCGGCGGGAACCTGGGGTATATTCTCGAGTTACGACGGGGATGGCCCTTCCACCCACGTGTTTCTTCAGCGACGTCAGGACTCCTGCCTAGTTGCGAGGGACAACTCGGGATTCTCCTCGAGGCTTGGCAGGGCAATTGGGACGCCTCTCCAGCTGAGCCGGGAGACCAAGGGTCCCTTTCCACGTGCCACAGGAATCCTGGGTCTCCTATCAAGTTTCACGAGGAGTCAGGCATCGTCTCCTTTGGAGGCACTGATCTCCGAATACCTCTGGAGTTTTCAAAGGATTTGAGGCCTCCTGTCGCGATGAGGTGGGGAACTAGGTCTTTCTCTGTGGTCTCCACAGGGGATTCAGACACCCTTTCGTCTTGGGAGATGCAAGACGAGCCTGCATTCCAGTCACTGCAGGGATATCCGGCCTTATTTCGAGTCAGGGCATCGCGGTGTCCATTCCACTTGAGGCCGCAAACTCAGGGTCCCTCTCACATACCTAGAGCTGAGAGAAGCCTCCTCTTGAGGTGCTTGTGGTAAGGTGGTATTCCTCTGGAGACGAAGCCAGGGACTAACCTCTCATCTCGAGTTGATTTTTGGCCCACGGAGCTCTTTCGTGTTGCTACAGTGACCTTAGGATCCCTCTAGCCTTGAAACAGTGTTCTTGGGGTTTCTCTGGAGTGCCATGAAGGAAATCAAGGCTCCTTTCATGTGTGATGTGCAACACAGAATTGCTCTGCACGCAGTGCAGGGGAATCGGGCCTCATCTCGCATCGAGGGGGAAGTCTCATGGTTTTTCTCGAGTTGCGGCGGGAACCTGGGGTATATTCTCGAGTTACGACGGGGATGGCCCTTCCACACACGTGTTTGTTCAGCCACGTCAGGACTCTTGCCTAGTTGCGAGACACAACTCGGGATTCTCCTCGAGGCTTGGCAAGGCAATTGGGACGCCTCTCCAGCTGAGGCGGGAGACCAAGGGTCCCTTTCCACGTGCCACAGGAATCCTGGGACTCCTATCAAGTTTCACGAGGAGTCAGGCATCGTCTCCTTTGGAGGCACTGATCTCCGCGTACCTCTGGAGTTTTCAAAGGATGTGAGGCCTCCGGTCGCGATGAGGTGGGGAACTAGGTCTTTCTCTGTGGTCTCAACAGGGGATTCAGACATCCTTTCTTCTTGGGAGATGCAAGACGAGCCTGCATTCAAGTCACTGCAGGGATATCCAGCCTTATTTCGCGTCAGGGCATCGCGGTGTCCATTCCACTTGAGGCCGCAAACTCAGGGTCCCTCTCACATACCTAGAGCTGAGAGAAGCCTCTTCTTGAGGTGCTTGTGGTAAGGTGGTATTCCTCTGGAGTCGAAGCCAGGGACTAACCTCTCATCTCGAGTTGATTTTTGGCCCACGGAGCTCTTTCGTGTTGCTACAGTGACCTCAGGATCCCTCTATCCTTGAAACAGTGTTCTTGGGGTTTCTCTGGAGTGCCATCAAGGAAATCAAGGCTCCTTTCATGTGTGATGTGCAACACGGAATTGCTCTGCACGCAGTGCAGGGAAATCGGGCCTCATCTCGCGGCGAGGGGGAAGTCTCATGGTTTTTCTCGAGTTGCGGCGGGAACCTGGGGTATATTCTCGAGTTACGACGGGGATGGCCCTTCCACCCACGTGTTTCTTCAGCGACGCCAGGACTCCTGCCTAGTTGCGAGGGACAACTCTGGATTCTCCTCGAGGCTTGGCAGGGCAATTGGGACGCTTCTCCAGCTGAGGCGGGAGACCAAGTGTCCCTTTCCAAGTGCCACAGGAATTCTGGGACTCCTATCAAGTTTCACGAGGAGTCAGGCATCGTCTCCTTTGGAGGCACTGATCTCCACGTACCTCGGGAGTTTTCAAAGGATGTGAGGCTATCGGTCGCGATGAGGTGGGGAACTAAGTCTTTCTCTGTGCTTTCCACAGGGGATTCAGACATCCTTTCGTCCTGGGAGATGCAAGACGAGCCTGCATTGAAGTCACTGCAGGGATATCCGGCCTTATTTCGAGTCAGGGCATCGCGGTGTCCATTCCACTTGAGGTCGCAAACTCAGGGTCCCTCTCACATACCTAGAGCTGAGAGAAGCCTCCTCTTGAGGTGCTTGTGGTAAGGTGGTATTCCTCTGGAGACGAATCCAGGGACTAACCTCTCTTTTCGAGTTGATTTTTGGTCCACAGAGTTCTTTCGTGTTGCTACAGTGACCTCAGGATCCCTCTAGCCTTGAAACAGTGTTCTTGGGGTTTCTCTGGAGTGCCATAAAGGAAATCAAGGCTCCTTTCATGTGTGATGTGCAACACGGAATTGCTCTGCACGCAGTACAGGGGAATCGGGCCTCATCTCGCATCGAGGGGGAAGTCTCATGGTTTTTCTCGAGTTGCGGCGGGAACCTGGGGTATATTCTCGAGTTACGACGGGGATGGCCCTTCCACCCACGTGTTTGTTCAGCCACGTCAGGACTCCTGCCTAGTTGCAAGGGACAACTCGGGATTCTCCTCGAGGCTTGGCAGGGCAATTGGAACGCCTCTCCAGCTGAGGCGGGAGACCAAGGGTCCCTTTCCACGTGCCACAAGAATCCTGGGACTCCGATCAAGTTTCACGAGGAGTCAGGCATCGTCTCCTTTGGAGGCACTGATCTCCGCGTACCTCTGGAGTTTTCAAAGGATGTGAGGCCTGCGGTCGCGATGAGGTGGGGAACTAGGTGTTTCTCTGTGGTCTCCACAGGGGATTCAGACATCCTTTCTTCTTGGGAGATGCAAGACGAGCCTGCATTCCAGTCACTGCAGGGATATCCGGCCTTATTTCGAGTCAGGGCATCGCGGTGTCCATTCCACTTGAGGCCGCAAACTCAGGATCCCTCTCACATACCTAGAGCTGAGAGAAGCATCCTCTTGAGGTGCTTGTGGTAAGGTGGTATTCCTCAGGAGTCGAAGCCAGGGACAAACCTCTCATCTCGTGTTGATTCTTGGTCCACGGAGTTCTTTCGTGTTGCTACAGTGACCTCAGGATCCCTCTAGCCTTGAAACAGTGTTCTTGGGGTTTCTCTGGAGTGCCATCAAGGAAATCAAGTCTCCTTTCATGTGTGATGTGCAACACGGAATTGCTCTGCACGTAGTGCAGGGGAATCGGGCTTCATCTCGCGGCGAGGGGGAAGTCTCATGGTTTTTCTCGAGTTGCGGCGGGAACCTGGGGTATATTCTCGAGTTACGACGGGGATGGCACTTCCACACACGTGTGTGTTCAGCGACGTCAGGACTCCTGCCTAGTTGCGAGGGACAACTCGGGATTCTCCTCGAGGCTTTGCAGGGCAATTGGGACGCCTCTCCAGCTGAGACGGGAGACCAAGGGTCCCTTTCCACGTGCCACAGGAATCCTGGGACTCCTATCAAGTTTCACGAGGAGTCAGGTATCGTCTCCTTTGGAGGCACTGATCTCCGCATACCTCTGGAGTTTTCAAATGATTTGAGGCCTCCTGTCGCGATGAGGTGGGGAACTAGGTCTTTCTCTGTGGTCTCCACAGGGGATTCAGACACCCTTTCGTCTTGGGAGATGCAAGATGAGCCTGCATTCCAGTCACTGCAGGGATATCCGGCCTTATTTCGAGTCAGGGCATCGCGGTGTCCATTCCACTTGAGGCCGCAAACTCAGGGTCCCTCTCACATACCTAGAGCTGAGAGAAGCCTCCTCTTGAGGTGCTTGTGGCAAGGTGGTATTCCTCTGGAGTCGAAGCCAGGGACTAACCTCTCATCTCGTGTTGATTCTTGGTCCACGGAGCTCTTTCGTGTTGCTACAGTGACCTCAGGATCCCTCTAGCCTTGAAACAGTGTTCTTGGGGTTTCTCTGGAGTGCCATGAAGGAAATCAAGGCTCCTTTCATGTGTGATGTGCAACACGGAATTGCTCTGCACGCAGTGCAGGGGAATCGGGCCTCATCTCGTGGCGAGGGGGAAGTCTCATGGTTTTTCTCGAGTTGCGGCGGGAACCTGGGGTATATTCTCGAGTTACGACGGGGATGGCCCTTCCACCCACGTGTTTCTTCAGCGACGTCAGGACTCCTGCCTAGTTGCGAGGGACAACTCTGGATTCTCCTCGAGGCTTGGCAGGGCAATTGGGACGCCTCTCCAGCTGAGGCGGGAGACCAAGTGTCCCTTTCCAAGTGCCACAGGAATCCTGGGACTCCTATCAAGTTTCACGAGGAGTCAGGCATCGTCTCCTTTGGAGGCACTGATCTCCGCGTACCTCTGGAGTTTTCAAAGGATGTGAGGCTCCGGTCGCGATGAGGTGGTGAACTAGGTGTTTCTCTGTGGTCTCCACAGGGGATTCAGACATCCTTTCTTCTTGGGAGATGCAAGACGAGCCTGCATTCAAGTCACTGCAGGGATATCCGGCCTTATTTCGAGTCAGGGCATCGCGGTGTGCATTCCACTTGAGGCCGCAAACTCAGGGTCCCTCTCACATACCTAGAGCTGAGAGAAGCCTCCTCTTGAGGTGCTTGTGGTAAGGTGGTATTCCTCTGGAGACGAATCCAGGGACTAACCTCTCTTTTCGAGTTGATTTTTGGTCCACAGATTTCTTTCGTGTTGCTACAGTGACCTCAGGATCCCTCTATCCTTGAAACAGTGTTCTTGGGGTTTCTCTGGAGTGCCATCAAGGAAATCAAGGCTCCTTTCATGTGTGATGTGCAAGACGGAATTGCTCTGCACGCAGTACAGGGGAATCGGGCCTCATCTCGCATCGAGGGGGAAGTCTCATGGTTTTTCTCGAGTTGCGGCGGGAACCTGGGGTATATTCTCGAGTTACGACGGGGATGGCCCTTCCACCCACGTGTTTGTTCAGCCACGTCAGGACTCCTGCCTAGTTGCGAGGGACAACTCGGGATTCTCCTCGAGGCTTGGCAGGGCAATTGGAACGCCTCTCCAGCTGAGGCGGGAGACCAAGGGTCCCTTTCCACGTGCCACAAGAATCCTGGGACTCCTATCAAGTTTCACGAGGAGTCAGGCATCGTCTCCTTTGGAGGCACTGATCTCCGCATACCTCTGGAGTTTTCAAAGGATGTGAGGCTATCGGTCGCGATGAGGTGGGGAACTAGGTGTTTCTCTGTGGTCTCCACAGGGGATTCAGACATCCTTTCTTCTTGGGAGATGCAAGAAGAGCCTGCATTCAAGTCACTGCAGGGATATCCAGCCTTATTTCCCGTCAGGGCATCGCGGTGTCCATTCCACTTGAGGCCGCAAACTCAGGATCCCTCTCACATACCTAGAGCTGAGAGAAGCCTCCTCTTGAGGTGCTTGTGGTAAGGTGGTATTCCTCAGGAGTCGAAGCCAGGGACTAACCTCCTATCTCGAGTTGATTCTTGGTCCACGGAGCTCTTTCGTGTTGCTACAGTGACTTCAGGATCCCTCTAGCCTTGAAACAGTGTTCTTGGGGTTTCTCTAGAGTGCCATCAAGGAAATCAAGGCTCCTTTCATGTGTGATGTGCAACACAGAATTGCTCTGCACGCAGTGCAGGGGAATCGGGCCTCATCTCGCGGCGAGGGGGAAGTCTCATGGTTTTTCTCGAGTTGCGGCGGGAACCTGGGGTATATTCTCGAGTTACGACGGGGATGGCCCTTCCACCCACGTGTTTCTTCAGCGACGTCAGGACTCCCTCCTAGTTGCGAGGGACAACTCTGGATTCTCCTCGAGGCTTTGCAGGGCAATTGGGACGCCTCTCCAGCTGAGACGGGAGACCAAGGGTCCCTTTCCACGTGTCACAGGAATCCTGGGTCTCCTATCAAGTTTCACGAGGAGTCAGGCATCGTCTCCTTTGGAGGCACTGATCTCCGCATACCTCTGGAGTTTTCAAAGGATTTGAGGCCTCCTGTCGCGATGAGGTGGGGAACTAGGTCTTTCTCTGTGGTCTCCACAGGGGATTCAGACACCCTTTCATCTTGGGAGATGCAAGACGAGCCTGCATTCCAGTCACTGCAGGGATATCCGGCCTTATTTCGAGTCAGGGCATCGCGGTGTCCATTCCACTTGAGGCCGCAAACTCAGGGTCCCTCTCACATACCTAGAGCTGAGAGAAGCCTCCTCTTGAGGTGCTTGTGGTAAGGTGGTATTCCTCTGGAGTCGACGCCAGGGACTAACCTCTCATCTCGAGTTGACTTTTGGTCCACGGAACTCTTTCGTGTTGCTACAGTGACCTCAGGATCCCTCTAGCCTTGAAACAGTGTTCTTGGGGTTTCTCTGGAGTGCCATCAAGGAAATCAAGGCTCCTTTCATGTGTGATGTGCAACACAGAATTGCTCTGCACGCAGTGCAGGGGAATCGGGCCTCATCTCGCGGCGAGGGGGAAGTCTCATGGTTTTTCTCGAGTTGCGGCGGGAACCTGGGGTATATTCTCGAGTTACGACGGGGATGGCCCTTCCACACACGTGTTTGTTCAGCCACGTCAGGACTCTTGCCTAGTTGCGAGACACAACTCGGGATTCTCCTCGAGGCTTGGCAAGGTAATTGGGACGCCTCTCCAGCTGAGGCGGGAGACCATGGGTCCCATTCCACGTGCCACAGGAATCCTGGGACTCCTATCAAGTTTCACGAGGAGTCAGGCATCGTCTCCTTTGGAGGCACTGATCTCCGCGTACCTCTGGAGTTTTCAAAGGATGTGAGGCCTCCGGTCGCGATGAGGTGGGGAACTACGTCTTTCTCTGTGGTCTCCACAGGGGATTCAGACATCCTTTCATCTTGGGAGATGCAAGACGAGCCTGCATTCAAGTCACTGCAGGGATATCCAGCCTTATTTCGCGTCAGGGCATCGCGGTGTCCATTCCACTTGAGGCCGCAAACTCAGGGTCCCTCTCACATACCTAGAGCTGAGAGAAGCCTCCTCTTGAGGTGCTTGTGGTAAGGTGGTATTCCTCTGGAGTCGAAGCCAGGGACTAACCTCTCATCTCGAGTTGATTTTTGGCCCACGGAGCTCTTTCATGTTGCTACAGTGACCTCAGGATCCCTCTAGCCTTGAAACAGTGTTCTTGGGGTTTCTCTGGAGTGCCATCAAGGAAATCAAGGCTCCTTTCATGTGTGATGTGCAACACGGAATTGCTCTGCACGCAGTGCAGGGGAATCGGGGCTCATCTTGCGGCGAGGGGGAAGTCTCATGGTTTTTCTCGAGTTGCGGCGGGAACCTGGGGTATATTCTCGAGTTACGACGGGGATGGCCCTTCCACCCACGTGTTTCTTCAGCGACGTCAGGACTCCTGCCTAGTTGCGAGGGACAACTCGGGATTCTCCTCGAGGCTTGGCAGGGCAATTGGGACGCCTCTCCAGCTGAGGCGGGAGACCAAGTGTCCCTTTCCAAGTGCCACAGGAATCCTGGGACTCCTATCAAGTTTCACGAGGAGTCAGGCATCGTCTCCTTTGGAGGCACTGATCTCCGCGTACCTCTGGAGTTTTCAAAGGATGTGAGGCTATCGGTCACGATGAGGTGGGGAACTAAGTCTTTCTCTGTGCTTTCCACAGGGGATTCAGACATCCTTTCGTCCTGGGAGATGCAAGACGAGCCTACATTGAAGTCACTGCAGGGATATCCGGCCTTATTTCGAGTCAGGGCATCGCGGTGTCCATTCCACTTGAGGCCGCAAACTCAGGGTCCCTCTCACATACCTAGAGCTGAGAGAAGCCTCCTCTTGAGGTGCTTGTGGTAAGGTGGTATTCCTCTGGAGACGAATCCAGGGACTAACCTCTCTTTTCGAGTTGATTTTTGGTCCACAGAGTTCTTTCGTGTTACTACAGTGACCTCAGGATCCCTCTATCCTTGAAACAGTGTTCTTGGGGTTTCTCTGGAGTGCCATCAAGGAAATCAAGGCTCCTTTCATGTGTGATGTGCAAGACGGATTTGCTCTGCACGCAGTGCAGGGGAATCGGGCCTCATCTCACGGTGAGGGGGAAGTCTCATGGTTTTTCTCGAGTTGCGGCGGGAACCTGGGGTATATTCTCGAGTTACGACGGGGATGGCCCTTCCACCCACGTGTTTGTTCAGCCACGTCAGGACTCCTGCCTAGTTGCGAGGGACAACTCGGGATTCTCCTCGAGGATTGGCAGGCCAGTTGGAACGCCTCTCCAGCTGAGGCGGGAGACCAAGGGTCCCTTTCCACGTGCCACAGGAATCCTGGGACTCCTATCACGTTTCACGAGGAGTCAGGCATCGTCTCCTTTGGAGGCACTGATCTCCGCGTACCTCTGGAGTTTTCAAAGGATGTGAGGCCTGCGGTCGCGATGAGGTGGGGAACTAGGACTTTCTCTGTGGTCTCCACAGGGGATTCAGACATCCTTTCTTCTTGGGAGATGCAAGACGAGCCTGCATTCAAGTCACTGAAGGGATATACGGCCTTATTTCGAGTCAGGGCATCGCGGTGTCCATTCCAATTGAGGCCGCAAACTCAGGATCCCTCTCACATACCTAGAGCTGAGAGAAGCCTCCTCTTGAGGTGCTTGTGGTAAGGTGGTATTCCTCAGGAGTCGAAGCCAGGGACTAACCTCTCATCTCGTGTTGATTCTTGGTCCATGGAGCTCTTTCGTGTTGCTACAGTTACCTCAGGATCCCTCTAGCCTTGAAACAGTGTTCTTGGGGTTTCTCTGGAGTGCCATCAAGGAAATCAAGGCTCCTTTCATGTGTGATGTGCAACACAGAATTGCTCTGCACGCAGTGCAGGGGAATCGGGCCTCATCTCGCGGCGTGGGGGAAGTCTCATGGTTTTTCTCGAGTTGCGGGGGGAACCTGGGGTATATTCTCGAGTTACGACGGGGATGGCCCTTCCACACACGTGTTTGTTCAGCCACGTCAGGAGTCTTGCCTAGTTGCGAGACACAACTCGGGATTCTCCTCGAGGCTTGGCAAGGCAATTGGGACGCCTCTCCAGCTGAGGCGGGAGACCAAGGGTCCCTTTCCACGTGCCACAGGAATCCTGGGACTCCTATCAAGTTTCACGAGGAGTCAGGCATCGTCTCCTTTGGAGGCACTGATCTTCGCGTACCTCTGGAGTTTTCAAAGGATGTGAGGCCTCTGGTCGCGATGAGGTGGGGAACTAGGTCTTTCTCTGTGGTCTCCACAGGGGATTCAGACATCCTTTCATCTTGGGAGATGCAAGACGAGCCTGCATTCAAGTCACTGCAGGGATATCCAGCCTTATTTCGTGTCAGGGCATCGCGGTGTCCATTCCACTTGAGGCCGCAAACTCAGGGTCCCTCTCACATACCTAGAGCTGAGAGAAGCCTCCTCTTGAGGTGCTTGTGGTAAGGTGGTATTCCTCCGGAGTCGAAGCCAGGGACTAACCTCTCATCTCGAGTTGATTTTTGGTCCACGGAGCTCTTTCGTGTTGCTACAGTGACCTCAGGATCCCTCTATCCTTGAAACAGTGTTCTTGGGGTTTCTCTGGAGTGCCATCAAGGAAATCAAGGCTCCTTTCATGTGTGATGTGCAAGACGGAATTGCTCTGCACACAGTACAGGGGAATCGGGCCTCATCTCGCATCGAGGGGGAAGTCTCATGGTTTTTCTCGATTTGCGGCGGGAACCTGGGGTATATTCTCGAGTTACCCCGGGGATGGCCCTTCCACACACGTGTTTGTTCAGCCACGTCAGGACTCCTGCCTAGTTGCGAGGGACAACTCGGGATTCTCCTCGAGGCTTGGCAGGGCAATTGGAACGCCTCTCCAGCTGAGGCGGGAGACCAAGGGTTCCTTTCCACGTGCCACAAGAATCCTGGGACTCCTATCAAGTTTCACGAGGAGTCAGGCATCGTCTCCTTTGGAGGCACTGATCTCCGCGTACCTCTGGAGTTTTCAAAGGATGTGAGGCCTCCGGTCGCGATGAGGTGGGGAACTAGGTGTTTCTCTGTGGTCTCCACAGGGGATTCAGACATCCTTTCTTCTTGGGAGATGCAAGACGAGCCTGCATTCAAGTGACTGCAGGGATATCCAGCCTTATTTCGAGTCAGGGCATCGCGGTGTCCATTCCACTTGAGTCCGCAAACTCAGGATCCCTCTCACATACCTAGAGCTGAGAGAAGCCTCCTCTTGAGGTGCTTGTGGTAAGGTGGTATTCCTCAGGAGTCGAAGCCAGGGACTAACCTCTCATCTCGTGTTGATTCTTGGTCCACGGAGCTCTTTCGTGTTGCTACAGTGACCTCAGGATCCCTCTAGCCTTGAAACAGTGTTCTTGGGGTTTCTCTGGAGTGCCATGAAGGAAATCAAGGCTCCTTTCATGTGTGATGTGCAACACAGAATTGCTCTGCACGCAGTGCAGGGGAATCGGGCCTCATCTCGCGGCGAGGGGGAAGTCTCATGGTTTTTCTCGAGTTGCGGCGGGAACCTGGGGTATATTCTCGAGTTACGATGGGGATGGTCCTTCCACACACGTGTTTGTTCAGCCACGTCAGGACTCTTGCCTAGTTGCGAGACACAACTCGGGATTCTCCTCGAGGCTTGGCAAGGCAATTGGGACGCCTCTCCAGCTGAGGCGGGAGACCAAGTGTCCCTTTCCACGTGCCACAGGAATCCTGGGACTCCTATCAAGTTTCACGAGGAGTCAGGCATCGTCTCCTTTGGAGGCACTGATCTCCGCGTACCTCTGGAGTTTTCAAAGGATGTGAGGCTATCGGTCGCGATGAGGTGGGGAACTAAGTCTTTCTCTGTGCTTTCCACAGGGGATTCAGACATCCTTTTGTCCTGGGAGATGCAAGACGAGCCTGCATTGAAGTCACTGCAGGGATATCCGGCCTTATTTCGAGTCAGGGCATCGCGGTGTCCATTCCACTTGAGGCCGCAAACTCAGGGTCCCTCTCACATACCTAGAGCTGAGAGAAGCCTCCTCTTGAGGTGCTTGTGGTAAGGTGGTATTCCTCTGGAGTCGAAGCCAGGGACTAACCTCTCATCTCGTGTTGATTCTTGGTCCACGGAGCTCTTTCGTGTTGCTACAGTGACCTCAGGATCCCTCTAGCCTTGAAACAGTGTTCTTGGGGTTTCTCTGGAGTGCCATCAAGGAAATCAAGGCTCCTTTCATGTGTGATGTGCAACACAGAATTGCTCTGCACGCAGTGCAGGGGAATCGGGCCTCATCTCGCATCGAGGGGGAAGTCTCATGGTTTTTCTCGAGTTGCGGCGGGAACCTGGCTTATATTCTCGAGTTACGATGGGGATGGCCCTTCCACACACGTGTTTGTTCAGCCACGTCAGGACTCTTGCCTAGTTGCGAGACACAACTCGGGATTCTCCTCGAGGCTTGGCAAGGCAATTGGGACGCCTCTCCAGCTGAGGCGGGAGACCAAGTGTCCCTTTCCACGTGCCACAGGAATCCTGGGACTCCTATCAAGTTTCACGAGGAGTCAGGCATCGTCTCCTTTGGAGGCACTGATCTCCGCGTACCTCTGGAGTTTTCAAAGGATGTGAGGCCTCCGGTCGCGATGAGGTGGGTAACTAGGTCTTTCTCTGTGGTCTCCACAGGGGATTCAGACATCCTTTCATCTTGGGAGATGCAAGACGAGCCTGCATTGAAGTCACTGCAGGGATATCCGGCCTTATTTCGCGTCAGGGCATCGCGGTGTCCATTCCACTTGAGGCCGCAAACTCAGGGTCCCTCTCACATACCTAGAGCTGAGAGAAGCCTCCTCTTGAGCTGCTTGTGGTAAGGTGGTATTCCTCTGGAGTCGAAGCCAGGGACTAACCTCTCATCTCGAGTTGATTTTTGGTCCACGGAGCTCTTTCGTGTTGCTACAGTGACCTCAGGATCCCTCTAGCCTTGAAACAGTGTTCTTGGGGTTTCTCTGGAGTGCCATCAAGGAAATCAAGGCTCCTTTCATGTGTGATGTGGAACACGGAATTGCTCTGCACGCAGTGCAGGGGAATCGGGCCTCATCTCGCGGCGAGGGGGAAGTCTCATGGTTTTTCTCGAGTTGCGGCGGAACCCGGGGTATATTCTCGAGTTACGACGGGGATGGCCCTTCCACCCACGTGTTTCTTCAGCCACGTCAGGACTCCTGCCTAGTTGCGAGGGACAACTCTGGATTCTCCTCGAGGCTTGGCAGGGCAATTGGGACGCCTCTCCAGCTGAGGCGGGAGACCAAGTGTCCCTTTCCAAGTGCCACAGGAATCCTGGGACTCCTATCAAGTTTCACGAGGAGTCAGGCATCGTCTCCTTTGGAGGCACTGATCTCCGCGTACCTCTGGAGTTTTCAAAGGATGTGAGGCTATCGGTCGCGATGAGGTGGGGAACTAAGTCTTTCTCTGTGCTTTCCACAGGGGATTCAGACATCCTTTCGTCCTGGGAGATGCAAGACGAGCCTGCATTGAAGTCACTGCAGGGATATCCGGCCTTATTTCGAGTCAGGGCATCGCGGTGTCCATTCCACTTGAGGCCGCAAACTCAGGGTCCCTCTCACATACCTAGAGCTGAGAGAAGCCTCCTCTTGAGGTGCTTGTGGTAAGGTGGTATTCCTCTGGAGACGAATCCAGGGACTAACCTCTCTTTTCGAGTTGATTTTTGGTCCACAGAGTTCTTTCGTGTTTCTACAGTGACCTCAGGATCCCTCTATCCTTGAAACAGTGTTCTTGGGGTTTCTCTGGAGTGCCATCAAGGAAATCAAGGCTCCTTTCATGTGTGATGTGCAAGACGGATTTGCTCTGCACGCAGTACAGGGGAATCGGGCCTCATCTCGCATCGAGGGGGAAGTCTCATGGTTTTTCTCGAGTTGCGGCGGGAACCTGGGGTATATTCTCGAGTTACGATGGGGATGGCCCTTCCACCCACGTGTTTGTTCAGCCACGTCAGGACTCCTGCCTAGTTGCAAGGGACAACTCGGGATTCTCCTCGAGGCTTGGCAGGGCAATTGGAACGCCTCTCCAGCTGAGGCGGGAGACCAAGGGTCCCTTTCCACGTGCCACAGGAATCCTGGGACTCCTATCAAGTTTCACGAGGAGTCAGGCATCGTCTCCTTTGGAGGCACTGATCTCCGCGTACCTCTGGAGTTTTCAAAGGATGTGAGGCCTCCGGTCGCGATGAGGTGGGGAACTAGGTCTTTCTCTGTGGTCTCCACAGGGGATTCAAACATCCTTTCATCTTGGGAGATGCAAGACGAGCCTGCATTCAAGTCACTGCAGGGATATCCAGCCTTATTTCGCGTCAGGGCATCGCGGTGTCCATTCCACTTGAGGCCGCAAACTCAGGGTCCCTCTCACATACCTAGAGCTGAGAGAAGCCTCCTCTTGAGGTGCTTGTGGTAAGGTGGTATTCCTCTGGAGTCGAAGCCAGGGACTAACCTCTCATCTCGAGTTGATTTTTGGCCCACGGAGCTCTTTTGTGTTGCTACAGTGACCTCAGGATCCCTCTAGCCTTGAAACAGTGTTCTTGGGGTTTCTCTGGAGTGCCATCAAGGAAATCAAGGCTCCTTTCATGTGTGATGTGCAACACGGAATTGCTCTGCACGCAGTGCAGGGGAATCGGGCCTCATCTCACGGTGAGGGGGAAGTCTCATGGTTTTTCTCGAGTTGCGGCGGGAACCTGGGGTATATTCTCGAGTTACGACGGGGATGGCCCTTCCACACACGTGTTTCTTCAGCGACGTCAGGACTCCTGCCTAGTTGCGAGGGACAACTCGGGATTCTCCTCGAGGCTTGGCAGGGCAATTGGGACGCCTCTCCAGCTGAGGCGGGAGACCAAGTGTCCCTTTCCAAGTGCCACAGGAATCCTGGGACTCCTATCAAGTTTCACGAGGAGTCAGGCATCGTCTCCTTTGGAGGCACTGATCTCCGCGTACCTCTGGAGTTTTCAAAGGATGTGAGGCTATCGGTCGCGATGAGGTGGGGAACTAAGTCTTTCTCTGTGCTTTCCACAGGGGATTCAGACATCCTTTCGTCCTGGGAGATGCAAGACGAGCCTGCATTGAAGTCACTGCAGGGATATCCGGCCTTATTTCGAGTCAGGGCATCGCGGTGTCCATTCCACTTGAGGCCGCAAACTCAGGGTCCCTCTCACATACCTAGAGCTGAGAGAAGCCTCCTCTTGAGGTGCTTGTGGTAAGGTGGTATTCCTCTGGAGACGAATCCAGGGACTAACCTCTCTTTTCGAGTTGATTTTTGGTCCACAGAGTTCTTTCGTGTTGCTACAGTGACCTCAGGATCCCTCTATCCTTGAAACAGTGTTCTTGGGGTTTCTCTGGAGTGCCATCAAGGAAATCAAGGCTCCTTTCATGTGTGATGTGCAAGACGGAATTGCTCTGCACACAGTACAGGGGAATCGGGCCTCATCTCGCATCGAGGGTGAAGTCTCATGGTTTTTCTCGAGTTGCGGCGGGAACCTGGGGTATATTCTCGAGTTACCACGGGGATGGCCCTTCCACACACGTGTTTGTTCAGCCACGTCAGGACTCCTGCCTAGTTGCGAGGGACAACTCGGGATTCTCCTCGAGGATTGGCAGGCCAGTTGGAACGCCTCTCCAGCTGAGGCGGGAGACCAAGGGTCCCTTTCCACGTGCCACAGGAATCCTGGGACTCCTATCAAGTTTCACGAGGAGTCAGGCATCGTCTCCTTTGGAGGCACTGATCTTCGCGTACCTCTGGAGTTTTCAAAGGATGTGAGGCCTCTGGTCGCGATGAGGTGGGGAACTAGGTCTTTCTCTGTGGTCTCCACAGGGTATTCAGACATCCTTTCATCTTGGGAGATGCAAGACGAGCCTGCATTCAAGTCACTGCAGGGATATCCAGCCTTATTTCGTGTCAGGGCATCGCGGTGTCCATTCCACTTGAGGCCGCAAACTCAGGGTCCCTCTCACATACCTAGAGCTGAGAGAAGCCTCCTCTTGAGGTGCTTGTGGTAAGGTGGTATTCCTCCGGAGTCGAAGCCAGGGACTAACCTCTCATCTCGAGTTGATTTTTGGTCCACGGAGCTCTTTCGTGTTTCTACAGTGACCTCAGGATCCCTCTAGCCTTGAAACAGTGTTCTTGGGGTTTCTCTGGAGTGCCATCAAGGAAATCAAGGCTCCTTTCATGTGTGATGTGCAACACGGAATTGCTCTGCACGCAGTGCAGGGGAATCGGGCCTCATCTCGCGGCGAGGGGGAAGTCTCATGGTTTTTCTCGAGTTGCGGCAGGAACCTGGGGTATATTCTCGAGTTACGACGGGGATGGCCCTTCCACCCACGTGTTTCTTCAGCGACGTCAGGACTCCTGCCTAGTTGCGAGGGACAACTCGGGATTCTCCTCGAGGCTTGGCAGGGCAATTGGGACGCCTCTCCAGCTGAGGCGGGAGACCAAGTGTCCCTTTCCAAGTGCCACAGGAATCCTGGGACTCCTATCAAGTTTCACGAGGAGTCAGGCATCGTCTCCTTTGGAGGCACTGATCTCCGCGTACCTCTGGAGTTTTCAAAGGATGTGAGGCTATCGGTCGCGATGAGGTGGGGAACTAAGTCTTTCTCTGTGCTTTCCACAGGGGATTCAGACATCCTTTCGTCCTGGGAGATGCAAGACGAGCCTGCATTGAAGTCACTGCAGGGATATCCGGTCTTATTTCGTGTCAGGGCATCGCGGTGTCCATTCCACTTGAGGCCGCAAACTCAGGGTCCCTCTCACATACCTAGAGCTGAGAGAAGCCTCCTCTTGAGGTGCTTGTGGTAAGGTGGTATTCCTCTGGAGACGAATCCAGGGACTAACCTCTCTTTTCGAGTTGATTTTTGGTCCACAGAGTTCTTTCGTGTTGCTACAGTGACCTCAGGATCCCTCTATCCTTGAAACAGTGTTCTTGGGGTTTCTCTGGAGTGCCATCAAGGAAATCAAGGCTCCTTTCATGTGTGATGTGCAAGACGGAATTGCTCTGCACACAGTACAGGGGAATCGGGCCTCATCTCGCATCGAGGGGGAAGTCTCATGGTTTTTCTCGAGTTGCGGCGGGAACCTGGGGTATATTCTCGAGTTACCACGGGGATGGCCCTTCCACCCACGTGTTTCTTCAGCCACGTCAGGACTCCTGCCTAGTTGCGAGGGACAACTCGGGATTCTCCTCGAGGCTTGGCAGGGCAATTGGGACGCCTCTCCAGCTGAGGCGGGAGACCAAGGGTTCCTTTCCACGTGCCACAAGAATCCTGGGACTCCTATCAAGTTTCACGAGGAGTCAGGCATCGTCTCCTTTGGAGGCACTGATCTCCGCGTACCTCTGGAGTTTTCAAAGGATGTGAGGCCTCCGGTCGCGATGAGGTGGGGAACTAGGTGTTTCTCTGTGGTCTCCACAGGGGATTCAGACATCCTTTCTTCTTGGGAGATGCAAGACGAGCCTGCATTCAAGTCACTGCAGGGATATCCAGCCTTATTTCGAGTCAGGGCATCGCGGTGTCCATTCCACTTGAGTCCGCAAACTCAGGATCCCTCTCACATACCTAGAGCTGAGAGAAGCCTCCTCTTGAGGTGCTTGTGGTAAGGTGGTATTCCTCAGGAGTCGAAGCCAGGGACTAACCTCTCATCTCGTGTTGATTCTTGGTCCACGGAGCTCTTTCGTGTTGCTACAGTGACCTCAGGATCCCTCTAGCCTTGAAACAGTGTTCTTGGGGTTTCTCTGGAGTGCCATCAAGGAAATCAAGGCTCCTTTCATGTGTGATGTGCAAGACGGAATTGCTCTGCACACAGTACAGGGGAATCGGGCCTCATCTCGCATCGAGGGGGAAGTCTCATGGTTTTTCTCGAGTTGCGGCGGGAACCTGGGGTATATTCTCGAGTTACGAAGGGGATGGCCCTTCCACACACGTGTTTCTTCAGCGACGTCAGGACTCCTGCCTAGTTGCGAGGGACAACTCGGGATTCTCCTCGAGGCTTTGCAGGGCAATTGGGACGCCTCTCCAGCTGAGACGGGAGACCAAGGGTCCCTTTCCACGTGCCACAGGAATCCTGGGTCTCCTATCAAGTTTCACGAGGAGTCAGGCATCGTCTCCTTTGGAGGCACTGATCTCCGCATACCTCTGGAGTTTTCAAAGGATTTGAGGCCTCCTGTCGCGATGAGGTGGGGAACTAGGTCTTTCTCTGTGGTCTCCACAGGGGATTCAGACACCCTTTCGTCTTGGGAGATGCAAGACGAGCCTGCATTCCAGTCACTGCAGGGATATCCGGCCTTATTTCGAGTCAGGGCATCGCGGTGTCCATTCCACTTGAGGCCGCAAACTCAGGGTCCCTCTCACATACCTAGAGCTGAGAGAAGCCTCCTCTTGAGGTGCTTGTGGTAAGGTGGTATTCCTCTGGAGTCGAAGCCAGGAAATAACCTCTCATCTCGAGTTGGTTTTTGGTCCACTGAGCTCTTTCGTGTTGTTACAGTGACCTCAGGATCCCTCTAGCCTTGAAACAGTGTTCTTGGGGTTTCTCTGGAGTGCCATCAAGGAAATCAAGGCTCCTTTCATGTGTGATGTGCAACACAGAATTGCTCTGCACGCAGTGCAGGGGAATCGGGCCTCATCTCGCGGCGAGGGCGAAGTCTCATGGTTTTTCTCGAGTTGCGGCGGGAACCTGGGGTATATTCTCGAGTTACGACGGGGAAGTCCCTTCCACCCACGTGTTTGTACAGCCACGTCAGGACTCTTGCCTAGTTGCGAGACACAACTCGGGATTCTCCTCGAGGCTTGGCAAGGCAATTGGGACGCCTCTCCAGCTGAGGCGGGAGACCAAGGGTCCCTTTCCACGTGCCACAGGAATCCTGGGACTCCTATCAAGTTTCACGAGGAGTCAGGCATCGTCTCCTTTGGAGGCACTGATCTCCGCGTACCTCGGGAGTTTTCAAAGGATGTGAGTCCTCCGGTCGCGATGAGGTGGGGAACTAGGTCTTTCTCTGTGGTCTCCACAGGGGATTCAGACATCCTTTCATCTTGGGAGATGCAAGACGAGCCTGCATTCAAGTCACTGCAGGGATATCCAGCCTTATTTCGAGTCAGGGCATCGCGGTGTCCATTCCACTTGAGGCCGCAAACTCAGGGTCCCTCTCACATACCTAGAGCTGAGAGAAGCCTCCTCTTGAGGTGCTTGTGGTAAGGTGGTATTCCTCTGGAGTCGAAGCCAGGGACTAACCTCTCATCTCGAGTTGATATTTGGCCCACGGAGCTCTTTCGTGTTGCTACAGTGACCTCAGGATCCCTCTAGCCTTGAAACAGTGTTCTTGGGGTTTCTCTGGAGTGCCATCAAGGAAATCAAGGCTCCTTTCATGTGTGATGTGCAACACGGAATTGCTCTGCACGCAGTGCAGGGGAATCGGGCCTCATCTCACGGTGAGGGGGAAGTCTCATGGTTTTTCTCGAGTTGCGGCGGGAACCTGGGGTATATTCTCGAGTTACGACGGGGATGGCCCTTCCACCCACGTGTTTGTTCAGCCACGTCAGGACTCCTGCCTAGTTGCGAAGGACAACTCGGGATTCTCCTCGAGGATTGGCAGGCCAGTTGGAACGCCTCTCCAGCTGAGGCGGGAGACCAAGGGTCCCTTTCCACGTGCCACAAGAATCCTGGGACTCCTATCAAGTTTCACGAGGAGTCAGGCATCGTCTCCTTTGGAAGCACTGATCTCCGCGTACCTCTGGAGTTTTCAAAGGATGTGAGGCCTGCGGTCGCGATGAGGTGGGGAACTAGGTCTTTCTCTGTGGTCTCCACAGGGGATTCAGACATCCTTTCTTCTTGGGAGATGCAAGACGAGCCTGCATTCAAGTCACTGCAGGGATATACGGCCTTATTTCGAGTCAGGGCATCGCGGTGTCCATTCCACTTGAGGCCGCAAACTCAGGATCCCTCTCACATACCTAGAGCTGAGAGAAGCCTCCTCTTGAGGTGCTTGTGGTAAGGTGGTATTCCTCAGGAGTCGAAGCCAGGGACTAACCTCTCATCTCGTGTTGATTCTTGGTCCATGGAGCTCTTTCGTGTTGCTACAGTTACCTCAGGATCCCTCTAGCCTTGAAACAGTGTTCTTGGGGTTTCTCTGGAGTGCCATCAAGGAAATCAAGGCTCCTTTCATGTGTGATGTGCAACACAGAATTGCTCTGCACGCAGTGCAGGGGAATCGGGCCTCATCTCGCGGCGAGGGGGAAGTCTCATGGTTTTTCTCGAGTTGCGGGGGGAACCTGGGGTATATTCTCGAGTTACGATGGGGATGGCCCTTCCACACACGTGTTTGTTCAGCCACGTCAGGACTCTTGCCTAGTTGCGAGACACAACTCGGGATTCTCCTCGAGGCTTGGCAAGGCAATTGGGATGCCTCTCCAGCTGAGACGGGAGACCAAGGGTCCCTTTCCACGTGCCACAGGAATCCTGGGACTCCTATCAAGTTTCACGAGGAGTCAGGCATCGTCTACTTTGGAGGCACTGATCTTCGCGTACCTCTGGAGTTTTCAAAGGATGTGAGGCCTCTGGTCGCGATGAGGTGGGGAACTAGGTCTTTCTCTGTGGTCTCCACAGGGGATTCAGACATCCTTTCATCTTGGGAGATGCAAGACGAGCCTGCATTCAAGTCACTGCAGGGATATCCAGCCTTATTTCGTGTCAGGGCATCGCGGTGTCCATTCCACTTGAGGCCGCAAACTCAGGGTCCCTCTCACATACCTAGAGCTGAGAGAAGCCTCCTCTTGAGGTGCTTGTGGTAAGGTGGTATTCCTCCGGAGTCGAAGCCAGGGAATAACCTCTCATCTCGAGTTGATTTTTGGTCCACGGAGCTCTTTCGTGTTTCTACAGTGACCTCAGGATCCCTCTAGCCTTGAAACAGTGTTCTTGGGGTTTCTCTGGAGTGCCATCAAGGAAATCAAGGCTCCTTTCATGTGTGATGTGCAACACGGAATTGCTCTGCACGCAGTGCAGGGGAATCGGGCCTCATCTCGCGGCGAGGGGGAAGTCTCATGGTTTTTCTCGAGTTGCGGCAGGAACCTGGGGTATATTCTCGAGTTACGACGGGGATGGCCCTTCCACCCACGTGTTTCTTCAGCGACGTCAGGACTCCTGCCTAGTTGCGAGGGACAACTCGGGATTCTCCTCGAGGCTTGGCAGGGCAATTGGGACGCCTCTCCAGCTGAGGCGGGAGACCAAGTGTCCCTTTCCAATTGCCACAGGAATCCTGGGACTCCTATCAAGTTTCACGAGGAGTCAGGCATCGTCTCCTTTGGAGGCACTGATCTCCGCGTACCTCTGGAGTTTTCAAAGGATGTGAGGCTATCGGTCGCGATGAGGTGGGGAACTAAGTCTTTCTCTGTGCTTTCCACAGGGGATTCAGACATCCTTTCGTCCTGGGAGATGCAAGACGAGCCTGCATTGAAGTCACTGCAGGGATATCCGGCCTTATTTCGAGTCAGGGCATCGCGGTGTCCATTCCACTTGAGGCCGCAAACTCAGGGTCCCTCTCACATACCTAGAGCTGAGAGAAGCCTCCTCTTGAGGTGCTTGTGGTAAGGTGGTATTCCTCTGGAGACGAATCCAGGGACTAACCTCTCTTTTCGAGTTGATTTTTGGTCCACAGAGTTCTTTCGTGTTGCTACAGTGACCTCAGGATCCCTCTATCCTTGAAACAGTGTTCTTGGGGTTTCTCTGGAGTGCCATCAAGGAAATCAAGGCTCCTTTCATGTGTGATGTGCAAGACGGAATTGCTCTGCACGCAGTACAGGGGAATCGGGCCTCATCTCGCATCGAGGGGGAAGTCTCATGGTTTTTCTCGAGTTGCGGCGGGAACCTGGGGTATATTCTCGAGTTACGACGGGGATGGCCCTTCCACATACGTGTGTGTTCAGCCATGTCAGGACTCCTGCCTAGTTGTGAGGGACAACTCGGGATTCTCCTCGAGGCTTTGCAGGGCAATTGGGACGCCTCTCCAGCTGAGACGGGAGACCAAGGGTCCCTTTCCACGTGCCACAGGAATCCTGGGACTCCTATCAAGTTTCACGAGGAGTCAGGCATCGTCTCCTTTGGAGGCACTGATCTCCGCATACCTCTGGAGTTTTCAAAGGATTTGAGGCCTCCTGTCGCGATGAGGTGGGGAACTAGGTCTTTCTCTGTGGTCTCCACAGGGGATTCAGACACCCTTTCATCTTGGGAGATGCAAGACGAGCCTGCATTCCAGTCACTGCAGGGATATCCGGCCTTATTTCGAGTCAGGGCATCGCGGTGTCCATTCCACTTGAGGCCGCAAACTCAGGGTCCCTCTCACATACCTAGAGCTGAGAGAAGCCTCCTCTTGAGGTGCTTGTGGTAAGGTGGTATTCCTCTGGAGTCGAATCCAGGGACTAACCTCTCATCTCGTGTTGATTTTTGGTCCACGGAGCTCTTTCGTGTTGCTACAGTGACCTCAGGATCCCTCTAGCCTTGAAACAGTGTTCTTGGGGTTTCTCTGGAGTGCCATGAAGGAAATCAAGGCTCCTTTCATGTGTGATGTGCAACACAGAATTGCTCTGCACGCAGTGCAGGGGAATCGGGCCTCATCTCGCGGCGAGGGGGAAGTCTCATGGTTTTTCTCGAGTTGCGGCGGGAACCTGGGATATATTCTCGAGTTACGACGGGGATGGCCCTTCCACCCACGTGTTTGTTCAGCCACGTCAGGACTCTTGCCTAGTTGCGAGACACAACTCGGGATTCTCCTCGAGGCTTGGCAAGGCAATTGGGACGCCTCTCCAGCTGAGGCGGGAGACCAAGGGTCCCTTTCCACGTGCCACAGGAATCCTGGGACTCCTATCAAGTTTCACGAGGAGTCAGGCATCGTCTCCTTTGGAGGCACTGATCTCCGCGTACCTCTGGAGTTTTCAAAGGATGTGAGGCCTCCGGTCGCGATGAGGTGGGGAACTAGGTGTTTCTCTGTGGTCTCCACAGGGGATTCAGACATCCTTTCTTCTTGGGAGATGCAAGACGAGCCTGCATTCAAGTCACTGCAGGGATATCCGGCCTTATTTCGAGTCAGGGCATCGCGGTGTTCATTCCACTTGAGGCCGCAAACTCAGGATCCCTTTCACATACCTAGAGCTGAGAGAAGCCTCCTCTTGAGGTGCTTGTGGTAAGGTGGTATTCCTCAGGAGTCGAAGCCAGGGACTAACCTCTCATCTCGTGTTGATTCTTGGTCCACGGAGCTCTTTCGTGTTGCTACAGTGACCTCAGGATCCCTCTAGCCTTGAAACAGTATTCTTGGGGTTTCTCTGGAGTGCCATCAAGGAAATAAAGGCTCCTTTCATGTGTGATGTGCAACACGGAATTGCTCTGCACGCAGTGCAGGGGAATCGGGCCTCATCTCGCGGCGAGGGGGAAGTCTCATGGTTTTTCTCGAGTTGCGGCGGGAACCTGGGGTATATTCTCGAGTTACGACGGGGATGGCCCTTCCACACTCCTGTGTGTTCAGCCATGTCAGGACTACTGCCTACTTGCGACGGACAACTCGGGATTCTCCTCGAGGCTTTGCAGGGCAATTGGGACGCCTCTCCAGCTGAGACGGGAGACCAAGTGTCCCTTTCCAAGTGCCACAGGAATCCTGGGTCTCCTATCAAGTTTCACGAGGAGTCAGGCATTGTCTCCTTTGGAGGCACTGATCTCCACATACCTCTGGAGTTTTCAAAGGATTTGAGGCCTCCTGTCGCGATGAGGTGGGGAACTAGGTCTTTCTCTGTGGTCTCCACAGGGGATTCAGACACCCTTTCGTCTTGGGATATGCAAGACAAGCCTGCATTCCAGTCAGTGCAGGGATATATGGCCTTATTTCGAGTCAGGGCATCGCGGTGTCCATTCCACTTGAGGCCGCAAACTCAGGGTCCCTCTCACATACCTAGAGCTGAGAGAAGCCTCCTCTTGAGGTGCTTGTGGTAAGGTGGTATTCCTCTGGAGTCGAAGCCAGGGACTAACCTCTCATCTCGAGTTGATTTTTGGTCCACGGAGCTCTTTCGTGTTGCTACAGTGACCTCAGGATCCCTCTAGCCTTGAAACAGTGTTCTTGGGGTTTCTCTGGAGTGCCATCAAGGAAATCAAGGCTCCTTTCATGTGTGATGTGCAACACAGAATTGCTCTGCACGCAGTGCAGGGGAATCGGGCCTCATCTCGCAGCGACGGGGAAGTCTCATGGTTTTTCTCGAGTTGCGGCGGGAACCTGGGGTATATTCTCGAGTTACGACGGGGATGGCCGTTCCACACACGTGTTTGTTCAGCCACGTCAGGACTCTTGCCTAGTTGCGAGACACAACTCGGGATTCTCCTCGAGGCTTGGCAAGGCAATTGGGACGCCTCTCCAGCTGAGGCGGGAGACCAAGGGTCCCTTTCCACGTGCCACAGGAATCCTGGGACTCCTATCAAGTTTCTCGAGGAGTCAGGCATCGTCTCCTTTGGAGGCACTGATCTCCGCGTACCTCTGGAGTTTTCAAAGGATGTGAGGCCTCCGGTCGCGATGAGGTGGGGAACTAGGTCTTTCTCTGTGGTCTCCACAGGGGATTCAGACATCCTTTCATCTTGGGAGTTGCAAGACGAGCCTGCATTCAAGTCACTGCAGGGATATCCAGCCTTATTTCGCGTCAGGGCATCGCGGTGTCCATTCCACTTGAGGCCGCAAACTCAGGGTCCCTCTCACATACCTAGAGCTGAGAGAAGCCTCCTCTTGAGGTGCTTGTGGTAAGGTGGTATTCCTCTGAAGTCGAAGCCAGGGACTATCCTCTCATCTCGAGTTGATTTTTGGCCCACGGAGCTCTTTCGTGTTGCTACAGTGACCTCAGGATCCCTCTAGCCTTGAAACAGTGTTCTTGGGGTTTCTCTGGAGTGCCATCAAGGAAATCAAGGCTCCTTTCATGTGTGATGTGCAACACGGAATTGCTCTGCACGCAGTGCAGGGGAATCGGGCCTCATCTCACGGCGAGGGGGAAGTCTCATGGTTTTTCTCGAGTTGCGGCGGGAACCTGGGGTATATTCTCGAGTTACGACGGGGATGGCCCTTCCACACACGTGTGTGTTCAGCCATGTCAGGACTCATGCCTAGTTGCGAGGGACAACTCGGGATTCTCCTCGAGGCTTTGCAGGGCAATTGGAACGCCTCTCCAGCTGAGACGGGAGACCAAGGGTCCCTTTCCACGTGCCACAGGAATTCTGGGTCTCCTATCAAGTTTCACGAGGAGTCAGGCATCGTCTCGTTTGGAGGCACTGATCTCCGCATACCTCTGGAGTTTTCAAAGGATTTGAAGCCTCCTGTCGCGATGAGGTGGGGAACTAGGTCTTTCTCTGTGGTCTCCACAGGGGATTCAGACACCCTTTCGTCTTGGGAGATGCAAGACGAGCCTGCATTGAAGTCACTGCAGGGATATCCGGCCTTATTTCGCGTCAGGGCATCGCGGTGTCCATTCCACTTGAGGCCGCAAACTCAGGGTCCCTCTCACATACCTAGAGCTGAGAGAAGCCTCCTCTTGAGGTGCTTGTGGTAAGGTGGTATTCCTCTGGAGTCGAAGCCAGGGACTAACCTCTCATCTCGAGTTGATTTTTGGCCCACGGAGCTCTTTTGTGTTGCTACAGTGACCTCAGGATCCCTCTAGCCTTGAAACAGTGTTCTTGGGGTTTCTCTGGAGTGCCATCAAGGAAATCAAGGCTCCTTTCATGTGTGATGTGCAACACGGAATTGCTCTGCACGCAGTGCAGGGGAATCGGGCCTCATCTCGCGGCGAGGGGGAAGTCTCATGGTTTTTCTCGAGTTGCGGCGGGAACCTGGGGTATATTCTCGAGTTACGACGGGGATGGCCCTTCCACACTCCTGTGTGTTCAGCCATGTCAGGACTACTGCCTACTTGCGAGGGACAACTCGGGATTCTCCTCGAGGCTTGGCAGGGCAATTGGGACGCCTCTCCAGCTGAGACGGGAGACCAAGGGTCCCTTTCCACGTGCCACAAAATCCTGGGTCTCCTATCAAGTTTCACGAGGAGTCAGGCATCGTCTCCTTTGGAGGCACTGATCTCCACCTACCTCTGGAGTTTTCAAAGGATTTGAGGCCTCCTGTCGCGATGAGGTGGGGAACTAGGTCTTTCTCTGTGGTCTTCACAGGGGATTCAGACACCCTTTCGTCTTGGGTGATGCAAGACAAGCCTGCATTCCAGTCAGTGCAGGGATATCCGGCCTTATTTCGAGTCAGGGCATCGCGGTGTCCATTCCACTTGAGGCCGCAAACTCAGGGTCCCTCTCACATACCTAGAGCTGAGAGAAGCCTCCTCTTGAGGTGCTTGTGGTAAGGTGGTATTCCTCTGGAGTCGAAGCCAGGGACTAACCTCTCATCTCGAGTTGGTTTTTGGTCCACGGAGCTCTTTCGTGTTGCTACAGTGACCTCAGGATCCCTCTAGCCTTGAAACAGTGTTCTTGGGGTTTCTCTGGAGTGCCATCAAGGAAATCAAGGCTCCTTTCATGTGTGATGTGCAACACAGAATTGCTCTGCACGCAGTGCAGGGGAATCGGGCCTCATCTCGCGGCGAGGGGGAAGTCTCATGGTTTTTCTCGAGTTGCGGCGGGAACCTGGGGTATATTCTCGAGTTACGACGGGGATGGCCCTTCCACCCACGTGTTTCTTCAGCGACGTCAGGACTCCTGCCTAGTTGCGAGGGACAACTCTGGATTCTCCTCGAGGCTTGGCAGGGCAATTGGGACGCCTTTCCATCTGAGGCGGGAGACCAAGTGTCCCTTTCCAAGTGCCACAGGAATCCTGGGACTCCTATCAAGTTTCACGAGGAGTCAGGCATTGTCTCCTTTGGAGGCACTGATCTCCACGTACCTCGGGAGTTTTCAAAGGATGTGAGGCCTCCGGTCGCGATGAGGTGGGGAACTAGGTCTTTCTCTGTGGTCTCCACAGGGGATTCAGACATCCTTTCATCTTGGAAGATGCAAGACGAGCCTGCATTCAAGTCACTGCAGGGATATCCAGCCTTATTTCACGTCAGGGCATTGCGGTGTCCATTCCACTTGAGGCCGCAAACTCAGGGTCCCTCTCACATACCTAGAGCTGAGAGAAGCCTCCTCTTGAGGTGCTTGTGGTATGGTGGTATTCCTCTGGAGACGAATCCAGGGACTAACCTCTCATCTCGAGTTGATTTTTGGCCCACGGAGCTCTTTCGTGTTGCTACTGTGACCTCAGGATCCCTCTAGCCTTGAAACAGTGTTCTTGGGGTTTCTCTGGAGTGCCATGAAGGAAATCAAGGCTCCTTTCATGTGTGATGTGCAACACGGAATTGCTCTGCACGCAGTGCAGGGGAATCGGGCCTCATCTCGCGGCGAGGGGGAAGTCTCATGGTTTTTCTCGAGTTGCGGCGGGAACCTGGGGTATATTCTCGAGTTACGACGGGGATGGCCCTTCCACCCACGTGTTTCTTCAGCGACGTCAGGACTCCTGCCTAGTTGCGAGGGACAACTCTGGATTCTCCTCGAGGCTTGGCAGGGCAATTGGGACGCCTCTCCAGCTGAGGCGGGAGACCAAGGGTCCCTTTCCAAGTGCCACAGGAATCCTGGGACTCCTATCAAGTTTCACGAGGAGTCAGGCATCGTCTCCTTTGGAGGCACTGATCTCCGCGTACCTCTGGAGTTTTCAAAGGATGTGAGGCTATCGGTCGCGATGAGGTGGGGAACTAAGTCTTTCTCTGTGCTTTCCACAGGGGATTCAGACATCCTTTCGTCCTGGGAGATGCAAGACGAGCCTGCATTGAAGTCACTGCAGGGATATCCGGCCTTATTTCACGTCAGGGCATCGCGGTGTCCATTCCACTTGAGGCCGCAAACTCAGGGTCCCTCTCACATACCTAGAGCTGAGAGAAGCCTCCTCTTGAGGTGCTTGTGGTAAGGTGGTATTCCTCTGAAGTCGAAGCCAGGGACTAACCTCTCATCTCGAGTTGATTTTTGGCCCACGGAGCTCTTTCGTGTTGCTACAGTGACCTCAGGATCCCTCTAGCCTTGAAACAGTGTTCTTGGGGTTTCTCTGGAGTGCCATCAAGGAAATCAATGCTCCTTTCATGTGTGATGTGCAACACGGAATTGCTCTGCACGCAGTGCAGGGGAATCGGGCCTCATCTCGCGGCGAGGGGGAAGTCTCATGGTTTTTCTCGAGTTGCGGCGGGAACCTGGGGTATATTCTCGAGTTATGACGGGGATGGCCCTTCCACACACGTGTGTGTTCAGCCATGTCAGGACTCCTGCCTAGTTGCGAGGGACAACTCGGGATTCTCCTCGAGGCTTTGCAGGGCAATTGGGACGCCTCTCCAGCTGAGACGGGAGGCCAAGGGTCCCTTTCCACGTGCCACAGGAATCCTGGGTCTCCTATCAAGTTTCACGAGGAGTCAGGCATCGTCTCCTTTGGAGGCACTGATCTCCGCATACCTCTGGAGTTTTCAAAGGATTTGAGGCCTCCTGTCGCGATGAGGTGGGGAACTAGGTCTTTCTCTGTGGTCTCCACAGGGGATTCAGACACCCTTTCGTCTTGGGAGATGCAAGACGAGCCTGCATTCCAGTCACTGCAGGGATATCCGGCCTTATTTCGCGTCAGGGCATCGCGGTGTCCATTCCACTTGAGGCCGCAAACTCAGGGGCCCTCTCACATACCTAGAGCTGAGAGAAGCCTCCTCTTGAGGTGCTTGTGGTAAGGTGGTATTCCTCTGGAGTCAAAGCCAGGGCCTAACCTCTCATCTCGAGTTGATTTTTGGCCCACGGAGCTCTTTCGTGTTGCTACAGTGACCTCAGGATCCCTCTAGCCTTGAAACAGTGTTCTTGGGGTTTCTCTGGAGTGCCATCAAGGAAATCAAGGCTCCTTTCATGTGTGATGTGCAACACGGAATTGCTCTGCATGCAGTGCAGGGGAATCGGGCCTCATCTCGCGGCGAGGGGGAAGTCTCATGGTTTTTCTCGAGTTGCGGCAGGAACCTGGGGTATATTCTCGAGTTACGACGGGGATGGCCCTTCCACCCACGTGTTTCTTCAGCGACGTCAGGACTCCTGCCTAGTTGCGAGGGACAACTCTGGATTCTCCTCGAGGCTTGGCAGGGCAATTGGGACGCCTTTCCAGCTGAGGCGGGAGACCAAGTGTCCCTTTCCAAGTGCCACAGGAATCCTGGGACTCCTATCAAGATTCACGAGGAGTCAGGCATCGTCTCCTTTGGAGGCACTGATCTCCGCGTACCTCTGGAGTTTTCAAAGGATGTGAGGCTATCGGTCGCGATGAGGTGGGGAACTAAGTCTTTCTCTGTGCTTTCCACAGGGGATTCAGACATCCTTTCTTCCTGGGAGATGCAAGACGAGCCTGCATTGAAGTCACTGCAGGGATATCCGGCCTTATTTCGAGTCTGAGCATCGCGGTGTCCATTCCACTTGAGGCCGCAAACTCAGGGTCCCTCTCACATACCTAGAGCTGAGAGAAGCCTCCTCTTGAGGTGCTTGTGGTAAGGTCGTATTCCTCTGGAGACGAATCCAGGGACTAACCTCTCTTTTCGAGTTGATTTTTGGTCCACAGAGTTCTTTCGTGTTGCTACAGTGACCTCAGGATCCCTCTAGCCTTGAAACAGTGTTCTTGGGGTTTCTCTGGAGTGCCATCAAGGAAATCAAGGCTCCTTTCATGTGTGATGTGCAAGACGGAATTGCTCTGCACGCAGTACAGGGGAATCGGGCCTCATCTCGCATCGAGGGGGAAGTCTCATGGTTTTTCTCGAGTTGCGGCGGGAACCTGGGATATATTCTCGAGTTACGACGGGGATGGCCCTTCCACCCACGTGTTTGTTCAGCCACGTCAGGACTCCTGCCTAGTTGCGAGGGACAACTCGGGATTCTCCTCGAGGCTTTGCAGGGCAATTGGGACGCCTCTCCAGCTGAGGCGGGAGACCAAGGGTCCCTTTCCACGTGCCACAAGAATCCTGGGACTCCTATCAAGTTTCACGAGGAGTCAGGCATCGTCTCCTTTGGAGGCACTGATCTCCGCGTAACTCTGGAGTTTTCAAAGGATGTGAGGCCTCCGGTAGCGATGACGTGGGGAACTAGGTGTTTCTCTGTGGTCTCCACAGGGGATTCAGACATCCTTTCATCTTGGGAGATGCAAGACGAGCCTGCATTCCAGTCACTGCAGGGATATCCGGCCTTATTTGGAGTCAGGGCATCGCGGTGTCCATTCCACTTGAGGCCGCAAACTCAGGGTCCCTGTCACATACCTAGAGCTGAGAGAAGCCTCCTCTTGAGGTGCTTGTGGTAAGGTGGTATTCCTCTGGAGACGAATCCAGGGACTAACCTCTCTTTTCGAGTTGATTTTTGGTCCACAGAGTTCTTTCGTGTTGCTACAGTGACCTCAGGATCCCTCTAGCCTTGAAACAGTGTTCTTGGGGTTTCTCTGGAGTGCCATCAAGGAAATCAAGGCTCCTTTCATGTGTGATGTGCAACACAGAATTGCTCTGCACGCAGTGCAGGGGAATCGGGCCTCATCTCGCGGCGAGGGGGAAGTCTCATGGTTTTTCTCGAGTTGCGGCGGGAACCTGGGGTATATTCTCGAGTTACGACGGGGATGGCCCTTCCACACACGTGTTTTTTCAGCCACGTCAGGACTCTTGCCTAGTTGCGATACACAACTCGGGATTCTCCTCGAGGCTTGGCAAGGCCATTGGGACGCCTCTCCAGCTGAGGCGGGAGACCAAGGGTCCCTTTCCACGTGCCACAGGAATCCTGGGACTCCTATCAAGTTTCTCGAGGAGTCAGGCATCGTCTCCTTTGGAGGCACTGATCTCCGCGTACCTCTGGAGATTTCAAAGGATGTGAGGCCTCCGGTCGCGATGAGGTGGGGAACTAGGTGTTTCTCTGTGGTCTCCACAGGGGATTCAGACATCCTCTCATCTTGGGAGATGCAAGACGAGCCTGCATTCAAGTCACTGCAGGGATATCCAGCCTTATTTCGCGTCAGGGCATCGCGGTGTCCATTCCACTTGAGGCCGCAAACTCAGGGTCCCTCTCACATACCTAGAGCTGAGAGAAGCCTTCTCTTGAGGTGCTTGTGGTAAGGTGGTATTCCTCTGGAGTCGAAGCCAGGGACTAACCTCTCATCTCGAGTTGATTTTTGGCCCATGGAGCTCTTTCGTGTTGCTACAGTGACCTCAGGATCCCTCTAGCCTTGAAACAGTGTTCTTGGGGTTTCTCTGGAGTGCCATCAAGGAAATCAAGGCTCCTTTCATGTGTGATGTGCAACACGGAATTGCTCTGCACGCAGTGCAGGGGAATCGGGCCTCATCTCGCGGCGAGGGGGAAGTCTCATGGTTTTTCTCGAGTTGCGGCGGGAACCTGGGGTATATTCTCGAGTTACGACGGGGATGGCCCTTCCACCCACGTGTTTCTTCAGCGACGTCAGGACTCCTGCCTAGTTGCGAGGGACAACTCTGGATTCTCCTCGAGGCTTGGCAGGGCAATTGGGACGCCTCTCCAGCTGAGGCGGGAGACCAAGTGTCCCTTTCCAAGTGCCACAGGAATCCTGGGACTCCTATCAAGTTTCACGAGGAGTCAGGCATCGTCTCCTTTGGAGGCACTGATCTCCGCGTACCTCTGGAGTTTTCAAAGGATGTGAGGCTATCGGTCGCGATGAGGTGGGGCACTAAGTCTTTCTCTGTGCTTTCCACAGGGGATTCAGACATCCTTTCGTCCTGGGAGATGCAAGACGAGCCTGCATTGAAGTCACTGCAGGGATATCCGGCCTTATTTCGAGTCAGGGCATCGCGGTGTCCATTCCACTTGAGGCCGCAAACTCAGGGTCCCTCTCACATACCTAGAGCTGAGAGAAGCCTCCTCTTGAGGTGCTTGTGGTAAGGTGGTATTCCTCTGGAGACGAATCCAGGGACTAACCTCTCTTTTCGAGTTGATTTTTGGTCCACAGAGTTCTTTCGTGTTGCTACAGTGACCTCAGGATCCCTCTATCCTTGAAACAGTGTTCTTGGGGTTTCTCTGGAGTGCCATCAAGGAAATCAAGGCTCCTTTCATGTGTGATGTGCAAGACGGAATTGCTCTGCACGCAGTACAGGGGAATCGGGCCTCATCTCGCATCGAGGGGGAAGTCTCATGGTTTTTCTCGAGTTGCGGCGGGAACCTGGGGTATATTCTCGAGTTACGACGGGGATGGCCCTTCCACCCACGTGTTTGTTCAGCCACGTCAGGACTCCTGCCTAGTTGCGAGGGACAACTCGGGATTCTCCTCGAGGCTTTGCAGGGCAATTGGGACGCCTCTCAAGCTGAGACGGGAGACCAAGGGTCCCTTTCCACGTGCCACAGGAATCCTGGGTCTCCTATCAAGATTCACGAGGAGTCAGGCATCGTCTCCTTTGGAGGCACTGATCTCCGCATACCTCTGGAGTTTTCAAAGGATTTGAGGCCTCCTGTCGCGATGAGGTGGGGAACTAGGTCTTTCTCTGTGGTCTCCACAGGGGATTCAGACACCCTTTCGTCTTGGGAGATGCAAGACGAGCCTGCATTCCAGTCACTGCAGGGATATCCGGCCTTATTTCGAGTCAGGGCATCGCGGTGTCCATTCCACTTGAGGCCGCAAACTCAGGGTCCCTCTCACATACCTAGAGCTGAGAGAAGCCTCCTCTTGAGGTGCTTGTGGTAAGGTGGTATTCCTCTGGAGTCGAAGCCAGGGACTAACCTCTCATCTCGATTTGATTTTTGGTCCACGGAGCTCTTTCGTGTTGCTACAGTGACCTCAGGATCCCTCTAGCCTTGAAACAGTGTTCTTGGGGTTTCTCTGGAGTGCCATGAAGGAAATCAAGGCTCCTTTCATGTGTGATGTGCAACACAGAATTGCTCTGCACGCAGTGCAGGGGAATCGGGCCTCATCTCGCGGCGAGGGGGAAGTCTCATGGTTTTTCTCGAGTTGCGGCGGGAACCTGGGGTATATTCTCGAGTTACGACGGGGATGGCCCTTCCACCCACGTGTTTGTTCAGCCACGTCAGGACTCTTGCCTAGTTGCGAATCACAACTCGGGATTCTCCTCGAGGCTTGGCAAGGTCATTGGGACGCCTCTCCAGCTGAGGCGGGAGACCAAGTGTCCCTTTCCACGTGCCACAGGAATCCTGGGACTCCTATCAAGTTTCACGAGGAGTCAGGCATCGTCTCCTTTGGAGGCACTGATCTCCGCGTACCTCTGGAGTTTTCAAAGGATGTGAAGCCTCCGGTCGCGATGAGGTGGGGAACTAGGTCTTTCTCTGTGGTCTCCACAGGGGATTCAGACATCCTTTCATCTTGGGAGATGCAAGACGAGCCTGCATTCAAGTCACTGCAGGGATACCCAGCCTTATTTCGCGTCAGGGCATCGCGGTGTCCATTCCACTTGAGGCCGCAAACTCAGGGTCCCTCTCACATACCTAGAGCTGAGAGAAGCCTCCTCTTGAGGTGCTTGTGGTAAGGTGGTATTCCTCTGGAGTCGAAGCCAGGGACTAACCTCTCATCTCAAGTTGATTTTTGGCCCACGGAGCTCTTTCGTGTTGCTACAGTGACCTCAGGATCCCTCTAGCCTTGAAACAGTGTTCTTGGGGTTTCTCTGGAGTGCCATCAAGGAAATCAAGGCTCCTTTCATGTGTGATGTGCAACACGGAATTGCTCTGCACGCAGTGCAGGGGAATCGGGCCTCATCTCGCGGCGAGGGGGAAGTCTCATGGTTTTTTTCGAGTTTCGGCGGGAACCTGGGGTATATTCTCGAGTCACGACGGGGATGGCCCTTCCACCCACGTGTTTCTTCAGCGACGTCAGGACTCCTGCCTAGTTGCGAGGGACAACTCTGGATTCTCCTCGAGGCTTGGCAGGGCAATTGGGACGCCTCTCCAGCTGAGGCGGGAGACCAAGTGTCCCTTTCCAAGTGCCACAGGAATCCTGGGACTCCTATCAAGTTTCACGAGGAGTCAGGCATCGTCTCCTTTGGAGGCACTGATCTCCGCGTACCTCTGGAGTTTTCAAAGGATGTGAGGCTATCGGTCGCGATGAGGTGGGGAACTAAGTCTTTCTCTGTGCTTTCCACAGGGGATTCAGACATCCTTTCGTCCTGGGAGATGCAAGACGAGCCTGCATTGAAGTCACTGCAGGGATATCCGGCCTTATTTCGAGTCAGGGCATCGCGGTGTCCATTCCACTTGAGGCCGCAAACTCAGGGTCCCTCTCACATACCTAGAGCTGAGAGAAGCCTCCTCTTGAGGTGCTTGTGGTAAGGTGGTATTCCTCTGGAGACGAATCCAGGGACTAACCTCTCTTTTCGAGTTGATTTTTGGTCCACAGAGTTCTTTCGTGTTGCTACAGTGACCTCAGGATCCCTCTATCCTTGAAACAGTGTTCTTGGGGTTTCTCTGGAGTGCCATCAAGGAAATCAAGGCTCCTTTCATGTGTGATGTGCAAGACGGAATTGCTCTGCACGCAGTACAGGGGAATCGGGCCTCATCTCGCATCGAGGGGGAAGTCTCATGGTTTTTCTCGAGTTGCGGCGGGAACCTGGGGTATATTCTCGAGTTACGACGGGGATGGCCCTTCCACCCACGTGTTTGTTCAGCCACGTCAGGACTCCTGCCTAGTTGCGAGGGACAACTCGGGATTCTCCTCGAGGCTTGGCAGGGCAATTGGAACGCCTCTCCAGATGAGGCGGGAGACCAAGAGTCCCTTTCCACGTGCCACAAGAATCCTGGGACTCCTATAAAGTTTCACGAGGAGTCAGGCATCGTCTCCTTTGGAGGCACTGATCTCCGCGTACCTCTGGAGTTTTCAAAGGATGTGAGGCCTCCGGTCGCGATGAGGTGGGGAACTAGGTCTTTCTCTGTGGTCTCCACAGGGGATTCAGACATCCTTTCTTCTTGGGAGATGCAAGACGAGCGTGCATTCAAGTCACTGCAGGGATATCCGGCCTTATTTCGAGTCAGGGCATCGCGGTGTCCATTCCACTTGAGGCCGCAAACTCAGGATCCCTTCCACATACCTAGAGCTGAGAGAAGCCTCCTCTTGAGGTGCTTGTGGTAAGGTGGTATTCCTCAGGAGTCGAAGCCAGGGACTAACCTCTCATCTCGTGTTGATTCTTGGTCCACGGAGCTCTTTCGTGTTGCTACAGTGACCTCAGGATCCCTCTAGCCTTGAAACAGTGTTCTTGGGGTTTCTCTGGAGTGCCATCAAGGAAATCAAGGCTCCTTTCATGTGTGATGTGCAAGACGGAATTGCTCTGCACGCAGTGCAGGGGAATCGGGCCTCATCTCGCGGCGAGGGGGAAGTCTCATGGTTTTTCTCGAGTTGCGGCGGGAACCTGGGGTATATTCTCGAGTTACGACGGGGATGGCCCTTCCACACACGTGTTTGTTCAGCCACGTCAGGACTCTTGCCTAGTTGCGAGACACAACTCGGGATTCTCCTCGAGGCTTGGCAAGGCAATTGGGACGCCTCTCCAGCTGAGGCGGGAGACCAAGGGTCCCTTTCCACGTGCCACAGGAATCCTGGGACTCCTATCAAGTTTCACGAGGAGTCAGGCATCGTCTCCTTTGGAGGCACTGATCTCCGCGTACCTCTGGAGTTTTCAAAGGATTTGAGGCCTCCGGTCGCGATGAGGTGGGGAACTAGGTCTTTCTCTGTGGTCTCCACAGGGGATTCAGACATCCTTTCATCTTGGGAGATGCAAGACGAGCCTGCATTCAAGTCACTGCAGGGATATCCAGCCTTATTTTGCGTCAGGGCATCGCGGTGTCCATTCCACTTGAGGCCGCAAACTCAGGGTCCCTCTCGCATACCTAGAGCTGAGAGAAGCCTCCTCTTGAGGTGCTTGTGGTAAGGTGGTATTCCTCTGGAGTCGAAGCCAGGGACTAACCTCTCATCTCGAGTTGATTTTTGGCCCACGGAGCTCTTTCATGTTGCTACAGTGACCTCAGGATCCCTCTAGCCTTGAAACAGTGTTCTTGGGGTTTCTCTGGAGTGCCATCAAGGAAATCAAGGCTCCTTTCATGTGTGATGTGCAAGACGGAATTGCTCTGCACGCAGTACAGGGGAATCGGGCCTCATCTCGCATCGAGGGGGAAGTCTCATGGTTTTTCTCGAGTTGCGGCGGGAACCTGGGGTATATTCTCGAGTTACGACGGGGATGGCCCTTCCACACACGTGTTTGTTCAGCCACGTCAGGACTCCTGCCTAGTTGCGAGGGACAACTCGGGATTCTCCTCGAGGCTTGGCAGGGCAATTGGAACGCCTCTCCAGCTGAGGCGGGAGACCAAGGGTCCCTTTCCACGTGCCACAAGAATCCTGGGACTCCTATCAAGTTTCACGAGGAGTCAGGCATCGTCTCCTTTGGAGGCACTGATCTCCGCGTACCTCTGGAGATTTCAAAGGATGTGAGGCCTCCGGTCGCGATGAGGTGGGGAACTAAGTCTTTCTCTGTGCTATCCACAGGGGATTCAGACATTCTTTCTTCTTGGGAGATGCAAGACGAGCCTGCATTCAAGTCACTGCAGGGATATCCGGCCTTATTTCGAGTCAGGGCATCGCGGTGTCCATTCCATTTGAGGCCGCAAACTCAGGATCTCTTTCACATACCTAGAGCTGAGAGAAGCCTCCTCTTGAGGTGCTTGTGGTAAGGTGGTATTCCTCAGGAGTCGAAGCCAGGGACTAACCTCTCATCTCGTGTTGATTTTTGGTCCACGGAGCTCTTTCGTGTTGCCACAGTGACCTCAGGATCCCTCTAGCCTTGAAACAGTGTTCTTGGGGTTTCTCTGGAGTGCCATCAAGGAAATAAAGGCTCCTTTCATGTGTGATGTGCAACACGGAATTGCTCTGCACGCAGTGCAGGGGAATCGGGCCTCATCTCGCGGCGAGGGGGAAGTCTCATGGTTTTTCTCGAGTTGCGGCGGGAACCTGGGGTATATTCTCGAGTTACGACGGGGATGGCCCTTCGACCCACGTGTGTGTTCAGCGACGTCAGGACTCCTGCCTACTTGCGAGGGACAACTCGGGATTCTCCTCGAGGCTTTGCAGGGCAATTGGAACGCCTCTCCAGCTGAGACGGGAGACCAAGGGTCCCTTTCCACGTGCCACAGGAATCCTGGGTCTCCTATCAAGTTTCACGAGGAGTCAGGCATCGTCTCCTTTGGAGGCACTGATCTCCGCATACCTCTGGAATTTTCAAAGGATTTGAGGCCTCCTGTCGCGATGAGGTGGGGAACTAGGTCTTTCTCTGTGGTCTCCACAGGGGATTCAGACACCCTTTCGTCTTGGGAGATGCAAGACGAGCCTGCATTCAAGTCACTGCAGGGATATCCAGCCTTATTTCGCGTCAGGGCATCGCGGTGTCCATTCCACTTGAGGCCGCAAACTCAGGGTCCCTCTCACATACCTAGAGCTGAGAGAAGCCTCATCTCGAGGTGCTTGTGGTAAGGTGGTATTCCTCTGGAGTCGAAGCCAGGGACTAACCTCTCATCTCGAGTTGATTTTTGGCCCACGGAGCTCTTTCGTGTTGCTACAGTGACCTCAGGATCCCTCTAGCCTTGAAACAGTGTTCTTGGGGTTTCTCTGGAGTGCCATCAAGGAAATCAAGGCTCCTTTCATGTGTGATGTGCAACACGGAATTGCTCTGCACGCAGTGCAGGGGAATCGGGCCTCATCTCGCGGCGAGGGGGAAGTCTCATGGTTTTTCTCGAGTTGCGGCGGGAACCTGGGGTATATTCTCGAGTTACGACGGTGATGGCCCTTCCACACACGTGTTTCTTCAGCGACGTCAGGACTCCTGCCTAGTTGCGAGGGACAACTCTGGATTCTCCTCGAGGCTTGGCAGGGCAATTGGGACGCCTCTCCAGCTGAGGCGGGAGACCAAGTGTCCCTTTCCAAGTGCCACAGGAATCCTGGGACTCCTATCAAGTTTCACGAGGAGTCAGGCATCGTCTCCTTTGGAGGCACTGATCTCCGCGTACCTCTGGAGTTTTCAAAGGATGTGAGGCTATCGGTCGCGATGAGGTGGGGAAGTAAGTCTTTCTCTGTGCTTTCCACAGGGGATTCAGACATCCTTTCGTCCTGGGAGATGCAAGACGAGCCTGCATTGAAGTCACTGCAGGGATATCCGGCCTTATTTCGAGTCAGGGCATAGTGGTGTCCATTCCACTTGAGGCCGCAAACTCAGGGTCCCTCTCACATACCTAGAGCTGAGAGAAGCCTCCTCTTGAGGTGCTTGTGGTAAGGTGGTATTCCTCTGGAGACGAATCCAGGGACTAACCTCTCTTTTCGAGTTGATTTTTGGTCCACAGAGTTCTTTCGTGTTGCTACAGTGACCTCAGGATCCCTCTATCCTTGAAACAGTGTTCTTGGGGTTTCTCTGGAGTGCCATCAAGGAAATCAAGGCTCCTTTCATGTGTGATGTGCAAGACGGAATTGCTCTGCACGCAGTACAGGGGAATCGGGCCTCATCTCGCATCGAGGGGGAAGTCTCATGGTTTTTCTCGAGTTGCGGCGGGAACCTGGGGTATATTCTCGAGTTACGACGGGGATGGCCCTTCCACCCACGTGTTTGTTCAGCCACGTCAGGACTCCTGCCTAGTTGCGAGGGACAACTCGGGATTCTCCTCGAGGCTTGGCAGGGCAATTGAAACGCCTCTCCAGCTGAGGCGGGAGACCAAGGGTCCCTTTCCACGTGCCACAAGAATCCTGGGACTCCTATCAAGTTTCACGAGGAGTCAGGCATCGTCTCCTTTGGAGGCACTGATCTCCGCGTACCGCTGGAGTTTTCAAAGGATGTGAGGCCTCCGGTAGCGATGACGTGGGGAACTAGGTGTTTCTCTGTGGTCTCCACTGGGGATTCAGACATCCTTTCTTCTTGGGAGATGCAAGCCGAGCCTGCATTCAAGTCACTGCAGGGATATCCGGCCTTATTTCGAGTCAGGGCATCGCGGTGTCCATTCCACTTGAGGCCGCAATCTCAGGATCCCTCTCACATACCTAGAGCTGAGAGAAGCCTCCTCTTGAGGTGCTTGTGGTAAGGTGGTATTCCTCAGGAGTCGAAGCCAGGGACTAACCTCTCATCTCGTGTTGATTCTTGGTCCACGGAGCTCTTTCGTGTTGCTACAGTGACCTCAGGATCCCTCTAGCCTTGAAACAGTGTTCTTGGGGTTTCTCTGGAGTGCCATCAAGGAAATCAAGGCTCCTTTCATGTGTGATGTGCAAGACGGAATTGCTCTGCACGCAGTACAGGGGAATCGGGCCTCATCTCGCATCGAGGGGGAAGTCTCAAGGTTTTTCTCGAGTTGCGGCGGGAACCTGGGGTATATTCTCGAGTTACGACGGGGATGGCCCTTCCACCCACGTGTTTGTTCAGCCACGTCAGGACTCCTGCCTAGTTGCGAGGGACAACTCGGGATTCTTCTCGAGGCTTGACAGGGCAATTGGAACGCCTCTCCAGCTGAGGCGGGAGACCAAGGGTCCCTTTCCACGTGCCACAAGAATCCTGGGACTCCTATCAAGTTTCACGAGGAGTCAGGCATCGTCTCCTTTGGAGGCACTGATCTCCGCGTACCTCTGGAGTTTTCAAAGGATGTGAGGCCTCCGGAAGCGATGACGTGGGGAACTAGGTGTTTCTCTGTGGTCTCCACAGGGGATTCAGACATCCTTTCTTCTTGGGAGATGCAAGACGAGCCTGCATTGAAGTCACTGCAGGGATAACCGGCCTTATTTCGCATCAGGGCATCGCGGTGTCCATTCCACTTGAGGCCGCAATCTCTGGATCCCTCTCACATACCTAGAGCTGAGAGAAGCCTCCTCTTGAGGTGCTTGTGGTAAGGTGGTATTCCTCTGGAGTCGAAGCCAGGGACTAACCTCTCATCTCGAGTTGATTTTTGGTCCACGGAGCTCTTTCGTGTTGCTACAGTGACCTCAGGATCCCTCTAGCCTTGAAACAGTGTTCTTGGGGTTTCTCTGGAGTGCCATGAAGGAAATCAAGGCTCCTTTCATGTGTGATGTGCAACACAGAATTGCTCTGCACGCAGTGCAGGGGAATCGGGCCTCATCTCGCGGCGAGGGGGAAGTCTCATGGTTTTTCTCGAGTTGCGGCGGGAACCTGGGGTATATTCTCGAGTTACGACGGGGATGGCCCTTCGACCCACGTGTGTGTTCAGCCATGTCAGGACTCCTGCCTACTTGCGAGGGACAACTCGGGATTCTCCTCGAGGCTTTGCAGGGCAATTGGAACGCCTCTCCAGCTGAGACGGGAGACCAAGGGTCCCTTTCCACGTGCCACAGGAATCCTGGGTCTCCTATCAAGTTTCACGAGGAGTCAGGCATCGTCTCCTTTGGAGGCACTGATCTCCGCATACCTCTGGAATTTTCAAAGGATTTGAGGCCTCCTGTCGCGATGAGGTGGGGAACTAGGTCTTTCTCTGTGGTCTCCACAGGGGATTCAGACACCCTTTCGTCTTGGGAGATGCAAGACGAGCCTGCATTCAAGTCACTGCAGGGATATCCGGCCTTATTTCGAGTCAGGGCATCGCGGTGTCCATTCCATTTGAGGCCGCAAACTCAGGATCTCTTTCACATACCTAGAGCTGAGAGAAGCCTCCTCTTGAGGTGCTTGTGGTAAGGTGGTATTCCTCAGGAGTCGAAGCCAGGGACTAACCACTCATCTCGTGTTGATTCTTGGTCCACGGAGCTCTTTCGTGTTGCCACAGTGACCTCAGGATCCCTCTAGCCTTGAAACAGTGTTCTTGGGGTTTCTCTGGAGTGCCATCAAGGAAATAAAGGCTCCTTTCATGTGTGATGTGCAACACGGAATTGCTCTGCACGCAGTACAGGGGAATCGGGCCTCATCTCGCGGCGAGGGGGACGTCTCATGGTTTTTCTCGAGTTGCGGCGGGAACCTGGGGTATATTCTCGAGTTACGACGGGGATGGCCCTTCCACACACGTGTGTGTTCAGCCATGTCAGGACTCCTGCCTACTTGCGAGGGACAACTCGGGATTCTCCTCGAGGCTTTGCAGGGCAATTGGGACGCCTCTCCAGCTGAGACGGGAGACCAAGGGTCCCTTTCCACGTGCCACAGGAATCCTGGGACTCCTATCAAGTTTCACGAGGAGTCAGGCATCGTCTCCTTTGGAGGCACTGATCTCCGCGTACCTCTGGAGTTTTCAAAGGATGTGAGGCCTCCGGTCGCGATGAGGTGGGGAACTAGGTCTTTCTCTGTGGTCTCCACAGGGGATTCAGACATCCTTTCATCTTGGGAGATGCAAGACGAGCCTGCATTCAAGTCACTGCAGGGATATCCAGCCTTATTTCGCGTCAGGGCATCGCGGTGTCCATTCCACTTGAGGCCGCAAACTCAGGGTCCCTCTCACATACCTAGAGCTGAGAGAAGCCTCATCTCGAGGTGCTTGTGGTAAGGTGGTATTCCTCTGGAGTCGAAGCCAGGGACTAACCTCTCATCTCGAGTTGATTTTTGGCCCACGGAGCTCTTTCGTGTTGCTACAGTGACCTCAGGATCCCTCTAGCCTTGAAACAGTGTTCTTGGGGTTTCTCTGGAGTGCCATCAAGGAAATCAAGGCTCCTTTCATGTGTGATGTGCAACACGGAATTGCTCTGCACGCAGTGCAGGGGAATCGGGCCTCATCTCGCGGCGAGGGGGAAGTCTCATGGTTTTTCTCGAGTTGCGGCGGGAACCTGGGGTATATTCTCGAGTTACGACGGTGATGGCCCTTCCACACACGTGTTTCTTCAGCGACGTCAGGACTCCTGCCTAGTTGCGAGGGACAACTCTGGATTCTCCTCGAGGCTTGGCAGGGCAATTGGGACGCCTCTCCAGCTGAGGCGGGAGACCAAGTGTCCCTTTCCAAGTGCCACAGGAATCCTGGGACTCCTATCAAGTTTCACGAGGAGTCAGGCATCGTCTCCTTTGGAGGCACTGATCTCCGCGTACCTCTGGAGTTTTCAAAGGATGTGAGGCTATCGGTCGCGATGAGGTGGGGAAGTAAGTCTTTCTCTGTGCTTTCCACAGGGGATTCAGACATCCTTTCGTCCTGGGAGATGCAAGACGAGCCTGCATTGAAGTCACTGCAGGGATATCCGGCCTTATTTCGAGTCAGGGCATAGTGGTGTCCATTCCACTTGAGGCCGCAAACTCAGGGTCCCTCTCACATACCTAGAGCTGAGAGAAGCCTCCTCTTGAGGTGCTTGTGGTAAGGTGGTATTCCTCTGGAGACGAATCCAGGGACTAACCTCTCTTTTCGAGTTGATTTTTGGTCCACAGAGTTCTTTCGTGTTGCTACAGTGACCTCAGGATCCCTCTATCCTTGAAACAGTGTTCTTGGGGTTTCTCTGGAGTGCCATCAAGGAAATCAAGGCTCCTTTCATGTGTGATGTGCAAGACGGAATTGCTCTGCACGCAGTACAGGGGAATCGGGCCTCATCTCGCATCGAGGGGGAAGTCTCATGGTTTTTCTCGAGTTGCGGCGGGAACCTGGGGTATATTCTCGAGTTACGACGGGGATGGCCCCTTCCACCCACGTGTTTGTTCAGCCACGTCAGGACTCCTGCCTAGTTGCGAGGGACAACTCGGGATTCTCCTCGAGGCTTGGCAGGGCAATTGAAACGCCTCTCCAGCTGAGGCGGGAGACCAAGGGTCCCTTTCCACGTGCCACAAGAATCCTGGGACTCCTATCAAGTTTCACGAGGAGTCAGGCATCGTCTCCTTTGGAGGCACTGATCTCCGCGTACCGCTGGAGTTTTCAAAGGATGTGAGGCCTCCGGTAGCGATGACGTGGGGAACTAGGTGTTTCTCTGTGGTCTCCACTGGGGATTCAGACATCCTTTCTTCGTGGGAGATGCAAGCCGAGCCTGCATTCAAGTCACTGCAGGGATATCCGGCCTTATTTCGAGTCAGGGCATCGCGGTGTCCATTCCACTTGAGGCCGCAATCTCAGGATCCCTCGCACATACCTAGACCTGAGAGAAGCCTCCTCTTGAGGTGCTTGTGGTAAGGTGGTATTCCTCAGGAGTCGAAGCCAGGGACTAACCTCTCATCTCGTGTTGATTCTTGGTCCACGGAGCTCTTTCGTGTTGCTACAGTGACCTCAGGATCCCTCTAGCCTTGAAACAGTGTTCTTGGGGTTTCTCTGGAGTGCCATCAAGGAAATCAAGGCTCCTTTCATGTGTGATGTGCAAGACGGAATTGCTCTGCACGCAGTACAGGGGAATCGGGCCTCATCTCGCATCGAGGGGGGAAGTCTCAAGGTTTTTCTCGAGTTGCGGCGGGAACCTGGGGTATATTCTCGAGTTACGACGGGGATGGCCCTTCCACCCACGTGTTTGTTCAGCCACGTCAGGACTCCTGCCTAGTTGCGAGGGACAACTCGGGATTCTTCTCGAGGCTTGACAGGGCAATTGGAACGCCTCTCCAGCTGAGGCGGGAGACCAAGGGTCCCTTTCCACGTGCCACAAGAATCCTGGGACTCCTATCAAGTTTCACGAGGAGTCAGGCATCGTCTCCTTTGGAGGCACTGATCTCCGCGTACCTCTGGAGTTTTCAAAGGATGTGAGGCCTCCGGAAGCGATGACGTGGGGAACTAGGTGTTTCTCTGTGGTCTCCACAGGGGATTCAGACATCCTTTCTTCTTGGGAGATGCAAGACGAGCCTGCATTGAAGTCACTGCAGGGATAACCGGCCTTATTTCGCATCAGGGCATCGCGGTGTCCATTCCACTTGAGGCCGCAATCTCTGGATCCCCTCTCACATACCTAGAGCTGAGAGAAGCCTCCTCTTGAGGTGCTTGTGGTAAGGTGGTATTCCTCTGGAGTCGAAGCCAGGGACTAACCTCTCATCTCGAGTTGATTTTTGGTCCACGGAGCTCTTTCGTGTTGCTACAGTGACCTCAGGATCCCTCTAGCCTTGAAACAGTGTTCTTGGGGTTTCTCTGGAGTGCCATCAAGGAAATCAAGGCTCCTTTCATGTGTGATGTGCAACACAGAATTGCTCTGCACGCAGTGCAGGGGGAATCGGGCCTCATCTCGCGGCGAGGGGGAAGTCTCATGGTTTTTCTCGAGTTGCGGCGGGAACCTGGGGTATATTCTCGAGTTACGACGGGGATGGCCCTTCCACACACGTGTTTGTTCAGCCACGTCAGGACTCTTGCCTAGTTGCGAGACACAACTCGGGATTCTCCTCGAGGGTTGGCAAGGCAATTGGGACGCCTCTCCAGCTGAGGCGGGAGACCAAGGGTCCCTTTCCACGTGCCACAGGAATCCTGGGACTCCTATCAAGTTTCACGAGGAGTCAGGCATCGTCTCCTTTGGAGGCACTGATCTCCGCGTACCTCTGGAGTTTTCAAAGGATGTGAGGCCTCCGGTCGCGATGAGGTGGGGAACTAGGTCTTTCTCTGTGGTCTCCACAGGGGATTCAGACATCCTTTCATCTTGGGAGATGCAAGACGAGCCTGCATTCAAGTCACTGCAGGGATATCCAGCCTTATTTCGCGTCAGGGCATCGCGGTGTCCATTCCACTTGAGGCCGCAAACTCAGGGTCCCTCTCACATACCTAGAGCTGAGAGAAGCCTCCTCTTGAGGTGCTTGTGGTAAGGTGGTATTCCTCTGGAGACGAATCCAGGGACTAACCTCTCTTTTCGAGTTGATTTTTGGTCCACAGAGTTCTTTCGTGTTGCTACAGTGACCTCAGGATCCCTCTATCCTTGAAACAGTGTTCTTGGGGTTTCTCTGGAGTGCCATCAAGGAAATCAAAGCTCCTTTCATGTGTGATGTGCAAGACGGAATTGCTCTGCACGCAGTACAGGGGAATCGGGCCTAATCTCGCATCGAGGGGGAAGTCTCAAGGTTTTTCTCGAGTTGCGGCGGGAACCTGGGGTATATTGTCGAGTTACGACGGGGATGGCCCTTCCACCCACGTGTTTGTTCAGCCACGTCAGGACTCCTACCTAGTTGCAAGGGACAACTCGGGATTCTCCTCGAGGCTTGGCAGGGCAATTGGAACGCCTCTCCAGCTGAGGCGGGAGACCAAGAGTCCCTTTCCACGTGCCACAAGAATCCTGGGACTCCTATCAAGTTTCACGAGGAGTCAGGCATCGTCTCCTTTGGAGGCACTGATCTCCGCGTACCTCTGGAGTTTTCAAAGGATGTGAGGCCTCCGGTCGCGATGAGGTGGGGAACTAGGTCTTTCTCTGTGGTCTCCACAGGGGATTCAGACATCCTTTCTTCTTGGGAGATGCAAGACGAGCCTGCATTCAAGTCACTGCAGGGATATCCGGCCTTATTTCGAGTCAGGGCATCGCGGTGTCCATTCCATTTGAGGCCGCAAACTCAGGATCCCTTTCACATACCTAGAGCTGAGAGAAGCCTCCTCTTGAGGTGCTTGTGGTAAGGTGGTATTCCTCAGGAGTCGAAGCCAGGGACTAACCTCTCATCTCGTGTTGATTCTTGGTCCACGGAGCTCTTTCGTGTTGCCACAGTGACCTCAGGATCCCTCTAGCCTTGAAACAGTGTTCTTGGGGTTTCTCTGGAGTGCCATCAAGGAAATCAAGGCTCCTTTCATGTGTGATGTGCAACACGGAATTGCTCTGCACGCAGTGCAGGGGAATCGGGCCTCATCTCGCGGCGAGGGGGAAGTCTCATGGTTTTTCTCGAGTTGCGGCGGGAACCTGGGGTATATTCTCGAGTTACGACGGGGATGGCCCTTCCACCCACGTGTTTCTTCAGCGACGTCAGGACTCCTGCCTAGTTGCGAGGGACAACTCTGGATTCTCCTCGAGGCTTGACAGGGCAATTGGGACGCCTCTCCAGCTGAGGCGGGAGACCAAGTGTCCCTTTCCAAGTGCCACAGGAATCCTGGGACTCCCATCAAGTTTCACGAGGAGTCAGGCATCGTCTGCTTTGGAGGCACTGATCTCCGCGTACCTCTGGAGTTTTCAAAGGATGTGAGGCTATCGGTCGCGATGAGGTGGGGAACTAAGTCTTTCTCTGTGCTTTCCACAGGGGATTCAGACATCCTTTCGTCCTGGGAGATGCAAGACGAGCCTGCATTGAAGTCACTGCAGGGATATCCGGCCTTATTTCGAGTCAGGGCATCGCGGTGTCCATTCCACTTGAGGCCGCAAACTCAGGGTCCCTCTCACATACCTAGAGCTGAGAGAAGCCTCCTCTTGAGGTGCTTGTGGTAAGGTGGTATTCCTCTGGAGACGAATCCAGGGACTAACATCTCTTTTCGAGTTGATTTTTGGTCCACAGAGTTCTTTCGTGTTGCTACAGTGACCTCAGGATCCCTCTATCCTTGAAACAGTGTTCTTGGGGTTTCTCTGGAGTGCCATCAAGGAAATCAAGGCTCCTTTCATGTGTGATGTGCAAGACGGAATTGCTCTGCACGCAGTGCAGGGGAATCGGGCCTCATCTCGCGGCGAGGGGGAAGTCTCATGGTTTTTCTCGAGTTGCGGCGGGAACCTGGGGTATATTCTCGAGTTACGACGGGGATGGCCCTTCCACCCACGTGTTTGTTCAGCCACGTCAGGACTCCTGCCTAGTTGCGAGGGACAACTCGGGATTCTCCTCGAGGCTTGGCAGGGCAATTGGAACGCCTCTCCAGCTGAGGCGGGAGACCAAGGGTCCCTTTCCACGTGCCACAAGAATCCTGGGACTCCTATCAAGTTTCACGAGGAGTCAGGCATCGTCTCCTTTGGAGGCACTGATCTCCGCGTACCTCTGGAGTTTTCAAAGGATTTGAGGCCTCCTGTCGCGATGAGGTGGGGAACTAGGTCTTTCTCTGTGGTCTCCACAGGGGATTCAGACACCCTTTCGTCTTGGGAGATGCAAGACGAGCCTGCATTCCAGTCACTGCAGGGATATCCGGCCTTATTTCAAGTCAGGGCATCGCGGTGTCCATTCCACTTGAGGCCGCAAACTCAGGGTCCCTCTCACATACCTAGAGCTGAGAGAAGCCTCCTCTTGAGGTGCTTGTGGTAAGGTGGTATTCCTCTGGAGTCGAAGCCAGGGACTAACCTCTCATCTCGAGTTGATTTTTGGTCCACGGAGCTCTTTCGTGTTGCTACAGTGACCTCAGGATCCCTCTAGCCTTGAAACAGTGTTCTTGGGGTTTCTCTGGAGTGCCATGAAGGAAATCAAGGCTCCTTTCATGTGTGATGTGCAACACAGAATTGCTCTGCACGCAGTGCAGGGGAATCGGGCCTCATCTCGCGGCGAGGGGGAAGTCTCATGGTTTTTCTCGAGTTGCGGCGGGAACCTGGGGTATATTCTCGAGTTACAACGGGGATGGCCCTTCCACCCACGTGTTTCTTCAGCGACGTCAGGACTCCTGCCTAGTTGCGAGGGACAACTCTGGATTCTCCTCGAGGCTTGGCAGGGCAATTGGGACGCCTCTCCAGCTGAGGTGGGAGACCAAGGGTCCCTTTTCAAGTGCCACAGGAATCCTGGGACTCCTATCAAGTTTCACGAGGAGTCAGGCATCGTCTCCTTTGGAGGCACTGATCTCCGCGTAACTCTGGAGTTTTCAAAGGATGTGAGGCTATCGGTCGCGATGAGGTGGGGAACTAAGTCTTTCTCTGTGCTTTCCACAGGGGATTCAGACATCCTTTCGTCCTGGGAGATGCAAGACGAGCCTGCATTGAAGTCACTGCAGGGATATCCGGCCTTATTTGGAGTCAGGGCATCGCGGTGTCCATTCCACTTGAGGCCGCAAACTCAGGGTCCCTCTCACATACTTAGAGCTGAGAGAAGCCTCCTCTTGAGGTGCTTGTGGTAAGGTGGTATTCCTCTGGAGACGAATCCAGGGACTAACCTCTCTTTTCGAGTTGATTTTTGGTCCACAGAGTTCTTTCGTGTTGCTACAGTGACCTCAGGATCCCTCTATCCTTGAAACAGTGTTCTTGGGGTTTCTCTGGAGTGCCATCAAGGAAATCAAGGCTCCTTTCATGTGTGATGTGCAAGACGGAATTGCTCTGCACGCAGTACAGGGGGAATCGGGCCTCATCTCGCGGCGAGGGGGAAGTCTCATGGTTTTTCTCGAGTTGCGGCGGGAACCTGGGGTATATTCTCGAGTTACGACGGGGATGGCCCTTCCACACACGTGTTTGTTCAGCCACGTCAGGACTCCTGCCTAGTTGCGAGGGACAACTCGGGATTCTCCTCGAGGCTTGGTAGGGCAATTGGAACGCCTCTCCAGCTGAGGCGGGAGACCAAGGGTCCCTTTCCACGTGCCACAAGAATCCTGGGCAGTTTCACGAGGAGTCAGGCATCGTCTCCTTTGGAGGCACTGATCTCCGCGTACCTCTGGAGTTTTCAAAGGATTTGAGGCCTCCTGTCGCGATGAGGTGGGGAACTAGGTCTTTCTCTGTGGTCTACACAGGGGATTCAGACACCCTTTCGTCTTGGGAGATGCAAGACGAGCCTGCATTCCAGTCACTGCAGGGATATCCGGCCTTATTTCGAGTCAGGGCATCGCGGTGTCCATTCCACTTGAGGCCGCAAACTCAGGGTCCCTCTCACATACCTAGAGCTGAGAGAAGCCTCCTCTTGAGGTGCTTGTGGTAAGGTGGTATTCCTCTGGAGTCGAAGCCAGGGTCTAACCTCTCATCTCGAGTTGATTTTTGGTCCACGGAGCTCTTTCGTGTTGCTTCAGTGACCTCAGGATCCCTCTAGCCTTGAAACAGTGTTCTTGGGGTTTCTCTGAGTGCCATGAAGGAAATCAAGGCTCCTTTCATGTGTGATGTGCAACACAGAATTGCTCTGCACGCAGTGCAGGGGAATCGGGCCTCATCTCGCGGCGAGGGGGAAGTCTCATGGTTTTTCTCGAGTTGCGGCGGGAACCTCGGGTATATTCTCAAGTTACGACGGGGATGGCCCTTCCACACACGTGTTTGTTCAGCCACGTCAGGACTCTTGCCTAGATGCGAGACACAACTCGGGATTCTCCTCGAGGCTTGGCAAGGCAATTGGGACGCCTCTCCAGCTGAGGCGGGAGACCAAGGGTCCCTTTCCACGTGCCACAGGAATCCTGGGACTCCTATCAAGTTTCACGAGGAGTCAGGCATCGTCTCCTTTGGAGGTACTGATCTCCGCGTACCTCTGGAGTTTTCAAAGGATGTGAGGCCTCCGGTCGCGATGAGGTGGGGAACTAGGTCTTTCTCTGTGGTCTCCACAGGGGATTCAGACATCCTTTCATCTTGGGAGATGCAAGACGAGCCTGCATTCAAGTCACTGCAGGGATATCCAGCCTTATTTCGCGTCAGGGCATCGCGGTGTCCATTCCACTTGAGGCCGCAAACTCAGGGTCCCTCTCACATACCTAGAGCTGAGAGAAGCCTCCTCTTGAGGTGCTTGTGGTAAGGTGGTATTCCTCTGGAGTCGAAGCCAGGGACTAACCTCTCATCTCGAGTTGATTTTTGGCCCACGGAGCTCTTTCGTGTTGCTACAGTGACCTCAGGATCCCTCTAGCCTTGAAACAGTGTTCTTGGGGTTTCTCTGGAGTGCCATCAAGGAAATCAAGGCTCCTTTCATGTGTGATGTGCAACACGGAATTGCTCTGCACGCAGTGCAGGGGAATCGGGCCTCATCTCACTGTGAGGGGGAAGTCTCATGGTTTTTCTCGAGTTGCGGCGGGAACCTGGGTATATTCTCGAGTTACAACGGGGATGGCCCTTCCACCCACGTGTTTCTTCAGCGACGTCAGGAC